>NW_026607497.1:7197500-8397500 GCF_021117445.2 Syzygium oleosum
AGGCCATATGCAGATAATGAAGAACCATAAGACTGAATTACTTGGGATGCCTGTACCCATAAGAAATCGTGGAGACACCCATTAATAGTGATGGAACTCTGCGCAAAGTTTCCTCCCGTGATATGAGTTACCACTCCTTGATCACTTATACTACCCCAAACATCTAACTGCATTTTCCAACTGAAATGAAATATGACTACCGAAATTGCATTGTACATCTAGAATAGGCCTAAGAAGACATAATCCCAAGCGGATACTTGACATGTCCCTCTTCTTCCAGGTCCATCGCAAGGGAAATGAAAACCAAGATTTGCTTTATTCGGTATCAAACGAGAGCTACAAGCAAATAGAACACCTTTCAGGAGTATCAATACCGTTACATGAATCGTAAATGCATGAATGTGATGTACCAAAAAATCTACGGTTCCTAATGGAATAGGTAATAAAGCAACCTTGCCACCTACGCCACTAAATCACCACCTCCCCAAGTCAAACCGGTGCTTCCTGTTGCACTGTGGGCGGTTGCCCGGTGCCAAATCATGGGTGTTTTGTAGCCATTGAGCAAAGAAGGGTTGTAATTGTATAGCGGTATCGAAAACATATCTTGGGGTCGCCCTAAAGCGCTCATGGTATCATTATGAATATACAAACCAAAACCGTGAAAGCCTAGAAATATACATACCCAGTTGAGATGTGATATGATTGCATCGCGATGCCTAAGGACATGATCTAATAGATCGTTGTATCGAGTAGTTGGATCATAATCTCTTACCATAAAAATAGCTGCATGCGCGGCAAAGCACCAACTATGAGAAATCCGCCAATCCACATGTGATGTGTGAACAATGGAGTTGTGTACCATAGTCGTAGCTAGATATGGATAAGGGGGCATGAAATACATATGGTGAGCTACAACAATGGTTAAAGAGCCTAACATAGCTAGGTTAAGAGATAATTGAGCATGCCATGACGTTGTTAGGATCTCGTATAGGCCTTTATGGCCCTGGCTTGTAAATGGACCTTTATGAGCCTCTAAAATATCTTTTATACCATGACCAATGCCCCAGTTGGTCTTATACATGTGACCTCGCTATCAAGAAAAGAATTGCAATAGCTAAACGATGATGAGCAATATCATCACCATAGACCCCGCCATCGGATCTAATCCTTCACGAAAAGTAAGAAATTCCCCATATTTTGACCAATTCAAGGTAAAAAATGGAGTTGCTCCCTCGGCAAAACTGGGATAAAGTTGAGCCAAAAGATCCCGATTCAAGATAAATTCATGAGAAAGTGGGATCTCTTTAGGATCTACTCCAGTGTTTAGAAATTGGTTAATTGGTAAAGATACATGTACTTGATGCCCCACCCAAGAAAGAGACCTAAGTCCTAGTAACCTGCTAAATGGTGATTCAACATAGATTATACATCTTGGAACCAGGCCAATTTTGGAGCAACTTTGTGATAATGGAACCAACTAGCAAAAAGCATTAAGGCTGCAAAGACTAATGCACCAATTGCGGTACAATATAGTTGCAATTCACTAGTTATTCCAGATGCTCGCCAAATCTGAAAAAAAACCAGAGGTTATTTGTATTCCTCGGAAACCCCCGCCCACATCGCCATTCAATATTTCTTGGCCCACTATTGGCCAAACCATCTGGGCACTAGGTCCAATGTGAGTAGGGTCACTTAGCCATGCTTCATAATTGGAAAAACGAGCACCATGGAAATACATGCCACTCAGCCAAAGAAAGATAATGGAAAGTTGGCCAAAATGAGCACTAAATACTTTTCGAGAGATCTCCTCCAAATCATTGGTATGGCTATCGAAATCGTGAGCATCAGCATGGAGGTTCCAGATCCAAGTGGTAGTATCAAGACCCTTAGCTATTGTTCTTGAGAAATGACCCGGTTTGGCCCATTCCTCGAAAGAAGTTTTTATGGGATCCCTATCTACCTAAAAAAATTTTGACTTATGGTTCCGGCAAATGAATAATCATTGAGTCCTCCTCTGTCCGGACAACACATACAAAGAAACCCGCCAATAGTCAAGTAATTAGTGAACCTATGGGAGATGTTTCTAATTAGTTTCTTTTTCTTTCTTTTATCTCCCATCTATTTTATTTAGTTATTCACTAGAGCAATTATGATCTGGAAGTCGATCCGGGGCAAGTGTTCGGATCTATTATGACATAGCCATGAGGCGCACAACGGACCTTTTTAATCTTCTACAACCTTTTCCAGGCTTTGAATTGATGCAAAAACCATTTTTTGTTCAACCTAGTGTATTTATTAATATCTCAATTCAAAGTTTCTAGACGTCGCTACTTTATGTCTTACCATACATTAAAGAGAACACGTATATATTAATTATTTATATTTATATATTAATATTAATTATTTATATTAATTATTATTCTATATTCTATTCCAAATTCCATGAACAGGTATTGGTCATTTCGTTACTAAGGAAATATTCCAGTACCTATATTTAGTTATTCAGAAGTTAGTTTTAATAGCAGAAAAAGAAATATATATTCTCTACTTTATCTGCGTATCGTTTATACCCGCGAAATACCAAACGAAATAGAAAATGATGATCTTAGAAAGGAACTAATGAAATTCTTTGATTGTTTTTACCAGATAAATGATCCTTTTTATTTGACTGATGAAGCTAACAAACAATTCAATATAAAAAAATACAATTAGAAAATAATAAATTTAAAAAGAGTGCTCTTATTCGAAACGCCTCGTGATCTTCAACCAATTTTGCGCTTCAATATAATTACCAGGAGTGAGCGCTATAGCTTGTTTCCAATACTCAGCGGCTTGATCGAACCAAGCCTCCGCAATTTCAGAATCTCACTGTCGAATGGCCTGTTCTCCCCGGTCGAAATAGGTGGGTCAATTCCTTCCCTTAGAACCGTACTTGAGAGTTTCCTACCTCATACAGCTCACCGTTCAATTCTTGTGGTGTCCCATTTTTTTTCTCAGGTTAACCAAAAGCAAAAGAGGTTAATTCCATGAGTTTCAAACTTGAATATTTATTAATAATAAAATAAAAAATCCATTTTATTTTAGTTTTATCTTTTCTCTCACCTTCAGAAGAATAAAAGCATAGGCATTTCCACTATTGCTAGAATTTTCTCAAAGGTAACTATCTCGGTTTCATAGAGAAATTGATATAGAATCTTTGAAAAAGTTTTTTCTTCATAATAAAAAAAAGACTTACTATCTTTGGGATCTGATGCTACACCGCTGCTCAATACCTTAGGGGATCGACTTTATTACATAAATGGATTCCTAACTTTTATCTTCTATCATGACATAAGTAAGTAAGTAGTTCTTATTGTATCGGCCCAAAACCTCACTAATTGATCTTTACGGTGCTTTCTCTATCAATTAGATCCTTTATCCATAGAATAAAGTATCTAGGCATATCTATTTCTTCATATTTTGACTTCTATGAAGTTCCTGTTTTACGAAAACCAGCAAAACAAAAGGGTTCATAAAGCAATAATAAAAAAAGGATAGGATAGGTGCAGAGACTAAATGGGAGCTGTTCTAACAAATGGAGTTGACCACATTCCGTTGATAAAGGAATCTTTTTATCGAAACTCGAGATAGGGAAAGGATAAACCTATGTACATATGTATACGTACTGAATACTATCTCAAATGATTTATGACGACGCGAATTTTTTATATGAAAAAGGAAAGAATTTATATAAAAAGGGAAAGAATTGTTGTGAATCAATTCTAAGTTGAAGAAAGAATCGAATATTCATTGATTACATCATTTACTCCATGGTCTAATAAATCTTTTGAAGAACTGATTAATCGGACAAGAATAAAGATAGACTCCCATTCTACATGTCAATACCGACAACAATGAAATTTATAGTAAGAGGAAAATCCGTCGACTTTAAAAATCGTGAGGGTTCAAGTCCCTCTATCCCCAAAAAAGGACCATTTGAGTCCTTAACTTAAGGATTTCTCCTATTCTTTTTTTTTTTTTTGAAAATCCAAAAAATTCTGGGGCCTGGATAAGACTTTTTCTAGACCTTTCGTCTTTTTAATTGACATAGAACCAAGTCATATAGTAAAATGAGGATGATGTGTAAGGAATGGTCGGGATAGTAGAGCAGAGTACTGAAAATCCTCGTGTCACCGGTTCAAATCTGGTTCCTGGCACATGATTAATTTGTATGAGTATCTATTCCATAAATTAATTGATATCTACAACTTAATTAATATGGATCGACATACATATTCATTAATAGTATAGATCATGATACATCCTTATCCATCTAGGTATCTGGAACTATATTCCTTTATTTTCTAGCTGAGGAAAATTTCTAGAAAGAGTATAATAAGTATCTATACGTAAAATATCCAAATTAGATTATCTTTTCTCTTCTTTTTGATTTCTTTTGTTCATTTCATTTCATACTGTATCTCCTCTCGTTCAAAATCAAAATATGAATACTTCATACATATATGAAAGGTTCACTTAGTTCGTTGAAAGACCCAAGCAAAGGTCTAGTCTAGTCTCAAGGAGTTAATGGATGGGAATAGCCAAGATGGATATGAGATACAGTACGAATAGAATTCGATCCCTTTCATTGCTTGTCATTTTCTTTTTTCATATTCTATTTATTCATTCTCTCCTACGCGACCCTCTAGAGTGGTGTAAGTTATGTGCGCGGTACAAAGTTCATAATGTGGAACTCTTTTAGTTCATCCTATTGGCTCAGCTCATCCAAAATAAAAAGAAAGAAGTATACTCCAAATTTGAGAATTTCAATGAATCCCTAATTGTATTGTCTTTTTTTATTTAGCACATCCATATTACGAATGATGCTTCAATTAATCCGTTTGATTTAGAAGAGAACATAAAAATACCCCTTGAATAACTGGAGTTATAGAAATGAGGATTAGTTTCTTATTATTCAATGAACATATTGTATTTCATAAAAATTAGGGGCAATATAATCCTTACGTAAGGGCCATCCTATCCAACTTTCAGGCATTAAGATACGTTTAAGTCGTGGATGAGTATCATAATAGATTCCCAACATATCATAAGATTTCCGTTCTTGAAAATCCGCACTTTTCCAAATCTAGAAAACAAACGGAATTCGAGGATTACTCCTAAGGGCAAATACTTTTATTCATACCTCTTCCGGTTGATCTACACCATACTCTATTCTCGTAAGATGATACACACTAGCTAACAGTCCACTGGGTGCTACATCATAAGCACATTGGGAACGTAGATAATTATAACCATATACATATAAAATGACAGCAATGGAATGCCAATACTCAGGCTTTATTTGTAAAGTCTCTATTCCTTGATAATCGAAGCCCAAAGATCTATGAACTAGTCCATGCTTGACTAGCCAATCAGACAAACGACCCTGCATCTTTTTTATCTCCTGCATTTTTATTTGTATAAGTAGTTCACATTTACGATGAAATGCAATTTATGAAGATTAATTTGCTATTTGTTATTCTATAAAAAGGAAGGAATGCTGCCTAATTCACTAATTCGTGGGCAGATACTGAACTTTTGGATTTGAAAAATGTTTCAGGAGGTATCTCTGAAACAGATGGTGATTGATAGAGTAATCCTTGATCATAATTTCAAGTATGAGTACTGCGTCCAACATGAAACTTGTGATTGGTAGTAAAACACCGATTTTCTTCTTGAGACCTAATTTGATCTTCATAGATTTCTCTAGCTATTTTCTTACGAAGTTTTGTTATAGCATCTATAATCTGCTCTCGGTTTAGGCGGACAGCCTGGCAAATAGACATCTACGGGAATTAGCTTATGACTCCCGAACAAGTACTATAAGAATCGGACTGAACATCCCCTTGTAATTGTACATGCTCTCATAGCAATAACATATTTTGGTTCAGGCATTTGTTCATATAATCTCACTAAAGAATGAGCCATTTTCATTGTTACTATGCCGGCTGTTAAAATGAGGTCTGCCTGTCTAGGACTCGATCTGGTACCAGTCCATAATGATCAAAGTCGAATCATGAGCCTATTAATAAAGCAAATTCAATGAAGCAACAAGTGGTACCATAAAGAAGCGGCCATAAACTAGAGAGCCTTGACCAATTTGAAAGATCATTTGATGTAGTTGAAATAATTGAATTTTGGGTTGTTCGAGCAAGTAAAGGAAATTCTATGGAATTCATAACTGTCTCAATGTTATTTTTTTTTACTTTTTTTATTGTCTGAATATTCATGAACTAAGACCATTCCGATGCTCCTTTTCGCCATGCATAAACTAAACCAACAATTAGGATAAGCACAAAAATTAAAGCTTCTATAAATACGGATACCCCCAATACATCGAAACTCATTGCCCATGGATAAAGAAAAACCGTTTCAACATCAAAAACAACAAAAACTAGAGCAAACATATAATAACGGATTCGAAATTGTAACCAAGCATCACCCATTGGTTCTATACTTGATTCATAACTCAAAAGTTTCTCTGGTCCTTTGCTAATAGGGGCTAAAATTCCGGAAATTAGAAATGCCAAAATAGGAATAACACTTGATATTATTAGAAATGCCCAGAAAATATCATATTTATAAAGCAGAAACATAGATGAACTCCTATGAATGTGAAAAATATACCCGATTAGTCGATTCAATTGGAATTAATTGTAAAGTCATCCATAATATCAAATAAATCATTTTGATCGACCTATCGAGTTTCATTTGTTAACTATGGTACATGTCTCGTTTAAATATTCATCAATTGGAATCCTATTCTATTTACATTAACCTTACTTCAATTTTTTTTTCGATATAGATAGAGTAGTTATAAATAGATAGTGCTCTTATACAAAACAAATAAAACTTTCTCGCTTTCACCTGCCTTCGGATGAATTTTTTCTAATGAAGAAAAGGAATTCAACAAAATAAAATAAAATTCGCATTTTTTTATTTCTTCGGATTCAAAATTCGAATATTCTTCAAAAAATATTCGAAATGGAAATCGATTTTTTTATATTAAAAAATATTATTTTATTCTAATTTTAATATACTAGTTAACTAAACTATTCTATTAGTTATAATAAACTATAATATTAGTTATATTAGGGTTATACGGACTCGAACCGTAGACCTTCTCGGTAAAACAGATCAAACTAATTATTATCAAAATGATTCGAACTGTTTCAAAGACCCAACATGCCTTTTTTTTGCATTGGGCTCTTTCATTAACTGATCGAAATATCAGTCTGCCATCTTTTTTCTTGCCAATAGGGAGATGGCTCCATGTGCTCTGATTCATTATTTTGGTTTTGACTCAGGAGCACTACCAAAGTGTTTCAAAGAAGGGTTATCTTGACGTAGGTCTGCTTCTTGCCGAGATCAACCTAAGTTAAATGGAGTCTATCGCCCTGTTTAAAGAACCAAATATGAAACTTCATACACCTTAAAGTTCATAGGGAAAGTTCATAGGGAGAAAAGAGAATTTTTGGAGGTCCTTAGACTCATTATGCCTAGCATTGAATATACTGGGTATTCACCCTATCAATATCTCAAATCAAGGATGGGTTCTATTTAGTGCTTAACTGAAATGGGCACCCGAATCGAATCGAGAACCTTTTGTCAGGCTATTGTTCTCTTGTTTTGTTCCCTAAACCTTATGGAGTAAGACATGGATTTCTCAATAAGATAAATTCTTTTGATTACATGATGAGATGGACTCCCCTGGAAAACATTGGCGCATGTGTAAACGAGGTACTCTACATAACTGAGCTATACCCCTTGTGTTTGTGATACATATTTTATCATATTAAAAAAACGACAATTACTTAAATATGTTCATATCGCCGGAAAAGCAAAAGGGTCAACAGGTCAAGTTTCACTACAATTACTTGAAATGCGTTTGGATAATATCCTTTTCCGATTGGGTATGGCTTCGACTATTCCTCAAGCCTTCCAATTAGTTAACCATAGACATATTTTAGTTAATGGCTGTATAGTAGATATACCAAGTTATCGTTGCAAACCACGAGATATTATTACGGCGAGGGATGATAAAAAATCGAGAACTATGATTCAAAATTATCTTGATTCATCCCCCCATGGGGAAGTGCCAAAACATTTAACTCTTCACCTATTTCAATATAAAGGATTAGTCAATCAAATAATCGATAGGAAATGGATCGGTTTGAAAATAAATGAATTGCTAGTCGTAGAATATTATTCTCGTCAAACTTAAACCTAATTAAAATAAGAAGGGTTCAGACAATTTGACCCTTTTCGGGTAAGTAAAAAAGGACATAAGATAAGGGGATTATCCAGGGATTTTCTCGCAAAAGGACACTATAAGTGCCATTAATGTACGGAGATCACTTTGTGCTATAACTTTGTTTCGATCACTTTGTGCAAGTCGGAGGAAAACGATCACTTAAGTGTCATAAGTTTTGGATCACTTGCTAAAATTTTGAAAACGATCACTTAAGTGCTAAAATTTTTAAAACGATCATTTAAGTGCTAAAATTTTTGAAAACGATAACTTAAGTGCCAATCTGTGAGCCTCCGTCGAGCCACGTCCTCGAAATTAATAAAAAATGCCACGTCGGATTTCCGCGAAAAATTGTGTACGGCACGGAGTTGGCACTTAAGTGATCGTTTTCAAAATTTTAGCACTAAAGTGATCCAAAAACTTATGGCACCAAAGTGAGCGCTACCAAGTTATGCACTTGTAGTGTTCTTTGCCGATTTTTCTCCCATTAATGTATCATAATCGAGAGGAGATTTCATCCCTTGTCCGCTCTTTCCAGTATTTGACATACCACAGAAACGAAATTAGGAATATCGAATCTATATCAAAGAAAGTTTTAACTTTTGAAATCAGGGTATGCGTTGTTATTTGATACATTGTGGTTAGTAACGTTGGTAAATTAGTTTAAGGTAGGGAAAGAGAGGGATTCGAACCCTCGATAAACAAAAGCCTACATAGCAGTTCCATTGCTACGCCTTGAACCACTCGGCCATCTCTCCTACATAATGATTATGTCCCAGCAACCGATGAATGGCAAGTCATTTATACTCGATTCTTAGATAGTTGCGGACAATCAATTAGAAAACTAAAAACAAAACTGATCATCAAAAATCTTCCCGTTAGATAAAAATAATCTTTTTTGTGAAAATATGATATTTTTAAAGGAATTCAATCAATGAATTGTAAGGAATCAACTGATCGGTCTATCTATTTTTTTTCGACTATGATTAATGGATACTTTTCGATCATGATTCTATTTAGACTAGGATTCCATTTCCATAAGAATTGAATTCAAAAATTCCTTTCCAGTTTCTCTCAACCCCTTACCTAGTAGATTGATTAAAAATTCATAAATCATCCCATGAATTTTTTTTTATTTGATTGGATAGTGTATATCTGGTATGCACACAACACAAAATGGGCGTTTATTCTATTTTCATCATAGAATGATTATTCGATTCTTTTTCCTCTTTTGATCATAATTCAATCAAAACTTCTCGAATTATCTTAATCTGTAAGACAAATTCTGTGATTCTTCCATTTCGATGGAATCGGAATAGCTCCCCTTATTCATTAATATACTACTCGATTTGTATGAAATCGAATATTTTATTTGGATGAAATCCAATCGGATTTCAATATTTCTTATTATTGATTCCTATCAAAAAGAAAGAATTTGAGTAGAAGGTCATTCATATCTTTTTTTATGAATTTTTTTTAATGAGTCTATTTTTATGTTATTTCGTACTATACAATTCCGTTGTTTGTGGGATCATTTTCTCACGAGAGGTAATGAAAAGAATTAGAAAATGGATTGCTATCTATGCCTAGATCGAGGATAAATGGAAATTTTATTGATAAGACCTTTTCAATTGTAGCCAATATCTTATTACAAATAATTCCGACAACTTCAGGAGAAAAAGAGGCATTTATCTATTACAGAGATGGTGCGATTTGATTTTTTTTTTTTAAGTATCTTATTTTCGGTTTTAATTACTATTTAAATTGAATAATGAATCCATAGAATAGTCATTCTATTTTATAGAATTTCAAATAGATTTATTTACAGAATGGTGATTCGAATGAATGATTGAGGAATATAAATGACGAATTCAAAAATTTTATGGAATTTTGAAAGACAGAAAGATCTTTCGGGTCTAGTCAGACCATTCCATTATATTGACAATTTCAAAAAACTATTCATACTATACCATGAGCATAATATAGTATGATGGCGGTCGGGCAAGTGTGCTCCCATCGTCTAGTGGTTCAGGACATCTCTCTTTCAAGGAGGCAGCGAGGATTCGACTTCCCCTGGGGGTAGGGTACTACGAAAGGAAGTTGATCATGGATTATCAATAAGCCTAGAATTGATTCTTCCTGGGTCAATGCCCGAGCGGTTAATGGGGACAAACTGTAAATTCGTTGGCAATATGTCTACTCTGGTTCAAATCCAGCTCGGCCCAAGAATTCGCTAATCCACCATGAAATGATATAGCCCATTTGTTCTCATAAATAATTCCGGCTACGAAACGAAAGAATAGAAAAAAGTACAATTTTCTGATATATCCCTACCGCTTTATTTGCTCTTTTCTATTTCTTTTATTTGTTCGCAGAAATTCTTATTTTTTTTTGCTAAAAATCTAATTTCATAATATCAGGATCTCGAAGTATAAAGTGTAAGTAAAAGCAATTTTGTTTTCATTTAAAGATTGATTATCACCCGATTTGGTAGTAATAAAAGGATTATTAGTAATCTGTGTCGCTCTCACTAAAGTACCCATCCATGGAGATATCAATATATCACTCAAGCCTTTGTTACCCTTGCACCACAGCGATTCGAATCGAAAAAGAAATGGTTTAAATGCAATCATAAGAGTATGTATACTCTACACTTTATTTCCTGGGGATTGTAGTTCAATTGGTTAGAGCACCGCCCTGTCAAGGCGGAAGCTGCGGGTTCAAGCCCCGTCAGTCCCGACGGAATCAAATCCAACAAAAAATACATTAATTCATCTCTCCATTTGGATGTGAAAAGAGATACAAATAAAATAGTCGAATTTCATTCCCAATAGGGATTGTATTTCTCTTATTTTTCTTTTTTTGTTTCAAATTTCTCATCAAAGAAATAGAAGAATTTCCATTCCATCAATCAGTATTGATTGATGGGATAGAGACATATGTGGATTGCTATAATTATTGGTAGTATTCTATTTAGTTTAGGATTCCAAGAGATATCGATACCGTACTGGGTCTGGCTTTTTCAATTGCTCCTCATCCGTGTAATAGAACAGAGTACTATATATTTACCGGGAACCCCATGCACAAATAGATGTACGATACAAAATGAATTTCACATAATTGCTTTGATAGAATACTTTGAACTTTTATTTTAATATATGCGTCCCGTTTCGTTTTTAATTCAAAGAAAGAGGATATATATTAATAAAATAAAGATCAAAGAAAGATCCAACCTCTCCTTAGAGAGAGGGGATGAATAATTTTTTTTTATTTAAGGGTACTGTTGAAAAAGGAACAAACTCTAAAATAGTGTGATGGAATATTCGATTTTTTTTATACCATAAGACTCAGTTTCTTTTTATCATACTTATTTCTTTTTGTTTTCCACAAAAATTAAATCATCAAAAAAGAGTACTTAACTCCTTCTTTTCTATTTTACTTCTATTGTTTGTTTGGGTTTGTAACCAATGGAAACGTAAGAGCGGTCATATGATACATCATCAGATGATTGTACAAGGAAGGCGATAGGTTATAGAAAAAACAAGAATGAAGAATGAAAAAGAAGGATAAATTAAAATAAAAAAGAAAAGTAAAGGGGTTGGATCAGGAATCCAATTTTGGATTCGGTATGGATAAAAGATCTTCCTATGTTATACTATTCAATTCTCGACGATGAATTGATTTGATAGCTAAGATATTGTTATTCATGATATTGATCCAATTCAATATCATCAAGGTGTAATTCATCCCATTGAATTTACAGGCGAAAGATTTATCATCTCTATGGGATTAAATCCCGAGTTATTGCCAAATAAAAAAAAACAATGAGATTATGGAAGTAAATATTCTCGCATTTATTGCTAGTGCACTCTTCATTCTAGTTTCTACTGCTTTTTTACTTATAATATACGTAAAAACAGTCGATCAAAGTGATTAATTTGAATCAAACTTGACTTCTTTTCTTAGTCAATGATTGAAGAAATAGAAGAAATCAAAAGGATTTTCATCTCACGTCTTAAATGAAATGAGCGGACTCGAATTAGCGGTATAGTATTCTATGAGATCCGATAGTATGGTAGAAAGATTCATATATTTCTTTCTACCATACTAGCTATTATTTTTTATTGTAATTGATTGTAATGTAACAAGTTGTACTGTATAAAAATATATAATATAGGCTTAATATAGATTAATCTACAATATGTATCTTTTTGATATATGTATTGATATATGTAATGTACATAGCATCCCAATTCGATTTCTTTGCTTCATCTATTTAATTTGTCTTGATTCCAATCAATCTAAAACAATCGAAAGGCAATTCTTAATAGTACCTTTCGAATCCCCAGATTTCTAATTATTTTCAATACGAATTCCTGTATCCATCGAAAGAATCAAATCCATGGGCGAAGGGAGTATGGCATACAGTATATTAATAAATGAAAATCGATTAATTTTCTTTTAGCATTTCGAAGAAGTAATTGATTGAGCAGTTAACAGATGATCCAAGAAGTTCTCTGGAAATTTCTTCAGATTTCAAAAAGGAATAATAAAACCCACCATTTTATTTAAACTCTCGAACCATGAAATGAGTCAATAAAGCCTAAGTATAGCATAAATAAGATTTCTAAACTAAAAAAACAAGTGGTAAAGTAAGTGCGCAATATGTGACTTGCCAAGGGAAGATCTTATTATGCGTAGTCTCTCCTTGGACAACCACTATGTATCTGTTGTTTCCCATAGAATGTACGTATCCACTTAATATAATAACAGAACGTTTTTCTCTTATCTTAATAAAAAGGGAAAGAAAAACAAATAAAAATCAAATAAAAAAAGAAAAAGGCTTTGCAAAACGATCTATAAAACAATCGATACAGTTTGATTCCTCGCCTCAATTAGTAGTACCTCTAGAGTCCACTTCTTCCCCATACTACGAGTGAAAGAGAAAATGTAAAGACTACCATTAAAGCAGCTCAAGCAAGACTTACTATATCCATGTAAATTATGTCCCCTATCTCTATGAAGGAATTATTTCATTATTGTTCACTAATAATAGTGGAATCACTGGCGTAGAGTCAAAAAGGGATTCGGACCCAACACCATTGATCAAAGGCTCTAATAAATCTGCTTATAACAAATTCTTCAAATTCTTATAGGATATTATTTTTCTAGTAGAATCGGAAAACGTTAAGCACAAGCAAAATACGCAGTGACTCATTTAGAAGTATCAGGGAAATCTTCCTAAGATGTAGGAATAATAAGACCTATTCTATCTTTTCTTGTCTTTATCTTTCGAAAAGGTATAAAAATATAAAAAATAGAATGTCAAGATAGATCGTTATCTATCCCATACTTTTATTTCCCATTTGATCTAATTCTTACTGTCTAAGGATTGTCTCTATGAAACAATCGGAGGACCACCTATTCCATTCTTGACTAGGGTTTATTGAAAAGAAAGAATTTCTTTTTTTCATTTCAATTTTAGAAAGCCAATTTTCCATCGAATTGTTATTGGATACCGAGGACTTAGAGACTCTCCTGAGTCTGTATAGAAAGTATCTTCAGCCCTTTCCACAACCACTAATTCGATTTTCCGTCGAGCTATCCAATCTAATTGAGGACCCGGTAATTAAACATCACATTAGTAGTGGAAGGGAATCAATAAATCTTTATATGAGAGACCTTCCACCACTATAATCTGTCCTTGAATCCTAGAGGCAAGGATTTAGAGCACTTTAGCTTTCGAGAGTCAAACTTCCAGATGTTTAGAACCAAGCAAGCAAGTCTCAAGAGTCCTTTTACTTTATTTGCTTCTGCTGGGGAAAAATTCAGCAAGTTATATTAGCAAAACGAAATAAGAGATTACGAGTTTTTTCTTGATCAGGCGACACCCAAATTTGAACTGGGGAAAAAGCATTTGCAGTCCCCCGCCTTACCGCTCGGCCATGCCGCCAAAATGTATGATCTCCTACAAAATAGATGAAAAAAAAAAGTCTCCCTTTGTTTGCATCGGGTGGGGAATTCCTAAACTTCTTTTTTTATTGGACTTGCATCTTGAATCCCGTTTTCTTTAATTTAACCCTTGCCCGAAAAGAAAAAAATCCTTCGTTTTTTGGATTGGATCCATCCCTTCGGTTGTATGTATAATAGCTCAAAACCTAAATATTTACAAATTTTCCCTCTCTTTTTTATATTGATATTGAAAAATTGAAAAACCAAATGTGGTTTTTTAGTCACAAAAGCCAAAATTTAGGACAAATTGGGACCATTAACTATTAAATGTGACTGTATGTCATAGGTCCGGGGTTTATTTACCTAAGGACGGCGCTCTCGTCGTAACAAAAGATAAAAGGAACTAAACAATCCAGTGGTCTACAAACGGCAACAATCCTCGGGGCCGGATGTCCTAGGCAACCTCGTCGATGGATTTGCAAAGAACGCACGAGCATGCGCAAGGGTTTCAACGCAAACAACAGTGGATCCCTGTCGATGGATTTGCAAAGAACGTGCGAGCATCATCCACTGTTATTTGCGTTGAAACCTAAAGAACAGTGGATCCTTGTCGATGGTTATAGAACTCAATTTGGCGCCGAAGAATATAGTTTGAGGATAACGAAACAGACCAAAAAGTCAACTTCTGAAAAATCAAGGACATTTGTTTTGGGCTTATAGCCCGTCATCGCACATATCACTCAGAGCTATTAATAAATTCCACACGTGGAACAGCACGCCATTTCTTACACGGTCTTGATTCTGAAATCCGTCCTTCGTTTTCACTCAAACTCCCCACAGAAACAGGGGAGAGGGAGACAATCGTTCGTTCGTTTTCCATTCAACTCCCCCCTAGAAAAGGGAGACCCTTCGCCTTTTTCAACGCGCCCTTTAAAAACTTGAAGGGCTTCATCTTCGAATTCACCTTCGACACCACCATAACAGAGAGGGGGGGAGAGGGAGATGGGCATCGGAGGAGATGAGATGGGGAAGGAACAGAGACCCAGGATCCTGTGCCTCCACGGCTTCAGGACCAGCGGGGAGATTTTGAAGAAGCAGGTCCTCAAGTGGCCCGACTCCGTCCTCCGCGACGTCGACCTCGTCTTCCCCGACGGCCCTTTCCCCGCGCAGGGCAAGTCCGACGTCGAAGGCATCTTCGACCCTCCCTACTTCGAGTGGTTCCAGTTCAACAAGGTCCCCATCCTCATCTTCCTCTTTCCTAAAATCACAATCTTTCTTCTTCTTCTTCTTCTTCTTCTTTTTTGAATAGATGAATTAACCATTCTCTCAAAGTTCATCAATTGATCAGACCCTTCATTAATTTTCTGGCAGGAATTCACGGAGTACACCAATTTCGACGAGTGCCTCGCTTACATCGAAGATCTCATGATCAAGCAAGGACCTTTCGATGGTCTCCTGGGTTTCTCACAGGTGCCTGTCGATTCTCCCTAAACAGAACCGGGTTCATCATCTTGAAAAATCAAAACTTGACGATCTTGCCTCCTAATTTCGATTGCATATGCGATTTGTTATACCTCCATCCATCAATATAAACGAACGCAGCATATTGAATTGAAGAGTACATGCACACCCCGTTTCTCGCCCTGTGTCTCTTGCGTTCCTCGACAAAATGCAACATTTTTATCTCTCCTTTTTTGTATACGTTCTTTGGCGTGAATTCTAACCGATGAACAACAACGCACGAACGATGCAGGGGGCGATGTTGTCGGCGGCGCTTCCAGGGCTTCAGGCGAAGGTGGGTCGATGTTGCCTGTAGGAAACTTCTTCCTTGTTGTTTTTCTTTATAAAAAGAACAACATAAAAAATAAGCAATAAATTATTTTCCTGGAAATCGATAGTTTATTATTTGTGGGGTTGCAGGGAGTGGCACTGACGAAGGTGCCAACGATCAAATTCCTTATAATCATCGGAGGGGCCAAGTTGAAGTCGCCATCGGTGGCTGAGACAGCATATGCTTCTCCCATACAATGCCCGTCTCTCCACTTTTTAGGTACCAATCATATGTCTTCTCCCTTTCTTTTGGTGTTTGTTTTCTGATTCTTTTGAACCTCTGATTAGGGAATTAATGCGTTTATCAACACGCCCGTCGTTAATCACGTGATCCCAGGTCGGATCTGGTCTCGTTCTGGACGTGTCTGGATTGACTTTTCTGTTTTAAATTGATTCGGTCGCGATCGCAAATGATGACGGATCCAATTTCAATATGTACTGTTCCGTGGCCACCGATTAGTAATTGATTGGAACCCGCTTCTTGTTGCAGGAGAGACTGATTTTCTGAAGCCATATGGGTTAGAACTGTTGGAGTCGTGTGTGGATCCTTTCGTAGTTCATCATCCCAAAGGCCACACCATTCCCAGGCTTGGTAACAAATACCCTCTCCTTCTCCGTCTCTGTTTCCTGTCTCTCTTTTCATTATACCGATTTCGCGTATGCCTTGCTTCTTTCCAGATGAAAAGGGATTGGAGACAACGACGAGGTTCCTCGACAGGATTCGGGACGTGTTGGCAGGGGATGAAGAACAGTAATCGACCACCATTGGGCGATTTTACTATAGAGATTTACGAGTCTTGTTTGCTCTACTCAGATGCCTTAATAGTTTAAGCATCTATTCATGATCCAAACTTTGGTCATTTCATAAGTTCTGTACGTTTGACATTCAAATGTAGCTCAATAGGTCGGATCTAGGTTCAGAGCCTGAACTACATGCATGCACTGTAACCGATAGATGATCGCGGCGTCCAGGTTCCACACCCTTAATGACCAAGCGAGTGATGCTAGGTATATCAGCCGTGCGTATTCTCCACGAGCTGATTTATTAGTGTTAATTCGGTCATTGACAATAAATCTGAAGTCGTTCTTATCTGTTTCAATGTGGATTATTGTCCATTACTTCGATTTTGCAAGATGAAAATTTCGCGACTGAATGCTTTAGAATATAAGAAACAAGTACCAAAGAAGTCGACCTAATGAGAGACTAATCCCGCTCTTGTAGATTTCGATAGTTTGGGTATTATGTCTACTAAAACGTTAATGTTTCTTAATAAAGTAATTACAGCAACTCATAACGAGATCAGAATGCTTGAGCACGTGTAATTGAATAGGTGCAAAATACAAACTTCTCTGAAGTAATTTTACCTAGGAGGCAGTTATCTTGATGACATCCTCTCTTCATAGAAAGCAAGAGGTCAAAGGTTCAAATCCTCAAACTCTCGGAGTATGACACTGAGGAAGTGATTATTATGAAAATCACCGACCCTTGTCTTACTTACAGAAGACAAAAGAGTTTACTTGAGGTCATTACATGATCGATGACATTTGATTGCAACTGTGAACGCGTTTATGTTCCTTGCTCGAAATCTGCATTCAAATCGCTCTACTTGGTTATTTTCTTCGAATCACCTCGACAACTAAGAGCGCACACTTGCATCAATTACATGGTGTGCACAGGACGGAAGGACTACAGATCTAACTGAGATTAACGACGGGGTTCGAAGAGTCTCAAGCACTCCATTTTGAGCCAAAGAAGAAGAGAAAAAGGCATTTGTAGCTGTCTGGTCTTAAGTACATATGACTGTAGAGTGCTCTGCTAGATTGAGTTCAAACTTAAAACCTTATCTTTCACGGATCGAATCTCCATCCTCCAATTAATTTACAGAATGTCTCCGGTCCAAATCAGGTGGTGTTGACCTGAATTAACTTCTGTAGATTTCAGGTCATTAAGCAACTCTTCTTTTGCACCAAATGTCCGTGAGTGTGTTGCTTACAAGATTTGAAGACTCCTCTGGAGGAGAAGGTTCTAAGAGAAAAGAGAGAACGGCAACAACAATCAGATACAGCTTTGTCTCCGACGGCTGTCTAAGACTGATCAAACTCACATAAAGACAAGCTACAAAGAACAAACACCAACTCTCTTTGGTTTTCTCGCTTATTCTTATGATCCCAAGAAACGAAGAAACTGAGTTAAACAATGTGATCACAAGCATGGCAGACTGTGATCCTTCGTGAGGAAATTTAAGGTTGGACCAAACGTCTCGGAGGGCTCGTGGTTGAGGCAGTGCTGACTCCGATTACAGCAACAATCCTCTCTGTCGCTAGTAAGTATATCATATACTTGTCTACTTTGCATGTGTTTGTGTAACATGTATATAAATGATGAGTATTTGTCGAATGATCTGAACTTTATACGTGATCATGACATTACAAACATCTCGCGTGAATTGTAGGAAAGATGGACAGGGCGAAGGATGTCCTCAGAAAATTGGGGCAGAAGGCGGCTGAAGCTGCCAAGAATGCCGAGGATCTCGCCGGAAACACGTGGCGACACTGTAAGTCTTCTTGTTCTTCGTGCCTCCATGTTCTTAGAGCGCTTCAGCAATTCTTCTCATCAAGTAAAGGGTACTTCCACTCATTTAGTTTTAGGTGGCTGAAGGACTGATCAAATCCCCATTAATGCCTCCAGTAGGAATTTGTCGTTGCTTGTGCAGAAAAATCGGCTAATGTCTTTCTCTATCAGTTAGTTCAGAGACTTCTCGCCCTTTAACTGTAATATCTAAGATTTAAGTTATCGAAGAACCGACCTTTTCATGGTAATGCTCAATTTCCAATTAAGCGCACATCATTTCCGACAACATTGTACTTTAATTAGTGAAAACAGGTCCAAGTATTGCTGATGCCGCCGTTGGCAGAATTGCTCAGGGAACGAAGGTCCTGGCAGAAGGAGGCAAGGAGAAGGTTTTCCGGCATACTTTCGAGACCATTCCCGAGGAGAAATTGTTGAAGTCGTACCCTTGCTACTTGTCCACGTCTGCCGGCCCGGTTATGGGAGTCATATACCTCTCAACGGCGAAGCTCGCGTTTTGCAGTGACGATCCTATTGCTTGCCAAGCCGGCGAACACACTGAATATAGTCACTACAAGGTATGCATTGCCAACATGGGGACTGAATGCTTATAATCACTAAGTATATGCAGAAAGCGGACAGACATGAAATTTTCGGTTAGACTTGCCCAATAGCTAAGGAAAACGGTGAACATAGTCGGCGGGTGATGTAATCGATTACTTAAATCTCTAGGACTTGAAAGGATTCCATAGGGAAATATGACCTTGCCAGACATCATAGGCAAGTATATTGCTCTTAATTTCTTCCCACGATAAGAACTGTGCTCAAACGATGAAGAGTGCTCTTTGCCGAGCAATCAGCACCTTTACTCTCGCCAATGCTGAAATCGATGCTCGAACACATTCTACAAGCAGATGTTTTTTCAGAGGCGATCTGATTCTTTTATGTTATGTGTGCAGGTGGTCATTCAACGGCACCGGTTAAAGGGGGTCGTCCCTTCAACGAGCACAGTCAAGCCGGCTGAAAAGTACATCCAAGTAATTTCTGTCGACAACCATGAATTCTGGTTTATGGGATTTCTCCACTATGAGAGCGCCGTGAAGAATCTCCGAGGAGCAGTTCCGACACCAGTCCCGGCAACTCTAAGCTCGTATTTGCAATCAAACAATATAGAATTCTAATGCAATATATACTGTGGGAGAGTAGATGGCGCCGGCGGTACATCCAAACGTTCACGGTTTCTTTTCTTCTGCTGTGTTGTCACAGATGCATAGTTTCGCAGTTTTGCTAAGGCACGCGATGCGGTTCTGACTCCATATGTATGTAAGCATCCTGTTGCAATTTGGCTACGACGCGCCTGTCAACTCATTCAGATAGAAGGACTCTTTGGTTCCTGATTTACTATCTCATTTTCAAATCTTCTTCCAGTGATTGGTAATTTGGTGTTTCTACTGCTTCCCAAATCAAGAACTGCTGGTTCTTGAGCCTGTACTTACCCAAAAGATAATGTTCTGTACTCATTTCGACTCGAGCGGCCGAATTTTCTTTTGTGCGGCCATTTTTCCAGGTTTCCGAGCTTAATTACTGTGGCGTAACGACGAGCGAATAATTAAACCTTGGTATTTGCATGTTTAAGTAGATCTTTAGAAACATCCTTCAAGCATGATTGGCACATTGTAGAATGAAGCGTAATCTCTTGAAATTGCGGTACTGACATGTTGTCACTACTCAGAAGAAAGCAACTCGAAATGGATCCAATTCCCTGAGTGGCCCAAATACATTGGATTCAAATTGATCTCATGGCATGGGCCTCGACCCATTAGTAGGAAGATGAGAATCTCTCTTTCAAAATAAAAAAAACCAACTTTGAAGCCGTTGTAAAACCCGATTGCGAGCGGGTCGAATCGAGCCGGATCATTCTACTTAGGAATAAAGCTAGCTAGCACCCACGACGACCGCAAGAAATGGTCCGACCGAGAACACGGGCCGGATCCACCACGTCACCAGCTCTCTTTTCCGCCGCTAGCATTGGACCAGCCATAAATTTCACAACATCAGCGTACAAGGTATGGAAGAAGCATCGCCATGCGATGGGACCGGAGGCATTAGAGCCGGTCTAAAATCGCCCGAATTATAAGATATTGGTCTTAGGAAACATTAATCGCCTCAGAGGACCTCTTTTTGGGGGGGACCAACCTTCTAAACGTTGGGACAAAGCCCGAATCTTAAAGATAGATCTCGTGTTGGGTGAAATTATAAACCCCAGTGTCAATGGCAATCGAGTAGCAAGCAATGGCGGCATCGTGCTTTGTTTTCCTTCCCTACCTATAGAAGCTAAATGGCTATGGGGGGGCTATACTGATTTAGGGCTTCCCCTCAGTCAACCTATGGAGCACGCCTTGCCTCTAAAATGGCGAAACATTGGGTGGATTCCAACGCTGAGCAACCTCACCCCTCCCTCCCCCCCCCCCCCCCCTACCTCAATTTGTCATGATCATATTCCCCAAAATGAATGGGAAAAAAAAGCAGCTTTCTATCTACCAGTTTTTACACGCGCTTGAAAGGAGGAGGAGGAGGGCGAGAGGTGCCAATACATCACAAGGGTATTGGTTTGGTGGGTGCCTTCGAGACGCTTGTCTAATTTTCGGAGCGAAATGTGTACAACACGGGGTCAATTCGCACGTCAGAAACTGTAGAGTTGCCTTGATTTAATTGCTTAAGAGTTCCCGGAGGGCACATATTAATAAGATCCATATGACGATATATGCGACGCGGTTGAAGGGTACGTTTTGTTTTATGTACTTATTACAAGGCCATTTCGGTCTAATCGAATTATGAAATCTACCGCGAGAGAAAACCGGCGCGCGGCGTGATAGAAGACTTTGCCTTTCTTTAATTTCGGGTTATTTTCCGCACTTTTGCATGTACTTGGGGTTTGTTTTGTTTAATTCAATGCATCATTCCTTGGATAAAGCAAAAGCAAAAGAGCAAAAAAGCCTTGACGGAGGGGGAATAAAAAGTATGCTTAATTTTTCAAGGGATAAAATACAGGCTACAGTGGCAGCAATCCAACTCTGTCGGTTGTGTTGAATGTGGCATCGATTAATCGAGCTAATCCTCTAAAAAAAAAAAAAACTCTTCATCTTTAGGTCAAATTCCAATTTTATCTCAAAACATTTTTCTATTTAAAAAAATTATCAATTTTCACTTTAATTCTGAATCGGACAAGGCGTCCAAAACTCACCACCGATTTCTTCAAGATTATCAACCTTAGGAGACTGCTACTGTTCCGTACGGAGACAAAGGTGTTGATAAAAATGCAGGTTCTGATAATGAACTTCTAACTGACCACGACGCCAATAATTTCGAAGAAATTAGCGACGATCTTTGGACGCATTGGCAAATCAGGGCTCATTTAATCACCGTTCATGAGATTTTTATTCCCTGTTTGCTGGTTGCACCACAGATCCAAGTGTCTTTTGATTTGTGGATCTTGAAGGGGGTCAGATGTTTCCAAAGTGAACAGGACGAAAAAGGAGTGACCGACGGGGCGTGGGGGGGAGAGGAAGCACGTTAAGATTGTCAGCCTAAATAAAGAAAGATGTGATTGCAATTTGCTCTCTCCCTCAGTCCTTTGCGTTGCCTAATAAGCCATGAGCCGTGCAGCAGAGGCCATTAAGTCTGTCCAACTACCCCACTTCCTCAGAGTACCCACGTCTCTCCCTCCCCTCTGCCCTTAACGTCATTGCCATGATTTCCTTCAAGAATATGCACACCTTAAAGCAATTACCCCTCTCCATAAACAAAAAGAAAATCATAGATATAACATGCTTTATTCAAAATGTCATGCCCTAAAGTCTAAAGTATCTGCAAATGCATCTTCTCCATATCATTGTTTACATGAGAGTAAAACGTAAACACAAAAATGAACTGAGATGTGAACGGGGCGAAGAGTTTTAGGTAGAGGGAGAGAGAGAGACTCCGATGCTGACTGGCGAGTCATTTTTCTCCCTGATCATCCGTCTCAAGGGCGCTCCCCTCCACGTAAATTATCAAATGACGACGAAAAGACCGGAGCTATGTTCAAAATGAGAGGATTCACGAACCTATACGGGGATAACGTGTAAGTGGTGAGGGCGCCAAAGATAGCATCATCAAGTTTTAACCTATACGGGTACACACATTCGTCTTTTGTTTTTTCATGCCAGAAGAATATCTCAGGGTTCAGTATGTTAATCAGTTCAGCTGTAAAAAGCAAGGAAAGGCTGCTTTGAATTTTGATGTTTGCAATCAAGTACCTTGTAGAATTAACATCAAATATGTCTCCAACCGATATCTTAGTACTACTCAAATCCTGGCAGTAAAATCAACCTGAGAAAACTCATTACAAGCAAATAAAGCTGATGGAGTGACCATAGAGCAAAGTACAATTTTAAAAAGGCGAGAGAGAAAGAAGGAGGGATGTCGTCCCGTGAGAGGGCCAAGCGACCCTCCTCGGCGATTGCAGAGGGTGGCGACGCCCCCAACCCCTCCCAGAGGGACGGAAAGTGTGTACTTTACCCGATCGATCGCTGATATGAAAGCTGCGTGATGCGATGAATTCTCGTGGCTATTGCAATAACATCTATCTTTACAGAAGTTTTCCATCAATGTAGCTTGTTTTCGTGAATGCAATTTGTAGAAAACGAATGTCTACCTTTGGTATTCCTCCGCATTCAACGGGAAGCATGGTATATCCTGCAAAGGACACTGAACCGATGACGGTTTATGATAATCTTCTGGGTTGCTGAAGTTATATATTAGTCTTCGGCTGTGATTCCTCATTTTATGATCAAGTCAGCAGCCAAACTTTGTCGATTCATGAAATGTTGAAGACAAGTTCGATTGTCTCCGATTTCTACCGCGTTTGCAGGCCAAATCAAGCTAGAAAGTTCATCCCGTTTTCTAACGACGATGCAAAAAGAGATGTCAAGATGCGAGTGATGAACTTCTTTTCTTTGCTCATATCGCATCTGCTTCCCACGACCAAATGGGCAAGAACGAGCGTAGCTATCTTTCTGGTTTTATAGGCTGGGTGTTGCAATTTGCTTGATCATAGGTAACATGAACAAAAGCTATCTGGAATTACCGACTTGTTTAGATGAATGTGTTTGGCCATGCTAGGTAGATAATAATAGCTTATTGTCATGTATAGTATTAGAATGTCCAACCAAAAGTTTCAACTTATAAATAGAGGGAGATTACATTAATACAAGACCTTTTGAAATTCCCATAAACAATTGATGTGGGATACTTTTACAAATAGATTGCCAAAAGTTTTGTTCTCTAGAACATAAACTAGGGTAGACAATCCCAACCAATCTCAAGGGAAAAAGTACCAAAAAAGTTCTAAACCTATTGCGTTTGTGCTAATTCAATTATAAACATTTCAATTGTACCAATTGAGTCATAGACCTTTTGACGATTTGTCAATATAGCCCATCCGGCCAATTTTGGTAGGAAATCACCGACATGGAAGCCGGCCATCCCAACAGGTGCTAACGCACGCAATTTTTTAAATTTTTTTGTTTTCTTTTTCTTTTTCTTTTTTATTTATTATTTATTCCTAACTGTGGGCCGGTGAGGTTGCCGGCCAACCTTCGCCTGCCTTAGGCAAGGTTTGGGTGAGGGACTCTACCCCTCGCCGACCACAGGCAAGGGCGTCGGGCCCTCGCCCAGATCCAAGAGAGGGCCGCAACCCTCACTTGTTGGCCGACGAAGTCCGTGATGCCCTTGCCTAGATCTTGCAAGGTTGCAAAGGCCCTCTCCCCTGTGGCTATCGAGGGGGTCGACCCTCTCTTAGATCTGGGGGAGGACCCAATGCCCTCGCTAAACAAAGAAAGAAAATAAAGAAAAAATAAAAATATTAAAATTTTTAAAATCGCATCAGCGTCGGTCATGCCATATAAGACGGCCGCCGTCCATATCAACGATTTCCAGCCAAAATTAGCTGAATGGACTATATTAGCAAATCATCAAAAGGTTTAGGGCTCAATTGGTACGATTGAAAGGTTTATGACTGAATTGACACAAGTGTAATAGGTTTAAGACTTTTGTACTTTTTCCAATCTCAAGGGGATCTCACTAAGTAGACGATGACCATGTGTATAGTACAACCGATCCCAGTTGGATGCGTTGACAACTTATTACTTGGCCACTATTCTCGAAATAATTTTCAATGGAGAGATGTTCACTAGGTACCACAGTTAATTGATAAGATGCTTTACTTATAACCATCCCAGTTGTTAGAATGGATGTATGAGTTATGTTAGAAAAGTTATATATTGGAGAATTGATGTGGTATGGAGCAATTAATATATCATAGTTGACCCATAATTCATTAGCTTAAACTTTTGAATAACGGTGTGTCCAACTAGATATGTCGACGGGGTTGGACTTGTGCTCTCATTTGGTGATCTCCTCTTGTGAAGGTATTGGGCTTCGACTGCGTGCTTCTAACAAATGGCTCAAAGCCGATAGTAAGATTGATAGGCCTCCTCCATGGTACATTCTGGAGAAAAAGACTAGGGATGAAGTGCCTAGTGATACTTGAATTAAAGGGAAGCAAACCTAACACCGAACTCACATGTAAGGGAGGATTGTTAGAATGCACGTGTGAGTTTTGTTAGAAATGTCTGTGGTCCATAACTCGTTGGTTTAAGTTTTTGAGTGAAGGTAGATTTAATTGGATAAGTTGACGGGATCAGATTTAGATTTCGTCTCAATGATCTCTCAAGCGAAGGTGTTGGACCTCTGCTACGCGCTTGCAACATTGATAACCTCAACAATCTCAGTGACACGTGCTAAAGCATATTGGAATTTATTTATTTTTTTGGTCGAATAGCATGTTGGAATTGACTATATATTATTGCTGGCAATATACATCTACTGATGTTATTTCGATCAACACCGCACTTATAGCTCCGATCTCGTGTCAAATGACAACTTATGCCACAATCTTTCTTTGGGATAGCGGCTTCATAACATGCATCGCCATGCATATTGATCATATGACATAATCCGTATCATTCTCTTTTCTAACAATGACATCTTTTTTCGCATGCCTTTCTAACATCTTTTGCAATAGAGAGTTTGACAAGGTAACAGTAACTCTACGGTCCCTGCCCTTACTACATGACTACGTCACATAAAAAGCCTGCTAAAAATGAAAGGAAATCATCCCCCCTTTCAAGCGGCATGGGAGACCAACTCAATTTGATTTCATTCCACGAACTTAGAAATCTGCCTACTGCAGAGGCCGCCGCGACCTGCCGCTCTAGTCACGGTTTACCTCTCGCCCGCAAGGGTTTATACGGTATCCTTGCTAGTTTCAAGATCGCGCTTCCGAGATGTATATCCTATACTTCCAGATCGTATGCGGGCATGAGATATCGTCTCGAGGGAGAGAGGTCGGTTTGTTTCGAGTTAAGAAAAGCTGTGCGTAGCTAATGGGGACGGGACATAAATGCAATCGAGTGCGAAAACGAGATAACAGAGGAGCCCTTGAGGATCCCGATGGACGGATGGCCACAAGGCACCGGTTTTTATCCACGAGGGGTAAGTGGGATCAGAGCGTGGGTTTAATTCAGACAAGCCCCAAAAAATGAGAGCAAAAGAAAGAAGCTGCTATGAGCTGTAGTGTCAGTCCCATTCATTTGTTCTTTTCCTTTCCTTTTCCTTCCTCCTTCCTCCTTCAATGGAGCCCCACATGTCCTCTCCCCCTCTCGAATCCGAATACACACAGACACCCACATATGTCAAGGCATGAAAGCACATGAATGACAGGACGAGGCCGAGACCGAGGTCGAGCTTGGAGATGATTTCCCCGACAAGCCCTCCAAAGGCTCGACTTTCTCCAACATCCTCATTCCATGTCGACTCCCCTCCCCTATTCCCTCACATGCTCCCTCTCTCAGTCTCTCTTCTCCTTATTAATCTCTCTTTTTTATTTCCTTTTGTCCTTTTCTTTTCTTTTTCTGCTCGAAGAAAAAAAAAAGGGGGGATAAGGGATATTATCGTTGTTAGTATTATTATTATTATTATTGACTTGCCGCATCTTCGTTCCAATTGTAATTTCGTGTGGGTTCTGCAGATGATCTGCATAATTGATACGCATGGAGAGACACTGTATATGATATGACGTGACATTATGAGAAGAGGCATTTCCACAAGTGGGCCGCGTAAAAATGTCTTTATGACGTAAACAGGCTATTATGCATATAATATGGAAGATGCATGAAGGGAGATGTTGCTGCTGCGCCAATCTTGATTCCGTCTTCACTATGAACTCGCATTAACCAAATTCTACAATAATCAGTAGCGCATTTGGAACTTAGTGGGGGAGGGGAAGAAATAAAGGGAAGGGAAGGGAAGGGACGGGTGAATTCCCAAAAAAATCCCAAACTTTAAGTCAAGTCTCAAATTTGTCCTGAACTTTTTTTTTTTCGTCTAAAAAAATCCCAAACTTTAAGTTTAATCTCAAATCTACCCTGAATTTTGTTTTGTGTAAAAATAAATCAGCAAAATTCAATTTATTTTCTAAAATATACCCCCGTGATCCAGTCCCAACTTAACGTGGTATTTCCACGTTGATAACAAATCCACATCAGTAAAGTAATGGGCGATAAGTGCATACCGACGTCGCATTTTCACTTCGATAACAAATCCAACCTAATAAAAATTGTTGAAATTCTCCAAAATAAAATCATTCTAAGATATAAAAGTTAAGGATGATAACAAATCCACCCCAAAAAAAAATTAATTTAAAAAAAAAACTTAATTTTTAGGTTCAGTCCAATTTTGTTCCGAACTTTTCTTTGTCTAAAAAAAAGCTCCATTACTTTGTTGGTGTGGATTTATTATCGATGTGAAAGTGCCATGTCAAGTTGAAACTAGATCACAGATATATATTTTAGAAAATAAATTGAATTTTGGTGGTTTTTTTTTACACAAAACAAAATACGGGGCAGATTTGGGATTTGACTTAAAGTTTTGAATTTTTTCTTAAACAAAAAAAGGCTCGGGGCAGATTTGAGACTGGACCTAAAGTTTAGGATTTTTTCCGAGACAAAAAAAGTTCGGAGCAGATTTGGGACTTATCGGGGGGTTTTTTTAGGGAATTAGGCTGGGAAGGGAAAGATGGGGGAGATGGAGAGAGAGAGAGAGAGAGACAAGAGAGTGGAGAAAACGATAAGGGGAAGGGCACAGCACAAGGCAGCGACCAAAGGCTGTAATTGAAGAGTGAATACATACATGAGACGAGAGTACGCTTCTTCAGAATGGAGAAATTAATGGATGACGAGGTATCAGAAAATTTTGACAGAAAGAAAGAAAGTAAGAAAAGAAAGAGAATGAAGGAGAGGATCTCTCTCTCTCTCTCTGAAACTATGCACGCCATTCACAGCCCCTTATCATTTCTGGTCCAACCTCAGATCTCTGCACACATTGAGAATTCTCTTCCTCAAATGAACACACACCGGGGAGAGGGAGAGGGAGGGAGAGAGAGAGATTGAGGAAGGGAGATGACAGATGTGAGGTACGCAGGTTTGCATGATGAACACGTTTGATTGGACATTCAGAATTCTCTCTCTCTCTCTTTCCTTCTCGATCCTTGATCATCAGTCATCACCCCCCATTAACTATCATCACATGTCTGTCTGTTTACGTTTCAGTTTTGCCTTTAATTCAGGCCTCATTAATTCATCAATCCACGTTAACCAAATCCAACACGACAGTTTCAGGCGCAGGAAAACTAGAAAAGAGAAATGCGGGCTTCATCAGTTCAGTTCAGTTCAGTTCAGCCCACAGATCATATATGTGTACCGCAGCTGTGTTGCTGAAACTAAGCTTGAACGACACACAAACACAACCCCAAAGCACGAATTCCCACAATTTTCCATCATCGAGAAGACGAAAATGACGATCGAAGGAGATAATAATTACGTTAATGGAAATGCCAAGGTAACTTAAGCTTCATGAGCAATGGCCCATCCATCCTCGAAGGGGGTCAAATTAACGTTTTCCTACTTCTCTCTCTAGCTCATCATCCTCATAATCACCGACCAGACACCAGCATCCAAGAACTAGTAAGAACTACAAATGATTATCAGACTCTCGAGAACTAGCTAAAACCAGCAAGAGATCAGCATCTACTCAAAACAAAAACAAAAAAAACCAAGAAAAGTAAACAAGAACCCTAAACCTAAAATGAAGGAAAAATAAAGAACTGATGTTATCCCTAACCCCATCGATCCTCAGCCCACTTCGACACGGCCAATTAGGGTTTCTTACCGAGGGTGTGCTTGTTGTTGTGCATCCACACCTTGAGCACGTGGCGTCTCACGCCGGTCTCCGCGCAGAACTGCTCCACCGCCGCCTCGTCGTGCTTCTGGATCCTCCACCCCAGCCTCTCCGCGAAGCCCAGCATCTTCTCCTTCTGTTCAGGGGTGAACTTGGTCCTGAACCTCTTCTTCAGACCGCTTCCTCCGCCGCCGCCGCCGCCGCCGCCGCTGCTGCTGGGGTTCGACACGTCCTCCAGCTCCTCCCTGCTGTGCCCGCCCCCCGACGCCGCCGGCAGCGCCAGCGGCCGGTGCTGCTGCTGCGGTGGGGTCAGGTGCAGGTAACCCGCCGGCGGGGGCGCGGCCCTGTAGTAGGTCGAGAACTGGTGGTGCTGCTGGCCGGGGTGCTGGTGCGGGTGGTGGTAGCTCACCAGGGCCCCGCCGCCGCCCCCGTCGCTGGCGTCGGTCTCCTTGCGGTGGAAGTTGCGGTGGCAGTTGCAGGCGGCGCACTTGAGGGCGTCGAGGGTGCCCTCCTCCCCGGCCGCCATGAACTCGCCGCAGCCGTCGACGGCGCTCCCCCCAATGCCCACCGCGTGGTTCTTGAGGCACTCCCGGTACCGCACGGACCCCGACGCCGACTTCCTCGGCCCCGCCGAGACCCCGCCCTCCCCGGCCGCGGCGGAACCGCTTGGCCGGGCGGAGTTGCCCAGGGGGTCGTAGCTCGTCGGCGGCGGCGTCTGGTGGTGGTGCACCGGAATCTCCATTTCCTCGTCTTGGTCTTCATGCTCGTCGAATTCCATATCTCTTCTCTCTTCCCGTCCCCTCTCTCTCTCTCTGTCTCCCTCCTCAATTCCCCTCTCTCTCACTCTCTCTCTCTCTAAGCCGACATGGTGGCGGTGGCCGAGATCTTCACATGGCTTTTTTGGCTGAGTGGAGATCCGCCCAAGCACACTCTGTGTCAGCAAAGATGATGATGATAAACTATAACAGCTTGGCTTTGTCTCTCCACTTACAAGTCACAAATTCGAATTCCGAAAGAAGGGCAAGAAAGAAAAAAACAAATCCACCCCCTTACAACAATTAGAAGCGAGAGAGAGAGACAGAGAGAGAGAGCTAGAACAGAAGCAGAAGCAGAAGATAAGAGGGGATAGAGAGTGTGGCCATCAATTCCCCGACTCTGCACAGAAGGAGAGAGAAAGGGTGTCTGTCTCACTCGAACAACCCTTCCTTTTTTTTCCATTTTGCAACCCCGAAAGGCCTTTAAAAATTTGCCCCTCTCCTCCCCCCCACAAACCAAAGCCCTCACCTCGAGGGCGGCTTAACTTGCTATCGCCGGTTAATCCCCGCGAGATTATCACCTCTGTTTTTATCTGGTTCTCGCTGTCCCTTTCTTTCCCTCTCCTTAATCCTCTGAAGTGAAGTTGGGGGGGGTGTCTGTGGAAAAGCGAAGGATGGTTGTCTGAGAATTTGCCCTTTGTTAGCTAAAACTGCAGGCCAGGCCATGGGGACTGTCTGCCTCACATCTTTCCCGTTTTGTGCTTGCTGACTGCTTTTCTGTCAACAGTCTGCGGTAAAAAAAGAAAAGAAGAAAAACCAAGAAGACGACGATAAAGAAAAGGAGGTGGTGAGACTGAGAACGAGAATGAGATGCTCTGCAAATTACGTCGCGGTAAAAGTAAAAAGAAGAAGTCTGAAGAAGAACAGCATACATAAATCAAGAAAAGGGTTTGCGTGCAGTTTCAAGAAATGACGTTGGGGACTGAAAGAGAAGGGTGTCGTTTCTTGGCACAATATAATATTATTGTTGTTGTTGCTGTTATAATTCGCCCTCACCCTCGACTCAAAATACCAAACATCCCAACCATTTTGCACCGAAAATCAAATAGGTAGGAAATGGTACATTTGTTCCGCAAGAATTCAGACGTCTGAAAAAACATCTTTTCTTAATATATTTTCAGAAAAATGAATGGAAGGAGACTATTTGCATTATCGACGGAAATGTTTAGGAGTCGATCATTAGCGAAAGAAAAATATTATCATTATCAAAGAGAATGTTTAGGTATGGATTATTTCTAATAATAAAAACATTTCCTAATGACCAATTTATTGAATCGATATGATGATAATCATTTTTAGAAAATAAAATTCTCAAATCATTCGTTGATGTGAAACAAATGTATTGAGTAAGAATAGACGTGAAAGGTGCTCGTTGGGCAAACCTAAGCTGGAGTTGATGTATTATCTGCATCCGCCCATACATGAAATTCACATAGAAACATTCGGGTCCAGCCGTATCATCGTGTAAGAACGTCGTCATGTATTATTTGCCTTTTGAGCGGGTCGCTTGCCTTTCGATCATCTCTAATGGAACTCTTAAATCTAGAATTTTCATGTTCCTACTCTTTTTAAGAAAAATAAAAAGATGATATGCCACGTCCTTTGGCCTTTCATCTAGGGGTGAGCATGGTTCCGGAATAGAACCTTGAACCTGAAAACCTGACCGGTGGGAACCTGTAGGTTCCAAATTCCAAAGTATGCAGGGTAGGTTTCATGTTCCAAAAATTAAAGGACCTGTTTCGACAGGTCGGTTCCAAGTTATAAGTAGGTGGAATTTGAAACTTGAAACCTTAAACAAGTATTTTGTGTTTTTTCTTTATCAATGTTTTCGCATGATCCTGTGGTGTTCCATGGCGTTAGGTGATGAATGTATAATCTGGAACCACTAGTATGAGCTTTCACTTTATGACTCGTTAATATTTTTATATTCTCTGTGTCTCTAAATATAAGTTATGGTCAGTGGATCGTAGTAACAAGTGGTGGTCATTAAAGATGATGATTCACTGTAATTATTCAATTAATAATACAAGTGGAACCTAGGTAGATCCTGGAGCCTGTGATAGGGAAGGGTCGGTTTCAGGTTCCAAGGTAGGTAATGTAGATTAAGGTTCCAAAAAATGAGGAACCTATTCCTATTAGTAATATCTAGGTTCCAGATAGGAACTTTACGGAATTTGGAATCGCTTGCCACTACTTTCGTCAGTAGGTTGTCTATCACCTAAATTGATGCTTCCCCTACTATGGACTTCTCTAAATCATTAGCTTTTAGTCCATATCAAGTAAAGGGGCGAGCAGGATTTTGTTTTAAGGCCAAACTCAACCAAACCGAACTTGTACATTTTCAAAACTTGCAATCCAAATTGAACCCAACAATATATTCAAGGCCGAAGATGGGCTTCACTTCACTATCTTCCATAATTGGCATCGATCGATTCGTAATGCTCTCAATGAACTTTTCATTGGGTACCCTTTGAAAATCACGAATCAAACTTGAGAAAATAACCGCGAACCAAATCAAGAATTTCGATTGGATGCGGGTCAACGGTTTTGATATTTTAAATTCTTTTGTTATTTTTATTAGCATGCGTTTCACTAAACTAATCGTGCCCTTGACAAATAGATGTATCTGGTATCGTCTCTACAAATTATTGATTTGTGGTGATCAGAGGTGATTATTGAGCAAGTTAGGGGCGGGACAGACCCGAAGGTCGTCCTAATGTCTAGCAACCCGGTTCGACGGCGGCGGGGAATGATCGCCGGGCAAGAGGGCTCAAAAAAGTGGCGGTTGCGGGCAAATTTCTAGGATGGCGAAAGAAGTAGGAATAAATCGAATTGTGTACCGAAAAGAAAGAGAGCGACCCTAGATTATATACGTGAACCTAGAATGATTTCTCAAGAAGCGCCTTTTGACGTAACGGCGACATTCAGCATTAAACCTAGATGTTAAGAATGCTTATATGAGAGTATTACCAGAATTGGTGATCCCCTGAAAAAGTATATACTTGTACGCCAAATAACAAAACAGTGAGACTCGATATGGAACGGATCAAAGCAGACAATACCTAAAGTGAATTAATCCGAAGGTGCCATATTATGGTATCAGGATGGGACTCCCTCCGGTATGTATGCGGTACGGGGACGAACCGTGTGGAAATTGGACGGCCCGTAACGACTCGACTCGACTCGATGAGAGCTGAAATGATCGCCGGGGAGAGACGGTCCAAACAAGGAGCGGCACCAGGTAGACTCTGTGAACACTCACCAAGCGATCCTAAAGTGCCTATTCCGCGTTAATCGAATCCTAAGTAACACACATTCGAGCAAAAACACCTTAGTAAGAACATCGGCTGACTGCTCGGTGGCTAAAGACACCACGCACGCCCCCAAGCACGAAACGAACGAGAACGGGTCGGCTCCGAACCGACCCGGGACACGTGGGACATGTCCATCGACCGTTCTCTTTTTCTTCTTTTTTCTTCTTTTTTTTTTTTCCTTATTATGAATACAACGTGAAATATGTCGGCATAAATGGGGACTGGGGGCTTACGTGCCCTTTTTCTCCGACACAATTCATGGCTCCTCCCAAACGGTCAAACCTTTTTTTCTTTTTTTTAATGCTTTTTTATATTTTTGGGATTTCCCTCCTCTTCTTTTTGTTTTTTTATTTTTCCCTCTTTTAATAATAATAATAATAATAATAAATAATATATTGCTCAGGGATTGCAAAATGCTGATGTCATGCTTCTTGCAGAACAGTAGAGTCTGACCCGACATTAGTCAAGGCCCTTGTTCATCGTCCTTTTCTTTTCTTTTTTTCTTTTTTTTCGTTTGCCCTTGTTTTTTTCTTTAACTTTTTTTGCGTTGAGTTTTTTTTTTCTAATTTATTTTGGTAATTGAGTTTTTACTACTTTTAAAATGGTCATGAGCCCCAATTTTTTTTATTGAATGAAATCATGTAATTAGTTTGAGATAAATTTGTCATATGTATACCAGTTTTGAATTTTTCGCGATATTAATCTTATCAATAACTCATAGCTAGTCAATCGGGATGATTTATCTTTTTTGTCCTCTTTATGTTATCGTGAAGGAAATGAAAGAGACGTCAATCTGAGTGATTTATCTATTTTGCCCTTCTTTTATTATTGTGATGGAAAGGAAAGGAAAGAGAAAGAAAGTACCAATCATCATCTTCTTACATTATCATATGTCAAATCCAATTTAGGACGTGTTTCTTTGAATATTTTTTTTTTCCACAAATTAGTTTTTTAAACTTTCACACCGTTGAAAATGATCAGTCATCAGAAAATTATTTACGGTCAAATAAAATATACGTGCTTAAAGTTAAGAAATTTATTTTCTAACTTGAAAAAGGAAAATATTTTTCTAGAAAAAAATTTCTCGAAAAGCATTTTTCATTATCGCAAAGTTCTCACCAAAACAACCACACCCTTAATGTCATATAACAAAGTTTATGATGCGTAGTAATACTTTTGGCATTAGAGGATTACCAACATGTCGGAAAGTACTGTAGCAAAAACACAGTAGTAAAGGACTGGAGCAAGGTACCGCAGAAGTCACTGTTCACCAATCACTGGCAAACTACTCTCGCTTGGGGCCACCTGCACATGTTAAATATTTGAACTTCATCTATTCACGAGAATTGCAAGGTGTTCCATGAGCTTCCAAATAGTCGAATCTCTGCTCTAGTGCCCTTGCATCATAGAAAAAGAAATAGAGGAATAACTTGAAAGTGGGTTTGAACTCTGAGGATGGTTTTTTCAGTGCTTTTCCAAAAAAAACCGCCATTATGCTATCTTAATGCCTTATCAACCCGACTCAAACACGAGACAAATGTTTTAAGACCCTTGCGAATACGACATGCCAAGACACAGTAAGAATGGCTCAAATCTATGACAAGCCGACACGTTTCGAATCGTTTTTAGCTAAAAAATGCTTTGCATGTCGAACTACTTTGGTAAAGATACCGAAATAACAGTAATAACCGAAATAAAATGTAATGGCACGACAGAGACTACCAGTCTTAACCGAAAACCCGACTCACCGGAGGTCAACCCAACACTAACTAATCTTCAAATGTTACCTTACCTGCCGAAGCTTATTCAGATTTTTCCCGTCATGTTTTGATGATTGTCACCAAGAATCATTGCTTGATCTCGAGCTCTATGGTCGAATGGTTTTTTACAATTGGGATCGCGGCTTGTGTCCAAGTTGTCATCTGTTTGCTTTGTTCGGTAGAAGAAGAAGAGAAGAAAATTCTTAGATTTCCTCTCTTTTGCCCTCATGGAAACTTCCATATTTTTATTTTGTATATAGTTCACGCCCATCTCCCATCTTATAGTACACCGACAATCTGCCAGTTACACAATTCAGGCGGTCGATGCCGATTAAGAACTTTAACATAAGGGATAAGTGCACCGAAAGTCCTAAAATTTATCACGAAAGTGTAATTGAGTCCTAAAACTTGTCGTGAAAGTGTAATAAAGTCATAAAACTTGTCACAGAAGCGCAATGGAGTCCTAAAACTTTCAAAAAGTGCAATCAATTTCTAAAACTTGCCACGAAAGTGCTATCGAATCCTAAAACTTTTAAAAAATGCAATCAACGGAATGACTCGATTTGATCAATATGACAAGTTTTAGGACTCGATTATATTTTTTTAAATTTTTTTATGACTGACTTGCACTTTCGAAAAAAAAAATTTAGATTTTCTAACGTACTTATCCCTTCATTTTAGCGCGGCCATATGCTAAAATTCAGGTGGCACGTGTGGGGAGACCCCCCCCCCGCCCGCCGTACAAGAATGCACAAAATCCCGTTCCGTTTTGCCGCACTGACCCATCATCGGGAACGAGATTCGGTCGTGCGTGGGGGGCGTGAGTGTTGCGTGGTTGTGTGGGAGAGAGGGAATTGCGGGGAAAAGCAGACATCGATGTTGACAACTCAATAAAATTAAAAAAAAATCGAAATTAAAAACAATGGAAAAAACAAAAAACAATAAGACAGAAAAAGAAAGGGCCAGGCTCTGACCCCCTCCCCTTCCCTCCTCGCCCCTATCAACGACTCCCGTTTCCATTTCCATTTCCATTTCCATGCTTTTTGGCAGCCTTTTCCCCTCGCCTCTCCCCGTCTTCCATGATCCAAAAGATTGAACCCCCCACACACACCCATTTTTCACTTTTGGAGAAATTGGACCCGGCCCCACGAATGCAATCTCCACCGTTAGATAGATAACGTGCAACTCACGAAATCACATGATATCCTCATCACGATCAGGGGCGACCGGTTTCAGATTCCTTATAAATTTCGCCTGAATTTGAAACTTGAAAACTTACACCATCACAGATTCCAGGGTCTTAACAGGTCCCTCTTCTTCTTTTTTCCTGTTTTATTTTTAGTTCAGCAAAACGAAAGTGGACGCAACAGCAAAAATGAAAGCCTCTCATTTGCCAGTCACGAGCGGTGCGAAGAGTTTCTGCATCTTATCTACATTGCGAGGAAGCTTCTAGCACGTTTTCCTCGTTGTAAAAGAACCGTTAGCAATATGGTACACATACACAACCCCACAATGAATGCACTTCGCTCTATATGTTTTTCCATTCTCATCTTCAATTCTCGCATAATGATTCAAGCAAATCGGATGATTTTTTTTTTATCACGAGGAGGAAGATGAGAACCGAGTACCTTCTTTGACGCACTCATGACAGGGGATGGCTCTTCTCCACATTCATCGTCCGACGATTCCAATTCAATGATCGGAGCCATCTCCTCACATCCCTCCACCTCTATCGACATGTCATATTGATACATCAACTTCACACACACACACAACAATACCGGAATATAATCAGAATAAATATCAAATATTTATAAAATAGCAAAGCAAACTTCCATACATAAACGTTCAAACGGACATTCACCGTATGACATAGTTTTTGTTCAAGATCAAGTTCAAAGTACCAAAAGAACATTTAGTGATCTGGGTTGAATAGCAAGAGCCAACTATAAAGATGTTACCATCTCCTACTAAGTGGCTGGAAACATGCTCACCTCTAGCAGTTGTAATATAAATATCTCGCGACTGAACTTTGTCAGCTTATATGCTGCATTATATAATTACTCTTATGTTTCCGTTCACCAAGAACTTAGATTTCCTCATGTTCCTTAATAACTAGGTCAGCATTGTTGAAGTAATAGAGAAAGATACCATCATTATGGGCTCAGATAGTCTCTTCGACAACGTTTTTTACCATGAAACTGTTTCCACATTGGCCAAACACGGTGTATAAAACCTTTTAAAAATTTATCAATATAGTTCTTCCGGCTTGATTTAGTCGGAAATCGCTGACGTAGACACCGGTCGCCCTACATATCGACTACATTGAATGGTTGATGCCAACGAGGATATTTTTTTGCAATTCTTTTTAAGTTTTCTGATTTTTTTTCTTTTTTGTTTATTTCTCTTTCCTCTTTATTTTTATTATTTTTATTAATTTTCTATTTCCCTCCACTTGTTTGGGGCCTCGACGATGGCTGGCCAGGGCCACGATACCCTCGCCCTGCTCAAATCTAGGCAAGAGACCTTTGCTTGTGGCCTGCAAGGGCGTATGGGCTCTCATCCATATCTGGGCGAGGACCATGGCCATTGCGTCGGCCACGAACCGGCAGAAGGAAATAGGAAAAAATGAAAAGAAAAAAAAAGGAAAGGATGTAAAATAAAAAAATTCAAAAAAATTGCAAAAATCATCCACTTTAACACCAACCATGCCATGTAAGACGGCCAACGTCTATGTTAGCAATTTTCGGCCAAATTTAGCCAAAAGATTATAATAGCAAATTGTCAAAAGGTTTAAAATAAATTTATTAAATTAAAAAGTTTAGAAGTGAATTGGCCGTCGTGCAATAAATTTATGACTTTTTGGATAATTTTCTACTATATTAATTACAATCGGTAAATATACTTATAACATTGATATTACACATCGAAAATTAAATAATAACATATTTCAGAAGAGTCTACCTCCTTAAAATAAAAATGTTTATGTTTCTAAAGCGCGATGAATGACCATTAACAACTGTTCTCCAGGCGCTCTTTAACATTTTTGAATGAAATATTACATGCATCGAATATATTACCGAAACATATGTAGAATTATCAGACGCGGTGAGATTTGTTAAAATTAACGTAGAATTCATCAAATTTAATGCGAGATTGAAATGTACCGACACAAATGATTGAAGCACTACAAATCAATAAGATAGTCTCTCCCCTTGATTAATCTTTCTACAGTAGGGCTGGGTCCTGGCAAAAGAAAAATTGGGATAGGATCTCCCCCATCAAAATCGGATGTGAAAGTTTCCTGTCATGATCCGGTTCCAATAGTTACACCAAATAAAAAAAAAGGGGTTTTCGCTTTCAAGTTTTCGAAAAATCTACTCCTTACTCAAGTTAGCAGTGAAGACCAAGCAACGTTTCATCGATTTATTATTATTTTTTATTTTATTTAGATTTTTTGAATTCATTATTCAATTATAAATTACTACGTAAATGAATTATGAAATTCTCGAGTAGTCTACTTCCCTTCGAACAATAACCCATTTAATTAGGATAACAATTCACGTCGCCGTCGACCGACATCACCCTACCCATTCCCCGCTTGACACTCCAAAAGCTAGGGTAGGGCCTGAGCATTATCAGAATTGGGGACTGCACCTATTAATGAAAGACTTGTCCTTTAAGCATATACTAAGGTTTTAGTATATGCCCTAAGGAAATGAAATCGTAGCCTTTTGTCTCCTACAAAATGGAACGTGTCGTGTGTAAAGTAGAAGGCAGAAACCTCGGCGTGGGTGGTACTAAACCAAGATTGCAGAAGTTTAAGGAAGCTAATAGCTATCCACCTGCGTCCTAGAATATAGCTCGAGGATGATGATCTCTTGGCATTGAAGTTTCGATTGTTTAAGTAGGAAGGTCCTTTTTTTCTGGTTCCCTTTGGTCCCTCAAAAGTGACCAAGGTCGAAAGGAAACGGCAAGTGACTTCTCGGGCCTGTTTTTTTTTTTTTTTGCGAAACACGAAGTTTCTAAAAATAATCGCTTGCATTGCTTAAAATAATCAGCTAATGAAAAGAATTTTCGTTATCAACAATTTATGTCTGAACATTTTCGTGGATGAGCTATGAGTGATAAAAATGATCATTTTTAAAGAAATATTTTTCAAATCGTCCATTTTTCGCAAAACAAACACGCCCGAATTCCTATTTGTGCCTCATAAAAAGCTGTGTGGACATGCATGCGAGGTCACATCGCTTATCTTACAGCCAAAGACTCTGAAGATGTCAAAGTAAGGTATCCAACATAATGCTACATAGGGACAAAAGGATGCAAATACTGCTGGTGGAGTGGACAAAACAGTGGAGTGAGAAATTAGGGTTAAAGAAACAACACGATTCAAGGAAATGTTGGAAATGAACATAGTACTAACGTGGAAAATTGGAGACGATGAGTCCATCATAACTGCCTTGAGCTTTTCCTGTTGCATTGACCTTAATTGTCAAAATTAACAGTAAAATGTACTCCGTACCAGAGAATACTCAACAGAAATTTCAAATCATAGAACATTCAAACGTCCGTGTAATTTGTAATGTTGAGATACCGTATCTTAAACTCATTAGCAAGAGTACCGAAAAAATTTGGAGGCGGGTGCTTCAGGCGCTCGACAGTAGACACTGCTATTTAGACTTGATCGACGGGCAAGCCTAAACCAGCCCGAATTTGAAAAAAAACATTAGAATTTTCGCTTAGCATTTGACCGGACCGGAGTTGGTCGGGTCATGTCCAAAGAGGGAATTGCTTGTCTAGATCCGTCCCTTTATCCTTTGGGCCAAACCGGGTCTAAATGGACTTAGGAGGGCCTATTATGCTGCGTGCCTAGTGATCACCTCTACGATTGATTCTAATTCTACACCAAAATGGGTGAGGGCCACAGTTGTGGCAAACCGGATCCATTGTTGATTAAGCACGTTTCAGGTGAAGTTGACATAACACAGGAAATCACTCGTACCGAATGTGCCAACACTCTAAAAACGAACAGTCAGTCACCGATACATTTCCCTATAGATCGACTCGAGATCGTTTTATTCACACACTTTGATCAACGAGCGGGTATGTGCGGGCCGGACCGTCTACCGGGCTTAACGGCCCTTGCCAAGGCCCACCACGATTTGGAAGATGTTAGATGTTCATAAAAAACTATCGGGGCTAGACGGGGCCCGAGCGAGTCTATATGGACGGGCGGGCTCGGGCACAAGAAACTACGGGGTTATCGCACAAAATCGAGCCAGCCGACCTGCTCGCGCTCCTAATCCGCGGGATCGAAGTTCTCTTCATTGCCGTAAAAGACGTCCAAGAATGAAAGCCCCGCGTTGTTTGCTCGAAGATGGGCCAGTTTTGCCCAAGTAATCTTTTCTGCTTCCTCTAGTTGGTTAAGAAGCCTGTACGTGCCACATTTGCACGAGGCCCATTGCTCAAACTGTTCCGCCCCATACGCTGTGCTTTGCTTTGAACCACAAAACGATTTAGAGCGAGAGAGAGAGAGAGAGAGATGGGATTGGGGATAATGTAAGGGTTTTCGAATTAGACTTACACGGGAGAGTTTAACGGGGGTGACGAGTGTCTCGTCGGTGGCATTAACGTCATTGTCCGGCAGGAGCATACCTCACTCTCTTAATAATCGGTAGGTCCGTTTATACAGATAGGACATATGAGACGAAAACTCAAAAAGCAGCCTTGTATTTGGCCGCCCCTAAACTTTCAACTCAAGGAGGCTCGACCCTCCTTACGGTTTTTAGAGTTCAAGCCTCGGTTGCCACCTTGACCATTCCTGTTGAACCGAATTCCTAATTTCTCCTTGAAATCGAGGGTCGTGTAAAGCTCTGAATGTTCCTTCTCGCAATACATTTTGAAACATATTAATTTTCGTTCTATGCCGACCAAACCCGGCTTCTCGGGTCCTAACTAATTTTTAGCGATAGCTGGTCGTAATAGTTGATTTTGGATACAACTTGTATGGCCCCCATTCTTCCTTTTTTCACACTAATTCTTCATCAATCGTTGTTCAAGATCAAATCAGATTTTCCATCTGCTGTGACCTTTTTGAATTACATTCTCCTCGCCAAGTGCAACGAACTTTGCGGTAAAGAACAAAAGAAGGCATTCAATGAGATGCGGACAAAAGGTGCGGTGATAGCAAAGACCCCACCAAAAGGAAAGCATTTGAATCCATGCACGCAAGACCACCAACATACATTAAAGAAGTCCGATCACTAAGACGTTGTGGACCACCTCAATCCAGTCAATTGACGGTGTAGAACAAACACAGCACAAGAAGAAGCGACCCGTATAAATTGGTCGGGAGAGAGAGGTTACGCTGTGGTCGGATTGCCGCGTTAACGTCGTTATCTAGCCACGTGACGAGCATTCATATATCTCGTACCCTCCTCACTATTCCGCACCGCGCCGCCCCGCCGAAAATCACCTCCTCCATGCCGTCATCAGCGCCGCCCACCCGCCGGCCGCAAGAATTTCGCTCCCACCCTCCCCACCACCAAAAGAGCCTCGTTTGCTCAATTGCCATGAGGCTTGAGCTAAAGCTTTGCTCGATTGACTCTAATCATTTGCCTCTAATGCCCCCAAAACAAAGAGCCCCCAAAACAAAGAACCCCCAAAAAAAACGAAAGCGTATGATGACGTCACCGATGACGGCAAAAACAGAGCCACTAATTAGCAAATGTAGCAAGTGTAGATAGAAAGCGATCAATCATGGGCAAAGTGGATAGATCCACGTCAATTTTGCTGACCTTTTTTTTTGGTTTTCCTCCCTTTTGACTTTTTTTTGAACGATCTCAGTCCCCCTCCGTCGACTGAAATCGCATCGCTAATCACCCCCGCCTTCGCCTTGAATTCCCCCGCAAATTTCAATAACGTTGAAACCCCAAAAATCCCTTTTTGTAATTTCTTTTTTGTGAAATTAAAAATGTAAAAAAAAAAATTCGCAAAGGCTTTGAGTTTTTTTTTCTTTTTTTTTACAGCAGCACGGGTGGGCTCTCGAGCAACTTCCTCTGTGATTCATCGGACTCTCCGCTTTCCTTGGCGACCGCGCCGTCAGCGTCGGTTCCCCCGTCGCCGCCCTGGAGGTCGCGGTACCCCGCGCGGCGGCTCTGCATGACCCCCATGGACCTCGACTTGGTCAGCCCCGCCATCACCGCCCGTTTGACCGCCACCCCACGATTGTGTGACGGCGCCGGCGAAGGCTTCTTCCTGGCTGCCCAGATCTCGCCGTTCGATCCGACCGACCTCGACCTCACCACGTGATCGCCGGAACCAGTCGCGACGGTTTTGTGCTCGACGCCGGCGACGCGAGATCCCTCGCTCCCTCGCTCCGCGCTCGGAACGCTGGAGACCTTGCTCTTGCTCCTCCCGCCGCTCCCGATCCTCCTCATCGTCTTCGCCATCTCATCGCCCGCCCCCGCCGCCGCGTCGTCGACGCCCGCGCTTGCCCCCGCCCGCCGCCGCCTCCCCCAGTTCCGCCACGCGCGGGCCCTCCGGCTCGCCTCCCTCAGACCCTCCACCACCTCGGCCATCTCCGGCCGCCTCCGCGCGCTCCCCTTGACGCACCTCGCCGCCAGCGCCGCCACGCTCCGCACCGCCGCGGGGTCCGCCGGCGGGTCGATCCGGTCGTCCCAGATCGCGTCGAACGCGCGGCGCCGGATCAAGGGCACTGCCCAGTCGACTATGGAAGGGGGGCTGAAGTTCACGTCGATAGCGTTCCTGCCGCTGACGATCTCGAGCAACAAGATGCCGAAGCTGAACACATCGCTCTTGGCGCTGAGATCGGACGGCTGGAGGTAGCCCGGGTCGAGGTAGCCTAGCGTCCCCGCCGGCGGGGTGCACCTGGCGCGTACGTCCTCCACGTGCCCCCTCAGAGCGAGCCCGAAGTCGCCCAGCCTCGCGTTCGACGCCCCGTCGATCAGCACGTTGGACGACTTGATGTCCCGGTGGATCACCGGCGGGTCCGCCGAGTGCAGGCACTGGACCGCCTTCGCCACCTGGAGCGCGAACCGGATCCGCCGGGTCCACCCGGGCGGTCTGGAGCTCCGGTGCAGCAGGTCGTACAGCGACCCGTTCGGCATGTACTCGACGACGAGATGGAGCTGGCCGTCCGACACGTCGTCGCAGAAGCCGATGAGGTTGACGAGCCTCGGGCTGTGAACCCGGGACAGGATCTCAACCTCGTTCTCCGCCGGGCTCGCGTTGCTGTTGTTTCCGTCGTTGAAGATGAGATTGAGATTGCTGTTGGCCATCGCCGCCGCCGCCGCCGACGGGTTGGAGGGCACTTTGGTCCTCTTGACGGCGGCGACGAGCTTGCCGTCGTCGAGGACGGCGCGGTAGACGCAGCCGTGGCTGCCCCTCCCGAGGAAGCTCTCGGCGGAGAAGCCATCGGTGGCCTTCACGAGGTCGCAGTAGGAGAACTTGCGGATCTTCTTCGCGGGCTTCTTGTGCTTGGCGGTGGCGGCGGCGTTGGCGGTGGTGGCGATTCTCTTGCAATCCCAGCCGTAGGGGTCGCAGGTGGCTACGGCGGTCTCGCCGCTGCATGAGAGATAACCCATGTCGGGACGACGACGGCGGCGGCGGCGGCGGCGTCGATGTATCGGAGGTTATGGTTCGACGGAGGAGGCGGCGACGGCGAGGAACGGCGGAGACAGGAGGGAGGAAACGACGAAGCAGGCGAGACCAGTGGCGAAAGCCATGACACTTCTGAGAGAGAGAGAGGGAGAGAGAGAGAGAGAGTGTGGTGTGCAAAGCTTGATATATTAGTTGTTTATTTATTTATTTATTTATTTATTTATTTTCTTTATATATAAAGTTGAGGAATTTGAAAAAAAAGAAAAAGAGATGTGGAATGAAAACATTCATAAGCTTGGAAATTCGGGTGCGGCTCTTGATTCTTTGAAAGTAATGATGGCATATTGTATGCAACGAGTGGTTCGAGACGTTTTATGAAATATGTTATACTCGAAACGAAAAAAATAAAAAAATTTCACGAGGTTTAGTTGCGCATAACACGAGGGAAATCAACGCATCGGATACTGTAAAAGAAATTTCTATAATTTTAGTCATTGACAGATCTCCCAAAATCCCCAATCATATCCGAGTTATATAAATAAAAATATCATAAGGTGGTGTTTAAATAAGTGAGGTGAGTTCAACAGATATGCGTACTATAGTATTAGTTTTAGTATGACTACCGGGTCGGCTCCTTATTTTTCTAAGGAATAATAACACGAACGGTCCCTGAACTTTGGCTCAATGTGCAATGTGGTCCCTGAACTTTTAATTTATTCGATGTAATCTCTTAACTTTAACCTAATATTCAATGTGATCCCTGAACTTTTGGTGCATGTTCAATTTCATTCACGAATTATATGAAAATATTCAATGTAGTCCCTGAACTTGAATTAACGGAAGGATTACATCAACTATTTTTCCAAAAAGTTCAGGGACAACGTTGAACAAATTAAATGTTCAAAAATCATATCGCACATTATGTTAAAGTTCAGGGACCGTATTTAATTAATTAAAAATTTAGATATGATATTACACATTAAATTAAAATTCATGAAGTGTTCGTGGTTTTTTTTTTTTTTTTTAAATGTTGTTTGACAAATGCACTGGCGTGCAGATTTGATAGAATTTCTTGGGAGTTGGTCATAAAGAGAGGGGGGGTGTGGTCCGCGGGGGTCAGCATCCAGGACTCGTCGATTTTCCCCCCACGCCCCCTTTAAGCTTTATCTTTATCCAATCTACAGCCTTAAAAGTCATATTCCTCATTTAAAACCCCGTAATTTAAAAAAAAAACTCTTCGCGAAAGCGATTTTATAACTAGAGATTCAATGATCGAGACCCCCTCGAATTGAATTATTCCTACGATTCGCCTGAATTCAAAATTCGTACATAGGGTAAACGGGGAGAGGGGGGCTTAGCAAAGGGTTTTCTTTTTTTTTTTTTTGCCCGTAAACCCGAAAGTCATACTTCTCATTTTTAAAATTGCACAATTTTAAAAGAAATCTTCGCGAAAGCGATTTCATCCGCCTTCAATTTGAGAGTTTAGCGACATAGTTAGCGATCGAGACCCCTCGAATTAAAATTATCCATACGACGAGCCCGAATTCAAAAATTCGCATAAAAGTAAACGGGTGGGGTGGGGCGAGCAAAGGGTGTTTTCTCTTTTTTTTTTCCCACCGATCCAACAAACTTTTTTTTTTTTTTGTGGTCGAGCTCCCTAATCGAACATAGACACCATTCTTTTCAAGCTTTCTCGTATTTCCACGAGGGTCGCTTTATGCCTTTTCCCATGTTTTACCTGTCGACGGAAGGCAAGAATCGCGTCATGCTTTTTTGATAATTTGAAAGAGGGAAAAAGGAGGGAGAATGGTCTGCTCACGCAAAGTCGCGATTTGCTTTCCTTTTCCGCGGCCGCTGAGCAGTAGTAGGTAAGGGCGAATCCGTGATGGGCTTCGAAGACCGTGTGATGGACATTCTTTCCTTCGATGTGATAAACATGTTCTTCAAGTGGTACGGTAACTAATTGAATAAACTAGTAATAAACATGTTGTACGGTAACTAATTTAGTCTTAAACTTTTTGATGACTAGTCAATTATGGCCGGAAATCGCTAATATAGATGCGGGCATGGCCTACGTGGCATGACTTAGGAGAGCGGCGCTAAGATGGACCATTTTCGCGATTTTTTTAAAATTTTCTGAATTTTTCTCCTTTTTTTTTTCTTTTTATTCCTTTTCTTCCTATTTCTCTCCACCGGTCACAAAGGCCTCGGCAATGGCCAGCGGAGGTACCTGGGAAATAGGGAAAAAAAAAAGGAAAAAAAATTTAGAAGATTTTAAAAAATATATTGCAAAAAATGTCCACACCATATGGCTGGCGCTGACTGCACTGCCACGTGAGCGATTTTTTGACCAAAATCAACTAGAAGGATTACATTGGCAAATCGTCGAAAATGTTTAGGACTAAATTGATCAAGTTGAAAAGTTTAGGATCGAATCAATCATCGTACAATAGATTTATGACCTTTTGGACAGTTTTCCCACTAAAACTCCATGCAAATTATACAATATGACGCTCCCATCATGATCCGATAGGCTTGAATTGGTGTCTTTCCAACGGGGAACTGATGAACGAGACGGTCGCTGCAAATCATTGCAATTGCACGTGAGGTGGCGCCACCAATTAAAACGTACGGTGGAAAATTTAGTGGTCCGAAGCACACCATGTTCTTGTTAGAAGACTCTTGCGTCCACGCATTGACGATGGGGCACCCAATGCTTGAAATTCGATACTGGCACGGATTTGTTCGGCCAATTTCGTGGAAATATTGCCGCCTTTGCGGGTTAATTTCGAATCTTTCGGACCCCGCGGATGGAGAAATTAGTTAGTAGCTTAATCGCAAAATATGATTGACGGGCAAGACAAAAAAAAAGTGGTAACTCGATAGAAATTGATGAATTCTCATAAGAACATAAACTCGGTCAACAATTCGAATGAGAGGCTGTAACGCAAAATTAGTCGGTGACTTGATCGAAGAAAAATTGGTAAATCACGAGAGAGGGTTGGTAATAAAATAGTTTGGTAAATTTAAGGAGTTTGTAAAAATAGATATCATATAAAAAGTTGTAAAACATAAGAGAGGGTTAATTTATTTGAGATAAGGGAGGTTGGTCATTTTTAAAATAGTAACTGTTTCGTCGGAATTTTGACTTCTGCGACGAAATACCTTTCACCGAAAACCATTTTTCAATTTTTATTAGAAGAGATAGGTTCCGTGGCGATTCCAGACAGGAAATATTTCAAGTATATAAGGAAACTAATAACTTTGCTTCGCACGGAACATAAAGTACACGAATTTTGTCGAAATTTAATCGACGACAAAGCCTGAGGACGTAAAAATAAAACGCTGGAATTTAATCGACGACGCGGATTGGAAACTACAGCTAAGAAACACTCCGGGATTTAATCGACGATGCGAATCTAGAAACTATGACTATAACGTAGGAATTGAAAAATAACACGTTTGCTTGTCTGTGCACAGCGAGATCTCTAGTATTCGAACATTGATACCTATAGTGCTCACTACGCAACTGCCTGTGAGCAGTTCTTCTACAATTTTAACTATGCTTCCTCGTCTTCGAGAATTTTGGTTCCATGTTCTCACGTCACCATGATCTCATCTTCAGGTGGTTGTTCCCTGAAAAACCACACCTCGATCTCTTGCACTTTGTTGGTGAGTTAACTCCATTCCTTCTCCCACGATTTAGGGCCCGTTTGGTTCGACTTTGGGGGAATGCAAATACCTTTAGGCTAAAGGGGTTTTCCGAAATGCAAGTAGCGTTTGGTAAGTATTTTATAAAATCAACTTGGGCTAAAGGACTTTTGCTATTTTTTTTTTTTAAAAAAAAGCTCCGGTGGAGCTACACCGCCGGCCACCGCCTCCGGCCAGATCTGGTCGCCGGCGACCACCGCCTGAGGGTCGTGCGACCCCGGCGACCGCCGCCTGGGGTCGCCGGACCTCGGGCGTTGCCGGGTCTCGCGACCTAGGCCAAGCGTTACTGGGTCGCGAGACCCGTGCGACCGCCCGAGGTCCCGGCGACCCCGGCGGCGGTCGCCGGGTCGCGCGACCCCGGGCGACCACCATCTAGGGGTCACGCGACCCGGGCGGCGGTCGCGCGACCCTCCGGCAACCACGCCGGGGGTCGCGCGACCGCGCCTGGGTCGCGCGGCCGCCGCCGGGTCGCCGGACCTCGGGCGTTCTGGGTCGCGAGACCCGGGGCGACGCCCGAGGTCCCGCGACCCCAGGAAGTCGCCGGGTCGCGCGACCCGGGCGGTGGTCGCCGAGTCGGGCTAGCCCTCGGCGGTGCGCGCTGGGTCGCCGGACCTCGGGCGGTCGCCGGGTCACGCGACCCGGCGCGCCCGAGGTCCGCACGGGGTGGCGCCGTCCCGGATCTCGGTTTAGGGAAGATGAACAATGTCGATGAATAGTGCAAGTTGCATTCCGAAAATGCAACTTCCCAAAGTACCTTCAGAGGTGCATTGGCCAAAGGTCCCTTGGGGAGCATTCCAAATACAATTGCATTTCCCCAAAGTGAGTAAAAAAAATTGTCAAACGCCATTTGCATTTGGCCAAGGGACTTTAGAGGCCAAATGAGCATTGGGAATGCTGAACCAAACGGGGCCTACTAGACTTCGTTGCTTTATCTACCGGTGATTTTAAATTTGAATATCGTAACTAAGTTTCGGCGCCTTCCAAATAATCACTCTTCACCTAGTGTCCCAATCGGCAACTTTCAATCCCCTTTTAAGCGGAATCTTTGTCTACTGACTCTGCCATGATAATCGTCGACCATGTTCTATCTTGTGTCGACAGCGTAGTCCATAGTTCTCGATGTATATTAACATCGATAACAATTCTTACGATCATTGACAACGACTCACGGTGTTGATATCGATAACCTCTAGCCACGTGCTTACTCATGTCGACGACTTGGTTAATTTTGTTCTGCAAACAGTAAGTAGCTCGACCTGCTCGTTCGATCTTCAACCTCGATTGTCGGGTCGATGAACTCCATGGTCATTCTCAAATCTCTTTGGTTCGAGAGAAGCCTTTCCTACATCACATTCATGTCGGTGCCAATTCAGAGAGCGTAGTTAAGACGATGAGCGGTCTGATAAAAGGCCACTCAAAACAAGAACAGCCGTCCTTCAATGGGTGCCTGAGCAAATGTATCTAACTGCAGCAACTGCTGATCAACTTCTATTCAGAAAAAAACGGTAGGACAAAGAAAGAAAGACAGGTGAAGGATCATTAAATCCATCTCCAGTAAAACGGGGGGTGGATGGACCGACCGTCCACCCAACATAACTGCGGATCAACCGTCGGCTCGGAGAAATCAATGCTGTCAGGCCAATTATCGAACCCCGACATACCGATCCAGGAACCCCGAGAGACGATTCATAGCAGCAAATAGAAAGGGAGAAGACACAGGAAAGAATACAGACCATGTGGTTCAGCTGTCCCCATTTATGGAAACCCCGTGCTTTGCTTCTTCGAGGACGACGAAGAGGGTCGTCCCCGATGACAAGGTCACTGTCGTGGTCGCGGTGGGAACAAAGAGAGAAACCGATTTGGAAGATTCGAGTTCGAGATGCGTCGTGTGTTTCATGAGTTCATTGAATCGGAACGACTCGTACGTACCCGCCCCGAACGGTGATATGGAAATTGTCCCGTGAAAGTAACTATAGGGACGATGATGGCCTCTCTCTTGTTCCTTTTCCACGTCTGCCAAAATAAGAGAGGACCGATTGGTAGGTTTGGACAAGCTCGATTTTCGGGCCCGCGACTTGCAGATCCGTCGGGCCAAACCCAGCCCGCTTAACGTTTCCCCGGGACGGCCCGTTCGAGCCCCCCCAGTTTCGTCGAGAAATATTTAGGTGGTATTAGAAGCGGAAAGACCCGAGATCGAGCCTGTGGAGTCTAGCGAGACCGTTCCTCCAATGACGATGCTGAGGTGGTCGTGTATACATGCCTGGTTCTACGGAACGCGAGGCCGTCTGGACCTCCCCTTTCGGTGTGTCTCGGGCCCCTTACATAGCATCGCCTCCGTCCCTCAAGCCTGCAAGCTCAAGTCTCACAATATATCTTTGGACTTTTATGCCTGAAAGTTCATTCGCTAATGATAAAGAAAGAACACTAATGATGCCGATGCTAGAATTCTAATCTTCTGTTTTTCTCTCCAGTGATTCCAGCTTCCGGGCCCTTTCTTCACATGTTGAGATGGACGTAACGCGGGCCAAGTTCCAGCAAAAGAAGCATCTCATCCTTCTTGGTACAAAGCCCTCATCACTGCATCCTCTTAAAATATAAAGGCTGAGAAGGCCCATCAAGTCCTCACTTTCACACGGCAACAGCAAAAAGAAAGTCTAGTCCCCTATGAAATGATGGCATCTCTCGTCGTCCTACTTTGAACTCCCCTTAACTAATCGAGTGACGGAGCTAGCCAAATTAAGAGCGGAAAGCGATTGCTTTGTGCCTCCGGAAGTCTTTGTTTACAATTCAATAATTCCTCCCCCCCCCCCAATCAAACCATATTAGCTTTTTCCACTAGAGGAAAAGCGCGAGAATGGGTGACTAGCATAGCTGCCTTCCCTCAACATACGCAGAGGGACTTCACGTCCCGTCACGGGATATTCGAGCAATGGGTCCGTCAAGTCCAACATTGTCTCGTCCCCGAATTGGATCGTCTCGGTCGACCATGGAGTATTAGAGCTCTAGACTAATTTGGGGAGAGGTATATTCGAGATGGGTCAATACATGCTCGGATCCATAACCTGTCAACATGACTCGCTCCCAAAAGTGCCAATCGGGTACAAGCATTCTCCAACTTTGGGTTGACTTGAGGTTAAATTCCAGGACTCCAAGGAATTGACCGTCTGACTCGGCAGGACTAGAGATGTCATCTCAATGAATTTGAGTCGGGGATCTCCAAATGTCTTAAACCTTAACTCAATCAGTACAATTTCATTTATTATCGGGAAAACCCGACCCGACACAAAAGCATGATTAGGGGGATCTGATTCGTGGAGAAAGTGAGTGAATGATTTGGAAAACATTTTCGTAAAAATAATAACAGCTTATACCGCTTTCAAAGATAAATAAACGAAAAATATTATCCAGAAAGATTTTTAGACAAAAACCCTTATCGATAATTAAAAAAAAATTATTGACTATTTATTTTTTAAGTAATACAAACGATCATTTTTAGGAAAATGTTTTTCCAAATCATTCGTTTTCAGCGAAACAGACCAAGCCTAAAAATTAAAATTTAAATAAATAGATACCATAAATATAAATAACCATTCAAACGCAGAATGCGAATAGCTAGTGCGCAATCGCTGCCCTAAACGTATCTATCTAACCAGCACCTTTTTTGGCACTACTGTTTTCTTATCTATGGGGAATCTCCATGACTTTCGCAACTTGGAGTGTTCCAGATGCAACCCTATCGTGCCTTGCGGGCTTAGAAGAAAAGAGTACCCCGCGAGGTTGATTGATCATATTCATTCACGCCTAATCAGATCTTACTCTCTCTCTCTTTATTAATTGTTAATTATATCCCGCATTAAATTTGATTAAAACAGAGCCTCCTTTCAATTCCTCAATTACTAAAACTGATCTTTGCATCTGGGTTCAATCTCTCTAGGCCAAGTGAGATTTTCTAGAATCTGGGTCGTCGAAGAAGAATCAAATTCTTGCTCATCGCTTTCCTTTCTCGTGAAGGGAAGGAAACGAAGGGAAGAATCTCTCGTGATTAGTGCCGGCGGATTAAAAAGGGTTGACACGTTAATCCTCGAATTTAGTAAAGGGCGGTCGTGATAGAGACCATTTATCATCAACAGCTCATTGAGCTTATCAAATTGGTTTTGATTTTGTGTACAAAGACCCACCCACCTAACCTAATGTCAACTTAATAAGGCAGGCACGCTGTGATAATCTAGAACGTGCCGATCCGCGTCGATTTGTCCGACCGGTCAACGCGAAACGGGGGCTAATTTCTCATTAGCATATTAAGCAAGATTATGGGGTATTCATTGAACTTGCATTTTTCACTTTTATCGTAGTAAAAAAGAATGTCATAACGGAGTTACGCGGAGGAGGACGGAGTTTTTCTCCTTTGATAAGTGAATGGTGCACCAAGAATCCTAAAACTTAGCTCGCAAGATAAAGAGAGTTATAGAGATTTTCAATCGATAATTTAAGTGATAAAATTTTTATTATGTTTTCAATCACATTCTCCTATTAAATTTGACGGAAATTATACACGTTGGAACGTGGCGTGGCCATAGATAATGACACGATAGAAGATTTCCGTCGGACTGAACGAGTAGAGTTAATGGACGGCTTTGGTTGAAAACTTACTAACGATTGCATTAGATTGCTTATAAAAATGTTATAAGCCCGAATTATACTGCCTATATATGTTTTTTTTCGAATTTTTATCGCACTTATTTCATATTTTTTCAAAGTAAAATGAATGTTCTAGTCAATCAGGATTGAAAAATGGTTTCCTAGCTTGTAGGTAGCCGTATAGCCGCAATTGACTTTGACCTACATTCCTTAGTTGATTTTGGCATGTTTGTTTGAATTAAAACAAGAGCAAAAAGTCTCGTGGAAAGAAGCAAAAGCAATTCTCGATATGACTTATTCGCACGAACACGATAAGCAATTAAACTGGTTCAGATTTGACATAAATGAAACCGTATCTTAGACAAATGATACGATAAAAAACCGTATCTTAGACAATTGATACGATAAAAAATCGTATCTTATCCAAGCTGATAATACAATTTAAAAGTAATATGAAGTGAAATCTACTCATATTTTCTAGAAACATTATGATACAATCATAATGTATCGACACCTAATACGGGACACATAAGATTATCTAATTAGTCGTGTCGTGTTGGTGTTGAGGTAATTTGACCCGTTTATTAAACGTGTCGCGTTCGGAGTAGCCATATTCATGGTAAACTCATGTTTCAGCACAATACCATATCGACAACATGACACGGCTCTGATTGCGCGCCTTAATAAATATGAGAAGGACGCTCGCAGACCACTAGAGGGTAAAAATTTGCATAGATTTTGGGTCCATGGATTGCAGTGGATCATAACCATTAATTTGGGTATTTATATTCACATAGGATCCCCATGATTAACAATAGTGACGATGAGCTTGGCACATGGAGACATGAGTCCGAGCAAGAAGGTATCTAGCCGTGCATATCACCCTTTCTAAGTTTGTAATGAAAAACAAGAATCTTGTCAATGGACGTTCCATTTCACATATTAAAACACAATCAATCAAACTATACACAATTTTCAAATTATTAGATGCACATGCGATGAGGACGACGCATATGTTGAAAACTCGAAGTATTTCCTATAGACAGTTCTGTAGAAACCCTACGAAATGCTAGACACATCAAACACACGACATGAATGCGCGTCGGCTTCTTGAAGCACAGGCCGACCAACGGGAAGCCCCCTAAGTCCCCATCATATCTTTTATCTTTTTTAGAGAGGGGGAATACAGAGATAACTTAGTGGGAAATCCGTCCGGCCGAAGGCCTAAGAATTTCCTTTTAAACCTAGTGAAATTTCTTCAATGAGAAAACACACGCCTACCAAACTTTCTAAGAGCAATTCATCCATCTCCATCTTCTCCCGCACTGAACACGGCGACATCGTATTCTCTTTTGGACATGTACAGGAAAACTTTCCAATGAAAAAACCCAGGAAAACAGGTCAACACCCATCACCAGAATCTAATCAAATTTTAACTCTAATTATGTCTCGTCTCTCTCATTCGCCATCTGGGGTTCCTCTGTACACCGAAACTTGCAGACGATGTTGCAGTCCCTCTGTCGCCGGATCAAAACTGGTACCCAGAAAAGCGGCGAGAAAAAGGGAAAAAAGAAACGATTTTGACCATACCCATTTACAAGTGAATTCTCCACAAGCGATTTCCTCTTCGATTCGTCGTCGTCGTCGTCAGCTCGAGACCTCGTCCAGGAGCTTGTACCGCCTCACCTTGTTCCGGAACCCCTGCCTCGGGACCGCGTGCGCCATCTCCTCCGATCTCGTCCTCCGCAGCAGCTTCTCCTCGAGCTCCCCCTTCGTGATGATCCTCCTCCTGACCGGCGTCGTCGGGGACGAGGTCCCCTCCGGGGACTTCTCCTTCTTGATCCGGCCGCCGTTCACCACCTGCAGGAGCAGGGGAGGGGGCTTCTGCTGGCGATCGTCGTCGCCGCCCCTGCCCCTCCTCACCCTCTTGCCGCTCTTGACGTCGCCCTCCAGTTCGGCCCCGCTCTTGCGCGGCGAGTTGGAATCCGACGAGTTCTGCTGCTGGGTCTTGACGGCCGGCGCGCCGTCGTCTCGGTTGTCCTGGCCCAGGCACCAGTTGCAGACTCGGTATGACTCGGCCTTCGGGTACAGATTACTGCAGTATCTGCACCGATTCCGCCATCGAAAAAAAGGAGACATTGTGAGGGTAATGCAGCGAACGGCGGATTCCGGGTTTTCAATTGATCAGACGCAGAGCAGAGGGAGACAGAGAGCTACCTGTGTTGAGATCTGAACTGGCAGATCCTGCACTGAAAAAGCTCATCCGTCAAGCCGCAATCGCCGCACATGCAGCACTCCACGCTCAATTGGGACGACGGTGCAACGATCGCCGCCGCTTTGCCTGCTGGAGTCATCATTTCGGTTTCATGTGGAAAGAGAGAGAGAGAAAAGAAAGGAAGAAGCGTTCTTGGGGGAGGCAGAGTCGGGCACCACCACCAACCAGGTGAAAGAAGGAACGAGAAAACTGAGAGGCAGGGGAATTTATATTCTCTGTAAAGGTGAGGGGTGGGATCGTATGATGTTCCTTTCTCTGCATATGTTTCTGTAACATCCGTGTCGCTGTCCCCGCGTGCTCGAAAGGCAATTTAGCAATTCTGTATTCGATTGCCAGAGGAAGATTGTCACGATAGTGGAGGTTGGGGGGTTGATGAGGGATGGAGAAGGCTCTGCTTTTCTGGGGCAAAAGGTCATAAAATCTGGTTACGTGTACTGTAGAAAAATGAAATGAAAGTGCTTCCACATTATCTATATTTGGGTATGAACATGATGTTGTTTCTGAATCATGCTTTTTCAAAAGAAGGAAAAAGTTGATCTTAGCTTTAGCTCTCTCTCTTTTTTGCATTTTTCTTTTTGTTAAATCTGCATAAGCGACAGAGATATTATTAGTATTAAAATAAGTGATTAAGGTGTAGGTTGAATTTTGATTTGCCTCGGTTTCTTTTTGGGACGGGGTAACCACAACTCAGGTAGGTAAAAAACTGGAACGCGTGAAATGTCTCGCTCGTTTCTTGAATCGGTCTTTGCTCTTTCCGTCTCTTGTTACCATACTTATTGCCGTTCGATATGCACCGCGTGACGAGAGCAGTTTAAAACCTATCCTCCCATCAAACGCCTCCTGCAACCTCGCCTTTGGACTTCAGAGCGCCGCAGTAGCACCGGGCCGCCTCTGCATCCGCCGAATCGCCTCGACATACCTACGCGATTCATTTCTTAAAACCCCCCGAGCTGATCTCCCTACGCGCCTGGAATCGATTGTATTGATTATACTTGCACGTGCATAAGCGAGCGACGCCAAATGCAGATTCTAGATCGTTTATCGACTCGGACGACCCTAAAGTCTACCGACTCTTACGATCGCATGAAATTGACTCGACCGGCAAATAAATGTAGGTTTCAAAAAACGAAAACAAGAAATTCTTCATAAGATTATTAGCAAATGAAAAAGGGCCCATATTAGGACTTTAGAGCAAGATTGCTGGTAATCTGTTTGCCACAATACGGCAAAGAACCATGTTTACAGGGTATATGGGGGTCGCCTTACAAGGATTAAGTTAATAATGCAGACAACCAAGTACTAAACTAAAACAATTCCTCTATTATTACAAAAGCTGTATAATAGCCAACTGTTTCTGCCCAAGATTTTGTGGAATGGGTAGGGACTAGAACCCCTTGATTGTGCTTGATTGGAGCGCGGTCGTTTGTGGATATAAAACTGATGGTGATTTGCTCTAATCATCGTACCGAACTTGGATATGATTGGCTTCCTCTCTTCTCGGTGGGTGAAGTCGATTCTTGGATCGATGCAGACGGCGTCACGAATTTGAGGATCATATTGACAAATCGTCAAAAAAATTTATAATTAAATCGGCAAAATTAAAAAGCTTATAACTGAATTGGCCGTCGTATAATGATTTTATGGTTTTTCCGGACAATCTTCGCTTAAATTTAACTTTACCCTAATTGGAAAAGGATCTCCACCGACAAAAGGATTCCGGGTTTTCGCGATTGGACGTTAGGTGTGGAGGGGTTGACTCTAGGGATAGGTGACTTGGAGCGTGTGGAATGCACCATCAATTAGAGCCACAAGTTTTTTGAGATTCTTTTGTTGTGTATTGCCCAATGGAAGAATCTAGAACCTATATATATATTGTGAAAAGGAGGTCTAATAATTTTCTAACTCAAAAATTGGAGAAATAGCTAATAAACCCATCGCTAAATTCAAGTCACCAAATCATAATTTGAGTAAAAGACTCGAGATCGCGGATCCCGGAACTCGGGGCGAGAGGCCTGAACATCGACTGGGCTCGATTCAAGTATCTTGCTTATTCTTTCCCTCGCGGCATCGCTGAGACCCGAAGCCGAAACTGGTGCGTTTGAGGATCGCTTACGGTTTTTAGGCAGCACCAGATACCGAATAACAAAATGAGATCCGCGATGCAGACGTGGACGCAACTGGGTTTACAAGATCCGAGCAACAAATTCTTTTATTAGGTCCGCTGCCAGGGTGATAAGTAATTTACATGCTCGTCGTCATGAAAGAATCCGGTTACAGAACTAACTCCAAATAAAAATGTCACTCATCGATATGTGAACATGCCGGCGGTGGACCTAACAATAATACTCGATACATTTCGTAACCCTAATTTGACATGTTATGAATTGCCAGCCTTGTGAGTTAGTCCATGAGGTCACTTGGGCCTTGGAAGCAATTCAGTCCCACAGCTCTCAGCCCGTTCCCATCTGCTGATCGTTACGGGTTGAACCAGTCTCTCACCCCCACTTCCTTCCGAAAGCTATGACAAGTTCTCGATTTCACAGAGAAAGGCACCTAACGTTCATTTGCAAGACAAACTCTCAAATGTCACATTAAAACACTTGGAAATGACTCTTGAGTGTCGAGTCGAAAGACGGTAATTCCGATCACAATCGCATACGTCACCACGTATGCGAGCTTTATGTCTCACGAGTAGACCTGTAAAAATGAATTATTGATCCATTTCTTAACCCATATATAATGAGATGGATTGTAAATGGGTCATAAGTGAATTATAAATGATTTACAACTTAAGACTCTTTCTTCATTCTCTCGCCCTCGTTCATTCTCGCACTCACTCACTCGGCACTCTCGCCTCGATTTGCGTATAAGTTCTCTTAGTGTTAGATAACAATATGAATGGAGTCGGATATGAGTCGAGAAATTTGCATTGCGAATAAATAGGCCATAAATGGGTTAATGGATCATTTCGGGTCGAACCATTTATGACCCTACCCATCCGTTTGACAGGTCTACTCACGAGACCGCGGAGCACAAGTTATTCTGATATATAGTTGCAGTTAATCTAAAGACGAGAGACCTCGAATGACCCCCAAAGACAGAAGCATGAAAGGCATGATTCACCTGCCTATTTCCCTAACCTCAACTTAGGTAGCACATATGAAACTTCCCCATCACAAATCCATATCCATGGAACCAAGAGGAATAGTTGTATAAGCAACAAGTGCATGCTCGAACAGCGACGCTAAATCTCATTCCACTTCACTGGTTACCACTCTAATCTAACCACCATATATCAACATGTGTAACCAATTAACCCCAAATGCTAATAAACAGCACACTTAAAACCAAATGCAGCAAAACGCTTACAACTTTCTAGCAGCAGCCACTGTCCCCAACATTTTACTAAACTGATACTGTCAAATAATCAAACCATCAGCGTCCCTGATGGATAAGAGATCAAACAGAGTACCTACACAACGACTTGGGAGCACAATATGAATAACATGGTGCAGGCGGACATTGTCTCTGCCTGTGATCCTACCCAACGTATGAGTGATGAAAGTAAAGAGAATGGGGGCTGGGAGCAAGCATGAGTGGGCTCCCACATTGATCCTGCACAAAGTACAAGAGAGACTGGGGGACGGGCAAGCATGAGTCGGCTCCCCCATCAGTAACGGCAATAGTATCCAGACTCTGTACACGGTCCATCGGCATGAAGAACGGCAAGCAATGTTTTGCCAAAAGTCACGACACTATGCAAGAGGAAGACCACAAGCCAAATCTCATTCCCGCTGATTGTACCAACCATTACCAAAGGACGACAGAACCAAGAATTTGTTTATGCAGCCGTCCAACTTCACCATCACTTCCAAGTGCAAATGCTTGAACTGTTAAATAGAGAAATTCAACAGCCTCGTACTCAACTTATTCCCTGTGCTTCCTCGCCAAAATAATGTATCGCGGAGTAATTGTGACAAGGGCAACCGCAGATTTTATGTCCAAGTCACATAGTAGAAAATCCCAAAGCTTTGGCTTCATCCTTCAAAGAATTCAAGTAACGGATAGCTTCATCGAGTACAACAGTCGCATCCTTTCCTTTTGTGCCAGGAAGTACTTTCTCCAAAAGGCTCACAGTCTCGCAAATTCTCTCCTTGCACAACCTTTTGTTGCAGCACGTGGAATTGACTTCACCTGAAAAACTGCTCCTATCACCGGCATTAGAATCTGCCTCAATTTCATTCTCATTGTGTCGGTTTTGAGTGGAAGAACTCGAGGCATCCACAAGGCTTCGCTTCTTTGTTGGCCATGCAGAGCTGGCAACAACCTCCGTGCTTTCTCCAAAATATTCTTCCTTCTCCTGAGCCGTCATCGTGCTAGGAGAATGACCAGTGCTATCAACTTCATCCTCTTCAGAGTCATCAGAATCGTCATCCGAGTAAAGTAAAGCATTCAATTCTTCTGTGTCTTCATGCATCTCGCTTTGCACATCATCCCCATGATCATCCTTAAAGTTGGGGGTGGTCGGTCCAGACAGAAAATTTACGTCGCTTTTCCTTCTCACAACTTCTTCATTGATGTGATGAGGGACACCCAGGGAATTTGGGCAATGGTTGGGAATTTTTATCCCTGAGCTATAAAATATCCTAGTATGGCCCACCGCTTGATCGAAAACAACAAATTTCTTCTCAACAAATCCAGAACTCGTCCACGGTCTACTGTCAACATCGAAATCTACTGAAGGACCAACAAGAGATCTGTCTTTAAGAACAGAACTGTTAAGTTCTGGTATAAAAGCCTGCCTAAAGCGTGGCAGACAATAAAACCAACCGTGAGCTTCATCAAATTGGCCAATACGTGAAGTAGGCAGTTCTTTATGGGCATGTGGTGGCCACCCAGCATCATTAGAGATCATTTTCGCACCTGTGACTGCACTAGTTGAAAGGACATATTCATGCCCCAGAGCAAATGGAGCAGACAATGGATCGAAAGTAGGCAATTGCATATTGAAATGCCGTGAATTCCAGGCCCCAAAATATTCTCCCATCCAAAGATCGAGTTCGATCAGTCACCTAAGGATGAATTCACATTTAGAAAACCAATTCTGAGGAAACAAAAGTATGAAATGTTCAAGAAAACAAAGAACGTACCCAAAGAAGGTTTCTATCAATTGAAGTTGTTGCTCACTTGCTGTTTCCTCCAAAAAAACAAAGGGGAAAGAACCTAAAAACTCCAGCTAAACTTGAAAAGTATAGAACTAGATCAATCTACGTGACAGGTTTTAGCAAATGGCGGAAATATTCGGCCTGCAAAAATCCAAGAAAGCAAACCAATCAGTTTCTAATCACAATGCTGTCATTACCTAATCCAACTGTATGACAAAATAAAATCAGGATGTCATTCAAACGTCTAGTAGAATATGACAGGGAGGGCTACAAAAACACCAAGCACACAGACATTTAACACTCTGCAAGAAGGACACTCTCACCAACCTGGCAATCATGAAGAGGTTGAAAGCATGCTATGATTCTAACAACTATTGTTGAATTCCCAGCAGTCCCATTTTCGTGTTTCATTGCCCGAAATCTTGTCTGGCTTGCTGCTTGGCACACCATAACTACACTTCCCCACCCCTCAGATCTCAAGAATATGAAGGAGATAAATCTTTCAACACGGATCAATCAACAACCAGAATGAATGAGCAAATATAGACCCGGAAAGTGAAGCAGAAAACAACAGACTGATGATCCCAAGAAACAAATTCCCAAACTCAAATGACCAAAAGAGACGAAAGTTAATGACCAACTTCTCGGGCGAAATCTGAATCGGAACAAGTGGACGGCATGATATTCAGCTAATTTGGCGGACGTAGCAGGGAACGACAACAAAGAAATTCGACCCCATTATAAAATAAAGGTTCTAGTGAAACAGAGCGTGAAATGAAGCTCAAAGTCGGTAATCCAAATTATAGAATGACTCTGCAATCTAGATTCAAAGAGATGACTTCGCGGAAGACATCAACAGAGAGACTCAACCAGCAACGCATGCTGTTCTCTCCCTTCTGCTTCAATCACCGCAACTGGTCCTCGCCAAGAACTGATTCAAAGACCCTGTAGAGTCATCCGATGAAGTGTTAGTGAAGCTTATTAACTGCATAAGCAAATCTAGCCGCTGCTGAAACAAAAGGTAAACAAGAAAAAGAACAATACTAGGCCATTCCACACAGCTTCGTAATACGTTGAAGAAGATAAAGATTTGGACTCGGATGCCAATAACTTCATAGTTTTTTCTTATGTGGTCGAAAATCTTTCACCGACCGAACACGAAAAAATGAAAGATACGGAACATTCAGGAAGCAAAATGGAAGAAAAAACAGCGGGACAAACAGACAGACAACGAAAAAATTTACCTTGAGATTAAGTCAAGAAATATTTCAGTTTCAGCCATGGTTAAAGAACGGCAAGAACACTTAAAAGAGAGATTTCGCAGAGCATCAGCTAATGCAGAACAACAAAAGAACAGAACACCACCGATTCACCCAACAAGCAAGAACCCATCTTTCCACTTTCACGCACGTACCGAAACACGACGAAACGGAAAACCCCACGAACAAAAAGAAACACCCAACTTCGGAGGGATCGCGTGTGCCAACACAAAAGCAAGAAATGCAAGAGAGAGAGAGCCCGCGGCAGTACAGGCCAACAGAGCAACAGCACGCACCGGACTTACAGACGGTGTCGACGAAAAGAAGAAGGGTGGAAGCTCTGCAGAAGAAACGGGCCAAAGACCAGTTCAGCCTCGCACCACGCTCGCAGGAAAAAGCAACCTCGCAACAGAGAACAGAGAGAGAGAGAAGGAAGGAGGAAGGAAGGAAGGAAGGAGGGAGAGAGAGCGAGAGAGGGTACGATCAAAATCGGAACTTCAAGAACGCGAGGAGGCCGAGGTTTTATAGAGGAGGCGAATTGACGCCGGTGCCCCTGGTGGCCCGCCCGGTTTCGGGATCGGGCCGGGGTGATCCGACGTAGACTGGCAGGTGCGCGGAAAGGAAAATTACCCGGATAATGCCGCAATTAATTATTCCTTAAACTGTTGCGCTTTATTTGGAATGATGTTTAGGCGTGTGAAGACTGTTAAAAAAGTGAAAAATAAGAGAATTGGAAAGTGAAGAAACATGGGGGGTCAAAGTTAAAAGTTTCATGGGGCAACTAGTGAACTTCTTCTTTTATCGGTGACACGCATTGAATGTCGCATTTTATCGAGACAAGCCGATTACAGATGGATCATACCTTGTTCAAAAACAATAGTTGTCGATGAGGACAAATTTGAGTAGATCTTGGAGAAAGTATAAACGCAGACTCGGTAATTTAGCGGTGAAAAGATGAGGCCAATCGTTGGAGTACTGGCCAACAGCCAAGTCATGACCCGATCGATCTCGACGCCAAAAGATTGATATATGGAGAGAGATTATTGATCTTGAGCTAGAACAAGGCATTCTCAAAGGCCAAGCTCTATTAGGTCAATGAAGCATATTCCCTCAATGGGTCTTGCCAACTTGGCCTTGTAAATCACTCTCGACCAAATTAGTTGAAGTCACTTTGTAATAGGTTCATTTAGAGCGCATTTGGTAACGTTTCTAATTCTTTGTTTTTCTATTCTTTTATTCTCCAGAACAGAAAAAGAACAGAAATTCGTTTGTGTACGTCAGTTAATTTTTCTATTTCCCGAAATAGAAAGATGGCCAGGGAATAGATTTAGAATAGAAACAAGAAGTAAAAAAAATCTACTTCTCTGTTCCCAAGAACAAAAAGAGAAACAATGTGAATTTAGAAAAACAATTTCATATATCATTAAATCCCAAAACCCAAACACCGAAACCCTAAAACCCAAACCCCGAAACCCTAAAATCCAAACCCCAAAACCCAAACCCAAAAATCAAAACCCTAAATCCTACAGCTCTAAACACCAAAACCCAAACCCTAAAACCCAAAAACCTAATACTCGAAACCCAAAAACCCAAAACCCAAAACCTCAAAACCCAAAACCCCAAAACCAAACCCCAAAACCCAAAAATCGAAACCCTAAATCCTAAAACTCCAAAACCCCAAACCCTAAACCCTAATGCCCGAAACCCCAAAATCCGAAACCCCAAAATCCAAACCCAAATCCCAAAACACTAAATCTCAAAACCCCAAACCCTAAACACAAAACCCTAAAAACCTAAACCATAAATTCTAAACCCTAAACCCCAATTTCCTCAACCACTACCCGGTATTTATTTTGTTTATAAGGAGTAATTTTCTTTATGATTGTATTAAGGTTATCCAATTCTATATCATAATATATTTTGATTATATTTCTAGTCTAATTTTATCCAAATATGAATTGTTAAGTCTTCACTGACATTTTTATAATTAAATGAAAAAAATTGGGAATAGAAATTTTTAGGATTGTACCAAATGTATTTTTGTTCTTTTTCTATTTCGGGAATAGAAATTTTGTGCAGTTACCAAACGCATTCATTTGCTCAGAAACTTGTCTATGGAATAGAAATAGAAAAAACTATTTTTGAACAGAAATTATTTCTGAAAACAGAAATATTACCATACACACCCCTTATTCATAAGCTCACAATTTGCCCTAGCATTTTCCAATGTGAAATTGGGTTTTTCGTCCTACAACTTGACATATTAGTACTATACAATGAGGGTCGCCTCTTTATCAAAGAGTCTTAGTGACATGGCTTATTCAAATCACTCTTCACTAAATTAGTACAAGGCACTAGCCACTCGCTGCCACAATAAATTTCAAGTGGCTATGTAGCAACCATGCACCAAAAAGAAAAAACAAGGGAAAAGAAAAGAGATGGTCTGTGCTCTTTAGACCATCCTTAGAGTCACTTTGTCGTGGATTCACTTATCTAGCATTTTCCAATGCAAAATCGGGGTATTTCGTCATACAACTCAACATATCAATACTACACAATAAGAGTCTTGCCTCTTTATTAATACATCACGTCATTCTACATGACCGTTGGCGACCATACACTCAAGCACACAATTACACAATGTGCACATCGTGATAACGTGACGCAGAAAACTTCATGATCAAACGTTCATCATCTCTGGAGTCCACGGGATTCGGTCGCCCATCACATCGGATCAATTTGCAAAGGGAAAGTAATAAGAAAATGGAACCACAACCACCATGAACATGTTAACGAAAGCAACTAGGGGAAAAACAAAAGGAAAGAAAGAGTATTGATGAGGGGGGATCGAAAGGGACGGTATCCTATGTTAATACACGAAGACCAATTATTTAGTACTTGACCGTTCAAACCACTAATCAGAGAGATCAAAAGGGGAGGCAAGGGAGGAGGGAGGGGGCCCTTTTCCTCTCCTCGAACCAGCCCCCTTTGGCTTTTGCACTCGATGATGATAATACTTTCCTCTGTTCATTATCTCTTACCCATGCACTCGGCCAATGATTTCGCCACTCCTCGTTTCGTGCGGAGTGTTTGCACGATGCGCACATACCCCCCTTTTTTTTTCCTTAGGCTAGTTGAGACGCTCGTGGGATGATGTCCACAAAGGATGTTTTTCGCTTCCTGGGTCGGGCTTGGACGTTTGACTCCCGTTATTATGGTTAATCATCACTTCAACACTAGCACTAAGGAACCCTTTTTTTTTTCCCTTTTGAGCTAAGTTAGCGAGTTGCTGAATTTCATTTGTTCATTTTGCCCTACTCCCTCCTTCGCTGAGAAATCTTTCTTTTCTTTTTGCCCTTTTTGAGGGTGTTATTGGACATCGAATGTTTCAACGGGAAATAATCAATTAAGAGTGCGTGCCGGTGTAAACTTTTGCCGTTTTACATTTCGTTTGATTTTAGAATTTGCGGCATATGCATTTTGAGCTTTTTTCCTAACCCGTGACACTAGAAACTTTCATTATGTGTTATCTATAGTTTCTTCACAATTTTTGAAATTTGGATTGTATTTCAAATTTTGGGGAAAAAGTAAAAGGATGCTCTTTACTTTCGACTCTAAATTTAGTCATTCTAACAAGTACTAAGCATGCTGAATAAAGAGATAAATTTTTAATTTTTTTTGACAATATCATAGATACCAAAAAAAAAGGTTGATTAAGTTTTTTTTTTGGATACAAATGTTGACACCCTAAAAAAAAGGAAGAAGCTAAGGTTAACTTTAGTACTTTACGAGCTAATGGTCCTGGATAAGACAGCTTTCTCCATATAAAAAAATAGGTACAAAAGTTGTACTGCACAAAGGAGCCTCTCAAGGTGACAAAAGTTTAGCCCCAAGGTATGGAAAAAACAAAAAAGAAAAGCTCAGCCTAAGTAAAATGATTATTGACAGGAGTAGCCATGATTTTAACACCTGCAAGAAATCTTCTCCACCGGTGGGGAGATCAATGGCCCCCTAATTGTATATACATCTCCCGCATATAGTATAAGGATTGGTGTGGTCCAATTTGCTTTATCTAGCATGCCTCTTGTTTGGAGTGGAGGGAACAATGAAATCCCTAAGGCAATCACTTTTGCACTCCCTCTGCCTTGTTAATCCAAATGGGTCCTCTCTTTTGGTAGCAATACAGACCCTGGTGTATGGATTGTGTTAGATAAGGTGAGATGTAAAGTGAAGGATTCCCTCTCCAATGCTTGACTTTAATCATCACATACATCAAGAAGACAATGTATCAAAGAAATACCCATTGTATATACACAAATAAATGTCGTGAGAATAGCATTTGTAGATTGATTTATTTTTTTCTTAAACGGATTTTGTTTAGGAGTGTTGTGAGAGTATTGTTTGGCCCCTCCTCCCGCCTCCTCTCCCTCTCTCCTGGGCGGCCGAGCAACGTGGGTGTCGGTGGTGGCTAGTGAACGTCTCGGGAGCGAGTGACGGGGTCCATAGAAGGCGATAGTGATGTGTACTAAGGGAGCTAGTAGGCAGAGAGAAAGAGGGAGAAAATAGAATCGTGGTTTTGGTTGGTGTCGGGGTATTTTATGTGAAACGAGATAACTTGAGCCATTGATTTAATTGCTTACTTGTTGATCCAAAAAGTATAAATCCAAAATACACTCGTTTAAATTTAGAGAATTTTAATTTTTTAACTCATATAAGTGGTGAATCCTCGTCTATATATTTGTAGAAAAAGGTGGTCATGTAATAAGTTGAGAAAAATGCGGAAGATTAAGAATTGAGCAATTTTTTGTGTATTTCGATATATATAAAAAAGTACATGAATAGCCTATTTATAGGAATTAACATATAACTATAAAATCAAATCAGATATGCATCATCAAAATAAATTTAGAAAATCAGGCAACATAACCTAAATATCTCTAGAAGATATCTAAATATCTCTAACATCCTCACATCCTCTCTTAAACTCGATGTGAGTTCAAAGAAGTCAACAAGTGTTTGAATTAATGTTGAATAGTGCCACGAAAACTTGTATCTCCAACGACGCCGAATGGCATCGGGCTTGGTGGATCCGCGGTGGGGTGATGTGTGAGACAACATCTACCCAATCTGGCTTGTCTGAGGGCGGCAAGTCTGATGGTGTCAGCTTCTCGAAACAATAAATTAAAAGTCGAGAATCAAAAGCATTATAGCCGAGAAGCGTTAGAGCCAAATAGCATGCGTCCTTTGCGGTCGACTTTGCTATCATACTCATACAGTAACTTAACAAACGTGGCCATTGTGGCTGACATGGCTACAGTAAGCGGAATAAGCCAAGCTTTGTTGAGCAAAAGTCACCGTGCAAAGAGTCTTCGCAACGTCGAAAAATACCTCCATGAAAAAGAAGTGGCAACGAGTCGCCGACATCTTAATATGACCATCGTGACACTTGGTCAAACGTTAATGAAGCACTCGGGTGAACATTGTCGAACGACAGTATTGATTTATTTTACTACGGAGTGCATTGGGCCCAATGCACTTAGGATTTCCTTAGGAATGACTAGCTCTAACACAAAGTTAAATAAGATAAAGCTATGGAATTTGTGTATATTTCGATATATTATTATGAAGATTACACCTGCTTATTTATAGGCTTTATGAGGATTATCTAAGGTAACATATATTAGTTTAAACATGCACAATCAATGGAGATATACGTGGAATCTTAATAGATATTAATAATCAACAATCATATCATAATTGTCTCTAATAGGAAAATGTCATATTGAAAATCTTAAGAATCTCTAATATTATATCAATAACATCCCCTCAAGCTCAATGTTGACTTATGCACATCATACTCGGTGCATCCCATGCACCCGATCCACTTAGGATTTCCTCGGGAACAATTGGCTCTGATATCTTCCGCACTTAGTATATATCGATATATATATATAAGAGTATATGAAGAGCTTATTTCTAGGCTTTAATAGACAACTATCTAAGAAAATTAAAGGAAATCAAATCAGATATGCATAATCAAAATAGATTTAGAAAATCAGAGGAAATAACTTAAACACCTCCACAAGATATCTAAATACCTCTAACATAATAAATAACCCGAAACACGGGGATTGCTTTAACACGCGATGTTTAAGTATTTCGCATTTTGATTTTATGCGAGATGGGCAATTAACACGCGACTTCTAAGTATCACCAATTACACACACAAACAAATACACATACATATGCATACCCGTTGCCACAAGCGTGATAACAAAGTCCTAGCAAAAGTAGGGGTGAGCGGTTCCGGTCGGTCCGGTTCCAAGGTGGAACCGGACCGGACGAGAGAACCGGTTCCCAATTTTGGGAACCGCGGACGGACCGGTTGGTTCTAGGGGGAACCGGACGGACCGTCGGTCGTCCGTTCGATCCGTCCAATGGAACCGGTTACTTAGAGTTTAGCTTTTTTTTGTCAAACACTTAAGGTTTGGTTCACATTTTACTAATTTTTGTCAATAAATTTATATCAATGAAGTTCACTTAGGGTTTAATTCACATTTTACTATTTTTTATCAATGAATTTATGATAATGAAGTTCACTTGGAGTTTAGTTCACATTTTATTAATTTTTTAAAGAAAAAAATAACAAAAATATATATTAAATAGTCGGTCCGGTCCGGTCGGTCGTCCGGTCAGTTCCCCTTGAACGGAACCGACCAAGCCGAACGTTCGCTTTTAGAACGGAACGGACCGATAGTCCGAACCGGACAAACTGCGGCGGTCCGGTCCGTCCGGTCCGATTTGGGGCGGTAAAGTCCCAGCAAAAGTATGAAAATGCCAAAAGTACTTTTGCCTCTCGCGGCACCAAGACAAGGAACGATTCGGCAACTTCAGAAGATTCAAAGGGCAAAAGGCACATAGCATGCCTTTGGCCACCACACAGATGAACCTGGTCTTTTCCTTCTTTTCTTCCCTTGTTTTCTGCCACTAAGGACTGTTTGAGAATAAATAAAGCAAAGGAAAAGGAAAAGTTGATGATTAAGGACAAGAAACCTCCTTTCCTTGCTTAAGATAGGGTTTGGTGGGGCTAAAAGCCTTTAATAAACAATATAGAAACGAGGGAAAAAGAGTTTGGTGGAGGAGCCAATTTGGTTGTGGATTCTCCAACAAATACAACCCACGCTTGGAAAGCGAAAGAATACCTTCTCCTATCCCACTCAAAACACAAACCAATGCAAAGGAGAACCAAAGAGCATGGAATGCAATCCATGCCCTCACACCTTGCCCTTTCTTATATTCTAATGATAAGCATCACCCACTTCCTTAGACCTTGATCCCATCCTTGCTTGTTCTTCAACCCTTGTCATTTTTCTAAAGGGTGTTTGTGGGGAAGAAATTTAATACTAGTTCGGTGCCTCGAGAGAAGTCGAATAGAAAATCGAGATGGCTGAGCACGATGACGAGCGGCATATAAGTTTTCATCATCAAACGGGGGAGGGGGATGAGAATATAATATGATTTCGGTACCACGAGAGAAGTCGAATAGAAAATCGAGATATTGGAGATGGGTTGAATGTGATGGCGGCGGCATATGAAGTTTTCATCATCAGACACGGGGATTGGTTTGCAGTTCTTATCCCCGTGACCAAAAGAATCCGGGCATGACAGGAGGGGGATGGCTTTTGGCACAGCTTTGCTCATAGTGATGGACACACAAGTATATAATATAAGGTCCGCTCGCTAGTGTCGTTGCTTTGTTTCACTATAATTTTAATTATCTCCGCTTTGAGTTCCCACTTCAAATATTTTGTTTCGCCGACAAAATGTCTAAGAAAAAGAAAGGTTATTCTGCATCATTGGCATGGCAAGATTGCAAATTTCACATCCTTTGCGTTCCTTCAAAATTCAATTGACTTATTTACCTCAAGGTAGAGCAAAAAGGGGTGTTCTTCAACAGCAGAATTATTACATGGGGTTGACAAATTCGATTCAATCGAGCGACGACATTAACGATGTCATCATGGGATTGAAGCCCTTGACCTTCCATGTGATTTGGCACGATTCACAGAAGTGAGCATGTTGATGTCCACTTAAAAAGGCAACTAATGTAAGTGCTGGCTTCGACATAGCATCCCACCCATGAAATGTTATGGTCGGTGGTGGTGGTCGTGGTCCATTCTCTTGACTTAGCCTACTAGCCTATAGCACACTAGGCCTGAATTTGAAATCCTACCACGTGAAATTACAGGGGTCCAAATCTCGTTTAATCAAAGCTCGAAATAGCTCGAGCTCATCCTTCTTTTTCTCCCTACGTTTGGAACCTTTCAATCGACGCAACATCTATCTAATGACATCACGACGACGGTATGTGCATGTGGGTGCGGTTCCAATATTCATATTCGATCATATACTCATCATTCTTTCAATTTAAGGAGGGGGTTTGAGAAATTTAGACGTATCTCGTTCAATTTGATTCGAGATTTTCAGAAGATTAAATACACCTCGATACTATAAAAAAAAACAGGAGCTTTTAAGCAAAAGTTATTTTGTATATACTTGTAGATCAGCTTATGGGTTTTGAAAAATGGCAAAAAAATAAAAAATAAAAATCGGAAGACGGTGACCGCCGGATCTCCGGCGGGGAAAAGCAGCAGACTTTGGGGAATCAAACGACGGCCCACGCGGTTCCCAAGTTGGACGCATTCCCGCGGCACACAAGAAATTAATTTCTTAGAAAGTTGCAAATTATAAAAAAAAAATATATCATCATTATTATTTCGAAAAAGGGGCTATAATAAACAAAACAACAACAACAAAAATAAGAAATAAAAATACGAATACGACGCAGCGTTTTAGCTTTTAACGTTTCTTCTTCCCCCCGGCCCAAAGAACGCGGTTGCGCGTGCGCTCCGTTGCTCACTCACACGTCGTTTTCGGGTCAATGGGGACAAACAGCGCACGTCAACACAAAGTCAATTCCCCATTTTTCTACCCATTAAAACCCAAAACGACGAGCGCGAAGTTCGAGTCGACGACGAAACGTCTTTTCCAAAATGGAAAAAATTTTATTTTTTAGGACGTCATCCGTCCTTCCAATTCATAAAAACAAAAAATTTTGTTCGAAACGCCTTCGCTTACTTCGCGAAAGATCATGCATTGCTTGTAAAACCGAACGAACGAGAAATATTTCTATCGTTCGTGAAAATATTTGAATATAAATTATTATCGATAATTAAAATAATTAATTATTTTAAATTTGACAAAAAAAGTGTTATTTTAAATTATCATTTTCAGAAAAATATTTATTAAGTTATTCGTTTTTTACGAAATAGACGGAGCGTACAAAAAATTAATGGATAATGGTCAAAAGAGCGCTCTTTGCTTTTCTTTTGTATTTTTTGGTATTGGCGCTCTTTGCTTGTTTATTAAGTCTTATTAAATTAATTTGAAATTTTTAAAAATTATCTTTTGAAATGAATGGCCTTATTAAAGGAGTTATACATGGAAATTTACTCGGTTTGTGTTAATGTAGTTGTCGCAAAACTAAAAAAAAAACAGATATTGCCTGTGTATTAACGTGATAAATAGAATCGTAAAATTTGTTTAAGAAATGACTGAAATCACTAATACGATTAGACTAGACAACGTGAAGGCTAAAAAATAATTATCAAACGACACGAATTGCCACTCTAATTATCAAATATTACCAAAATTCTTTCAGAATCACATCCAAACAAATAATTCATCGAAACAACGTATGTTCGGGCTACGATGGATATTTAATCATGTGCGATGCTATTGTCAATTTCCTGGAACAGTGCGGAGTTTACTTCTTCCACGTGGAAGGATATTGTCTAGATCCATTTTCGATAAAAACAAATAATTTCTAATGGCACTTACACGGACGTTGTAGGGAGAAAAAACATGGAAATCATATACATTTACGCACCGTGACCGGTACAATTTACCTTATCAATAACCAAAAAATTAAATTTATTATACTCCCGTCGGTCGTGAAGATGTAGACTCATTACCTTGTCTTCAGAAACAATGAAATCTATAAACTTGACGGACAATGCTCGTGGTCTCTAATTTTCTGGAGCCGTCATATTTGTGTCTATATAAATTTAAATTTTTGGTAGCAAATTCCAAATTTAGTTTTGGTCTTAATTTTTCAGTAATTATATTAAAAACAACCGAAGTTTCCACATACAGTATATCAATGATGAAATTTGGATTCCACCGACAATGAATGATATAATAACTCTTAGGGAAAATTCCAAATAAAGATCTTAAATGCCCTCGTTTTCTCAAATAAGGGCCTGAAGTGGATCTTGTGTTAAACAAGAGTCTAAAGTGGCCATGTCAATCTTAAAAAAGGGCAAGAATTGGCCATGGCAGTTTCAAAAAAGGGCCTGGTCCCACGGATCGCCAAGCTGGCTAAATATTTCGGCTAGTTAAAGGTATTTTCATCCAAAGACAATTTTGATTTCAAATTATTTTTTTCTATCCATCAACCCTCACCCAGCCCACTTCACACTCTTATTTGAAAATTTCCCTAATTCTTCTTAAAATAACTCTCATTTTCACTTACTAACTAAATTAGTATCATGTGGGTACTCTTATAAAATATAGGTCACATGAACAACCGTTAAGTATACTTTATATGGAATAATTTTTCAAGGCGCCAGTCGTGCATAATACGAGGACAATCATTGCATTAGAAATTGTAAAATATCATGATTAATTGTTAACAGGTGCCTCTCAAACACTCCTTCAAAAATCTACATATACCTGTAAGTCATGATGTAATTTCTAAAACGAAAAAATTAATTGTAGGAATTTAGAAGTGATGGCTAAATTTGCTAACAATATAACGTATTTTTTCGAATTATTAAAAATAAAATTTACTTACCCAATTTTTTTTAGGGTTAATACCACGAAAATCTCAAAATTAATATACACGCAACAAATTTACTCAGTACTAATTTTTTAACCACAAAAAAGCCGAACTGGTACACTCGTGACAAATTTTCCCTCCGTTAAATTGGATTAATACAATAAAAAATCAAAATTTGGTAAATCAGGTGTAAAACCCCAAACTGAAACACCCATCAATCACCACAAGTTATCCAACTTTAATTCAACAATTTGACGGTGAAATTTAACGGAAGCTAACTGAGGATAAATTTGTCACATGTATACCAATTTGAGATTTTTGTGATTAAAAAATTAATTTGGGGTAAATTTGTCATAAGTATACTAGTTTGGGGTTTTTTGTGATATTAACTTTTTTTAAAAAAAAATTTGGACAGAACTTAGCCAATTTTCATTTTCTAGAAATTTTTTTTGGCCATATCATTTTCTAGAAATTAGGCACATGTAAGGTTTTTTCAACTACGAGGCGATCATCTCGCACACCACCCCTTTAGAAATCTCTCGGAAACAGGGGGTCGCCTGTAGAGTTCTGGTTTTCGAGGGAGCGTCACATCGCCAACGCGCATGCACGGGGCGCACGCTTCGGCTCGTCCATCCACACCGCCACCGCCACGCACGAATCGCGCAGCAGACCTGAACGCGATCAGTCCGCGGATTGCTCTCGTTGGCTCGGTCAAACCATTGTTTATACAGCACGCGAGACAGCGAGAGAGAGAGAGAGAGAGAGAGAGATCAGCCCACGTAGCCTTTTTGCCTTAGCCGTACTAATGAGCTGCAAAAGCGAATGCATCTGCCCGCACGAGCCTCGATGGTTTTTCTTCTTTGCTTCGTCTTCTCGTCCCCACAGCTCAGCCTCATCACGCTCGCTAATCCTACAGTACGCACGACTCCATCGACGGGACAGCAATGGTGGGCTGTCGCTAACCAAGTCGGCCAAAGGGAAAAGCAACGCGATCCACAGCTAGACGACACGACATCGCAGGGCTTCGCGTGGGGCGAGGATTGCAAGCTGTGTGGTTGGAGCTTTAGAAAACTCGTTAAAGTAATCGTTCGCGTGGCTGTTTGAGTTTTAATAAGAGTTCACAAAAACTTGAAACAGCTGGGGGTGGGGGGGGTGGGGTTGGTTTTGTTCGACGGTCTAAAAGAGCGGCTGAAAGTGATGATCATCATGATCCCGGCTTAAATACACGTGAGCACGTACACTAAGCAAACTGCCGAAATTTCCTTTTCATGTGGGGCCGGAGCATGGAAACTCGTTTCGTTCGAAAGACCGTGAAACACGGGCCCTGCTCGGGATTTGCGTCGTGATCTGATGAATGAGATGAAGCGAGCTCAAATGAATCGATGCACGTGGTACTTAATTTAAAACGTTGGGACCTCACGGGCATCGCCATTGAAACAACAGGTGATTGCCTTTTGACTTTTGTTGGAGTAACTATTGACCCTGCACGCGTGGAGTTTCGTCGTGTTGCGGCGATGACCGAGGTTCGGTTGTGACAAGCTAATGAGTTAAATTAGGTTATGCTAATCCTGAATCTGCTTGGCTGATGAACCGACAGGACACTTGCATGTTGGTTTTGTGCTGGATCGTACGTGCATGGGGTTCACGGGCCATTCAATTTGTATATTAAGGCTCATTTGGTCCTACTTTGTTTTGGGCATGAACAAGGGCAACCTTAGTCGAATGTAGCTAAGCCCGAAATGCTTTTACGTTCGGTGAAGACAACACACACATCTCCTATTCTTTTTTTTTTCACAAATAAATGGGTTGGAAATTGTTTAAGGCGCCAATGAAGCACCCGCTGTCTATTGGACGAGCCCGCGACCGCAACCACCCCACTAGGTGTGAGCAAGGAAGCCCAAGACCGGCGATACATATAAGGCCAGGCTCGTCCTTCGCAGACTAACCAAAGTTTTCTGTGAGACCGAGGATAGGCCGAGAATCGAACCCTTGATGTTTGACTTGCAAACCAAGTGTTGGACCAAGCATGAAAACTTAAAAGACTCGATTGGCAGTAAACGTGATCAAAGGGCGGGCGGCCTCTATCCTCCTTGCACAATGATTTCACGTTAAAAGGCTCGATTCGTTCCGCTCCGGCTCGAGCCTCTAGCCCGGTTCGAGCCGAACATTGTCATCGATCTGTTAAATTAGAACCGAGCCTAGGCAATACATAAAGGTCGATCTCCCGGGCCGCCCCAATCAGGGCTTGCTCAGCGATCACTTCTAATTGGTAATCTTACTGTACCCTTGTTCAATTAGGACCCGTGGAGATTAGTTGTGTGACTTGAATTGGAATTCATTTGGGCCTGGCCCAGTGACCACACTAGTTGTTCTGGCCCCAATGCCTGAACTCAATTGGGCCGCAGCATGAAAAGATAAGCCCCGATAGTTGGTAGGTGGACTGTCGTTTTAGCCCAAGAATCTAAGTTCAATTCCGTCTCTTCAACTCTGAATTCTAAGAGCGACCCTTGAGCCGATGCCTGGCGACTAAAGGATGGGTCTCGATTTGAGTAGACTTACATACTATTTCGGAGTAATTATGCAGGTACTAACCGTGCATTCCGTTCAGCATTCCCAAAGTCCTCCGGGGCTCTAAAATCCCTTGAGAAAATGCAAATGGCGTTTAGCTCGTTTTTTTTTTTAACAGCTTTAGGGAGAAGTAATTGCGTATCTGTAAGGCTCTCCAAGGGCCTCTGGCTCGATGGAGAGTTAGAGATGCCTCGAGAAGTAGCATTTTTCGGAACGCAACTCCCTAGTTTAACGAAAATGTCGGAATTTCCCTAACCAACCCGGATGCCTGCATATAGGATCGGAGTTGAATACGGAACGCATCGATCCCGCCTGTTTCGGCGTCGGGTTTCCCGATTCGGTAACGGAAGCGCCGAAAATGTAGTCGGAATCAGTAATCTCAACGTTCCAATCGCAAAATGCCGATTCTCCTCGGCGGCTTTTGAATTGCAAATGCCAACAGAAGGCTCAAGCTGGCCGCGACGGAGGAAGGAGATCATTTGATCGGGGGGGGGGGGGGGGGCCCAAATCGGGCTCTTTTTCTGCGTCACAAAGAAAGCGCCAAGCCTAGGCCCTCTTCTTTGCTTTTGTTTGTCCCACTAGCGATTCTTTAGCCGTCAGTGTCATTTTCCGTACGAGCTTTTGAAATGATATGCAGAGAGGGGCTTCGAGAGTCGTGTGATCTGCCCCTGAGCTGGAGTCAACGTGGAAATCTGTGGACTTTTTGGTAGTCCTTCCTTCGCAAGTTTAATCTAAGAAATTTAATAAAATTTGGGTTTTGGTTTGATGCCATGCCATTGCCAACCCCCATGTGACGAGCACACCAACATTCAAAAAATGGTACTTTTTGGTCGGTCCCCCTTTCATACTGTTGATCTGAAAATGACATGATGCTCGGTTTGAACTTCGGTTGATGGAGACCCCCCTCCTCTTTGCCTATGGCACTGCTGGGTTGGTGGGTAATGGTTTCTGGTGGTATCGAAATTGTTATTCACATTTCTTTGTTCGAAATTCGAATTAAGTTTCTCGATGGATGGATGAAAAATGGAGTGCTTAATTTAAATGTGACAAACGATGACAACTATCGACCTTAGTAATCGAAATTGATGTGACGATTCAATGTCATAATGAGGACTAGTGAAAAGGCGCTTGCTTACAAAAACATGTACGAGAATCAGGGACTTCATGTCGGGTATAAGAGATATACTGGGCAACATGCTCATTTCCATTGAGTATTTACAAAAATATGCTTTTTGTGCTTGTCTAACCTCTCCCGATTTTGATCTTGACCTGAAAGCCCATTTTAACTTGTTTTTTGTGTCTCCGTACGGCGAGAATATTGAGGACGCTGAATCTAAGCACGTATGGCCCATTGGGCAAGTCGTAGCTATTGGAGAAAAATATTACGGCGTGTGCTCATAACCGATGATGATGCGAGATTCGATGATCGATCGCCATTTGTTCTGGTTTGATGCCGACACATATATGTTTCTTGCGGGATGAGAGCATACTTACAAGTTTTGTCGTCGTATATTTACTATTTAGGATTTGCTTTATTTTGAATCTCATGTGCAATTTTTATTTAATTGAATATGTAATCTCATGTGAACAAAACTTTTTCCTTAAAATTAATCGCTTACGTCTCTTACAGATATCAATGAACAAAAAAATATTTTTACCGTCCACAAAAATATTTAATATATAAATTATTATGGGAAAATGACACAAACAGTCCATGAACTCTTGCTCAATGTGCAATTTGGTCCCTAAATTTTTAATTTGTTCAATGCAATCCCCAAACTTTATCCTGATGTTTAATGTGATCCCCGAACTTTCAATTTGTTCAATATGGTTCATGAACTTTAGTACATGTTCAATATAGTCCCTGAACTTTATAAAACTGTTTAATACAGTCCTTCCATTAGTTCAAGTTCAGGGACTATTTTGTGTATTTTCATATAGTTTATGGACTATATTGAACATGTACTAAAATTTCATGGACCATGTTGAACAAATTGAAGGTTCAGGGATCAGATTAAACAGTGGGTTAAAGTTCATGGACTACATTGAATAATTTAATCCCTAAATTTTACATTGAGCCAAAATTTAATGGCTGTTTGCGTTATTTTCCCCAAAAGAAAAATCATTCCCTCTGGATAACGGTGCTGAGGAAGACAGAAAGCATGAAGAGGGGGTCGAGCGGGACCCGTTCCCACACCCCACACGTCAACCACGTTAAGCGACTTTTGTTCGCAATCAGCGGGAGGTTAGGGAGGATCAAGATTAGAGCAAAATTAAATTAAAAAAAAAAAATAATAGAAAAAGAGACCAAAAGGGGGAGATAGAATAATAAGGACGTGCATGCTGTCCTCTCGTGGCCCCCACTTCCCCAACGTTCGACTGCTCGAGGATTTCCCCCCATGCTGTCCATTAAAAAAACAAAAACCTTAAAACCTTAGCCAACAAGAAAAGATAAAAACCGCACACCTCTCACTGCCACGTCATACTTCCCGTTGCTCCCTTACTCCCGTCGCTTTTGCTACGTCGTCGTCGCCCAGCCCACAGCCTTCTCGTTCCGGCGCAGATCGAAAGCGAATATTCGTTTTTTAGTTATATTTCCTCCCTAAATAATCCGAAATTAATCCTTCGATTTTCTTCCGTATCTGACGGCGTCCCCCCCTCCCCTCGGAACGGGGTTGCTACTAGCGGCTATAAACGACGCCGTCTGACGAACCGTCTCCGACTCCCGAATTATTGATCTTGTTAATACCATAAAAAAATCAAAACCGGTAAATTTAACTCAAACTATTCTTTTGATCATAAAAAACCCCAAACTGATACACCTATGATAATTTTATCCCAAACTAATTTTTTGACCACCAAAAACTCCAAACTGGTACACCTGTGACAATTTTACCCCGAACTAATTTTTTGATTGCAAAAAACTCCAAACCGGTACATCTGTGACAAATTCACTCTTCGTTAGTTTCCGTTAAATTTTATTGTGGAATTGCTATGTTTGATGATACGTGGTAGTTGACCGGTATACCAGTTTAGGGTTTCACCCCTCTGTTTATCACAAGTTTACCAATTTGTGATTTTTCGTGATATTAATTCAATTTAACGGAGGGTAAATTTATCACAAACGTACTAGTTTAGGGTTTTTTGTGATCAAAAAATTAGTTCGGGATAAATTTATCACGGGTGTACCAATTTGAGGTTTTTGGTGGTCAAAAAATTAATTCAGGATAAAATTATCACGTGTGTACCAGTTTGGGGTTTTTTATGATAAAAAAATAATTCGGAGTAAAATTTATCATATTTGTATCGATTTAAAATTTTTTTTTTAGGTTTTTAAAAATAATTTGGTAAATTTATCATATTTGTATCGGGTTCGGGTTATCAAAAAAAAAAAAAAAAAATTTTACGGTATTAATCTTTATTGGTCTCGCTCGCTCAACAGGGAAAGAAATTTCTTTTAAAAATGGAATCTTTCTCATTAGAATTTAACAAGCGAAAAAGAAAAAAATTGCCATTTTTTTTTCGATTTTTCGGGGGTTGGGGGAGCGACAGAAGTGTCCCACATATTCTGCTTCCTTTTGAGCAGTCGTGGTGCATCACAGAAGCTGAACTCGGAAAATCTTCTGCCGGTGCAAAAGCAAGCCGAAGCAAAGCAAGCACATTGTCTCCCCGAGTGCTTTTGCGTTCGCGTTGTACTTCCGAAGTTCCTCGAGCGCAGCGCGAGAAGACGCCCTCCCGGCGGTTCGCGTTCCCACTCGGAAGCCGAGGAGGATCTGAGGATTTTCGGTTCGCGATTGCGCAACCCTTTTGGTTTTTGTGGCCCTTTTCTTTTGGCTTCTTCTTTGGTTGTTGTTGGGTGCTTTCTGGGAGGAGAGTTGAGGTTCGGGAGTGTGGTGTGCGGGGATTAGATTGTGGGGTTGGGTGAGGAGGGATTTCGCTTGTTGGGTGGCAGAGATGTTCACCGACGGCCTGGACACCAATGCCCTCAGATGGGTAAGAGAGGTCAGCTTCCCTGGATCACGTTGCCCTTTTTTTTTTCAGCGAGGTTAAATTTTGGGTCTTTGTTTGTGGGTTTCTTTTTTTGTTGTTGATAGTGATCTCGGGGCACTTCGCATGTTATGTTGTTTGATGTTTGATTCTGTCGTAGGGACTGGCGAGATTGCCGATTTCTCTCTGTTTGATGTCTTCCCTCCCTCCAGAGAAGCTACATTCTCAGCTTTTTGGATTTTTTTCTGTGTTTCTCTATGTATAAGTGCTGGTACGTTTTTGTTTGGAAAGAAATATTCGATAAAGATTTGCAATTCCTTATCTGGATTCTCGTGATTTATTCACATCGACGCAATTGCAGCTGTGAAAATTTCTTATTCGGTTGGTGCAGTTTTCTCAGATTCTGTCGTTTCCTGTCATCTAAGTCGGCGACTGTGATTTTTTCAGAGCTTTCAGTTGATCAACTTTTTGCAATAAAATTGAGATGTGGGTATTGTTTTTATTCCTTTTCAGAATGATGGTGCGCTCCCGCATTCAACTCTGAGGACGAGGATGGATCCTGTCATCGGCACACGAAAAGGTGGCCGTGGTTTTGGACTACCCCCGACGTCAAAGTTCCGTAGTGGCCATCTCCCTGCAAGTGCAATCTCAGTGACAAGTACCATACGTCGCAATGCTGAGGATAGTGGCTCGGCGTCAGAGAATGACATGAGTACTGATTCAGAAGAAGAAGTTTATGGCAGGCGTTACTCCCTAGATTCGTCTCCTCGAGATGACATAGTTAGCAATGGAAAGGTTCATGGCTTGAGGAACCCTTTGCAAGGCCGGCCACGATATACCAGCGATTATATGTACTCGGATGTCAGTTCTTCGGTGGAAACAATGGTGGGTGGACAGGGTCAGATTAGAGAAAAAGGGAACGGGAGGTACCCAGTTCAACAGAGTGGTTACACAGAAGATGAGTCCTCTGATTCAGCTGCTAGCTCAGAATTTTCTACCACGCAAGTTGGTAGCATAAATGGGGCTATTCCACAGAGTAGAGCATATGTTTCTGAAGGATATACCTCGAGTGCGCCTTCGCGAGTGAATACATCTACTGCTGTGAAGGTTTGTCTTTTCCAAAAAATAAAAAAAATGCTGCTGTTAATTGAGTTAGTCTTATCTGAAGTTCTGCATTTTGGTAAATTTTCCTGTCCAATATGACACTGCATACGTGCTTATTGATGGAGCAAATCTACCCTTTTGCATGTGGGGATTCAGGTATATGTGTTTAAATGTCTATACTAACAATGGCAGGCAGAACAGTTTCTAGTCGTTTAGCATAGATTGTACACTATATCACTTACTGATGCATGAATTAGAGAGCGTTGTGCCCAATCAGCAAATGGGTACACTATTGATCAAGAAAGTTGTATGTGTTTTTCTAAGCAAATACTTCTGCTGCCGAGTATTGAACGATGAGTATTAATATTTGCAGTGGATAAATACAAACGAGGTGGCATGCTATACTGACTGAATGGGATGAGAATTATTTATGAAATGGATAAAATAGCATAATCCCCATTTCACCGCTCTATCGTGATTAGGGCCATTATATGTCACTTATCTGTTACTCTTAGTACCGGCATTTAAATTTGACTATTGTACGTGCACGGTTGGAGTTGTGAGCGGGATTTTCCTTTTTGTAGGCAATTGGTGCCTGTTATTGGTATTATTATCATTTTAAGAAACTTCTCAGTTGGATGGAAGTAGTAACCGGTTTTTTGAGTTTGGAAATTTTGTAAAGTTGATTTTTTGCTGAAGTAACCTTCCTTGCAGGGTGCCAGAAAAATGCAGAATGGTAAATACTCGGATGATGATATTCCCAGTGCGCCTCCTTTTGGCAGTTCTGCCCGTGAAATCAGAAAACCAGTAGAACAAACACCAGCCTCTCGAGCTCAAAGTAGAGTAGGAATTCAAGACTCTGCAGGTCTCAAAGCTACTGATGCCCCAGAAATAGTTAAATCAACATCTGCGAATAATGGGAATGAAAGTGCGAGTAAGAGTGCAGAGCAATTTGTCAGGTGTGTTGAAGCTCTGCAATTGTTCTCTCCATGGAAACCATAAGTCGATGCACAAAGCACTAGAAGAGCTTTTTACTAATTTTTTCTGGAATTGACACTCACATCATGGCTTGATCCCAATTCACAGGGCTACTCCTAGCGCAGACAATGTTTTGCCCTCCAGTTCACACCCTCCTCGTCTTCCAGCATTTCATGCAATGTAACATTTGATGATTGTAGTTGTGGCTTCTGTTGAAGATAATCAGTTCTTTTGACCTGTAATCTGTCTTTTATTCTGTTTCCTTTTCTTTAAACGATATGCAGTGCTTTGGGTCCTTGGCATGCTGTGATAGCATATGATGCATGTGTACGCCTCTGCCTCAATGCTTGGGCAAGGGGCTGCATGGAGGCTCCTATGTTTCTGGAAAATGAGTGCCTTCTGCTGAGGGATGCATTTAGGTGAGTAAGCCTTTCTTTTTCTCCATGGTTTTTGACAAGAATTCTTTTTGTGTCAGAATTGCTTTACCTCGTCTTTTTTCAAGTTTATGGTCGGCCGCCTGAAACCTTGCGTTCTACAGCTTGCAGAAAGTTCTGCTGCAGTCAGAGGAGGAACTCCTGTCTAAGCGATCAGCTGAGCTCGCTAGTGAGGGAGCTGCACCGAAACCCAAGAAAATTATTGGCAAGATGAAGGTTCAAGGTATTCTATCATCCTTTCTTTTGTCACTATAATGTTTTTGTCTTGATTCTTAGGCTGTATATAATTTTGTTCATATAGACTCCGAGTTCCTAAGATGTCCTTGCTTTTTGCAGTAAGGAAAGTTAAAATGGCCCTGGATCCTCCTACGGGATGCAATATACTAGCTCTGAAGACACCTTCATCATTGAGGATGCCATCGCTAAAAATGGAAGTTCTACGACATAACTTCTCCAACATTCAGTCAACTCTGTCCTCCAAATGGCAAGCTCTTGGAAATGTCCGCACAACGCCCAGAATTGCAGCAAAGGGTTCCTTCTCACGCCAGAGCTTGGCGTACGTACATGCCAGTACTCGTTACTTGAAGCAAGTTTCGGGACTTCTGAAAACTGGGGTAACAAGTCTGCGTAACAGCTCAACATCATATGAGGTTGTGCAAGGTAAATGGAGATTCACAATGCCTTCTTAGTGGTGGGAAGTGAAAGCCCTGTGTTTTGCTATATATTTGCAATTGCTGATATGTTTAGTTAGCGAGCACCTATACGGACTTTGAGATAGAAAATGGGGATGACAGACAGTTGATTACCAAGTCCATCTACTACGCATCTTAGAACATCAGAATCTATATGGCAAGAAGTTCTTTTGCTGGGTTCTTTGGAATTTGTGAGCAAATATAGCCATATGGAACATGGAAATATGGGTGTAGTTTGAGTAATCAACATATTGTTCCTCACAACAGCATGATATATTTCAGTTTCATTTTCTTACAAAATCTATTGCTATTTTATCGTCAGAAACATACTCTTGTCTGTTGAGACTGAAAAGTACAAGTGAAGAAGATGCCATACGCTTGCAACCTGGATCTGGTGAAACTCATGTCTTGTAAGTCATCTATGTTATTTTCAACTCTTTGGAATTTTATTGTTCAAGATAAATTCTATTGACAACTCTACAGCTTTCCTGATGGTGCAGGAGATGATCTAATTGTTGAAGTTCAGGATTCAAAGGGAAAATATTATGGTCGTGTCCTGGCACAGGTGGCAACTATTGCCGACGACCCGGTAACTTCTTGTTATGACTTTTGAATATACCTGTACAAGTTTAACTTGGGCACTACTTTGCTGGGGTGGTTACTCTCGGCTCCTGATAGATGTTTCAATGAGGAAGATAACATAAGCTTGTCTTGAAATTGGATTCAGGCTGACAAGTTGCGCTGGTGGTCTATTTATCGTGAGCCAGATCATGAGCTTGTTGGGAAACTGCAGCTTTATATAAATTACTCAACTAGTTCTGAAGACAATGGTCATCTCAAGGTGAGTTTCTTTAGTAGCATTAGATTGATACTTGTCTTTTGTTGAGTATTGTTAGACTGTTGTTACTTTCTAGTTTCTACATGACATATCTGAGATCTCATGTAGATGCCTACTACTATAGAAACACATAAACGGTGAATTATGTGTGTCCAAGTTGGCTCTGACTTCTGTGGGCATTAAAGTAGAGCATGTGAGATTAAGAAGCTGATGATAGAGAGTATCTTCAAACTGCTGCTCAGGGCTGCTGTTTTTATTATCCTGTTTTCTATTAAAGGCCATGTTGGAGAGGAGAGTCAAAGTTTTGCAATTTTCTAACTTGAAGTCGTGAATTTGATCTTTCAGAATTTCCCTTCTTTTCCAGAAATACGTGTCATCATGCATCCTTTTGAACATTTCAAGCAGACTAAATGAGGTTTCCTTCTAAACCAAAGGAAGTTACTGGGATAGAAGACAGATATCTATTGTAGGAAGTATTTTAGGATTCAAAAATTCTTGAATTAACTCAGGAAGAACACTGAAGCAGAATCCGAAAGTGCTTTTAGATTAAGCTTTTTAGACTTCTGGCTTCCTTATCGTGTGGAGCTATGTATGGCTAGTAACAACTGTATAGAGGTTTTGTCGATTGCAATCACCTATTTTCTGACTTCCCTAAGAGCCTGTTAAGGCCCTGGGTCACAGTTGAACCGTGGGGTGGGAACTCTGCAAATTAAGCAGCTCAAAGACTTACCATGGTTTACTCTGCAAACCAAGCAGCAGAGAGTTACTATGGTTTACCCTGCAAACTAAGCAGCTCTGAGTCTTACCATGGTTTAGTGCAGTGATTCTTGTTTGATTGAGGAATATGCTTATCTGTTTAATGATCTGTCAAATATCTGAGTTCTTTCTCAAACACTTGTGGATGATTTTGAATTTTAATGTCTTCTCTTGGCTGTTGTTGACTTCACCTTTCTTTGGATTCTAGTATGGGACCGTTGCAGAAACTGTTGCATATGACCTGGTTCTAGAAGTTGCTATGAAGGTGCAACAGTTTCAACAAAGAAACCTGTTGTTGGATGGTCCTTGGAAATGGCTTTTAACAGAGTTTGCTTCATATTATGGAGTTTCTGATGTCTACTCCAAGCTAAGGTAGGGAGATGGTTGCTTTTGCCACACTTTCTGTTGGAGTTGTTAATGATGTCATCGATCAATAAATATCCTTCTCAATTTTCTGGCAATTTTCTGTTATGGTTGAGATTTTCACATTCTTGGCAGATACCTTTCATACATAATGGATGTGGCCACTCCTACTGCCGACTGCCTTAAACTGGTTCATGACTTATTGATCCCTGTACTTATGAAAGGCCAAAGTAGAGGCACATTAAGCCATCAGGAGGTAAATTTCAGCTTTCGAATTCTTTTTTTGTCATAAGAATTTGATTGTGTTAGATGGTGGGACTGCCTTTGTTGCCTTTTGTACAACTTTATTATTTTCATTGATGGCTTCCTTTCTTCTTGAGTCCTTTTAGTTCTGGGCTTTATGCTTGAGTGCATTCATCGTGAAATTTATGTACTATCTTCATTTGCTTCAACAGAACCGCATATTGGGAGAAGGCAAAGATCAGATTGAACAGATTCTTGCTCTTGTTTTTGAGAACTACAAGTCACTGGATGAGTCAACACTCTCGGGGATTATGGACGTTTTCAGGCCTGCAACTGGGGTTGCTGCACCTGCCTTGGAACCCGCTATCAAATTATACACGTTGCTTCATGATATACTGTCTCCCGAGGCACAGACTAGTCTGTGTCAGTATTTCCAGGTCCAAGATATTGACATGCTCCCAAATGCCAATTTCCTTTATTTGTGTGATTTATTTACTGTTATCTCCTTTTAACCTTATTTAAAGCATTGCGCTTGCAGACTGCCGCCAGAAAGAGATCAAGAAGACACTTGACTGAGACTGATGAATATGTTACAAGCAATACTGAGATTATGCTGATGGATCCAGTATCTATGTCCACTGCCTACCAGAAGATGACCGCACTTTGCATGAATATAAAGAACGAAATTTCTACAGATATTGAGATCCATAATCAGCATATACTGCCTAGGTATGCTCTCATGCTCATAGAAAGACACAAAGGACTTGTTCTGGAAAATCAGTTGCATTTGCATTAGCATCAGCATTCAGCATTGCAGTTGAGCTTGATAATGCACGTCAGTTTCTTACAATTAGGTTCAGAATGCCTAAGCACTAAAAATAGTTATATGACCACTATTAAGCTTTTTCATTGTTAATGTTGGTGTTGCTCGCTAAAGTAACAACAGTAATACTGCTTATCTGCTGTGAAAACTAGCTGGTGATTTCTAGTAACCACAGCATGCCATTGTTGTCACACTACTAGTACTTGCAAGATTGCTGCCAATTCTAGTCATATTTTGTTGACCACCATAGGATTGTTCTCGTGCTAGTTGCACATGCATGAGAAGAACATCAAGGTTGCCACTTCGTGGAAGAAGATTAGACATGGAACTCATCTGCGTGAGGTCTTGCAAATTGCTATTTTCTTGGGGGCATCTTGTGTGGACCGTCTGCACATTTCTGTTGCTTACTTGGTAGAACAATTACTGAGTTCTGCAATTATTCTGATGATAATTGTTTGTTGCAGTTTCATTGACCTGCCAAATTTATCTTCTTCAATATACAGCAGTGAGTTATGCAATAGATTGCGTGCATTTCTTACTGCTTGCCCACCCTCGGGTCCTTCCCCTCCTGTGGCAGAGCTTGTCATTGCTACATCTGATTTTCAGAGGGATCTTGCTAGCTGGAAAATCAGGTATGGAACTGTAATGAAATACACTGCTGCTCTATGTGACACTGTGCCTTGGATGATACTAACGCTTTTTATTTTCTTTTTAAAATTTCCACAGTCCTGTGAAAGGTGGCGTCGATGCTAAAGAATTGTTCCATCTGTATATTTTGGTGTGGATTCAAGATAAGCGCATGTTATTACTTGAGTCATGTAAATTGGACAAGGTATGACTTTGCAAGGTCGTTGTGCTTTCAATCTCATAATCTTATTCGGTTCTCACTTTTGCAATGGAATAGAAGGCCTGTTAGATTGGTTGCTTCTGTTTCAAGAATCTTAATCTGGTGAACACTTCCATCACTTTGCAGGTGAAATGGTCAGGTGTTAGGACTCAACATTCTACGACTCCCTTCGTGGATGAAATGTATGATCGGCTGAGAGCGATGTTGAATGACTATGAAGTGATCATTTGCAGGTGGCCAGAATACATATTTGTGCTCGAGAATGTATGTCATCATGATTATCCTTCACTCTTTATCCATTTAAATGAAATTACTGATATTGCTTATACTTCATCAAATAATTTCTTGTCCTTTTCTTTAATGTATCTTGGCATGTGCCAGTGCCTGCGTTTATTTTCTACTTGAAAAGGTTTACAAGAATGTAGGTAAACTTGTCCTTTCGGAGCATATAAAGATGGAAAGCTATGTGTAATAAAGCTGTAATTCTTCTGTTAAATAGGCTATTGCTGATATCGAGAAGGCAGTGGTGGAATCTCTGGACAAACAATATGCAGATGTCCTCTCACCTTTGAAGGATAATCTAACACCTAAGAAATTTGGCCTTAAGTATGTCCAGAAACTTGCAAAGCGATCAGTATGCTCCTATACTGTGCCTGATGAGGTGAGTCTTGATTTCATGAAGTCTCACAGTCCATTAATCGATATTTTTAAGTTCCTCTGGTGTTTGTCTTATATAATTTGGTGTCCTAATGATGCTCGCGCGCAGCTTGGGGTACTTCTAAATTCCTTAAAGAGAATGATAGACATCTTGCGCCCTAAGATAGAACTCCAGTTCAAGTCATGGGGTTCCTGCATGCCCATCAGTGGAAACACTGCTCCTGGAGAGCGTCTCAGCGAGGTGGCAGTCATGCTGAGAGCCAAATTCAGAAACTATATGCAGGCTGTTGTGGAGAAACTTGCCGAGAATGTTAGTATCCACTCACGCCGTTGTTAATTTCTGTGAAAGTTATTATTTTTATATGGAAATGTCGAATATTGGAGTATAACCTGATTTTGGGTCCACACAATATGGAAATGAGCATGTGTTTTCAAAAGTTGGCAAAAAGTAGTTTTGAAGCTCGTAGTGTGGAAAGTACCAGAGAAAGAATGTCTGTTACACTTGAAGTTGTATCTAATAGCTGATGGTTCCCTATGGTGGGAGGCCTCTATTCCTTGTGAAAGACTTGCAAGCGTGATTTTCTTTATGGAGTCATGCTTCCATTGGCTTTTGTTTCTTCTTGCCTCATTGTTGGATTATATGATCTATGCAGCTTTGTTTTTATCATGCAACTTTTAGCGAGTTGCGCTTTCATCTTTAACTTATTTAGTAGTGCTGATCCTGTAAACTTGCATCACTCATTGTTCCAATCTCCTCACGTCTCTGACTTCCAGATTGTTCTTTGTCTTCTAGTCAAAGTCACAGGCCTCTACAAAACTGAAAAAGGTTCTGCAAGATTCCAAAGGGACTGTGGTGGAATCGGATGTACGGGGTAGAATGCAACCCCTGAGAGAGCAGCTGACGGAAACAATGAATCATCTTCACACAGTCTTCGAAACTCACGTCTTTGTCGCTCTTTGCCGAGGTTACTGGGACCGGATGGGACAGGTAGATCACACTCAAAATATTGATGCAGATTGTTGCAGTTTCCTGATGACTGAAATAATAAGATTTGTTTCATCGATGATGCAGGATGTTCTGAGTTTCCTGGAGAACAGGAAGGAGAACAGGTCGTGGTATAAAGGTTCACGAATTGCTGTATCTGTAAGTAGAAAAATCTAAGATTTTTGATCTGGCAGTGTTTAATAGAGTAGAGGAGCATGCATAGAGCATCGCTGGCAACTATTTAGGATAGGGGCCCCTTTATCTACACTAATTGTTATTTTGTTAATAGGGCACAGGCACTGTTTAACAAGAGTCAACTTGGTGCTTTTTTTATTTTTAATTAATTTCAATTAGTGGAAGTAGATATAAGTGTGTTTAGGATGAAAGTAACCCCAATTTCATGGAAAAGGAATACTTTAAAAGCATGTGCTTAGCTCGACATCGAGTTAGGAAATTTCATCTGCTTGCTTTTCTATTTTCCCCCTTTCCTTCCAAATGGTGGTAACTTTTGCATTACCTGCGCAGATCTTGGATGATACTTTTGCATCACAAATGCAACAGCTTCTTGGGAACACTCTGCAAGAGAAAGACCTTGAACCTCCTAGATCGATCATGGAAGTGCGGTCGATACTGTGCAAGGATGCTCCCGATCACAAGGACAGTGCATTTTACTATTAGGCTTGTGTATATAGACTCGAGTTGAAGATCAAGTAAAGCTGGAGTTTAGGAGCCTGAGATATAAAGCCATTGCACGATAAGTGATAGGGCAGATGCGGGAGCCGAGAACACTTTTCCTGTAGTGTTCTCGTGCTTCTTTCTGTCTGCCGGAATGCGCGTGGCATCGATAGTATTACAATTTTTGTATCGACTCTTGTGGCAATTTTGTAGAGGGAGCAAGCAACTCTGCTGCTCCAAGCATAGTATTTGTCAGTAGAGTGACAGAAAGCTAATGCTCATATATATAGTTTTCCTGTCATGTGCATATGTCAATGCAATAGTTTTTTCTTCCTTCGTTTTATTCTAACTTTTTACAAATTGTTAGCATTTTAATCACCATGATGACTCCTCTACTGCCCCAATTAACTTGGGAGATTAGACCAGGGTTATTTCTGGACTTGAAAATAGAATGTTGCCTTGATAAAACAGAGCATTTCGAGAGTAGAGATAGAAGAACTTAAGAATTGGTTTACCAAGTTACTGTTATAAAATCTGGTAATATAATATATGACCCAATTGAGGATGTATAGTTGAATCTGTAGGTTGGCAAGTTGATATCCGATTTGGACGCTTTGTGTGAAGATCATGAGGATGCAACGAATAGAGTGGATGAGATCTACAACTCGCTGGGTAAGTAAAGAATTGTTTATTGCTGTGGAGTGCGATCAACGAAAACAATCAATCAAGTCCCTCCTCAATATGAAATGCTGAAGGTGTCCAAGATTTTCAAGAGTTTAAGAGAATACGAATTCAAGATGGAAGAACTTGAATCACGTGATGACAGAGTATATAGACGAATCAAGCAAGGATGATGGCTTGGAAGTAGTATGCTTCTGGTGTGGATACATTGTTGCTTATCAATGTCCATTGCAGGTCCATGTTGGGCAAAACAAGCAAGATTCAGTTCAATGTGGATGTGAAGATCACGCCAGCATAATAGAAAATATGGATATTGTGACATCATCGTTATATTTTCGCAAAGAGTTTAATCAGGAGTTTTTTCGATACATGTCCTAATGAAACTTCTTTTGGCATGAGGAAAGAACTCGTGATGCGGATGAAACTAACGAATTCAATTGTTTCACGTTTCAAAACTGGAGGGCAAGTCGCTTCCAATAGGGGGAGAGTGATGCAGCCAACAAAATCATGCAAGACGACATTTGTATATTGACGTTTTTACTGAGTTTTAGTGAAGATGGACTTTGCAACTGAAATAGGCACTGCATGTATATGAGTCGCAAGTCCTGATGCATGCTGAGTGCATGTGCTCTTAACATTGCAAAGTACCGAGAGGTGTAACTGTTTTTGCATTCAGTATGAGAGATTTTTACATCGCATTCGTATCCGAACTTCAAATGTAGAACAGATACCCATTTACATGATTAAGTAACATCAGAGGGTAATTAATCAAACTGGAACGCCTAATAAACGCACTAATGTCAAACAACATGGACAACATCAGACTGCATTGGCAGGACAAGCATGGAATGAACTAATTAAGCTCCTCTTCAGGCAGATCATGCAGATCAGAGAAGCTTTGATATAACATGACAAGATGTCCAAAAGGCATTTGAGGCAGCCCTCAGAAGTACTGGGTTCTGATAGATCCTGAAAAGAACAGACATTGACCACAATTACATCGAGATCGAGAGATCGAGAGAGAGAGAGTTAATTGCAGAGGTCAAGCGCTGGATATATATCAAAGAGTATGGAGGTTGAGAATTGTCAAAAGAACAGTGTAGGAAATAATAAACCAATATTTGAGAGGAGATTAACTATAAGACACACCCAATGGCTGTTGCCCCCCAGGATGCTACGTTATAGATGACTTTGCTCCCGTCCCATGCCTTCCGGAGCTTACCTTTCTTCTTTTTCACAGAAAATGTCTTGCTAAGAGCTAAGAGGAAATTGAAAGTGTGTCAGGATTCTTCTTATCAACCATTGATGTATAAAATGTTATCCCCTTTCCATGCACTGACAGCCTATCAAGTACTTTTTGTGACTAGTAGGAAAATACAGTAAAACTACTGAGAGGCTTTAATGTCTGACCTGCTTGGAGTTGATTAGGAGTTAATTCCTGAAATCGCACAGCGGCTCTGTTAGCAAAGTCATATGTTCACATGAGGTATATTCCAATTCATGCTTATCTTGAAAAAAATAGTATCAAGCGAGTATGCCTATGGCATGAATTGATCATTTATTTAATTCGTCATGCTTTTTAATGCATGACTTTTCAAGCAAAATGCACATAAACTTGAAATATGACCTCAGCTCCAATATGCCTTTACAATATATGAAGCTCATGAAAATATGTAACCAATCTGTAGGACGAATACATATAAGAAACCCCCATCAACAAGATCAACTAAAGAAAATATTTGCCTTCTTTAAGATTCAAAGCGCTCTGAGGTTGGAAAAGCTTGAGTTGCTGAAATGCATGTTCATTATGCCATGGGGAAGGAATAAGCGTGCCTCGCTGAAGATCAGAGGCATTAGTTGATGCTTCTCAAGCAGGTGACACAATTTTTCAATCATGTAAAACAGAGCAGGTTCCTCTGATCTCTATCATTCAAGATACATGCTATAAGACACTGCTACAATCAGCATCCATCGTACACTGATGCAGAACAAAGTTCTAGTGGGATATGTTCTGTGCCAACCTAAGAGCAGCATAAGTTGTATCATTCAGGAATTGGGACAATACGAAGCTCCTATAACCTTGGCACTTATAGGTGTTATGATGCATTATGAATTGTTCTCATGTCAAAGCAGGACGAGCCCAGGTGTGTAGACCTCGATAGATCCAGGTTGTATGAGCTCTTTACAACCACAACAATGTTGGAAGTCTGAGTCCTATTAGGAACTCAATAGTGCAGTCATCAACTTCCATTGACCAAAACATCAGATTGACCAACATTTGCCACAGTTTCGGGAGACATTATTGCCTGCATCCTGAGCAGTAGGCTAGTATATGTAATCTTTTGGGTCAGGTGGATCCCATATGGGACCCACATGATCCACCGGATCAGATACATTGGGCCATATGCTCCTGGTGCACTAAAGTGACCACCAATCTCCAGGATGTACTACCACTTATTCCACTCCGATGTAACTTTTCTCTACTAGTGTCAATAGTTGATTGTCCAACCATACCAGACTAGTTATCATTGAATAAATCATTCTAATAACATCAAAACAAAAGAATATATAATGCAAAATCCAGCGCAATCGACATACTAATAAATATGATATATCGGCTGATTGTTCATAGTTCGCGAAATCTTTGACCCTGGTTAATCAAGTAGCGCATTTCATGTCTTTTAACAAGTGTCTGTCATCGAAGCCCTTGATGGAAGCTCATTATGCAATATGCTAATACATCGAAGCTCATTATGCTAATACATCGAAGCTCTTAATGGATGAGCTCATTATGCAATATGCAATAAGCTCATTATGCTAATACATCGAAGCTCTTAATGGATGAGCTCATTATGCAATATGCAAATAGATAAGCAAAATATTTGAATTAACTGGCTTCGGGGAACAAACTTGCATACCTTTGTCTGCTTGAGAGAAGACAGATATGCAGCCATGAAGCAAGCAATACCCTCTACAATATCTTCTTGCCTCACTAGAACATAATCCTCTTTATCCAAATCTGCATTTTCAGTTTCCCAAAGGTCATTTTCATCGACCATATCCCAAGAGCTACCTTCCTCTGCTGCCATATGAGAAAATAACTATCAATTGATCTTGAGCAGACTGATAATTAGAACAGTTATGCAGTCTTAACAATTGAAAAGTCCCCAGGGTCCATAGGGCAACAGCTCTGAATTGCATTCCACAACTTAAACAAGACACCGTTTGGAAGCATACCATTTTGAGGAACTGACACCTTAGCGCACTCAAGCTTTTCAAGGAATTCTGGGCATTCAACTCTAGATTTCAGAAGCTCGCATAACTGTATTAAAACAGGAAGAAAAGCATGCGTCAGTAGACAACATACATGTGACTGGTGAGTTCCCCGCAGAAATTTACTGATGGCTTAATGAACAGTATGGTTAACTGTTATCACGACCTTTCTTCCATTATTTTTAGGGTGCTTCTGGATTTTCTATTGGAAGGACATTTTGTCAACCAAGAACCATAGAAGAATCAACAAAAAATTGTTGGAAGCAAGATCCGACCAAAAAAGAGAGTGAAGCGCAAGTCACTCTTGTGAGATTGCATATGCAACAGATGATAGAAAACCCATCATGGATAGTTATGCAAAGCCATTTGTAATCGGAAGAAATTAAAAATCGTCCTCTCATGAGACAGCGAAGCCCATCACCAGCTGAATTGCCATCTTCTACAGCACTAACATGGTCATGGAAATACTGCTCTTCAATTTTTTTGTTCTTTTCCGCTATGAAAAATTGGTCCCAGAAATGCATGATCACAATTCTGACTACTAAAATTTCACTTCCAAGAACAAGTTCTCCAATCAACCAGCAAAAAAGCCAATGGAATCACAATTCTGACCTACGTAAGCCCGAAACATTGATGAAGCTGGAAAACAATCCACAGCCAACCTCAGGCCTACTTTAGAAGTCAAACATTCTTCGTATATTTGACCTGAAAATAAAAAGGCGTAAAATCCCTAGACTTAATACTATAAGTCAGAGTACCAAGGACAAAGAAAAGGACCAAAATAAACACATTGATGAACAATCATAACGTGTTAAAGCCCACCAAGGTAAATGGCTTGTCACATGATCCTCATATTTTGATAAAAATCTCATTTTGATCAGAGAAGCAGTTATTTTGGAGGCCATGCTACTTTGAAGCAACGACCTTTGCAGTATAACAGCAGCTCTCAGTTAAACAGGTCAAGAATGTAAAATCATCTATTCACTAGCATGCAGCACCTCCGACACAATCAGCTCCGTCAACATGACTAATTTCCCGGATTTGGCTATCGGACAGGGATCACGCATAACCAATACAAGAAAATGAACAGCTGTCTATGAGATCTAAAGGTCAGGATCTTTCTGAATTTCTAACACGATGATCGAAATCTGTGTACGTAGAGCGCACAAAAGTACCAACATGTGAATGACTCATAGCGGCAGATACAACTGACATCCATCCAGATACTGCATTAATATCTGCCACCCAAAATGAAAGCACTCAAACATTAAGTGATTCCAAAAATGTTATTTCGATAATGACAATTCTTGACATTACACATTACTGCCCCGTCAAAAAGAAGCAAATGCCAATAGTTTACTCGATGTAAATAGAAAGAATTGTAGTTTTATTTGCTATTCACAGCCCAAACTCTTAAGTAACGAACAAAAATAGAAACTTTAACTGAATCTAATTCTCCCCATAACGCCACCGAGATACAAATCAATTCCAGCAAAGAGGGGCGAATCCCCCGCACGCGCATTTATCAAGTTGCCTACTACTTCTCGAATTCGAAAGTTTCTTCCTTTCCTCTTTCCCTTTTTCATTTTCCCTTCCTACTGAAGTTTAACTTCCCGGAATTAATGCGAACTATCTAAAGCAGCTGAAAAATGCCAACACAATTCAAAGTAGATCAATGAACAGCACATAAGGCTCAAATTTCCTAGCTGAGCGACGCAACTGAACATGCCGAGAAAAACGCCACCGCCGCTATACCTCATCAGCTTCTCGATCTCGGCAGGTGGATGCCGAGTCACGGCGGCTCGGCTCCGCGCCGTCATCGTCTGGATCGTCGCCGTCGTCGTCGGCATCCACGCCGCCCTCGCCATTGCCGAGCAGCTCGAGAGCCCTCTGGCACTGCTCCAGCACGGCCTGCAGGGTCTTCCGCTTCACGCGGACCGCCGTCGCGTCGCTCGACCCGGGATTCGAGCGCGAGTCCATCGCCTCCTCCATGAAGAGATTGGGAAAGAAAAGGAAAGAACGGAATTCAAATTCACCCCAACCCCCAGGTGAAGAAGGAACTCGCGCTATTTCGGAGAATCCGAGACACGGGGGGGGGGGGGGGCGTCTTTCGAATTCCTGACGAGATTCGGACGGAGGTCGAGGGAGGAATGATTTTGTTCTCGTCGTCGTCGTCGTCGTCGTCGTCGTTGCCGATGATGTTTGGGCATGCGATCGGGTTCCTCCTCACGTCGTATTTTACCTTTGTCCCACGCCTGCTGGCCGTACTATATGTTTCTTTTTGGCCTTGGCCGAAATGTCGTCGAGGTGTACGTAACTTTCTTTTTGGGTAATTGACCTGAATCTATCGTAATTTCTTTTTTCGCCACGTCGACAACGTAACTTACCATGATCATGACATTCATTCATAATTTGTAAACTCGAAAGGCCTTATCAATGGAATAACTATACTGGTATGTCGTAATTTTCATTAGTTGATAGTAACATCCACGATCGGTAATTTTCCTTTCATTTTTGCAAGTAGCTACCTCTTTTTAATGTCATTCGACCATTGAGTTTCTTTCTTTTTTATTTTTTTTCCTTTTTGATCCAACAGAGCAGGTTACATGCGAGACTGACCTTGTGAATTGCCGGTCTCGACCGTATAATCCCCCCTTAAACTTTCATTTTCTGGAGCCATGGCTAGGAGCGATGGCGGCTCGTTCGACACCGGCGACCATGGACTGGCAGAATTGAAGAGTTGGGCCGAACTTCCAAATATGGAGCCACGGTCGCGAGCGATGACGACTCGTTTGGCTCCGACGGCCATGGACAGGTTGAGTTGAAGAGCCATGGACAACGGCCAAATTCGAAAGGAAAATAAGGGAAGAAGAAAGAAAAGAAAAGTTAAAATTTTATATTTTTTATTCGAACTCAACGATACGTGTCGATCTATTATTAAACCTAAATAAAAACGCATATCGGCAATTGACGTGACGCTTTATAACCGCTCAATATTTCTCGCCTTAAAGAATATCAACTAGGAAAGTACAAAAAAAACATAACTCACTTTTCAGAGTATTTCCATTACCCGCGTCTACCTTTTGAAATTACATATTTCACCCCCCGCCCAACTATAATGACCAAAGTACCCTCGGATGACCAAATCAGGATGAAGTGATGGGACTAGCTTTGAAACGACACCTGAGTAGTTTTTAAAAATTTCTATATATTTATAATCTTCCAATCTTGTTATATATATATAGGACGTATGGTCATAATGGGAATACAGTAAAAATGTAACAAATAAGCTAAAATAGCTCACGACCACATTTATGTGCGTACTGGGCTCATAATGGGCCCAGTATCTGTAAGTCCCACCATCATCTTTAGGCAGTCTCAAGCAATTGACCCTCATTGAAGGACCCGATTCAGCTTGCCCAACCTCAACTACTTGATTCTTTAATAATAATAATAATAATAATAATAATCAAGAAGGGCTAAACAATTTGATGGGAGAAATTTTTTGGGATAATAGCCGACCCTTTTATTTATTTATTTATTGTATCCCTTAATTATGTGATTTTTTTGGGTTGATTCTTCCGCTACAAAAAGTAAACGGAGATAGTGACATAACATTTGAAGTTGACAAAACGGGTCAAAAGCCCACTTTGGACATGATATTTTAGGAAATAGACTATTAATATGTTTGAGTTGTAAAGCCCATTAAAATGGGTTATTAATGGGTCTAGACTTTTACCTGGATTGACCCAACAGTCTTTTTTGCTCTCTCTTGTCAGGTATTCGATTCCATCCATCGCGACGTTGCCGGTACCCGTCCATAACCCGACCCCCGAGCTCTCTCACTGACTCGACAAACCGGTCCACGGAGCCGCTCATTCTTCAAAGGCAACAATTTAAGGTGAAAATTTGATTAAAAATGGATCTCGGGTCGGATCAGCTACGGGTCGCCGAATTCGTAGAAAAAGTCAAAATTGATAAAACGGGGTCCAATTGGATCAGATCATTTTTCCGACCCGACCCGACCCATCTATTGTTTTTTTTTTTTTTGGGGTCGAACAATCCATCTACTTGACGGGCCTACTTTTAAGTTACAGTCGCATGCTGACATGGCATTGTATGCGCCAACTGTAAACCTAAAGCAATGCAAGAAATGCAGATCAAAAGGGACAAGAAGTTAAGAGGCACCGCCGCACCATCAGAAAAAAACGGAAAACAACTGGGGAAGGGAGGCGCACCTAGGGAAAGAGATCTCCCCCCACCACCAAACACAAGAACCTCTCACCCCCGGTCCACACGCATCGGAACGCTTCCAGTTCACGGGATTGGCCAGATGCCTTCGGATCGCGAACGATTCGGTGCGAATTGGAACTCCGCCCGCCGAATTAGCAGACCCCCACTACTGATCAGAGAGACCTACCAATGAGTTCGCTCGATCGAGCACGAGCCTTACACCCTCGTCCAGGTTGTCCGCGCGGATCGACCGCGTTCGCCTTGCCCTTTCTTTCCACAAAGCTTGAGAAAAACTTTATCTCGTCTCGTTAAATTGATTTTGCTAGAAGACTCGACACTCGACGGGTGATTATCCGAATTCATTAGCCCATTTAAGTACAAGTTTAGTAAAAAGGTCTTCATATGCTTCGTTATTTATTTATTTAAATAATCAAGATTCGCATACTTAACTAGATCTACGATGTACCCAAATATAACGGCTTCAATCAGACCAGCAGAATTTGTACTTCTCGCGATTGTCGGGCTACATATTATGTGAGTTATTATGTGCAATTAGGGCTTGAGAAACACCGACTGTGTTTGAGTGAATCGAATATGATCGTAATTTCCGTTGTATCGCTTGATCTATAGTGGAATTCTTTGCTACCCTCCTTATGGACGTAAGTCACACCGACTGAACTAGGTAAATCTGATTTCCGACTTATTTTCTTATTTTGTCTATTTTATTGTTTGATCTCTTGTCACGTCCTCACGACGGTGTTGGATCGTATTGTCGTTACGTTAATTGAAGATACAAGCAGGAGCAAGTGATCCACCCCACCACACACGAGAACCTAACATAATTGATTGCAAAAAGCTCGGTCCACACGGATCGAATGCTTCAAGTTGACTAGAGGGATGTCTTTGGATCGGAAATGATTTGGTGCCAATTGGAAACTCTACCCTCCAAAGTTAATTCGGTCGTTGCGGACATACATTGACTAAACGTACCGATGATTTTTGCTGAATTGAGCACAAGCCTTGAATCCGATGCGAAGTCTTGTCTCGTTAAATTTGCTTATTAAGAGATGTGACGTTTGGTGAATGATTCCTGAGATTCAGAAGTCCATTTAAGGACTCAAGTACGCAACACCACTAAATAGACAAGTTTAGTAAAAAGGTCTTAAATATGCTTCATTGCTTATTGTTTATTGAATAAAATGATCAAGATTCACTTACTTAGCTAGATCTATACGTCTTCTTCAACCTTTAGTCATGAGGGGAGTATTTGAATTAGTCTCACCCTCCTCTTCCTCTTTTGCCAATTTTATTTCTGTTTTATTGTTCTTTTCTTATTTTTTCTTCTCTTCCGATTTAAATTTGAGTATTGTCTTCTTCCGGTCTAGTTTTAGATCTAAGAGTCTGGACTCTCCCGATTTAATTCTAGATCTGGGAGCTACTCTCTCTCGATCTAAATTTGAGAGTTTAATAAATTTGTTTTTGGGTATTTGATATCCCACTACTTTGCCCTTGTACAGATTCTCTGCTCTAGCTTCAATGGTGATCGTAGGAGCTCTGGCGTTTCGCTAAATCACGAAGATTTGTTCTTCCATATGTTAGATTTGTGTTTGTTCAATTTGTTTTGGTTGTTTCCGTACGGTGATGGTGTAGAAAAAGCCGAACCTAGCTGCACACCGCCAATCGGTAACGCCGAAGTTATTGGACAAGGAATTTCCGGCATGTGTTCATCACTAACGAAGATACGAGATCCAATAAGTGACCGCCGATTATTTTGCTTAACAGATCCGTTCTTATGGAATGAGTGTGTACTTAACCTTGACGGTGCTCCGTTAATCATCCATGTTTTCTGGATTTAGATTTGTTTTGCAGTATTTAAGCATTTGCTCTGTTGTGATTTGCTTTGTCGTGAAATCTATGTACTTTTCATGCATCCTTTTAAGTAATGAATATAATTTTCTTTTGATACAAAAAAAAAAAAAACCTAGATCTACGGTAGGCCCAAATACAACAACTTTTATTGTCAGATCCGCCGAATTTGCACTTCTCTCGACTGTCGGGCCATGACCATTAATGACCTACTCAAACCGTTGGTTACGTGGGATGCGACAGGAAAGATGAGAAGGTTGGTTGCATTACGTCTTCTATTGTATAACACACTAATGCGATTCCCTCCATTTAACTAATTCTTATCATATAATAACAATATAGAATAATGCTTATACACACATAGAATATACGTTAGCTCGAGCCATCACAATCGCCGAATCGTGCACTTGCATGATCGATATGCAACAGGATCATGTGCACCCAGAAGAACGTAAGAATTGATCATCAAACGACGGTTCACGTGAAAATTTTGCTTTTTCGGTCGGAAGTTCACGTGAAATTTAAGTCTCGATTGCTAAAAGTGTTCGGCAGTCCACCAAACACGTAAGTGGAGGTGTCCTCCTCGTCCATACGAATCATATTTGGCTCCAAGTGTCCCAAGCCTATGTGTCCACTCGTCTCTAGAGCCAGTACCAAATCTGCCCCTTCGTATGAAACCAACGAAACCACCACCCCTAGTTTCTTCAAAATTATCAATATCAAAATTAGTTAGACGTTCATCATCAAAACGCGTGTCCTCACAATACCCCCACTTTCGTATGGAATAACAGCAACATCCTAATGTTGATAATTTCGAGAAAACCGACCACGGTTTTTGGAAGCGGGGCGGATCAAGGGCCGGAGTGAAATTTGATTTTTTTTGTAAACAAAAAAGGTTCAGGGGTAGAGTCGGAAATGGACTTAAAATCGAGGGTTTTTTTTGAGGAGTTAGGCCAAAACTGCAGACATTTTTGTTGGACAGAATTTGAGTAAATTAACACCCGCTATGGGTGCGTTTAGTTTTGCATTCCCAAGGGGCTTTAGGGGAATGCAAATACCTTTAACTTAAAGCCCTTGCAGAAATGCAAATTGCGTTTGGTAAAAAATAATTTATGAAGCTATTTTTGCCCAAATAGTATTTGGCAAATCTTATTTTGCAAAGCGACAAGGCTTGAGGTTGCGCGACCCTCGTCAGGGGTCGCCCGATCTCGGGCAACGGCCGCCAGTGCTAGATCTGGCTCGCCGACAACTGTCGCTAGGGTTGGGCGACCTTGCCAGCCTCTCGCCGGAGCTTCACCGTTCCGATCTGGCCTTGGACGGCTCTGGCCGGCCGCCCTCAGCCCAAAGAAGATGAACATTCACGAGGGATAAAATTGGAATATTAAATAATTAGTGAGGGTGGTTTGGGAAGAAAAAAAATTGATTTCGGTATTAGGCAAATGCTGAAAGTTCAAAGCTCAAAGCTTGTTCGGACCAGCTGGGGTTTCAACATTCCCAATGCTAGCTTTCGATCGAAAGCTCGTTGAAAATACTTGCCAAATGCCGTAGCATTTTCAAGGGATTTTCAAGGCCGAAAGTCTCTTGGGAATGTCGAACCAAACGCACCTTATCTGCCATAGCGACCAAGCTAGACGGACCGGTTCGAAACTGCTCATCGGGCTATTACGGAGTTGTGCCTAATGAGTCAAAACTCATCTTGAATTCGAGACGACCGACCTTTTCCGAACCCTCAAATCGGCGTCAATGAAGCAAGCCTTGAGAACTCGAACCTTGAATTGATGAAGGAATTCGCGTTTCCCCTGCTTCGACGAAAGCCAAGACCTTTCCCATCTTCTCTCATGTCGGATCGAACTAGTAAAAACGGCACAGGATTGGAGTTTCGCCGAATAGTCATCGGAATTAAACAAATCACCGAAAGGGTCGCTCTCCCTGATTTCGACCACGTGTTTCGGGGGTCGAAAGTTGCAAGATTTCACGAGGGGGGCCGCCTCCTCTTCTCTTCGCATTCACAAGACGAAAAGAACCAAACTCGTAGAGTCGAAACACCAATTTGATTTCATCTTCAGATTAATGAACAAAGAACAACAGCAAGAAACACGGTAGCAAAATCAATAGTCCTATAAAATCTTTGTCGTCATCATCGTCGTCGTCAGGTCAGTCCTCGCGAATCAGAAGTCCTTGAGAATTTTCCGGACTTGCTCGAGGGTCACGAACAGCACCACGGTGAACGGGCCCTGCCTCGAGATGGTGGGTATGAACCCCTTGTACAGGGCCATCGGCCCCTCCGCCCTGATCGTCTTCATGGCGCAGTCCAGCGCCCCGGCGTACGGCGGCGCCTGCCCCGGCTCCACCTTCATGTTCATCACCCGGGTCTTGATCACGTCGATCGGGTTCGACGCCACCGCGGCCACGAACCCGGCGGCGAAGCTGGCCGTCACGTGGGTCCCGAGCCCGTCCCGCATCGCCCCGCTGTCCAGGATGGCCTCCTTGACCTGGTCGTAGGTCGCGAGCTGGGACGCGGTCACCACCATGGCGCGGTTCACCGTGAGGCTGGACCCGCGCCACAGGCTCGCTACCCCCTCCTGCTTGGACATGCTCGCGAGGGCGTCCACCACGCTCCGGTAGTTCCGGCGCTGGTGCACCGGGAGCCGCCCGTCCGCCTGCATCCGGACCATGGCCACGTCGGCCGGGTTCCCGACCATCGCGCCGATGGCCCCGGCCACGAGGCCGGCGGTGATCTTGCGCGTCAGGGGCAGGGTGTTGGTCCCCGGGTCGGACCACTTCTGCTTGAGGATGTCGTACAGCCCCATCCGGGTGGTGGAGTAGAGGGTCTGCCGGAGCACGGTGGCGGACACGCCGGAGAACAGCGCGGCCACGCCCTCGGCCCGGACGATGCGGACGCCGACGGACACGAGTCCCACGCGCGGCGGCGGCGGCGGGGGGACGTGGACGCGGGCGGCGGAGATCGCCGGGGAATGGAAGGCGAGGGCGGGGCGCAGGCTGTGGGCGGCCTGGGTGGGCGCCGCGGGGAGGGACTCGCCCTGGAGCTGCATCCGGACCTTGATGAGGTCGAGCGGGTGGGTGGAGCAACCGGCGACGATGGAAGCAATACCACCTTCGACAAATCCCTTGACACCCATGATGGCACCGACGAGCAGCAACAAAAAGGCTCAACCTTGGGGAGCAAAAGGAATGAAAGAATAGGGCTTTTTCGATGGAGGGTGTTCGGGTTAAGACCAGTAGGAATTAGGGTTCAGCTCGGTGGAGACGAGGAGGTGGGAATGGAGGCCGAAGGCGACGGAGGAGGAGTGAGGGACGGTGGGTCTCTGAGACATATAAGAGAAGAGGAGCGTGTGTTTACTGTGTGGGGATTCGAGAGATGGAGAAGGGAGGAGGGGGAAGAGGAGAATATATAGTGTGGGCAGGAGGGAAGTGGGACGGAACGAGTTGCCCTACGAATTGGGAAGGCGAAAGAAGGTGGGCATGAGAATGGGGACCACGCGTAAAGGGGAAAGGGAGTGCGCAACCGAGACGGGTGGCTTCTGCGTGTTCTGTTTTTGGTCTGGGGGGGTTGCTGTGAGAAGGTTCCCTCTTTCGTTCCTTCTTCACTTGACTTTGACGCGAACTCCGCACCGCAGCAGCTGGGTCTCTTCTCTCCTCTCTCGGTTTGTGGCCGTCGCAACTTTTTGATTCCCCCGTTCCGTCAGTACGCGGAACCGGAATGGATTGCGATCGAACTGGGTCTTGTTCTGGTGGGGCCCCCACTACGTATTCCCGTAAAATGCTCTTGGATTATCGGGGCAGTTGACCGGACCGTGTGGACCGTAGGCGCGATCGATGGACAGGCTCGGCCGGGAGGGCCCCCCATTGATGGGGGTGGGCGGCGCTTTGCCTGGGCCGTCGAATTGGGTCTTGTTCCGGTGGGGCCCCACTATGTATTCCCGAAAGATTTGATTGCATTTAGAACTTTCGTGACAAGTTTGTGTGCATATGCCGTGATATTTTCCTGTAAAAAACAGAAGAAAAAAGAAAAGGGCCCTTTTGCCCTTCTTGCCAACGACGACGAATGGCGCAAGTTCTAGATTGTGGGACTGAGTTGCCATTCTTTGCTGGGAGCGGGTCAACTACTCTGAAGTTTCGACAGGCGTCGGGACGACACCGGCAGTTTAACAGTCGTTGGACTTCTTAGGAGCGTTTCATTGACTCGGCAAACCAGATGCTCAAAATCACATGCCCCCCCTCCCCCCGCGTATGAACGTGCACTAAGTAAGAGACGTGCCCTTCCAAAATTCGATTCCTTCCCAAACGTTTACTTCCTAGGGGAAATGCATTTCGAGAATATTGATCTTTCGGAATCGGTACGCGGATATAACTCGTCTTAACCCCCCCTCTCTTGCCGGTTTTGTTATCACGCCTAATGGAGAGGCCCCCACGAGTAGGGGTGTGCAACGGGCAGAGGTTTCGGAAACCAGACCAACCCACCCGAAAAATGGTCGGAACCGGTTCTAACAAGAACCGGTCCGGAGCACGGTTCCATTTTGGGAACCAGGTTAGAACCTAGGTTCGGTTTCGGCCCAAGTAAAAACCAACCCAAACCTGTTTTAGAACCGGTTTTGAGATAATATACAAAAAAGTAAAAAGCCTATATCATGTTACCCTACTTCACCGGTTTAGAACCGATTCCGGTTTAATATTGGAATATGTTTCACAACTATGAGCGAAACAAAGACTACGGCCCTTAAAAGTCATCTAAATATTGTGTGATTCGGATGAGATATATGACATTTTTCTAGTGAGAGCGGATGCCTTCTTGCATAAGTTTCTTGATTTTTCTTTCAAGATATTTCATTCGGAAACGAAGTGAGGAGTTATCTCATCATGGCGCAAAATAAAGAGCTAAACATGTTGAATAAATTCCTGGAAATGTGACTCTTAAAGATTTATGCGATTGGACTATGTCTTGCCACATAGTGCTTTTGGATTATTGATTTTGATGGATTGTAATTTCAATTGCTCATTTTGGGGATTGTTACTTTTGGCGGATAGTGATTTTTGTTATTCATCTTTTATTTTAAATTGTTTCATTGCTACCTATATTATTTTGTTAGAAAAAATGAAACCGAAAAAAGGAACAAAAAAAAGTTCTGTAGTTCAAACCGAACCGAAAAACAGATCGAGGTTGGCTTTGTGCCAAAATGAACCTAGGTATAAGGTGGTTTGTGTTCTAGGTCCGACCCAACTCACCCGAACCGATCACCCTACCACGACCACGGGCCAATTGTTCGATCCCATAACGTAAGCACACGAAACCGTCTTGCGTTTGGGGTCTTACCCTGCCTATCTGGACTCGTTTGGGTCTCGACTACTATTTGCATAAAGAAGTAACGTTCTTGGACCGCGAGCGAAGTCGGGACACGGTTTTCGATGCCCCGGTACCTAGCTAGATCCCGATAGGGCCGTCCATTCGATCGGATCAACCGTCGCGTTACATCGATTAGGCGATTGCGTCGTGTGGCTTCGCCGTTCATGCACCACAGCGGAAAAGTCAATTCACCGGTACTAGTCCTTCTTCAGAAGTTATGAGGGGTCCGATGACAGGGGATGCGCTTCTCTGTCGTCCTCCCGCTTTGATTGCCATGAAAACGATGGCAATAAATAGGCCAGCCAACTTGCGGTCACAATTTGCAGTCCAACTTGTTTAGGGCTGGAATTGTTCTTCCATACATGGTGATAAAAAGAAAAAAGAAAAAAATAAGAGCCAGGAAGAAAAAAAAAAAAAGGAATTGATGTGAGAATCGTCGCCTGAGAGATTCGAACTCTCGCGGGGAAACCCCATGTACTTAGCAGGCACACGCCTTAACCACTCGGCCAAAGCGACGCTTAGTTGACAACTTAGCCAGATAAATTATTTTTTATATTACTACATTCTTCAACGTTAGTCTTAAATAGACGGACGATCGATCTTGAACATCAACGATAGACGGTACGAGCTAACCATGCCCTTAAAAAATTTCAGCTTGAACCTCCGGACCCCTAAGATGTAAAGCACATATAGTGTATTCCCTCTCTCTTGAGGGAAGTGAGGAATGTATGACGTATTAGTGCCTGCACGTCTTTAATTTCTGTAATGAATTTACTGTCTAACCAGACATCAATGATAATCAGTTTTGGATAGATGGACGATCGATTTTGAGCATCGACGATAGACATAGTAGACGAGATAGAAACAACCCCTCCATTTATTATCTTTACATCGATGAAGCTCGTGAATAATACATCGCCAAAAAATGCCGGAAAAGTTTAATACAAAGAGACAACGACAAAGCATAACAATTGCCCGGACTTCTTTCTTTTCTATCTCTCTCCCCCTCTCGCATCAAATTAAAAAGACAGCAAACACGCACGCACATACAAAGCAACACGAGCACACACGACCAAAACAGAAGAAATTTGAAAGAAACGAACGAACGAACGAACGAACGCACCAAAGGTTTAGCCCCACCACTGGTGCACGGCAACACCCTCATCCCTGAGCCTTCCATACAAAGCCAAGCACTCCCAATACGCCCTCCTGCTCCTGTCGCTCATCATCATCATCCTCTTCACCCCCTCCGGCTTGCACTCCAAGAACAGCTCGTCCACCAGCCCTATCGCCTTGCTCCTCACCATCTCCTCCACCACCTCCGCCTCCGCCTTCATCACCACGTACTCCTCCTCCCTCACGTTCTTCTTCAGCCAGTCTGACATCCCGACCTGCGCCGCGGTGGCGGCCCACCCCGCCCCCGCCTCCGCCTCCTTCTCCTTCTCCTTGGTTGAGCCTGGTTCCTCAGCCACGGTCTCGATCTTGTACATCTCGAAGTCCAGGTTCCTCGTCGGGTAGTTCCTCGCGAACCACGCGGTGCTGCTGGCGCCCCCGTCTCTCTCCGGCAGCCCCACGTCGATGAACACGCGGCGCGGGTAGCTCTCCAGGGAGTCCCCCATCAAGTCCGGGAGGTACCTCGTCCTCTTGAAGTAGGCCCTGGACCTTCTCGAGGCCGCTCGCGGGGGCTCGAGGAGCACGTCTTCAAGGTTCTGTAGCGCTGCCTTCTTTTCTTCCGGGGCAAACCCGCATAGCCGTCTTTGCGTGGCCGAGTTTGTCGTTTTCCTTTCGCCGGTTTTCCTGATAGCGAGGACGGTCGATTCGAACTTTCTAATGTAGGCGATCTTGTAGTTCGGGGGCACATCGAATTGTACATTAGGGTCTTTACTTAGCAGAATCGCCGCCACTCCACCAACCTTTAGGGTTCGATCAATGAATTCCGCGGAAGAAGTATAATCGGTTGTGAAGGCGAAGGCGAATGTGTCACTCGGGATAGAACTTTGTCGCTCTAAATCGGTGATGGAAATACGATCCATCTCATTGCTGCCCGGAATAATAGAGGTATCAATGGACTCCTCATAGCCATTGCTCAAGAGGGCAACACTATTTCCACTTTTCAATAGGCCTTCGTTCGCTAAATCTTGGAAAAGCAATGGCAACATCACCAAGTTGACCGGGTCGGATACGTGCTGATTGACCTCGGAAATGGCTCGGTAAGGATCAACGGATCTCTTCAAGCCCGATTTCAACCAAGAGAAAGATGTGATGATGAATGCTAGAGCCAATGCACGGGCGAGAACCATCAAGACCCTCGAGCTAGGGACTTTGATGATCAAGTACTTAGATCCATAAGTATCGAAGCCAATGCCACCGACATCAAAACGTTTGTACCTTTTCGGGCGCTTCGGTTTGGAATCCTTAGCCAATTCCAAGGCCATTCTCTTCGAATTCCAAAATTTAGCCAGTGGGAAAACACGGACGTGAGGACGGATGAAATTTGCAGAACTTTCAAAGGTGAACGAGATCAGGCGGTATCTTATGAGAAGAAGAGCAAAGGAGCAGGAACTTGTGAACAGAATAGGACATAAAGGAAAGCGAAATGATCCTAAAGAAAAATTTGAGATCTGAAAGCTAGTAAGAAAGGCAAAGAGAAAGAGGGAGGAGAGGAGGGCTTGATCAACAACAACACTTAGCGAGTGCAAAATCTGGCCGCGGTGTGATTCCCACCCACAAGAGCTACACGGTTGCTTTGCTTCGATGACAACAACATCAACTGCCTCAGACGTTCCACCTCCATTTCCTCGACCTCGCGCATAACCCGTATCAACGAACGGTCCGCTATCACCAAGGCTCCAATGGTTCTAGCGACCCATTGAGGATATTAGGGATACAAGAGAGCCTATGGAAAGGACATGGAAGAGGTCTCTCTTTTTTTGTATTTTTTTGTTTTTTTGTTTTACTATATTCGGGAAGACAAGACACACAAGAGAGATAGAAATGGTGGGGTTGAGGTACTAGAAAGTGCAGAGAGGGGGATGATATAAGGAGATGAGAGAGAGGGGAGGAGAGGGTTTGCGCTGGTAGGTTAAAATAAGAGGCGAAGTTGTATCGAGCTTAATTTAGGGTTGATCGCAACGAGAAACAAGTTAAGCCGTTGTTGCTGTAAGGGGGGATTTTATCACTTTGCATCTCGTCTGCATCATCAGCTGGAATGTCCCTACAAAATCGCTGCGTGTGTGCCCATTTTGATGCGTGTGTTTTGCGTGTCAATCACTATTGATTAAGCTGTTCATACAAGGAAAAAAGATAACTCATTACCATGACTATCTTGAAAGAATCTTCCATGAAAATTTTGGTTTTCTCTCGTTAAGATAACTATCGTTTACCGATTTAACTGTTTAGCAGGGCTTGGACATATATAGCTTTGCATGCATCACCATGTTCGTGCATATAGACATGCCTTCATACAAGGTTTTGATGAGAGTTTATGGACGAGAGTTCTCTTTCTTCATCTGTTGCTCTGGAAAGCCAAAAAAAAAGGCTGCATAAACTTGTAGTTGACAGTGCCAATACCAAACTAAAATCACTCGGTTATCTATATGTATATTACAAATTGTACATTCGGGTATGATCTAATAAAATAATATGAGGGGTAGGCCAAGGAGGGTTTATTTGCCACGTCCATTTACCAGATCCTGTCAACATATATAAGTTTGAACGATCAAATGTGCATTACATTTCTGCAAATTGCTCAATTGAAAATAACCTGAGTGTCTCTCTTTCGTCATACTCTCTATATATCTGCCATGGCTAATCACTACCAAGTCGCTTGCTACAACCACCTCGAGTGAAATCGCCATGATACGCATATTCGACGAACAACACCGACGTCGTTTCCTCCCCGTCTTCAACCGATGATTGCCGTGCCCTCTCCTTAGCTGCTTCTGTTGGGATTTTGGAACCAAAATCCCATAGAATTGAATGAGAAGTGTGTGGGTGAAAGTGTCCCACATGAGTAGAAGAGAGATGGGAGATGGGTTCAAATAGTTGAGCCTCACAAATGGGTTTGGGCCCAAGGGGTACCCACTTTTGTGGAAGAGAGAGGACCACGCTCAAGCTAGGTCGGTCCACCTCCCGCGCGCCGCCGTCCGGCCGGCGGCTCGGGTTCCGGGTCCACTCTCTATCGGTTTTTATTTTTTTTTTCGAACAGACACGTTGTTTAGAATTTATTTATTTATTTATTTATTTTTGGACAAATAAACATGTATGTTCGTGAGGTTCGGTTCGCCCGAACAGAAAACCGAAGCCCTTCTCGCGATTGTTCATGAACCGAACCGGTTCAAGCGAACCTTCGCTACTATTCACGAAAACTCGCGACTCTTCATTTTTCGTCACTTGAATAAGACCGAACAGTTTAGTTCGGAATATAAATATCACTTCGTGGCATTCATTTTTTCCGATGCACTCTACGCATATTCACTTCATCATTGTCATTTGGTGCGATTGTTCCGCAAAATTGCGTTCGTTGGAGTCCTCCGAATACGTACCGCTTCGGAGGAACGAGATCCGTTCTATCCTGGGAGACGATTGTCCAATATCCTGGTACGATTGAGGGGCCAAATTCGTCTTAAGGACACGACGTTAATTCGTTGGGCTCGGATCAACATTTCGCTTATTTGGTTGTACCGCTTTCGGGTTAGTTTTTCCTAACGTTTGATTTTAATTTCGATATACGAACTTAGCCGACAACAATCTTAAGACGAATTTTGCTTCGGTTCTGTTCGTATATTCTTATGCGTTGTTCATATCAAATATCATATTGCCGTTTCTTTAATTCGAACTTTTGTATAGTTCGTATGTTCCTTGTCATATCGTATAGAATACGATTCTATTTGCACATTCTTCGTTAACGAATTTTTCGAATATTGTTCATATTAGAAATTTTCAATTCTTTCGTGAATATGGTATGTGTTTATATTTCGAAATGGCTTCGCTTCGACTTCGGTTAATCCTGTTCGAATCACGGAGAAAAGCCGAAAAGTTCAATGGTACGGATTTCAAGAGATGGCAACAAAAGATGTTGTTCTATCTCACGACCTTGAACTTGGCTAGATTCCTCAATGAGGATGGTCCTAAATTGGACGTTGGAGAGACAAATAAAGAAAAGCTTGCTGTTGTGGATGCATGGAATCATTCGACTTCCCGTGTCGCAACTATGTCCTCAACGGTCCTGGACAATACTCTATAACGTATATAGTCCGCTAAAAACGGCTAAAGAGTTATGGGATAGTCTGGACAAGAAATACAAAACCGAAGATGCCGGATTGAAGAAATTCATTGTCGGTAAATTTCTGGACTTCAAGATGGTTGATTCAAAGACCGTCTTAAGTCGTTCAAGAGCTTCAAGTGATTATGCATGATATTCATGCTGAAGGAATGACTCTAAGTGAGACATTTCAAGTGGCTGCATTCATTGAAAAATTGCCACCATCCTGGAGAGATTTCAAGAATTATCTCAAACACAAGAGAAAGGAGTTGTCACTTGAAGACTTGATTGTTCGGTTGAGGATAGAGGAAGACAATAGAAATTCCGAAAAGAAAGTTGGCAGCAATTTGGCGGTCTCAAGGGTCAATGTTGTTGAAGAAGGATCAAAACCCAACAAGAAGAGAAAAATGACTAGCAAGTCCGGAGAGGATTCACCCAAGGCTCGAAGAAGTTCGTTGGCAAGTGCTTCAACTGTGGCAAGTCCGGACATCGAGCCAAAGACCGCAGAGCCAAGAAAAGACAGTAAAACTCAGGCTAATGTGGTGGAAGAAATTTCCAATGGTGTTGATGATATCAATCTAATCGCCATGATATCCGAGTGTAATATGGTGGGAAATCCCAAGGAGTGGTGGATTGATACCTTGGAGCAACTCGTCATATTTGCGCCAATAAATCAATGTTCTCATCTTACATGCCTATGGAAGGTGATGAAAAACTCTACATGGGTAATTCATCGACCTCTAAGGTTGAAGGTGTTGGAAAGGTTGCTCTAAAGATGACATCGGGAAAGTTGTGACACTAAATAATGTGCTACATGTGCCGACATACGCAAGAATTTAGTGTCCGGATCTCTTCTTAGCAAGAATGGCTTCAAGTTGGTTTTTGTATCCGATAAGTTTATACTCTCCAAGAATGAGATGTATGTAGGAAAGGGTTACCTCGGTGATGGTCTTTTCAAGTTAAATGTAATGATTGTTGTACCCAATGATGTTATGAATAAAGCTGTTTCGCTTATGTGCTTGAGTCTCCTAATTTATGGCATGATAGATTAGGACACGTTAACTATAAGTCGATAAAGAAATTAATGAACATGGGATTATTGCCAAAATTCGAATGTTCTAGTGAGAAATGCCAAGTGTGTGTTGAATCTAAATTTTCTAAGCCTCCTTTTCATTCGTAGACAATAGAGTCTCGAACCTTTAGATTTAATACACACAGATATATGCGATATGAAATCAATACCGTCAAGAGGTGGTAATAAGTATTTTATCACATTTATAGATGACTCGCCGAGGTATTGTTATGTTTATTTGCTTAGTAGCAAAGATGAGGTGTGAATGCTTTTAGAATTTATAAGTCCGAGTTGAAACTCGTTGAATAAGAAAGTTAAAATGATAAGAAGTGACAGAGAAGGTGAATATGAATTTCCTTTTGAGGAAATTTGTACCGAGTTTGGTATCGTTCACCAAATGACTCCTCCTTATACGCCGCAATCTAATGGAGTGGCAGAAAGGAAAAACCGGTCTTTAAAGGAAACAATGAATGCATTGTTGAATAGTTCCGGTTTACACAGAATTTGTGGGGGAAGCTGTTTTGACGGCGAATTTTATTTTAAATAGAGTGCCCCACAGAAAAACACAACAAACTCCCTATGAGAAATGGAAAGGCGAATGCCTAACTTGAATTATCTCAAAGTGTGGGGGTGTTTGGCTAAGGTTGCGGTTCCTAAGCCTAAAAGGTTAAGATAGGACCAAAGCGGTTGATTGTGTTTTTATCGGATATGCTCGAATAGCAATGCATATCGTTTTCTTGTTCACAAGTCGAGATCCCTAGATATACATGTTAATACGATAATTGAATCAAGGGACGCTTCGTTCTTTGAAAATATATTTCCGTATAACATAGTATATGAGCCAATTGATAATAATAAGAGGTCTCGAGATACTATATCTAGAAATGATCCAATTGAGGATGAACCTAGACGTAGTAAAAGACAAAGGACTTCCACGTCTTTTGGACTCGATTTCTTAACGTATCTGTTAGAGAATGAGTCTCGGACATTCAAAGAAGTCGTGACTTCGCCGTGAAGCCCTGTCGGAAAGAAGCTATCAATAGTGAAGTTGAATCCATCTTGTCAAACCATACATGGGAATTGGTTGACCTTCCTCCGGTAATAAACCACTACAATGTAAGTGGATTTTCAAGAGGAAAATGAAAGCGGATGGTGCTATTGATAAATATAAGGCTAGGCTTGTAGTAAAAGGATACAAGCAACGAGAAGGTCTTGATTATTTTGATACTTATTCACTGTTACTAGAATTACATCCATAAGGATGCTAATTGCCATAGCATGGTGTATAAGCTTGAAATCCATCAAATGGATGTTAAGACGGCCTTCTTAAACGGAGATTTGGAAGAAGAAATATATTTGGAACAACCGAAGGGTTCATTGTTCCAAGTCAAGAGAAGAAAGTATGTCGGCTTATCAAGTCACTCTATGGATTGAAACAAGCACGAAACAATGGCATGCTAAATTCGACCAAGTCATGTTGTCGAATGGTTTCAAGATCAATGAGTGTGATAAATGTGTATATGTTAAGAACACTCATAATGGTTTTGCCATTTTGTGCTTATATGTAGATGACATGCTTATAATGGGCAGCGATAGTGAGGTTGTTAAGGCGACCAAACGCATGCTCACAAGTAAATTTGATATGAAAGATATGGGGGTTGCGATGTTATTTTAGGAGTTAAAATCCATAAAACATATGGAGGATTAACTCTATCACAATCCCATTATATTGAGACGATTCTTGGAAAGTGCAAGAATCTAGATATTGTACGTAAAGACTCCTATAGATGTTAATTTACATCTTTCGAAGAATACTTGGTGAAAGTAAGGCTCAAAATGAGTATGCTAGTATACTAGGCGTTTAATGTATGTCATGAATGTACTAGGCCGGACATAGCTTGTGCGGTTAGCAAGCTAAGTCGATTTATTAGTCCAAATGAAAATCATTGGAAAGCAATGAAACGTTTATTGGGCTACTTAAAGCATACTCAAGATTATGCTTTGCATTACACAGAATATCCAACGGTACTTGAAGGATCTGTGATGCAAATTGGATAACCGCACTAAAGACACAAAATCGACAAGTGGATATGTATTCACACTTGGGGAGCGGCAGTGTCTTGAAATCATCCAAACAAACTTGTATTGCTAGATTCACTATGGAATCAGAATTTATTGCTTTGGATAAAGCCGGTGAAGAAGCAGTGGCTTCGAAATTTCTTGGAAGATATTCCTAATTGGCCTAAACCAAGGCCCGCCGTATGTATACATTGTGACACTCAAGCGGCAATAGAAAGAGCAAGGAATGTCATGTATAACGGTAAGTCTCGACACATACGTCGAAGACATGACACAGTAAGACAACTTCTCTCTAGTGGAATTATCACCATTGACTATGTGAAGTCAAAAGATAATATTGCGGATCCATTGACAAAAGGCCTAGCTGGAGAGATTGTTGCAAAAACATCAAGGGAATGGGTTTAAGGCCTATAAACAAGTCATCATTGAAACCCTACCTAGTTGACTCGGAGATCCCAAGATCTAGGTTCAAAGGGACAACTAAGTTATGAAGACGAGTGTAGAGTCGTTAAATTTTTACTCATTCCCGGATGAAGACAAGACTAATATGTGAAGGTTAAGCAAAAGCTTTTAATGATTCTGAATTGAGTATGTGATATACTATATGTTCGAAATCACCTATGTGAGTGTGAAGTGAGGCCGCTTCGTGAGAATTGAAAAGGCCGAATTCTCTAAAACACTCATGAGACCAAAGCGGTGTTCATGGCCAAACGAACACAACGGTGAGAACCAATTTTGTTCGAGAAACAGTTGTGTGATTTCTATTGTCTAGGCTTACACCAAAGGTCGACAGTTCAAAGACATCAAGTCTATCGATTGGATCGAGTAAGTCCGATAGGTTTCACTAAGGAAAGTTCAAGGTCTCAGACTACTTATCCCGATGCAACGTTTTCTCATGGAATAATCGCACATTGCATCTCATGCATACACAAAGAGTCATGATATCCGAACTTCTCATTCATGTGGGATTGTTGGGATTTTGGAACCAAAATCCCATAGAATTGAATGAGAAGTTGTGGGTGAAAGTGTCCCACATGGTAGGGTAGAGAGATGGGAGATGGGTTCAAATATTGAGCCTCACAAATGGGTTTGGGCCCAAGGGTACCCCACTTTTGTGGAAGAGAGAGGACCTACGTCAAGCTAGGTCGGTCCACCTCCCGGCCGCCGCCGTCCGGCCGGCCGGCTCGGTTCGGTCTCCGGTCCACTCTCTATCGGTTTTTATTTTTATTTTTCGAACAGACACGTTGTTTAGAATTTATTTATTTATTTATTTATTTTTGGACAAATAAACATGTATGTTCGTGAGGTTCGGTTCGCCCGAACGTAAAACCGAAGCCCTTCTCGCGATCTGTTCATGAACCGAACCGGTTCAAGCGAACCTTCGCTACTATTCACGAAAACTCGCGACTCTTCATTTTTCGTCACTTGAATAAGACCGAACAGTTTAGTTCGAATATAAATATCACTTCGTGGCATTCATTTTTCCCGATGCACTCTACGCATATTCACTTCATCATTGTCATTTGGTGCGATTGTTTCGCAAAATTGCGTTCGTTGGAGTCCTCCGAATACGTACCGCCGGAGGAACGAGATCCGTTCTATCCCGGGAGACGATTGTCCAATATCCTCGGACCGATTGAGGGGCCAAATTCGTCTTAAGGACACGACGTTAATTCGTTGGGCTCGGATCAACATTCTCGCTTATTTGGTTGTACGCTTTCAGTTAGTTTTTCCTAACGTTTGATTTTAATTTCGATATACGAACTTAGCCGACAAGCTTCTTCCTTCCACGATTGAGAGAGATCTGAGTTTCAATCGGCCCTCACATCAAGTCACAAAGAGATTTGGGCCTCGTTGCTGTCGTCATTAGATTGATGGCGGGGGAGAGGGGGGAAGAGAGAGAGAGTCAGTCTGTGTGCGTGTGGGTGTGTTTGTAGTGAAAGAGATACAACGAGAGATAATTAGCGAACACTACGATCCCATTATACAAGTAGGCATACATGAATGGCAAATTGTAGGCAAACATGAAGTTTGGCACTCAGATTTGTTAACAATTAGACAAGTTTGAACCAAAAAACGACGAGCCTACAAGGGCTTCAAATATTTTAAAGAGTTAATACCAATAAAGACCCTCCTAAATTACACCCACTATCCCAAAATATTTTTTTTATCATCAAAAACTTCAAATTATACCTACTTTAACACCACTATCCTGGGACAAGTATAAGAAATGTCTTAAACCTATACTGTTGATGTCAATTTAGTCATAAACTTTTTTTGTGACAATTTAGTTGTGACATCCCAAAATTTCATTCGTCGATTCGTTTAACGAACGTACATAACGGAATGTTACGTGGGAATTAGAATGATCGTCGACGAGCTACGGAAGCGTTGACTTCAGAAAGCTCGGATATAATCACGTTTTCCACACCACGCCGAACTCATGGACGGTATTTCTTCCCCACCGATAGCCCCACCGTCCGCCACTCCTTTCTCTCTCCTTAGCAAACTAAGTTGACCCTCCTTTGTCACCCAACACCTCACCGCTTCATTCTCCTTCTTGCTGCTGGACGAGCTGGCTCCTTTCCCTCATGTTTTCCGCCATTTGGCGGAAGAAAACGCCATGTGGCGCGGTAGGATGGATGAAGTGGCAGCACACTCTCACGCCACTTAGCCCCCCATGCAAAGGGAGAAATACAATTCTTCATTCCTCACTCGGTTCTGCTCGGTTTTTCCCTCCCCCAGCTGACTTCCTCTCCACTTCTTTCCAAAGAACCAGCCTTTCTTTGTCCAATCCGCCACCAAAAACATCCGCATCTCGACCAATCCGCCCAGCCAAACAGCCACCACACCACCGCCGGAGTCACCACCTTGCCGTCGCAGCTCCACCCGAGACACTCGGCATTTCTTTCTTCTATCGGAACATCGCCGAATTCAGCCGACATCGAGGCAAGTGGAATTCTGCCTCCCTATTCTAGACCAGGAACTGCTTGCATGTCGACTTTGTGAGTCTTGAGTTTGGATGGATGTCGTTAGGGCGTCAAATGGCTAGTCGTCATGTGAGTTGGCTGGTTGTTGTGTTTAATGACCGAATTGTGGCGTCATTGCCGTTTGAGTGTCGTAGTGTGATCAGTTGGGTGTGGTGGTGAAGCCGAGAGCTGGCCGTGAGCACAGATGAGTCCGCGAGTTAGTCGGGTGGTCGGTCGCGAACTTGGGTACAAATTTGGTGGTTTTCTATTCGGACTCAATTCTTTGAATTTTGTTCTTGAAACCCAGAAACGTAGCTACTAGACCTCTTCTTCTTTCCATTTTTATGGAGATTTTTGTGAACCGAATTTTAAAAAAATTTCTTAATAAAAATTTCTCCCAACATCTTGAAGTATAACATACTTTAAATTCATATTTTTCTAAGCTGATTTGGTTTGTAAGAAAGACCATTTTCTAAACGGGTTTGAACCGTCCAGTGTTGCTATTTCTGTGAACTTTACACCTTCTCGATTTTCCACAAGTTTTTCTAGAACGATTCTTAACAAAGTTCCTTCACAAATTTTTTTGGGAACTTATTTATCTATAACATATATAAATTTGGTGATTTTTAGAGATGATTTGTGTTTTGAAAAGAGCTTACTTTTAGAAGTAAGGATTCTATTCCAGCGAACTATTTTTAGTCTGTTTTTTAGCTACTAAAAGTTGTGTTTACATAAAGATTCAGATTTTATGTTCTTCATGGGAAATGGTTGTTAAGGTCTTGTTTATGACATATTCAAATTTTAAAATTTTCAGAGTCCATTCACTATGTTTTTAAGTATGATTTCTTGAACAGTGCAAAACTGCCCAGTTTTGCCAGATTACAAAGATTCATTATTTTCTATATGAGAAAGTTGGAATTTCGATTCAATGTCTTTTGGAGACAAAATCTATACCTTCTGAGCTTTTCAATGAGATGATTATGAGTGTGGACTTGCTGGGTTATTGAATACCGTCGATTGATGGACCGACAATGCCCCGAGGAGCCGACTGGGAAAGCGGGATGCCTAGTTATGGGAACCAAATGCCTAGGAGGTTTCTGCCCTAGATGCCCTGGGAGTATGATCGAGATGCCGTAGTCAGTGGATCACGAAGCCTGCACGGGCCGTTGAGAATTCCGGCATATACCGCGGCAGATCGGAGTGCGCACCGAATTTTGTCAGATGGGAGTGTTCCTCCTTACGTGACCAGCGAGCGCACCGGGCATGTGACTTGGAGTGAGGAAATGATACCCATGCAAGTGTTGAATTGTGTACGCATGTTTGAATTATGCTATTATCGTTATGGTCAATGTTAGACTATCATCTTTGGAATGGTTACTAGAGTGCGTATAACAAGGTACGATTGTCTCGTCTAGGATGTCCAAGGAAGTTACTTGTCGTGTGTATGCCGGTTGATATGCATGTGGTTGTTCATTTAATATAGGGTGATAGATATTCTCTTGTGGTGATTGAAATTTTATAGATTAGCGAGTATGCCGATCCTCCCTGCTTCTACTTTCGTTAGCTATGGAGTCCCCATAGATTTCTCGAGCCATTTGACTGAGTTCTAGGATCCGAAGTTCCCGAATGTGGTGTTCGTGAAGTACATCTCGGTATTGACAGTTGACATCGGTTCCCCAATGGGCCCTATACTCATGGGGTTTGTGATGGTCTTTGCCCGAGTGGGCGAACGGATGGTAGGACCGCTACCACATCCCGACGGGGACGGAACCGACGATGGAGACAATGGAGTGGAGTGATGCGGGGAGTGATAGGCTAGACAGAACGATTTTTGGACGACACGTCTTGGTACTTTTTGGGAGATAGTGTCGGATGAAGGGTGATACCTTTTGAATTATACCACTATGCGATATTGTATAGATGGACTCTATAAGGGTGACTCGTAGTGATAGCCTCCCCAAGAAAGGATCTTCTCGCCTGTATATCATCTGTGTTGATAAATAAAGAAACAGTTCAGTTCAGTGATAGTGCTGTCTTTTTATAATGTTAGGATTGAGCTATGGCGTCCTAGGCACGCCTCCTCCGATAGGTCACTCTAGTCTTACTTGTTTTTATAAGAGTTTGCACGCGGCAGATGTTTTCTTTTTAAGGCCAGCATTTATAATATGAATTATTATTAAGGAAAGCCTAACATTATAAAAAGATAGCACTAGCACTGAACTGAACTGTTTCCTTATTTATCAACACGGGTGATATACAGGCAATAAGATCCTTTCTTGGGGAGGCTATCACTATGAGTCACCCCTATAGGGTCCATCTATATAGTCTCGCATAGTGGTATAATGCAAAAGGTATCACCCTTCATCCGACACTATCTCCCAAAAAGTACCAAGTAGCGTCGTCCAAAAATGGTTCTCTTTGGCCTATCACTCCCCGCATCACTCCACTCCACTGTCTCCATCGTCGGCTCAGTCCCCGTCGGGATGTGGTAGCGGTCCTACCGTCCGTCCGTCCCCTCGGGCAAAGACCGACACGAACCCCATGAGTATAGGGCCCATCGGGGAACCAATGTCAACTGTCAATACCGAGATATACTTCATGAACACCACATTCGGGAACTCCGGATCCTAGAACTCGGTCAAATGGCTCGAGAAATCTATGGGGGCTCCATAGCTAATAGAAGTAGAAGCAGGGAGGATCGGCATACTCACTAATCTGTAAAATTTCAATCACCACAGGAGTGAGCAATAGCTCAACAAGAGAATATCTATCACCCTATATCAAACGAACAACCACATGCATATCATCCGGCATACACACGACAAGTAACTTCCTTGGACATCCTAGACGAGACAACTGTACCTTGTTACATGCACTCTAGTAACCATTCCAAAGATGATAGTCTAACATTGACCATAACGATAATAGCATAATTCAAACATGCGTACACAATTCAACACTTGCATGGGTATCATTTCCTCACTCCAAGTCACATGCCCGGAGCGCTTGCCGGTCATGTAAGGAGGAACACTCCCGTCTGGCAGGATTCGGTACGCACTCCAATTTGCCGAGGTGTACGCCCAAATTTTCATCGGCCCGCGCAGGCTTCGTGATCCATTGACCAAGGCATCCCGATCACATTTCTGGGGCATCTAGGGCAGAAACCTCCTAGGCATCTGGTTCCCACAACCAGGCATCCCACTTTCCCAGTCGGCTCCTCGGGGCAACATCAGTCAATCAACCGACGGTATTCAATAACCCAGCAAGCAAGTCCACATGCATAATCATCTCATTGAAAACCTCAGAATGTATCGATTTTGTCTCCAAAAGACATCAAATTGAAATTCCAACTTTCTCATATAGAAAATGATGAATCTTTGCAATCTGGCAAAACTGGGCAGTTTTGCACTGTTCAAGAAATCAGATTTAAAAACATAGTGAATGGACTCTGAAAATTCTAAAATTTGAATATGTCATAAACAAGACCTTAACAACAATTTCCCATGAAGAACATGAAATCTGAATTTTTATGTAAACACAACTTTTAGTAGCTCAAAGACAGACTAAAAACAATTCGCTAGAACAAAATCCTTACTTCTCAAAGTAAGCTCTTTTCAAAACACAAATCACCTCTAAAAATTACCAAATTTATATATGTTATAGAGAAAGAATTTCCCAACAACTTTTGTGAAGGAACTTTGTTAAGAATCATTCTAGGAAAAACTTATGGAAAATCGAGAAGGTGTAAAGGTCACAAAAACAGCAACACTGGACAGTTCAAACCCGTTTACAAAATGGTCTTTCTTACAAACCAAATCAGCTGAGAAAAATATGAATTTAAATTACGTTATATGTCAAGATGTTGGGAGAAACTTTTATCAAGAAAGTTTCTTAAAATTCGGTTCACAAAAATCTCCATAAAAATGGAAAGAAGAAGAGGTCCAGTAGCTACATTTCTGGGTTTCAAGAACAAAGTTCAAAGAATTGAGTCCGAATGGAAAACCACCAAATTTGTACCCAAGTTTGCGGCCGACCACCCGACTAACTCGCGGACTCATCCGAGCTCACGGCCAGCTCTCGGCTTCACCACCACACCCAACCGATCACTCTACAACACTTGAACGGTGACAACGCCACAATTTAGTCATTAAACACAACAACCAGCCAACTCACGTGACGACTAGCCATTCGACACCCTAACGACATCCATCCAAACTCAAGACTCACAAAGCCGACATGCAAGCAGTTCCTAGTCTAGAATAAGGAGGCAGAATTCCACTTGCCTCGATGTCAGCTAAGTTCGGCGATGTTCTGATAGAAGAAAGAAATGCCGAGCGTCTCGGGTGGAGCTGCAATGGCAAGGCGGCGACTCCAGCGGTGGTGTGGTGGCTGTTTGGCTGGGCAGATTGGTCGAGATGCGGCTGTTTTTGGTGGCGGATTGGCCAAAGTAAGGCTGGTTCTTTGGAAAGCAGTGGAGAGGAAGTCAGCTGGGGGAGGGAAAAACCGAGCAGAACCGAGTGAGGAATGAAGAATTGTATTTCTCCCTTTGCATGGGGGGCTAAGTGGCGTGAGAGTGTGCTGCCACTTCATCCATCCTACCGCGCCACATGGCGTTTTCTTCTGCCAAATGGCGGAAAACATGAGGGAAAGGAGCCAGCTCGTCCAGCAGCAAGAAGGAGAATGAAGCGGTGAGGTGTTGGGTGACAAACGTGTAAGATATCCGAGCTTTCCGAAGTCGACGCTTCCGTAGCTTGTCAACGATCATTCTAATTCCCACGTAACGTTCCGTTACGTACGTTCGTTAAACGAATCGACGAATGAAATTTTAAATGTCACAATTCTCCCCACCTTATGAAAATTCGTCCTCGAAATTTAGGTCCTTACTTGTTCCTTCAAACAATTGTGGGTACTGAAGTCTCATGTCTTCTTCACTTTCCCACGTAGCCTCTTCCGTGTCATGATGTTGCCATAACACCTTAACTAGGGGGATGATTTTGTTCCTGAGAGTCCGTTCACTTCGGTCCAATATCTACACTGGTTTCCCGATGTACTTTACCTTGTCGTCGATATCTATAGTCTCAAAATCTAACACGTGTGTAGAATCAGGCTCGTACTTTCTCAACATAGACACATGAAAAACATTATGTGCACTGGATAGTTTTGGTGGCAGTGCTAATCGATACGCAAATTCTCCGATTCTCTCTAGTATTTCAAAAGGTCCTACAAACTTGGGACTCAATTTTCCTTTCTTTCCAAACCCTGATATACATTTCATTGGTGATACTTTCAGGAACACGTGATCACCCACTTTGAATTCTAAGGGCCTCCAACGTCGGTTAGCATAGCTTTTTTGCCGACTCTGAGCCGTTCTTAGTCTGTTCCGTATCACCTTCACTGCATCGGTAGTGGCTTGCACTAACTCTGGTCCTATCAATTTCCGTTCTCCAACTTCATCCCAACAGACAGGAGTTCTACAGGCCCTTCCATATACTGCTTCAAATGGGGCCATACTGATACTTTTCTGAAAACTGTTGTTATATGCAAATTCCACTAAATGCAGTTTTTCATCCCAATTGCCCTTGAAGTAAATGGTACAAGCTCGCAACATATCTTCCAATATTTGTATCACCCGTTCTGACTGTCCATCAGTCTGAAGATGAAACGCAGTACTATACTGAAGCTTAGTCCCTAGAGCCGCCTGGAGACTCCTCCAGAAGTTCAAAGCGAATCTTGGATCTCGGTCTGACGTGATGGTCATAGGTACTCCTTATAACCGCACTATTTACTTAACATATAAGTCCACATACTTCTCAAGTGTGTAATCCCCCGTACAGCCAATTCAATCATTTTGGCTAATTTACTTAACATATTGGTTCTAAACCTTTTGACCTACTGCCAATTCAATCATTCCGGCTAATTTTTGCTAGCGTGAACGCCGGCCAACCTACATGGCATGGCCGGCGCTTTATGTGGACAATTTTTAATAATATTTTAATATTTTTCGATTTTTTTATTTCTTTTTCCTTTTTTCTTTACTTTTCTTCTTTTTTTTCCTTTCCTTTCTTCTTCCTCCAGCTAGTCGCCAAACCTCGGCGACCAGTCAAAGGCCAGGGCCGGCAAGGTCGAGCCTCGCCAGCCACAAGCGACCTCACGCTGGGCTGGCAAGGGTCGAGCCTCGCTAGAGGTGCAAGGTTGAAGGCTGCGACCTCTAGCGAGGGCTCTAGCCTCGCCCATGGGCGGCGAGACTCACCCAATATCCTAATTTTTTAGGACTAAATTGGCACAAATACAATAGGTTTAAGACTTTTATGACACTTTTTCCCAATATCCTAATTTGTTTGTATCACCAAACCCCAATATTATGCTCACAGTGACACTAATATTTCAAACTTTTTATTGTGTCACCGAAACCCTTAAACTCGTATTAGTGTGACAAAAATATCCTCCATCACAATTCCATCCAAGACGGTCGTTGAGAATCCAACATGGCGGCTTGCATTGACAATGGCAAGCAAACAAAACTGACGTGGATTTGGCGTGGCTTTTGTCGAGTCCAAAGCAATGTCTTTTCTTGAATTATGTCACTTCAAGGACTCTAAAAAAATTGCCAAAGGGACAACGTGTTATCATGGAGGTCCGATTTTTTGAGACAATTAAACACTGACAAGTCGTTACTTGGAAATATGAGTTCCCAGTGGATTCCAACACATATAAACAATATCTGTGTCGAACATGCAAATGGATAAACGACTTCTCTTTGGATATTAGGCTAAATAAACATCATATTCACGTAAACTCCATTTACCAGCCGTTGTCCACGCAAGCCTCCATGTTGGATTTTAAATCGCTGTCTTAGATGATATTGTAACCGAAGATATTTTTGGATCACCGGCTGAAGTTTGAGGGTACCTGTGACACCAAAAAAAGTAGCTCCGGGAGTTGGTTTCATAATAGGCAACGTTTGGAATTTTTGTGGTAGACGGAGGGTATTTTGGCCTCACCGATACAAAATTTGGAGTATAAGTGAAAAAAAAAGTTTGGGATATTAGTGTCACAGTGGATAAATTTTTTTATTTTTGTGGTAGATAGTGATATTTTTGTCACACCAGAACAAATCTAAACTTTTCGAGCTAGAGCTTTCTAGGCCCGAAATCTAGGCCTGGCGAATCAAAATAATCCACTTCTTTCCGGGCTGGTCAAGGCCTAAACGCCAAGTTTTAAGAAATAATTATATTGAAAAGATCTTCTACTCATCAACTTTTGCCATCTTTCAAAATCCAAAGATAAGGGGGGGGGGGGGGGAGTTTTGGCCTGACAAACATGTTTTTCCGATGTTCAATTCATTATTTGGCTTATGTATGTCGAGGGCATCGATCGTTTGTCGTTTCATGTGTTTTTTACTAACATTATTCGCAGTTTTGTATGTTTACCAAAATCCCGGGACCGAAGAGCACGCCGATCTCGAGAACAGAATTGAAGTATAGCTCGACGGACCGACCCGGTCCACGCATCGCGCGCTAATAACCACACGGTAATCGCTAATCAGTGAAAAGAGTAGCGAAGGCCATAGAAACGGCGTCCTCCTCTCATTCAGCAAATTGTCCAAGGGACACGCGTGTTGAGGCGTAGTCAAATTTATAGATGGTTTCGGTTGAAAGGCCAAATTAAAACTCAAGACACGAATCGCTAGTTTAGTGCTTCTCATTCAACCACACAAACTGGATCCATTCACGAGACAACATCGTACCCAACAACACCAAAATTCATCCACGCCTTACTAACTGCAGCACCTTGTTTTTCCAACGGGCGCAATCACTGTTGCAATTTCACATCTAAGGGGAGAGAGAGAGAGAGAGAGAAGTAGGGAAAGATAATATATGTCACACTCAGCTCATCTCGAGCAAACTAGTTGCAGAGCTCACGGGCAATCCCCATCCGAGAGTTGGTCACGTCGTACATGATCCTCAAGTTCTGCTGCTGCAGATTGGCTATGACATTCAGCACCGAGTTCACGTTGTTCGGCGCCGCAGCCATCGCCAAGCACGCTAGCGAGCCCGAGCTGCTGTGTATCAAGCTGTTCTCCAGCGGCAGCTTCAGGTCCAGATCCGGGAAGTGGAACGTGATCACTGGCGCCGTCGCCCCGCTGGAGGCCGTGAAGCACGTGTCGAAAGCTCCCAGGCTCGAGAATGGGCCCTGCACTTGCTTGCGGAACTCATCCCGCGTCGCGTTGTACAGGGGCTCCACGAACCGCGTTATGACCGTGCCCGAGTCCATTATGGTCCCGGCCCCGGTATCGGGGTCGAAGGCGAGGAATTTCGGGTCCACGGGCACCAGGACCCTGCCCACGCTTATGCCCGTGAGGTTGACGTAGTAGAGGGATGGACGGTGGGGGTTACGGAGGAGGGGAGTGGTCCGGATACTCTTGGGTTGTCCCACGGGGCCGAGTTTGAGAGAGCCGGAGAAGTAGTAAGATTTGAAACTGGGTAGGCAATAAGAGAATACGCCAGAGTAGAGCGATCCGGTTTGGGACAACAATGACAAGGGGCCCCGGCCCAGACCCAACAACCCTTGGGGCGGGATCGACCCGCCGGAGACCGCACCGATGCACCCGAAAGCATAATTCGGAACGACATCTTTACCCAAAGTGAGGGAGTCCTTCACGAGGGTGGCCGAGAAGGACGAGTCTCCGCCGTAGGATTGGTTGAAGAAGCACCCGCCGGACCCGACGGTGGGGCACTGGAACCCGCGGACCTGAGTGCACTGGGGCACGGAGCAATCCAACGACCCGTAAGTGGAGGATGTGTTGGGTGAGAAGGTGGTGGCGGAGCAGCCGGCGCAACCGCTGCACGGGACCCATGCCTCATCGTTGCTCGTGTCTAAGACCATATACATGAGTTGGCTCGGGGTGCCAATTTTGACCTGGACCACATAGTTGCCAATGTTTATGGTCTGCTGGCCCGGAGCAATAGGTACGGATGTGGTCTTTTGGGCTACTAGGGTCGACAAGTACTCAACCCGCTCCGGGTCCTTCGAGGCCATGTCAAGGACCGTATTGAGCCACGACTCAGGCTTGGGAGGGTCGAACGGTGAACACTTGCCATAGATGTGGATGACCGACAGATCCGAGTTGTCAGGCGGCGAAGCACAGGGAGAAGTGGCTATGGCACTTGAGGTGAGAAGAGCAAAGAAGAGCAATGAAGAAATGGTCAAGTCCATGACTAAGGGCAACTTGGGCTAGAAGGCAAATTGCATTGCATGCATGAGATATATGAGAGCTATATATATGTGAATTTCATTCAAGACCAGCAAGTTACTAAAAGGCCCTCCAATAATTGCTACATTATTGATGGGTAAGTCCAGGTTAGGACAAATTGGAGGAGTTTGAGGTCATCGTGGGTATTAGCTGTGTTCAACAAGAGACAAATGACGAAGGTGATAGGGCAGTGAGGGACACAATGTGGCCCAAGTTGAAGGTAGAGCTGCAGCAAAAGGATAGTGTTCGGCTCTTTAAAAAATAACGAGGCTCGGGTACGAAGAGAGCAAGAGATCACCGATGCAAGAGTCCAAGAACAGGGAAGCTATAATGATCCAAAAGAGAATGCAGGTATCTAATAAAAAGATGGAATAGAGGTTTCTAATAGAGATCTGGGAGAAATGCCACTGTGGATAAGCTTGGAGTGGTTGAATAGGGACTTTAGAGAAACAATAAATTTTGTCAAGAAAAGAATAAAACTCACTCTCTAAACTTTAATTTAATGAGGGATTATGCTGGCCAGCGTTTTTTTTTTTTGTCTATTTTTGTTGGTGTCAATTCAAGATGTCGTCTGTTCTAAATCTATGGACATTTAAAGGAGAGCTTCTACGGTTTGATGTTGAACTCGACCATCGAATTATTTGCCTTATTTAGCTCAAGTTGGCGAGACATCACCTAAGCTTAAGTACACAGATGCGTTGGAAATGGAGCTCGAGCTCTTGCAATATCGAATGACCAAACCAATTCTTACCGGGTGTGGGAACGGGAGTGAGATTTTGAAATCTCGTGATGATTTAACGCGGTGGAACAGGGGGGAAGAAAAAGAGAAATGGAGATTCACGTGAACAACTTTTTTAGGCACGACGTAACAGCGTTGAACTCTGTCGTGACGCGGGGCTAGAAGGGACGCGGTCGTTCACGGGTGCACGGAGACTTTCTGATGGGCCTGGTCCACTCAGACGTGTTTCTGCAGATTTGTATCTTTTAATGATTTCAACATCTTTTTCTGGGGGTGGGGACTGTTGGGAGGACACGGAATCAAATCATTCCAGGCGAATATATCCCGAATTAACAATAGGGTTTAGATCCACATGTTGGCCATATCCTCCTGATGTTTATGCCTCGAGGAGTCTGATTGGATCTTTAGTTCCAGCAAATCAGCACGAAATTATGCGTCGGTCCTTGTGACATGATCCTGATCCGTCGTTCACACTGCCCGACTTGTTTTGGAACCTTATAAGCATCCTCTGAGAACCCTAGTAAACATGGTAGCTTTGTCGTAATTTTCTTTTACCTGGATTAAAGTTCAGAAAGATGTACAAAGGAAAATATAGTGCTGGAACTCAGAAAGGGGAGAGAGAGAGAGAGAGAGAGAGAGAGAGTACGAGCGAAAGAAATGACCGAGACTACTGTGAAAGATTGGATGGTGAGAACTTTTTAATTCGATCTTTTTTACTATTGCAGAAATTCAAACACCCAGGAGATGAAAAGGAATGGAAGGGCACGCGACGAATTGCGTGATTTCGAGCAGCATATGTGAATGCAGGAAATTTTGATAATGATATGGCAGCAGTAACATGTCAAGCTTCAAAGCTCGTATCGTCGCAAGCTCTATCTTAAGCAATTTGGAATTATTCGATCCGTTTCCTTCTCTAAAGAAGGGACACAAATTGTAACGTATCAACAGAGAAAAGAATGCAATGGAATCAAGTGAAAAGACAAAAGATGAAATGAACGGCACCGTCCCACTCCTGAACTTTCCCGATGATTTCAGACGAGAGGCCCCACCCTTACTCACGAGAGTCTCAATGCGGAAGCGCATAATTCAGATTCCAAAGGCAGGTTGTCAGTTACTGAAGCATGAAAAGGCAGCTCAAGTACCTTCAAGAACATAATTTTACTGAAATTCTCCTGGCATGCCACAGAAGCAAAATTTTGTTACTGCTCGCGGTGCATAACAGCATATATCTTACCTCTATATGGTTTGCTTCAAGTGCAAGAGGCATGAGCAATGGATAATGCCTTGGCATTGCCATGAACGGCAACTTCGCCACCCAATACAGCAAGTGAGAGGTAACTTCCTAATCATGCAACCATACCCTAAGCGGATGGTCATTTACCATTCATTGTGGCTCGTGAAAGCAAAAGCAATTGGGAAATGAGGAGAAAGATATAAACAAAGACCACAGCTAAAGAGGAGCAGATTGCACATCATTATTCTTAGTGAACATCCAGGCCAAGCTTCACTGCAAACGGAATGAATAAATGGGATAGGTACACACGCACAAACATACACATCAGAGTATAAAGTACAGAAGCAGCAAGAGGAGGCGACAAGTACCCTCCGTATCATCATATACAGCTTCTGATGGTTAAGATTGGTGTTGTGGCATATTGGCTCCTGCTGCGAACCCAAACGACAACAGCTCCAGAGTTTCAATGAAGCACGCTACGACAACAACAGCATGATCCTACATTGTGTGGCCACAAGGCATGAAAAGGGTGCAGCTGCCAAAAGGGAGGAAGAAAAAAACATACAGTAACGCATTACTAAAAAGCAACGAAGAAAATACAAAAAGAAAACAACCAAATCAGAAAGCATAAAGAAATTTAAAAAAAAGCATAACTAAACATTAAAAGATGCAAATAGTGGCCCGAGCTAAGATGAATATCGAGGATAGAGAGATATATTCCTTTGAAATGATAATTATGTTTACAATAAAACGTTTTGGAAAATACTAAATGATATGAGCAAGTATATGATGTTTTAGGAGCAATAAGCCTACACACATTCTCCACACAAAATAACTGTCTGAATACTTTTCCAATTTCTATATTCTCTAGATTGAAGTTTAATCTAGTGGATTGGGTCATTTGCCTTGGTTTAAGCTGATCAAACTTTTTTGGGGCAAGTGAACTGGAAACAGTTTTAAAAGTACTGGAAGAATTCTTGCCCATTCTTGAAGAGATCTTTATCCAACCCTACTTCTTAGGTTTATTGCTTAATCATGTACTTCTTCCATCATGAGGACTCCCCTGAATTAAAGAATGTCTGTATAAATTCTTCAGTCCAGTGACTTCAACAAACAGCTTCCAGGGAAGTTCATCATGCACATGAACTTCAGTTTTCTATTATTTTTCAAGTACAATTATCTTGTACCAAAAGACAAGTTTATGTACGCTACTTGCTGCTGCCTTTTGTCGAGCAGACTTGTGCAGCACTCTACATTCTCTAATATTTAGGAGAAGCGACCTTTTGAAAGTGAAGTTAACACCTCTAATGTTCCAAAACGCATTGCACTTTTCCTGATGCATAGGCTGCATATTCAACTGAAAAGTCAGAATCAGCACAGTTCAACTTAGATGTTAGAGATGATTGAATGGAACCATAGAGTTGGGTGCTAGAAAGTTCAACCCAAAAACTTAAGAAAATGTGGAATATTTTAACACCCCTCACAGGTACAAGCAGGATTGCGCACACAAAATATACAGTGGTGGATTCTGGCTCTGAAATCACGTTATAAAGTATAACTCCAAAACTTCAGCTAACCGGTGGAGGGAGGCCACATAAATATAAGGGTCATTGAAAAAACTTTATAGACAAAAGATGTGGAATACGTTAACATGTCAAACATGTACTAAATTCGCGAAAACAATATGTGCAATACCTAGAATAGTGTCGGGTTTACAAAGGTGCTTCATGCATCAAGCGATCAACATCCGAAAGTGCCAACTTTAGTGCTACCGACATATAACATTTAGACATATCCTCAGGGCAAAGGAACAGAGCAAGATCATATACCCATGCACAATGGCTTCACCGATAGTGCCATATTCAGGGCTACTAATATAGAAAAATTAGATACATCCTCGGGGCAGAGGGACAAAGCAACATCATATACCAATGCACAACTGATAAGTTTCCTCTCCACAGCATTGCGTCAGCAATTCGCCATCCTAAATACTGATTACTGGGGGCAAAAGGACACTAGAAGTGCCATAAGTTGTGTACGGAGATCACTTTGGTGCCATAACTTTTTTTCGGATCACGTTGGTGTCAACTTTTTTGAAAAACGATCACTTTAGTGCCAATGCTGACATGGCCGCCGGAAATCTGACGTGGCTCTTTTTTTATCAATTTCCGATGCTGACATGGCTCACCGGAAATCTGACGTGGCTCGCTGGAAATCTGAAGTGGCTCTTTTTTTGGCCGGAATTTTGGCCGGAGTCACTAAAGTGATCTCTTTCCTCCGACTTGGCACCAAAGCGATCCAAAAAAAAGTTATGGCACCAAAGTGATCTCCGTACACAACTTATGGCACTTATAATGTCCTTTTGCCGATTACTGGGATAATAAATTCAATAAGCACAGTCAAAGAAAGCATATACTAAACCAATCAACAAGTCCTTATAAATTCGACCAAAAAACGAAAAAAAAAAACAAGTCCTTATGAAAACAAGTTCTCAGAACGGTAATTGTCCACAATCAGCTGCTCTAGGCGGGGATGTTGCAGTAAGGGACCAAAGAGAACTTGTTTTTTTTTTCATATAATAAATGCAAAGGGGAAGATTCCGGTCTGAGGCTTTATTCCATTTCTGGGACCTAACATAAGACGTCCAGAAAAAGCTCAAAGAGACAGAAGCATAGCCCATCAAACTATATTAAAAGAATTCGGCATGAGGGTTGAATTCCATATGACTTAATGCATTATTTAACGATAGAAGCTGAATACGAGTTGGAAGTATTGCTTGAATTGCATGTCACAAGAACTACGTAGTAGACAGTAGACCCAAGAAGACGATGTGCGCAAACCAGTGACCATTAAAAACCTAGTCCCTGCTTCCATGAATAACAATAATATGATGCTATTGAGCTGCACTGTAGTAATGAGTTATGACAGAGACAGATTGAGGATTTATAAAAACCCGCTCCCCACCAAGGGGAGAATAACCCATCAACAATAGTACAAAGAGAAAAACTAGACAATCAAGAGAAGCATCAAGAATTGATATGCAAACCTATTTCAGCTGTCAGCAATCGCCCTTTCCCTTGATTATGATAACAGGGCACTGCGCATGGTTGGTGCAGTAGTTGCTCACGCTTCCCAAAAACATCCTGTCAAAGTACAATCAGTTTATACAGGATTACCTGCTGATTTATTTTTTAATAACTTAAGTTTTTGGGAAAACAGTTCGTCTCAGAAGGTATTAGTCAAGTCTCAATTCTTCATGGCTTGTTAATATTTCATATGCTCATTTACGTGTGGTTCATGTTTGTCTCGTTCCCCTTTCATCAATTCCATGTTCCATTCTTAAATCAATTTGCACATGAGAAGGGGTGTTCATATTATTACCACTGGTATATGGACTTTGTATGAGTTATATATATAATATCTCTCCAACTTAAACTTTTGCTTCAGAGATTTTAACATAATTCATAGTTATTTCATCGATGTGCTTACATCCACATCTTATCTTCCATGTGCAAGGGTGTCACGAGGCAAAATGTTAAGAAATACGCTACAAGTACATTGTTGCTGAGTTCAGTTTCCTAGCAGCAAAGTTTTCCAATTAAACATTTTATCTAACATTTCACTTATGTCTTAACGACATTACCAACCATTATAAGAATGTGCTATCTTATATAAGACAAAACTCAAATGGTAGTACTAAAACCGTGCATTTTATCTTACTAGGAGGTCATGTCCAAAACTTGTCCATGGAAAAGATGTTATTGCGGTTCAATAAGGACGATAAAACTTACTAGTTCCATCCAACAAAATGAATTGAAAACATGTGAAGTAGAGAAAACGCGACTTAGATGTGCCAATCGCGCAAATTTACAAAAAACAGCAAATTAATCAACCATAGGATCATCTGATGTCAAGGACCTACCTTTTAATAGGGCCAAAAGCTCGGGATCCCATCACTAGCAGGTCCGCATTCAAGTTCTCCACAACTTCACAAATCTTTTCCTTTGGATCCCCAATCACTACCTCCGTCTTGATGTTCACCTGCATCGAAAGCAATATGCAGAAATTCATAACCAACGATTCCTCCGACAACGGATGCAAGACCAATCAAGAGAGCAAGAGGTCCACAAAGGTTGCGGCAGCACTTAACCAAGCATAAATTCGATGCTAACACTCACAAACCATGCATGGATAAGTTTCGGACATGGTCATAGAATCACTGCACAAGTGTTTCCACCAATTGACATGGAAGACTGGAATGCGCACTGCCAGAGATGCCTCAACTTAGCAGGAACTAATTTAGAGTAGATTAAGGACATAATCCCGGAAAACTGAAACTGCTAATTCAAACGCCACAAGCTACGCCTTAAATCCGTGCGATGTGCGAACAAACGTAATCGAGCTCCCTAACGGAGGAAATCAGCAGTCAAAACAACAGCGCGATCGATGCAAAGACGAAGAAGCGGAGACGGGGATTGCTAACGTTCTTATCGGAGCATATCTCCATGGCGTGATCGAGTATGGCCTGCGTGATCCGCTTCTGATGCGCCTCGATCGCCGCCGTGAAAGCAGGCACCTCCAAATCACCTGATTACAACAGATCAGCCGATCGAAACTGAAAACAGCACCAAAAAGGAAGCGGAGAGGGAGTAAGAGAAGTAGTAGTCGAGCGCGAGGAGAGGGGAGCACTAACTGGGGCCGCCGAAGGGGATGGCGCCGGGGTTGAGGCCGGCGACGATGTTGGGCGGCGACTGGACGTGGAGGACGACGAAGGAGGAGGGGGAGGGGGAATCGGCGGGGGATCGGAGCTTGAGGTTGTCGAGGGCCCACCGGAGGGCGCTCATGCTCTCGTCGCCGCCGTCTACGGCCACGACCACGCACCCCAAGTTGCTCGTCATCGGTCGCTGCTTCTTCTTCTTCTTCTTCACTTCAAGTGCAATGAACGTGACCTGTTCAAATCGACAGTTTATTTTGTTTTTTATATTTATATCTATTTATATTTTTTAATTATGGGCTTTGGCGCCAACAGTTCTCGTTCTGTTGGCGGTTTTGCGTCTGGGCTCGGCGTGAAGCGCAATGGGCCCAATTCCTTCTCCAAAAGTTTAATCTAGATATCGGAGCTTGGACAAAAAACTCGACGCTTGAGCATGATAATCCCAATGCCCGTTCCCGGGTCCTTGGCAGCGGGGCAAGATCCATCGAGATTAGGCCTAGGTCCAAAGAGGCCGGGCCCAGGACTCGAGTGCCCATGCCTGATTCCCCGGCACTTCGGCCAGGGTTCATAAAGGCCAGCCTCAGGACCCCGACGCCCAAGCTCGGGATACCTGTGCCTGTGCCTTGGCTAGGATTCCATAGAACACGGGCTCAAGACCTCGACACCCATCCGCAAGACCCCGATGCTTGTGCTCGGGTCCCCAGCGCCCAAGCTTAGTCCATTGACGCCGTGTTCAAGTCCATGGAGTTTAGGCCTGGGTTCATAGAGGTAAAGCTCGAGACCCTAGTGTCCAGCCTAGGGCTTCGGCACCCGAGTCACTATGCTCGTGCTTAGGTCCCCAACGCCTTGTCTCGGGTCCATGGAAGTCGATCCCGGGACCCCGATACCCGTGCTTGGATTGCTCGCATCCAAGTCTATCGAGGCCGGGCCCAAAATCCCAACACCCATGTCCAACTCTCCAACACCCAAACCCCGGGACCCCAATGTTCGTGCTCGGGTCCCCGAGCTCAAGGCATTCGAGCACGAGTCTAGGCTAGGCCATGGACCCCAACACCCATTGTGACATCCTAAACTTTGTACGACCAAAGAAATGTACGTACCCTAATGGATTAGACCACTTATCGACGGAAATCAGGAAAAATGAAATTGGAAGTTCGGATGCCGCACTAATGTTGATATCGTTGTTTTGGAATCGTGAATTTAATTTTCATTCTTGCGATCAATTGTCACTGAACTGACTAACTCCGACGTCGCGTCATCCGCACGACCTGTCTCCTTGCAAAGCCATTACTCTCGTTTTTCCCCATTTCTTTCCCTCTCTCACCATCGGATAACACCACCATCACCAACCCTTCCTCTCCCTTTTCCCCTTCTTTTCTCTTTTTCTCCTTTTTCCCTCTGCCACTTGGTGGAGGAGAGGTGGCGCCCATGCATGCAGGGAAGATGAACAGCCACTTGACTCTTTCTTTTTCCCTCTCTTTTCCCCCCGACAACTCCCTCTCCCTCTCATTTCTCTCCCGGCTCACTCTCTCACTCTCTCTCTCTCGCCTGTCTCTCCGCCGGAGCTTTGCCGCCGCTCGAGTCCATGGCTAGCCACCCACCGCCCGACGCCGTCTGACCAGTAGCCGTCCACTCCATCTCCCCGTTCCCTCGCGTCACCAGCAGTAACTGCACAAGAGTCCGGAACCGTCGTGCTGTGCCTTTCCTCTCCGCCAAGACCGCACGCCGTGACCGCCGCACTCACCGGCAAGGCAAGTGTGCTCCCTCACTTCATACTAACCATGTTAGTGTTTGCATGTTGAGTTGGGTCTGCGTTTAGACAATGGGGTGGCTAGAATGTTGCGAGAAAGGAGGTATGAGTGGATATTGCCCAAGTATGATGGTTTGAACTTTTAGAAAGGAGTTTTCCGAATGTACGTTGACACCTAAATTTTGACGATCCAGTTAGGTATATATTGCATAGAAAAATTAGGGGTCGATCCCGACACCTAGCAAAAATAATAATTAGACTGCATATAAATTTTAGGAGCATTTATAGTAATAGGGTCATATAGTTGCATTTGCATTAGATCAGCGGGGAATGAACTTAGTTGAAAGGTTTTGAGCTAAATTGTGGATTGAGCCCATGGATAAAGATTTTTGCCAAACCCGTTCATTATCATGGCTGAAATTTTTGCACGTGTGATGCTACACTTAGAAAGGTTATGAAGAATTTCCAGAATATATTGATGGAGGTTCGGGAGATGCGATCATGAGTGGAATATATAACATGCAAGAAATCTCGTAGGAAAGCCTATATTTCTATTTGTGTGCATGTTAAACTTTCCCAAATTTTGGTGCGTAATTCTCGGTCAATATGTTTTTGGTTAGGCACGTGTGCAAAAATATCTTTCATGATTTGCCGAAGATGTCCATGATTTCATAGGCTTTATTTTTTTCGGATATTTGTGGAACAAGCAAGATTTCGTCGGTCAATGGAAAATAGTAAAAAAAGAAGAGCAACTGGAAAAGAAATATTCACGTGCGGGCATATATTATTTGAGCAATATATCTTTCTCAAAACAAGAAAGAGTATACCGTCAAGGAGCTTCACGCGTCCATAGGTGGAAGAAGAATGGGAAAGAACAAAATTATACTATATTTTTAAGAGGAAAGAATATCGACTCCCTTATTCTGAAGGCCTAAGTCGTCCCTGCTTATAAAAGAAGACTCATCTGAGACAAGAGGGTTCGGACAATTTTCAAGAAGAGAAATAGCGAGAGCGAGAGAGAGGAACGGGGGGGAGAGATCAGAGGATCACGGGTGGACTTGTCCCGCCGCCGCATCCGTGTTGCCTCGCCGCCGCCCCTCCACCGACGTCGCACCCGCTCACGGCCAGACCTGTGGCCGTGTGTCACTGCTGCCTCGAAGACACCATCCCCGCCACCGCATCTCGGTGGTCCGAGCTGCTGTCTTCCTCTCCTGGCGGCGACGACGACGACGCCGCCTGCCGGCTGCCGCTTCCATCAGGCCGCCCGAGCCTGTTTCCCTCACGGCCGCACGGGTGGCCTTGAGGATCCCGCCGCTGCTCCTACCACTGCACCAACGCCGCCTCCCTGCTGCCGCTGTTCACGCCGCGTTCTCCCTCAGTACGATGCTCTCACAGTCTCGAAGCGAAGCCAGCAAGTTTTCAGCAGATCCTCAGCTGTCCACGAGTCCCATGGCTTCGTCGTCATCACATGCAGAAGACGCCACCTTTTGATTTCTTTTGAGTATAGTGGTGGTCAAAGTCTTCAGTGGAAGTTATGGTTATCAAAAAAAAAAAAAAGTCTTCAGTGGAAGCTTGGACAAATAGACCCACGAAGGGATTTGCACACTGACTTGGTGGCTCACCCGTGATCCCCAAGCTCGGAGGCCGTCATCCTTGCTATCACAGTGATCGTTCACCGCCGGTCCTCGCTCCTCCACCGTCCAGTACCTTGAGCCACCGGTCACAATCGATCCCGAGTCGATCTCTGTTTTACAGGTTTATTTTTTTGGCAAGTTCGTGAACCATCCAGCCGCGATTCCAATCGAGCGTCAACCATCAATCGTCGGTATCGCCACTCGCGATCCATCGTAAGCCCGGAGCCTAGTCGAGCCACTCCCGATCGCCGTCACGCCCGCAGTTGCCGTCGCCGCCACCGTCCAGATCCGCGATCCCGATCCGCCGCAAATTCAAATTTGGAAAGAAATCCACAAATCAAGTAAAAATCTCTATCCGGTATATTTTCAAAATATTTAAATTCTTAGTTTGAATATTTTGAATATTCCGTGAATATTACGTCATTGACTAGATACCCTATGATAATTTTGTGGTATCCGCAATATTCGAAAACACCCAAAATTGGCAACGTATCTGGACAACTATCCTACCTTATCCCTAAGGTACGATACGCGGCGATACGGAAAATCGTTATCTTGTCCATTATCACTTGTATACGATAATAGATTTTATTTATTTTCCAAATTTAAACAATCAACTTTCTATCGATATCTATAACCCTATAGATATGACTATTAGTTTGATTTCTTTGCCTCATCTGAATTTGAAGAATCTTGCGGATTGCGTGGATTGTTTGAATGTGATTGTTATCTTTGTTTGATTGTTTTCCTTTTAAATAAAGAAAATCCAAAAATTTGTTAGTTAGATTTAAATTAGAAGTTTTGCATGTTTAGGAAACCCTAAATGTATCTAGAAGATAGGATAATTATTTAATTTAAATTAGGACTTGAGATAATTTATTTCCTAGTTTAAATTAGGTGTTATTCTAATCCTAATAGATTATTTAGGTTATTTTTAGATTCCGAATTTCCATGAAAATCCCAAAAAAAATGAGTCACTTTAGGACAGATTAAAATAGATTGCATGTTAATTTAGACATTTTTTTTATTTCGAATTTCATTGGAAAAATACAAAAAATAAATCATTTGTCTGTCATTAGAATTAGGTCACGTCGTCACATGGCATATAGTTCGCATGCTAGGTTGCATTAATCGCATGTCATTTTTGCACGTCATTGCATATAGGTTAGTTTGCATTTTAATAAAGTGCAAACCCTAAAGAACACCACGAATGCCTTGTTTTGTTAATTAGAAATCATATTAGGATTGTCTGTGTGATTTTCTACTAACAATGCAGATGCTTGCGTTACTCTAAATACGTCATTCTCCTAATCTTGCAATTTATTTATTGCTTTCTTAGGTGTTAAATTGATGGTTTGCGCACCCGCATGAATACCTCACATGTTAGTAATTAGGTAATAAAATGGATTCAGACTGCCTGTATAAATATTTTTGACAAGAAAAGGTACCGAAAGGGCGTTAGACTAGATTTAGCGTAACCAAGTCCCCGAGCATATCTCCCTATGTTTTATTTAGGTTTCTAATCGACCTATCACAAATAGATTAGTGGTGACTCCAAGCATGAAAATTTTTGCATGTTAAAAACTTAAACCCTAAGTTGCGAATTGGTAGGGCTTGGGAGGGCCCGAGTTAAGCTTAGACTTAATAATTCATTAGCCTGAGAAATTTTAGGTCGCGACAATGTAGAACACTAAACCAAGTTGGAATCTGTTGTTGCATGTTGGTTGGGACTCCTGGTTTTGTACTTTCTTGAATGCAAGTTCGTGGGTTTCATATTAAGGCTGTTTCTTGAACCTTGGTCTCGGTTTCCAAAACTGGTTTTACTGGACACCTCCGGTTTTCCATTTTTATAACGCTTTTTGTGGTCCGAATATTCCAAAAATTTCTTCATAAAAGTTGTTCAGAAAATCTTGTACTATAACATACTTAAATTTCAGATTTTTCTGAGTTTAAATGTGTTACACGATGACCCAGTTACTTACCGTATCATATTTGTTTTATCTCGTAAAACTAGCGACCTTTGTGTCTTCTCAAATTTTTTTAAAAATTTCCAGTTCGAATTTGGTCACATTTCCTTCACAAAATTTGTTAAATAAATCCATGTCTACGACATATAAGAATTTCAAAGTGTTTTGAAAGAATTTGGTTTGTGAAATGAGCATTCCTCGTGGTTCGGTTTCCTTGTTTCGGTGGACCAGTTTTGGTTTGACTTGAAGCTATTGAAAGTGGCTTTTACATAAATATTATGCGATTGTGTCCCCCATATAAAATATTTTTTAAGGTCTTGCTTATAACATATTTAAATTTTAGAATTTTTGAAGTCCATTTACTATATTTTTCAGTCTGATTTCTTGAGCAATGCAAAACTGCCCGGTTTTGCCAGATTTCAAAATTCCATCATTTCCTATTTGAAAACATTAGTATTTCGATTTAATGTCTTCTGGGGTCAAACTCTGTACATTCTCAACTTTCCAATGAGGTTTTGATGGCATCGATATGATGAGGTAAAATTGACACTCATGATTGGTTTTGGGGTCCGAAGAGTGCGTGGTAAATAGTGAGATCCTCGTGAACTATGCGAGCTATGCATGTGATTAATGAAAAGATCGCTTGTGCATGTGAATATGTGACTAAGAGATGTTTGATGCCGTCGGTCTACGGATGAAGATGCCCCGAGAAGCCTGTCGAGAAAGCGGGATACCATGGGCTGGGTGGTCCACGTTGCCTAGGAAGAGCCATGCCCTGGATGCCCCGAGAGTACAAATGGGATGCCATGGTTAATGGACCTACGAAGCCCGCGCAGGCCGTTGAGTAATCTAGCGTATACTGCGGCAAACCGGATGGGCGAACCAGACCCTGCTAGTCTGGATGTTTCTCCATGCGTGGCTAGGGAGCGCACCGGACATGTGTCTTGGAGTGGTGATTAAAGCTTGATTAACGTCACACAACGCCTATGACGTGTGCTCATGTGAATGTCTGTTCATTGATGGACGATCTTTATGCCTAGTGATTAGTGGCTAATGAAAAAAAGGGGTCTAGGCATGCTATGGGTGGTTTGTGGATTTGTTTAGTTGTCCATCTAATTGACCCTCCTGAGGTGCATGATATTATCTGTTTAGTATGGCGTGATAGAGCTTACTTTGCTGAGCTTTCGATATCTGTTTATTGTTGACATTTTTTTCAGATCATTAGCCATGCCGATATTTCCCACTTCGACCTCTATTAGCTATGGAGTGCCCATCGATTTTGAGGACCACTTATATGAATATGTGGATCCTTATTTCCCAGAGCTTGTTTTTGTGAAATGTTTCTCCATCCTGACCGTAGATATTGGGTCCTCGGCGAGACCCACTCTTTTGGGGCTTGTCGCCATCTACATTCGTGCGGGTGGACGATTGGTGGGGCCACTCCCATACCAAGGGCAAGATGGAGCAGATGATGATGCTAGTAGCGGGGTCGAGTGAAGGCGGTATCGAGGAGGAGGAGGAAGGAGTTTTTTGGTAGACACGACTGTCGTTTTTGGAGATAAGAGTCGTGTAGTGTACACTACACGACTCTTATCTCCAAATGAAAAAGCGATATCGAGGAGGAGGAGGAAGGAGTTTTTTGGTAGACACATTGTCGTTTTTGGAGATAAGAGTCGTGTAGTGTACACTACACGACTCTATCTCCAAAAAATGACAGTCGTGTCTACCCAAAAACTCCTTCCTCCTCTTCGATACCGCCCTCACTCAACCCCGCTACTAGCATCATCATCTGCTCCATCTTGCCCCTTGTATGGGAGTGGCCCCACCAACTGTCCACCAGCACAAAAGTAGACGACAACAAGCCCCAAAAGAATGGGTCTCGCCGGGGACCCAATGTCTACGATCAGGATGGAGATACATTTCACAAAAACAAGCTCCGGGAAATAAGGATCCACAAATTCATACGGGTGGCCCTCAAAATCGATGTGCACTCCATAGCTAATAGAGGTCGAAGTGGGAAGTATCGGCATGGATAAGGATATGAAAAAAATGTTAACAATAAATAGTGATCGAAAGTTCAGCAAAGTAAGCTCTATCACGCCATACTAAACAGATAATATCATGCACCTCAGGAGGGTCAATTAGATGGACAACTAAACCAATCCACAAACCACCCATAGCATGGATAGACCCCCTTTTTTATTCGCCACTAATCACTAGGCATAAAGATCGTCCATCAATGAACAGACATTCACACGAGCACACGTCGCAGGCGTTGTGTGACATTAATCAAGCTTTAATCACCACTCCAAGACACATGTCCGGTGCGCTCCCCGGCCACGCATGGAGGAACATACCGACTAGCAGGGTCCGGTGCCCCCAGTCCGGTTTGCTGCAGTATATGCCGGATTACTCAACAACCCGCGCGGGCTTCGTAGGTCCACTGACCATGGCATCCCATTCGTGCTCCCAAGGCATCTAGGGCATGGCTCTTCCTAGGTAACGTGGATCATCGGCCCACAACATCCCGCTTTCCTGACAGGCTCCTCGAGGCATTGTCATTCGTAGACCAACGGCATCAAGCATCTTTTAGTCACACATTCACACGCACAAGCGATCTTTTCATTAATCACATGCATAGCTCACATAGTTCACAAGGATCTGACCATTTACCACGCACTCTTCGGACTCCAAAACCAATCATGAGTGTCAATTTTACCTCATCATATCGATGCCATTAGAACCTCATTGGAAAGTTGAGAATGTACATAGTTTGACCTCAGAAGATGTTTGTCGCGACCTAAAATTTCTCAGGCTAATGGATTATTAAGTCTAAGCTTAACTCGGGTCCGTCCAAGCCCTACCAATTCGCAACTTAGGGTTTAAGTTTTTAACATGCAAAAGTTTTCATGCTTGGAGTCGCCATTAATCTATTTGTGATAGGTCGATTAGAAACCTAAATAAAACATAGGGAGATATGTTTTATTCCTACGAACCAGAGATTTTAAGCTCGGGGACTTGGTTACGCTAGATCTAGTCTAACGCCCTTTCGGTACCTTTTCTTTTCAAAAATATTTATGCAGGCAGTCTGAATCCATTTTATTACCTAATTACTAACATGTGAGGTGTTCATACGGGTGCGCAAACCACCAATTTAACACCTAAGAAAGCAATAAATAAATTGCAAGATTAGGAGAATGACGTACCTTAGAGCAACGCAAGCATCTGCATTATTAGTAGAAAATCACACAGACAATCCTAATATGATTTCTAATTAACAAAACAAGGCACTCGAGGTGTTCTTTAGGGTTTGCGCTTTATTAAAATGCAAACTAACATATATGCAATGACGTGCAAAAATGACATGCGATTAATGCAACCTAGCATGCGAACTATATGCCATGCGACGACGTGACCTAATTCTAATGACGGACAAATGATTTATTTTTTGTATTTTTCCAATGAAATTCGAAATAAAAAAAATGTCTAAATTAACATGCAATCTATTTTAATCTATCCTAAAGTGACTCATTTTTTTTTTTGGGATTTTCATGGAAATTCGGAATCTAAAAATAACCTAAATAATCTATTAGGATTAGAATAACACCTAATTTAAACTAGGAAATAAATTATCTCAAGTCTTAATTTAAATTAAATAATTATCCTATCTTCTAGATACATTTAGGGTTCCCTAAACATGCAAAAATTCTAATTTAAATCCTAACTAACATATTTTTGGATTTTCTTTATTAAAAAAATCAAACAAATATAACAACCGCACTCAAACAATCCACGCAATCCGCAAGATTCTTCTTATCAAATTTGGATTAGGAAAAGAAATCGAACTAACGGTCATATTTATAGGGTTATAAATATAGACGGAAAGTTGATTGTTTGAATTTGGAAAGCGAATAAAATCTATTATCGTATCCAAGTGATTATGGATAAGATAACGATTTTCCGTATCGCCGCGTATCGTACCTTAGGGATAAGGTCGGATAGTCGTCCAGATACGTTGCAAAATTAGGAAAAATTCCTAATTTTGGACATTCTAGAACATTGCGGATAAAGAAAACATTATCCTAAAAATTTATAGCAATTCACAGAATATTCACCAAAATATTTGAAATATCGAAAAAACTAGGAAACCAAATATTCTGAAAGTATCGGATAACGTTCTTACCTAGTTTCGGGATATTTCCAAATTTGAACTCGCGGATCGGGATTGCGGATCGGGATGACCGACGGCGGGTGGACCGGCGGCGATGGTGGTGACTTGTGCTGGACGATGGCTCGAATCTGGCCGGCTCGGTTCACTCGGTGATGACTATTCGAAGGCCACTTTAATCGAGGAGCACTTCAAGGTCACGTCCGTGTAATCGATGAAACTTGGTCAAAACTCCTTTCACGTTCAATGCGGTTCACTCGGTGATGACTATTCGAACGCCACTTTAATCGAGGAGCACTTCAAGGTCACGTCCGTGTAATCGATGAAACTTGGTCAAAACTCCTTTCACGTTCAATGATCTTCTTTCCTTTGACTAGGATTTTGTCCTTTAGATTCCACCACTTGGACTCTTTCTTTGGTTATTCTTTTCGGCCCTGCACTTCACTTAACAATTAATATGAAAGCATCGAACTTTAATGGAATTCTTCCAAACATGGGTCGGGGACTGGTGAGTGATGCTGAGGCAATAGAGTTACGGAAAGAGAGAGTTCGCCGATGTTGTTGCTTGCGGACGTGAGGGCACCGCAGGAAATTGTTGAACTTGCGACTCGTTGCATCCGAGGGACTGGTTTTGCATCTAGGCTGGCCACGCAAGATTGGTCAAGACTGTGAACTCCCTCGAAGCGCTGAGATGGCCTACGGAATGCTTCGACGGTACAAGCGTGCTGGAATTTCGTCGGAGCTGGAAGGTTGCAAAGGGGCTCGCCGACGTTGCTTGGAACTCGCTGGACAGAGGAGACTCGGCTGGAAACTTCTCGGAACTCACCTCCCCTCACCCTTTTTCTCTTCTGTATAATGCTCCCCAAGCCGTGTATTCAATTGCGTGGCCTCCTCTGCTCTCCGAAATTGTGTTCTCCGAAAATTATGAGACCCCCCTTTCATTGAAGGGTATAATCACATATTTATATTGCAACCCTAGGTTAATTGACCGGGCTTCCTAGTCCTAATGGGCTTAGACTTAGGCTTTATCATTTAATTTAATTTAATTTTAATTTCAAATGGGCTAAATTAATTTGGGCTGATTTAAGCTCAAATTAAGATAACCAAAGCCTTTTACACTTGTGAATTTCGGCCCCCAATCCCTTAAGTGAGCCGAGTTTCACTCGACGCTCGAGCTCGGTTTATGCGATGGATTTTCAGCTTACTCGCCACCGCCGGTCCGATGTGGAATGCAATTAAACTATATGATCCTAAACTATATGCTATGCGATTTTGATATTTTTGTTTAGGGGTTAAAATTTAATCCCCAAATTTTCTATGCAATTAATTACTAAATGGTGTGCCAAAATTTAGGTATCAATAATATTAAATCGAAATACTAATGTTTTCAAATAGGAAATGATGGAATTTTGAAATCTGGCAAAACCGGGCAGTTTTGCATTGCTCGAGAAATCAGACTCAAAAACATAATAAATGGACTTCAAAAATTCAAAAATTCGAATATGTTATAAGCAAGACCTTAACAAATATTTTCTATGAAGAAGACAATCTCAGAATATTTATGTAAAAGCCACTTTCAATAGCTCCAAGTCAGACCAAAACTGGTCCGCCGAAACAGGGAAACCGAACCACGAGGAATGCTCGTTTCACAAACCAAATTCTTTCAAAACACTTTGAAATTTTTATATGTTGTAGACATGGATTTCTTTAACAAATTTCTTGAGGAAATGTGACCAAATTCGAACTGGAAATTTTTATAAAAATTTGAGAAGACACAAAGTTCGCTGGTTTTACGAGATAAAACAGATCTGATAGGGCAAGTAACTGGGTCATCGTGTAACTCATTTGAATTCAGAAAAATCTGAAATTTAAGTATGTTATAGTACAAGATTTTCTGAACAACTTTGATGAAGAAAGTTTTGGAAGATTCGGACCACAAGAAGCGCTATAAAAATGGAAAACCGGAGGTGTCCAGTAATACCAGTTCTGGAAACCGAGACCAAGGCTCAAGAAACAACCTTCATATGAAACCCACGAACTTGCATTCAAGAAAGTACAAAACCAGGAGTCCCAACCAACATGCAACAACAAATTCCAACTTGGTTTAGTGTGCTATATTCACAAAACTCCTTTCTAAAAGTCCAAACCATCATACTTGGGCAATATCCACTCATACCCTCCTTTCTCGCAGCATGCCAGCCACCCCATTGTCTAAACGCAGACCCAACTCAACATGCAAACACTAACATGGTTAATATGAAGTGAGGGAGCACACTTGCCTTGCCGGCGAGTGCGGCGGTCACGGCGTGCGGTCTTGGCAGAGAGGGAAGGCACGGCACGGCGGTTCCGGACTCTCGTGCGGTTACTGCTGGTGACGCGAGGGAACGGGGAGACGGAGTGGACGGCTACTGGTTAGACGGCGTCGGGCGGTGGTTGGCTACCCACGGACTCGAGCAGCGGCGGAGCTCCGGCGAAGAGACAGGCGAGAGAGAGAGAGTGAGAGAGTGAGCCGGGAGAGAAATGAGAGGGAGAGGGAGCTGCCGGGGACAAAGAGGGGGAAAAAGAAAGAGTCAAGTGGCTGTTCATCTTCCCTGCATACATGGGCGCCACCTGGCACCTCTCCTCCACCAAGTGGCAGAGGGAAAAAGGAGAAAACGGAGAGGAAGGGTCAGTGATGGTGGTGTTATCTGGCGGTGAGAGAGGGGAAGAAATGGGGAAAAATGAGAGTAAGGGCTTGGCAAAGAGACTGGTCGCGCGAATGTCGCGACGTCGGAGTTAGTCGGTTCAGTGGCAATTGATCCCAAGAATGAAAATTCGCGATTCCAAAACAACGATAGCAATATTAGTGCGGCACTCGAACTTCCAATTTCATTTTTTCCTGATTATTTATGTCGATGAGTACCCTAAACCATTAGGGTCCGTATACATTTGTTTGGTCGTACAAAGTTCAAGATGTCACACCCATGTCCGGGTTCCTAGCTCCCAGGCCCGGGATATCGAGGTTGTGCCTCTTTAAAGTATGAAAGTCCCGACACTTTCAGATAATAGATCGATCCTCTATTGTGAGCTTTATACGGTTTCATTAGGAAGCCCACCTTACCTTCATGTGCTCAAATGCCTGATTAATGAGCGAGTTGGCTAAAATAGAAGTTGAAAATTGGGTGTTCGGCCCATATGTGCGGTTCTTAGCACGCGTAGGGGTTAAACAAAACCTGTGGTTGAATACTAGGCTATGTTTGGGAAATGACAGAAATTGAGGGGAATAAAAGTTCGTGTGGAAATTTTAGAAAATCTTGAAATTTCCATGAGAGAAAGTGGAGGAAAATCTAAAAATTTGGACAAATTTCTCTCCATTTTCTCTTCCCATCCCACGTCCAAACATAGCCTAGCCTTAAACCACAAACGCATGTTCGTTTCCATTAAGCAAATCTTGTTGGTTATGTCTATCTAGGTAAAATTTTGTGAGATTTCAGTCAACTGTTTTAAAAGATTAAACTGTTAGATGAATGCGTGATTTAATATTTACATATTTCGATGCACTCCTCACGCATAGGCTATGAACTTTGGCTTGAGAATAAGCGTGGAAACAAATCATAAGGACGATAAATAAGGGGTCTTAAAAAGATTTGAATTCGAGATCTTCTACTTTAATATCATGTAAACATGATTTAAATGGGTAAAGTATTCTAACACTATACACTATTTCGAGTTGCCAAGCCGCTCAAATTCCTTCTGGAATGCGCATGTGAAACACTGCTCTCACGAGAATTCAAAAGAACACATCGGTCAAATTCCCCTCTAGCGATACCTCCTGTTTGGACTCATGGATACCTAACGAATCTTTCAACGTCTAAGAACACATGCGGTGCTTTTGGAAGTATTATAGTCTACAGTTGTTCTTGCAGAGTGTTCAAAGGTTGAATTTTGGAGACTTTATCATCCATCCTTAGCCTTATTGAATCACCTCCCCTAGATGCTATCGCATGAATTGTTTTTTTCTTCTCATGACTCTGATATCGTCGGTACGTGTATCCTCTCGAGCATGACCATGTAGGTTCTAACACGGGAGAAGATCATTACATATACTCGTCGTTCCTTCTTTTTTTTGTCTGTCGTTTTGTGCGACAAATCACTAGAGCTGAGAAGGGATCGGGGAGTATTTACTCCCACCCGACGCGATCCTAAGCAGCTAACGCTGCGCTCGGACCTAACCAAGTCAAGATCTCATGGTTCTCGAATTAAAACACGCATGGGTTTCACATTGCCTCGCCGATAGTTGCATTGACGATTCCCGCCCCGTGAGAGAGGGAGAGAGAGAGAGAGAGGAACAGTATATGTGGTCAACATCATGTAAACCTCTCAGCAAATGTCTCTCTTTCGTACATTTTGGATTGTAATTGCTTGGGCATATATGACGATGGAATATATTCTCGACAAGGGCCCTATAACTCCATATATTAACCAATGTAAAGATGGGAAAGAACATGACGACACGCGCAGTTTCTTTGTCCCTTTGTTAGATTTTGCGGTTCTTTTCAATCCTCTTTGCTCCTTCCGAGAAGAAGAACAGCAAAAGCAGACAAAGTCAATCGTTGGACGTCCAACTAAGAACACACGAACCCTTCCTTACTCTAATCCCGCTAGCCATGATGGTTGGCAATTGAATATGAATATGCATTTTGCCACGAGCCATAAGGTGGTTTCTCAGTGTAGAGCAAAAGCAACGATCCTACTGTCGTCTTCCCACTTGCTTCACGCTTAGGGCCTAGAGGCCTATGCATGCAGATCACTAAGCAAAGCATGTGGGCAACTTTGATGCGGGGGTTGGCTGACAATTGCAAGAGCTTCTGCATTATGAGACAAAACCAAATGAAATCTACTTCATTTGGCCACTTTTGGGTGTGCATCCCCATGCCTTAAAAAGAAGGATTTGCTTGAGAATAAAGTTAGGAGGAATAAGAACAGTATCTCTCACAGGGTCAACCTAAGTTGTAACCCCATCAACACCAACCAGAGTTGGCTGATCAGTTCACACTGAAAATCAAAGCAAAATCCACCGTGGGACCTCACAAGTTTAACCATTGTGTCCTTTTGTTGCATGCAGCTAGGGTTTTCTGTTTAGGGAGAGAGAAGGAGAGATAGCAGTTGAGCATATCTGTACGAATGGTCTTGGGCTCAAAGGGGAATTTATAGGATGGAGTGTGAAAGTGGGTAAAAGAGTCCTTAGCTTGCTGTAAAATTTCCAAAGTGGGTGGCCTTCGTTAGAATCCTAGCTAGTGCGTTCAGAGTGATCACCTTTGACAATAACAAGCGCATATGCAGTAAAACATCGTTATCACTCGGACATTTATCAACCTCTCTTTCAAACAGGGGGCTTCTCTTGGATTCTCAACGTTTGGTTAAGTGGTATCCTCATCAAGGAAAAGAAGTCTTGCGACTCCAAGTAGGGGCTTCCGCAGCCTGTCCCCTTCAATTGGGGCGGACTCCACGAATGCACACCTTATTTTAACGTGCTGGGTCCGCATGTCCTACCTCCCCTCAATTCTCCTCATACTTTGTCTTTCCTAAAAAGAGGGAAAACCCTTTTATTGCTTTACATTCTGGAGATCTTGAGATTTGGACCAGACCCAGGATGAGTCCTTTTAATAACATTGCTTAGGACGAAAAAGGAGAATATATAGGATGGAGTGTGGAAGTGGGTAAAAAAGTCCTTAGCTTGCTGTAAAATTTCCAAAGTGGGTGGCCTTAATTAGAATCCCTGCTAGTGTATTTGGAGCTATCGCCTTTGACAATAACAGCACAAACGCAGTAAAACATCTTTATCGCTCAGAACCTTATCGTGCATTCTGACGATGCTGCAACAGATACGAGTTATTCAGAAAAGAGACGATTGGCAACAATTAACAAATCTTGTTCAATATCAACCAATTTCCCATGTTTGCACACCTTTGTATGCACTTGGCTCTATGATCGCGTTTTGTTGTTTTCGACAAGGAACGGATTTTGTAGTTTAATGCCCGAAATTCAATATAATTCGAGTCTGAGGAGAACGAATCAAACGCGGGATGTTGGTTAATATTTACTGCTCAAAAGAGGTAATACAAGACAACGTTACATTGATTCGATTATCACCGACTATCGATTTTCATATTTAACGACGACGAGAGCATGAACGATGGAATATCGTAAAACCTATGTGAACGGTCGTGACAAGATCCGAAGCGCACGTTAGACTCTGTGATTGCGAACGCCCAGCACTCAAATGAAATTCTTGTCTTCTTCCAAGCAGCTTCCTATATCGCTGTCTTGACCTCGACTCTTGTCCCCCACCCCCAACATCTTTCGCATAAACCACCCCATCTCCCAACTTACATCGCACGAACAAATCCGGAACAAATTCTTCGCTTTGACGCCTGTTCTTTCTCTCTCCCATCGTTCAAATTTCCCCTTCTTTGGCTGCCAAAATTCATTAGTCAAGCCGGCAAGACGACCTAGCAGATACGGATCGAGAGAAGTACCAACTCCCTCGCGATCTGTACTACGACCCGCCACTCGGGCTTCGGATCGATGACCCTGTCTCGATCAGATCGAGAGGTGACGCTCGTCGGCACGCGCCCGATCGGCAGCGCCCCCTCCCCTACCGCTATTTTTAAATAAAGGAATCTACCTTTTCACGCCGATTAAAGTATCCCAAATTCCCCCCATTCTGCTGCGCATTAGTTTAATACGTTCCCTCCCTTCCAAGAAGACAAGTTCCAGACGGCAGGCCCGTTCCGATCCACCGTCCCTCCCTAAGGTGGAAACAACAAACGTAGACCAGCGAGCGAAATCAGCGTCGATCACCGGACAACGACGGGGTCGAAAAAGTCCAAACGTTTGACTCGATGGCTAACATTGGAAAAGAAGCTGCTCTCTGTTTGCCGTTGGTGTCTGGACAAAGGATTTTTGCAAATTTTCTTTGTTGTTAAGTCCTCGGCCTTATCTAGAATTAGCGACGAGACAAGAGACAATTTAATCTCCTAAATTAACGTCACTCCACCTAAACCTGGCTTTGGCTTGTCGCTGTCGAAAGCTAAAAAGAAAAACCACATCTTGACGTCCGCGCCTGCCACGCGATTACTTGTGCCTGGGTTTATACCACGAAAAGAAGTTAAACATGCAATATGACAATGACATATTTACATATTTAGATATGATGGCAATAATAACAATAACATTTACAATTAAAAACTTTGTACGAGACTAGAATTATAATTAAGAATAGCTAGTTTGGTTTAGAAGGCGATAATTGTCCAAAAAGTCTTAAACTTATCATACAGCGATCAATTTAGTTATAAACTTTTCAATTGTGCAAATTTAAGCCTAAATCTTTTGTGCCAATTTAGTCATGGACCTTTCAATTGTGTCATTTTAGTCCTTAACATTTTGAATATTTGCCAATTTATAAAATTATTATTTGGATATTTGGTCGGAAGGACTATATTGGCAAATAATCAAAAGGTTTGAACAAAATGAAACAATTGAATAGTTTAAGACTAAATTATCAAATCGTCAAAATGATTATAACTGAATTTGCATAATTAAAAAGTTTGTGACTAATGTATTCATACAATAGGTTTAAGACTTTTAGGATAATTTTCCCGTTTAAAGGGTGTCCCTACAATATTTGTCAACGCCATTTTTTTCCTTGAAATGTTTATATTCAAAACTTTGAAAAATTGAATTTTCTGGGGGGCTTTGTTGACATTATTCTCTTTTTTTTGGGGGGGATGAAATTATGTTGGCGTGATTAATTAAGGATGATGCGTGGATCTCAATCATGACGGGATCAAGATCGGAAGCGGCCATGCGGATTCAGATCTCGCTATAAATTCCAGTTCTAGCGAAAGGGAGAGCACGAGAGTGATTGGATGGAGTGACAGAATGATCACATGCACATATACGTACACACATCTTCAGTTTTTTTCTTCTTTTATTTTAATTTCGTGGGTCGGAAAATGTCCTTGTTTATTTTATTTTTATTCTCTTTGTTTGTGTCAGAATAATGTGATTACATCACATGCGCATGGATTTTTACGCTTAATATAAGACTTTAATGCGGGACAGATGTGGTTTAGCTAATCCTATGGACCGTACTTTTTCTCGCGAAAATTTGGCAAAAAAACAAGTCATAAATTTATTATAATTCTGCCAATTCAGTCTTGAAAATTTCAATTTGGCCAATTTAGTCCTAAACCTCTTGACAATTTGCTAATGTAATATATCCGGCCAATTTTGATCGAAACTCGCTAACATGGATGCTGGTCGTTCTATGTGGCATCATTAGTGCTGAAGTAGACAGTTTTGTAACTTTTTAAATATTTTTCTAGATTTTTTTAATTTTCAAATTCTTTCTCTTTATTGTGATCGACGAGGACGGCCCTCGCCGGGCAAGGCAATCCCTTGCTTGTGGCCAACAAGGGCGGCCCTTGCAGATCGGGCAAGGGCAACCCTCGCCCAGCCTTCGCTTGAGACCGGCCACCGACGAAAAGGATAAGAATAAAAAAGAAAAAAATTTAGAAAAATTCGAAAAAAATCGCTCACGTCAGCACCAGCCGCCTCACATAGGACTACTGGCAAAAACTGGACTGCAACGTCACTGTTTTTCGGTTGAAATTGGCCGGAAGAACTATATTGATAAATCGTCAAAAAATTTAGGACTGAATTGACATAATTGAAATATTCATATCTGAATTGGCACAAGTGCAAATAAATTTATGACTTTTTTTCTGATAATATTCCCTACTTTTCTGTTCTAGACTTAGCCGAAAGTCCTGTTAATTTCAATTGCGTGTTTGATCCATCTAGGGCGTCGCCAAATTCAGAACATTAAATTGACCTTGGGATAAAATCAATATCTTAATTCTCCACATATTATATTTAATGCTCACTCCTATGTAGATTTCCAATTTATGCTATTCCATTTTCTTCAACTCGTCACAATGCTTTTTCACATGATGTCTTCCTCCACTTATGTGAAAATTTACTCTTTTTTGGTAACTCACTAGCGGTCGCGATCATCGATGCACCTCGAGAAAAAAAAAACGTGATCGAATTATAATAATTTGGCTAGGTAATTATTAAGTGAATAAACAGAATATAGGTAGAATCATGTTGCTACGGAGATATTTGACTGAATAGGTCAAGTGAAGTACACGACGAGTCAATCTCCATCATGCAGCTCTAGTTATGTAATAATTGATATAGCCATTGCTCCCGTTGATCTCGATAGCTAGCCCTAGAGTATTTTGATTTTTGAATGCACGTTGCATTTAGCATTCGTGCATGACCATGCAAATTCATGCATTCACGCGTTTGCCAACCCTAAATTTTGTTCGTAGTGTTTATCATCGTACGACATCGATTGAAATATTATGTTAAATCTAACATTATTATATATATTATCAGATTATCAGTTTCCTTAACAAAATTTTACCGAATGTGTTGTAGTTCGATTACTAGTAAGAAAAATTTATTGGATAATAAGTCAAATGCACGGTAACTCTAAGTTTTCAAAACGTAAAGCTCGATCATATTTACCGAATGAGCCATTTAATTTGAGGATGAAAATATGGCTATTCTACGCCGAAGAATGGCCTGTTTGGTTCAACTTTGAAAATGCTACTTGGGGGAATGCAAATACCTTTGGGTGAAAGCCCATTGGGGAAATGCAAATGGTGTTTGGTAAAAATATTTTGTAAAGCTACTTTGGCCAAAATATAGTGTTTAGTGAATTTTTTTTGCAAATGGACTTTGGGAATAAAAAAACCTAACTTACCCTTCGCCGGAGTCGGCGCCGGCCGGCCGCCGGCGAGCCAGATCTGGCGCCGGCGACCGTCGCCTGAGGTCGGGCGACCGCCGGCGGGCCAGATCTGGGGCCATCGCCCGAGGCCGGGCGACCCTCGGCGAGGTCGCGGGACCCAAGCGGCCGCCTATGTCGCGAGACCTCAGGCGGCCGTCGCCTGGGTCGCGCGACCTAGGCGGCAGCCGCCTGGGTCCCGTGACCCTCACCGAGGGTCGCCGGCCTCGGGCGATGGCCGCCGGCCTCTTCTTGGCCCGATCCGGGCCAGGCCGCCTCGCCGGCCTCCCCTTGCCGGCCACCTCACGAAGAAGAAGATGAACAGTACACACGAGGGGCAAAAGTGGGCTTTTAGACAAATTTTAAGGGCAAAAAAGGCAATTAACATATTTTCATTAATTTGGGTATTAGCATTCCGAGAATGCTGAGGGTGCCTTGAGCTTCAGCCTTGAGAAGGCCAACATTTGGCCAAAGAGTCCCAAAAATAATTTGCCAAACACTCCATAATTCTCCCAAAGGGCTTTGGAGGCTCAAAGCTCCTTCACAAAGCCCAACCAAACACCCCCGAAAACTCAAATTTCTTGAAAAGCAGACTCGAATCATTTCCCTGTAATCAGATCATCTTCCTTTAAGCATGCAAATGATGATTGCGAGTGGCCATCTTTTTGCTCTCCAGCAATGACATTCTTTCAAATAAAAATAGGACAACCCGCGATTTAAAAAAGAACAAAATTGAAGTTCTTCGTATCATCCAACTCGCTTTCTTTTGTATCCCTAACTCACGACTTCAACGGGAAAAGTCGTGATTTCTAAAAAATTTAACTCTGATTATCCCATCTAACGAATCGACGAAACCACATCGTTTCGCCCCGAGGACGCAAAGAGGCGATGCTAAATCCCATCCTCTTTCGCTCGCCAACTTTAAAACTACATTTATAACAGAGGGAAAAAAATAGGAGGAAAAAAAAAAGGATTAATGCCACCAAAAATCTCAAACAGATGTATTTATGACAAATTTATCTTAAACTGATTTTTTGACCACCGAAAATCTCAAATTAATACACTTGTGACAATTTTACCCTCCGTTAGTTTCTATTAAATTTTACCGTCGAATTTTTGAGTTGGATGACACGTAACAGTTGACGGATGTATCAGTTTGGGGTTTTACCCTCCATTTGTCACATGTGTACCAACTTGTGATTTTTCGTAGTATCAATCCAATTTAACAGAAGGTAAATTTATCACAAATGTACCGGTTTAAGGTTTTTTGTGGTAAAAAAATTAATTTATGGTAAATTTGTCACAGATGTACCGATTTAGTATAAATTTGTCACAAGTGTACCAATTCGAGGTTTTTCGTGGTATTAACTCAAAAAAACAAAAAGAAAATTAGGAATCATGGCTATTTAGTTGATTTTCCCGTTCTCAAAAGCGAGGGAAGGGAAGAAAAATTGCCCGGGAAAGAGAAAAAAAAGAAGAAGAAAAATCGAAACGAGAAACGACAAATTGCCGGTCCAAACGAACCGGAGCTGACCGGCCCATGAGGAATTCCACGGCCCGAAAAATTCCTTTCCCCTCGCCCCGCGATTGCTTACTAAGTGGCACCAACGCACGACATGTCGACACGTTATTTCTCAAAAAATAGAAAAATTCGACACGTTGTATATTTAATATATATTTATATATACAATAAATTATTATTTTTATGAATATTTCAATTAAATTAATTTGATTCAAAATCACAAATAAATAAATAAAGAGTGTCGGACGCGTGTCGCGCGGAGGCCCCCGGGAGTGTCCATGCTTCCTAGCTTATAACGTCCCGAATATAAATCAAAAAAGCGTACCCGAAAATAGGGAAAAGCAAGAAAACAACAATAATAACAATAATAATAAAGGAAATATTTCGATTTTTGTTTACCGGAACGGAAATTATTCTCTCCGCCTTCACACGGACTTCTCTTCTCCCTCCGTCTCTATCTCTCTCTCTCTCTCACTCTCTCTCTCTCTCCCTGGAAAACGAACAGCCTCAGAAAATCCCTAAAATTCTCGACTTCCGCAGCGAGTTTTTTCTCTCTCCTCTGTCCGAATCCGCGAACCTCAGCTTGGGACTTGCGAGCCTCTCACTTCCCCTCCTCCTCCTCCTTCTTCAGCTCGCGAAGACGAGGCCCAAAAGCATTGCTGCGAATCTCCTCCGAATTCGATCCCCGCCGTCCCGCGTCGCTCCTCGGCATTGATCGGCGCCCGGCTTGCTCGCTCGCTCGCTGGATTTTGGGGGGCGATTCGCGGGGGCGGGGGCGGGTGGGGGAGAACCCATGCGTTTCCGCGCGATTAGGGGGCTGGGGCTTCGGGGTTTCGCCGCATGCGCTATCGGTGCGGGGTGAGGGCGATAGATGGTGGCGGTGCGGGATCTAGGGCTCGCCCAGGGGCTCGCCCTCTGCGCCTGCTGGGTGGTCCCGCTGATCGGGTTCTTGATCCGGAGGAAGTGGCGGCAGTCGGTGGAGCGGAGCCGCGAGATCAAGCGGCTGCTCGTGCTGGCCTCGGAGGAGGCCGCGAGGGCCGAGCTCGAGGCCTCCGTCGGGTACGGGGCGTTCGCGGCCCCCCGGGGCTATCAGTGCGCCATCTGCTATTCCCCCACCACCACCCGGTGCGCTCGCTGCAAGTCGGTTCGATACTGGTGGGTCAATTTGTAATCTTGTCTGCGTGGTGTTTGTTTTTTTTCTTCTTTCCGGTTGTTGGGCACGGGTTTGATTTTTGTTGGGAATACTTTTGACCTTGATATTAGGTTTCGAAATGTGCAAGATTTTGTTCCGCTTATTTAGGGCTCGAAATATGGCATATATGCACAAATTGCTGTTGGAGTTAAACGAATTTTTCCTCTTTCCCATCAAGAATGGTTTTGAAGTTGTGAACTTTGTGCAGATAGAGATTTCTTCTTTGATCGTATTTTGGCTCAATAATTAGATCTGCAAAAAATGCAGAGAAGAAGGTTCATCTGCCAGCGAGTTTTATTTGTTGCCATGCGGCGTTTAATGGGCAAGAAATCCATCGTATGTTCATATGTGAAGCCTGCAGTGTGCAGAGGCAATCTTGCGTAGTATAAATTTTGCATGCTTCATGTCCAATTTAACATGCTACAAGTTTTGGAATTATGTGGATTTCGTGGGTATCTTCTTATTTGTAAGATATTTATTTTTTTGCTGGTTCATGCTGATATCAATAGGCAGAGTAGAAGCTGCCTTTAGACCTCTCATCGAGGGGTGGTGTTTTTTTGTAGCCACAGCTACTTTAGTGCCGCTTCAAGAAATTCTATCGCTAATTTTTTGGTTTTAGCTAGAATTTATGGATATTTATGTTTTGCTGGTTCATGCTGATATCAATAGGCAGATTATAAGCTGACTTTAGACAGAGTTCCTTGGTATGCCCTCATGGGCGGTGTTTTCTGTAGCCACAACTACTTTATTTAGTGCTGCTTATAGAAATTGTATTCCCAATTTTTTGTTTTAGTTGGTCAAGATTTTGTCATCAGAAAGTGGAAACTTTCTTCATGTTGCCAACTAGAGATGATAGTGGTATATCCATCTTTATTAAATTTTATTTGAAAATATATTTTCTAGTCTGCGGGAATGCGCCTGCAATTCTTTGAAATATCTTATCTATGGAGAGTTCTTCCTCATAGTCGTAACATGTGTTTGATTTGCCTTCTTTCAGTTCTGGTAAGTGTCAAATCATTCACTGGCGACAAGGTCATAGGGAAGAATGCCACCCTCCCGACTCTGGGAATGACTATAGTCAAAAGGTCACAGAATTTGAGGAAGATGTAGATTATGGCAATACACTTGGGAATGCATTTGGGGATGCTGCAAAATCTACTGAAGGTTTTGTTGATGAACCAACATCGGCGGACAGTAACTGCTCTTCAAGCACAACGCCTGAGAAAAATAGCAATATCAAAGTTGAGTCAGAAAGTTATCATTCTGAATCTTCAAGTGCCAAATTTTCTGGATTCTCTGGCTCCACTGCCAGTAATGAATTATCTGATGATGCTTCAATACGTGAAAGTGTTGGTTCAAACGATTCCGGGAGTTCAGATGAGAATAGATCATCTAATGTTGGACGGAACATGCCTGGCACTACATGTGATGACTCTAGAGATGATGCTAAGCCACCATCTCCAAAATTTGCAAGTTTAGTTGGTTCGGTCCGTGGCTATGCTAGTTTGGACGAGTCAAATAAGAAGCCTGGCTGCAATGATGCACAAGAACAATGTGATTTAAAAAGTGAAAGTATCAAGAGGCCTAGTGATCAGATGGTTGAGCCATCTGTGAACTCTTCTAATTTTTGGCAGAGTGTTGTGGTTCCCGCTGAGAAGCAAACTATCATCTCAGATAGTTCCCTGCCGCCCAAGCTTAATAATGCGAATTTGAGCGAAGCATCTGGTTCTCAATCTCACATGCTTCCCTCCTTTAGTAAGTTCCAGAGTAATGAACAGGTCTCGCGTAGCAAAGGCTTCGAAGAAGAACGCTTCATGTCTCGTGATGCTCTTCCTCAGAACAAATTTGACAAGGAACCTACATTGTTGGGGAAAGTGGTAAAAGGCGGTTTGAGTGCTAGCAAACCTCCATCTTTGAACTGTGAGAGATCTAGTCGTATCGGGGATGACGAGACCACTTTCGTATCTGATGGGGCTCCTTTCAGACAGGAACATACTTCCAGAAGGGATGCCACCAACATTGGTGTTGGGCATCCGATTCCACCTGTCAATATGACTGAAAGTGACAAAGTTCAACACAGCGTTGCTTTACCCTCTCAGTCGGCAGCTTGTTCTTTAAAGGCTTTGCAAAATGTAAAGTCATCTATCGATACTACCGGAGACCAATCGAAAGGATCTGTGTTGTCCAAACGGTATCTGGCAGGAGATGGAAGTGATACATCTGGAAAATACAATGACAAGGTTCGACAATAATTATGAATTGCTTTTACTTATTGTGGATATCAGTTATTGCTGCCACAAGTTGCATTTACATTTCTTTTACTTTGCAGGGGCTCTTTCCTTATGATCTTTTTGTCAAGCTTTATACATGGAAAGAAGTGGAATTGCTCCCATGCGGTCTTGTGAATTGTGGGAACAGGTCAGTTGAAAAGATTCATAATTTTATAGAAACTAAACTTATAAATCAATAACAATTTTCGAAGCTATGTGTTAGATTTGGTTCTGTATGTTGATGTAGCAACTACCAGTTACTTTGATCATGAATCACAAAACATGTCTTTGAACGACTTTTGGAGGAGGATAATTCTTCTATACGGGTGTATATTAGATGTATGTCTTACACATTCTAATAGTATCCATTTTCTGGTGAGTTTGCGTTCACGTGTCTCTATATTGACATTCTCATTTTGCAGATCTTAAGGCTTTATTTGTTTTTGTGCATCTTGAGATAAGCTAAGCGAGAGATTTGATTGGATTTGCTCATCCAGATAATTCTTTTATGTTCTTGAACTCAGTTTGTGAAGAAATTAAAAGACATTATAATCTCACCAAAATAACATATTAATATGCATATATGTTGCACTCATGCTCCTCTTTTGCTTAAAAGTTCTAAATTTTTAGCATAGTTGGAACAGTTATCTTTCAGTGCACTCCTCATAATGAATATGTCCATTCATGTGCTTGTGACATAAGCATGCCTATGTCCTATTTGGTATTCATTTGTTATGGTGTCACCATCTGGCGTCTTGTATTATTGTAATAGCATCTGTATGTGCTTGTCGTCTCAATAAATAATGATTCTTGCTGACAATTACACTGTTCTGAAAGGGCTGAGTTTCATCGAGTTCCTCTTTTTTTTTAAATTCCCATAGTAAGAATTTCAACCGATGCTTTAAGTAGCCTATTTTGTTTGTTGTTTTCTGCAGTTGTTATGCTAACGCCGTGTTGCAATGCCTGGCTTTTACTCCTCCTCTCACTGCATATTTTCTTCGGGGACTTCATTCAAAACTTTGTAAGTTACTGAGACATTGTCCATTGGCATGTGTGATTGGTTGAAAATTTCGATACTAATTACTGCCTCACTGTGTCAGGTCCAAAGAAGGAGTGGTGTTTCATGTGTGAATTTGAGAGCTTGATTCAAAAGGCTAAAGAAGGGACCTCAGCAATTTCTCCAATTAGGATAATATCCCAATTACATAAAATTGGAAGCCAGCTTCATAATGGGAGAGAGGAAGACGCCCATGAATTTTTAAGGTATTATTGAAAAAGTCCACTCTATATCTGAAAATTCTCATCTTGTTCCTATGTCAAAGTTCTTTCTTTTTGGCCTAGCTCCTTTAGCAAGTTTATTTTGTCAGGTGCGCCATTGATGCGATGCAGTCAATTTGTCTTGTGAAATCTGTGGAGATGGGGTCTAGTTCTTCAGAAGAGGAAACCACTCTGATGGGATTGACATTTGGTGGCTATCTTCGGTCAAAGGTGGGGTGATGCGCTTTTCACCAAGATTTTCCTTGCATTTCTTTCTCTTTTTGAAGAATAGCCATTGAAGTACTTACTTTTCTCTGCATCATATATGCGAAAGTCCTTATACGGTTTAAACTTTGTTAACTACAGATAAGATGCACCAAGTGTCATGTAAAATCTGAGCGGCATGAAAGAATGATGGATCTAACTGTTGAGATAGAGGGAGATATTGGAACCTTGGAACAAGCTCTTCATCGGTTTACCGAAAATGAGACTCTGGATGGAAAAAACAAGTATCATTGCAGCAGGTTGGTTATGTTTATTTCTTTTATTAGCTCATGAGAACAGTCTTGACGACGTAATTTTTGTCAATATTCGTAGTAGTGGATAGTGTACTAGGGGACAAATAGATCTTGTTAGGAAGAGTATTCCCTCTTTTACAAATTGTAGTTTTGGTTTATCCACAAGAAGATGAAATGAGTCTTGCATTTTGGCTCTGCATCTGAATATGAAGATGCCATTAACTCTATCAATAAGAAAGGTATGATGAATTGATTGACGGGGGATTGTATCGGTTACTACTTACAAAAACTCTAAGCATCATGGTCTTTGTAGGATATTCTTTCTATGTGTATCGACCTTGAGCTGATGTGCTTGTATGCTCTGGCCTTAGAGCGCACTTGCAAGTGTGCTGCTATTTGCCTCTAATGTTGTTAATCCCTGTTTAAAATGCCCACGGGCATGTAGTACTGTTTCGTTGTATAAGTCTGCTCAAATTCGATCTCATCCATTTATGCTCTACAGTGATACGGGCACTTCGTCTAATTTCATTAGTACTTTTTTGCATCTGCATAGCAGGTTTTGGGGATTGTACTCACCTTGTTAATGTTAAAATTCACTCAGGTGTAAATCCTATGAGAAGGCCAGAAAGAGATTGAAAATATTGGAAGCTCCAAATGTGCTTACTATTGCATTAAAACGGTATCAGGTAAAAATTGATCAATCATACTGATGATACTTTCAACTGGTGTATTTTCTTGGGTCTACTCCTGTGAAAAACTGACCCCTTTCTTCGATAACAGTCTGGAAAATTTGGAAAGCTCAACAAATTGATTCAGTTCCCAGAGATCCTCAACTTGGCTCCTTATATGAGTGGAACTAGTGACAAATCGCCTATATACAGACTGTTTGGAGTTATAGTCCACTTGGATGTCGAGAATGCTGCATTTTCTGGTCATTATGTGTGCTATGTTAAGAATCCTCAAAACAAGTGGTTCAAGATTGATGATAAAACGGTATGTTCATGCATTGTTGCTCTTGAGAATTTAACATTTTGTTATTGTATGTTACCTTTTCATTTAGCTAATTCCCATTGATTCTTGCAAGTTGCATTTGACTACGTTCCTGAATGTCCTGACCTTTTTACTTAATATCTGCATATTCAATTGTCCTTGACATAAAATCCAGTGCTTTTAACCATTTAGAAATGTACATGTGCATGGTGCACGGCCACTTTGCCACAATTATTTAAGATTTCTTGTAGTTGCTTTCACCAATTGCCCGCCCTTTGACCAGAGCAGAGCTTCTTGATGGTTTTAGTAGCTAATTGTTACTCTGTATGAGCTTTATCATATTAGTTTATTTGCTTATTCTGTTTGCTGAACTTATTTGCATATAGCAGAATGTAAAGGGTACTGAAACTGATGTTTTAGCTGCACTTTGATTTTTCTTGAATAGGTAACACCCATGGAACTTGAGAGCGTCCCCTCAATGGGGGCATACATGCTACTCTATGCTAGGTAATAACTTCTATATGCATTTGATGATCAGTAATGGTAGCGGCGCATCACTGAATTAGTTGAATTGTTGACATTATATAGGTGCTCTCCCCGGGCCCCCAGATCGATAAGGGACAAATTAATATCTGCGGACCCAAAACATAAAGCAGTACTTGCCAGAAACAGTGGGAAAATTGCTGCATTGAGCATTAAGCCACCGGGAAGATTTTCCAGCAATATTTTCCCCAATTCAATGTCTTCAGATGGTTCAGCTACTATTGAATCCTTCTATTCAAAGTTCCATCGGTTGCAAAGGATACTGGAAGAAGATTCTTCAAGCGACAATTCTTCCCTATTCAGTAACACTTCAGATGAAGGATCTTGCAGTACAGATGGGACCCGAGATTCTGCCAGCGCAGACGACCTTTCAGATTATATATTCGGTGAGCGAGGTTGGAGCAGCTCTTGGAGGAACTCCTCTGATTCTGACACTTCATCTTCTTCTTCCTCTCCCCTTTATTCAAGGCACTCACCCCTGGCCAATCCAGAAAGACATGCTTCAGGTTTTGCTGAAACGAGCCCATCTCAAAGAGACGGTTTGGATTCCGGTCTGAGAGGCGATGAATTTTTGAACTCGGACATTACTAAGTGGCGTAGGGAGTTAGAAATTAGCAATAGTAGTAGTCATCGCAGTAGTAGTAGTAGTAGACGTAGAGAGACTGACTCGGAGAGATTTGCCTGGTCGAACGGCTCTTATGATGTGAAAAACGGTGTCTCTTTGAGAAGATCTGCAAGAGAAAGAACGGATTAAACCTTTTAATTACTTAGGAACCAAGATAGAGGGTGGGTAAATAAAAGTTCTGGGGAAGGTTCATCTCAAATTGTAATCCTTTTGGCTGGTCATGTGTCGGTAAATATGAGTAAATCACCATTTTGCATTACTTGGCCTTTTGCAGCTCACTTTCTTTTCGGATAATCTGTTTCGATTTTGAAACTGGGAAGATCATGAGATCAAGATAGTGCATAGAGGAGCTTTGCTCACGATAACGAATCTGTACGGAAATGGCGGATAATATGTGGAGTTAATTGCGAGCAGGTGCTGTCTGCTCTTAAAGATTTGGTCAATTTTAGCGACTTCATTATGATTTTGAGTTCTTTGACTGGCTTGGTCCATGAAGTCTTTTGGGTACCCCCAGATTGAAATTTCTTGGTAATTACCCATTGATCTGAACCATCGGTCTCATTCTTCTGATGGGTTCCACCGTCGGGCTAAGATTGGTCTTAGGAGTATGAAAAGAGTTACGCAAGTACCTTGCTCGTCCAAACTGATTGTGTCGTGATGCCCGAACTGACGTTGAGATTGATTGAGGTTAACCTTAATTAGGCTGTTACCGGTGATGTCGGTCGAGATTAAAAGTTAGAATTACCGCGGTTGCGACCATTGCTACAGCGTACCAAAGTTAAGATGCATTGTGCAAGAACCTGTACAGATCAATAAGGGAAAATTTCCTCTAGTACATGACGACCCACTTCTGGTTTCATGTCTCGATCTGCGACTCCATCCGATTGGTAGGAGGTGTCGGACTTTTTAGCTGTTTGCGCAAGTAGCCAACGTTAAGACGGATACCGAGAAAAGATTGGAAAAAAGAAGTCAAAAGAAGGGACGGCCAAGTAGGATAGTTGATAAGGTGGACCGGTCCAACCACCACCAAACCAAACCACAGCTAACTTCGCACCTTTCTCTTCGTCCAAACAAATGCGTGCGCGGGACGGGCCTCCTCCTTGAGCATCTCAATCGATCCCCCCATGAGTGTGGCATTCTTAGTGATCGCCGAAAGCATATTAGCTCCGTGCTTCTCAAGGAAGACGAAGCAACAAACTGAGGAAAATTACCAAAAAAGTTTTAAACCTATTGCACTACCTTTCAATTGTGTCAATTGAATCCTAAATCTTTTGATAATTTATCAATTTAATCATTCCAACCAATTTTAGCCGCAAATTGCTGACATGGATAGCTACGTGGCACGATTGACGTTGATGTGGATAATTTTTTGATAATTATTTTATTTTATTATTTTCTTTCCTTTTCTTTTTCCTTCTTCCTCTGCTAGTCGTTGGGCCTCGGTGACTGTTACCGGTTCGCCGCAGGAGAGGGCCGGCGAGGGTCGACGAGGCTCAACCTTACCCAATCTTGGCAAGCCCGAGCCTCTCTAGATCCGGGCAAGGTTGAGCTTGTAGATCCCGGTGAGCTTGAAACTCGCCCGAGGACAACGAGGGCGAGCCGTGCCCTAAGTTGGCAAGGTCAGCCCTTGCTTGTGGCTGGTTGCCAACCATTGCCAAGGCCCAGTGACCAGCGAAGGAGGAAGTATAAAGAAAAAGAAAAAAAAATATTAAAAAATATTTCATAAAAATTTGATTTGTCCATGTTAGCTTTGGTCACATCTTATAGTTAGCAATTTTCGGCCAAACTAAATTGGCAAATTTGCACAATTAAAAGGTTTATAATTGAATTGGCACAATTGAATAGTTCATGACTGAATTAGCATAAATGTAATAAATTTATGACTTTTTTGGTAATATCCCGACAAGTCATGGAAATCTCTGGGGATTGCACCAGGGACGCTCATGAGTAGGTAGTGCCCTACCTACTACGTAGAACGGGCCATGCAGGCACGTGAAGAACTTCCTAGTCTGCTGCCAAATTGGGATGGTGGATCTGAAATCTGAAAAGAACGCCATGGCCTGCCTTGGAGGACTCTGGAATTTCTTCTCTTCTTTGCTTCCGAAGGGGAGATTCAAGCCCTCCATGTGCGAATGATGCCTTGCCTTTGACTCGATCTAGATGGAGAATGGACATGGAATGGTCAATTCCTGCACGAAGCCATAGTTCTAGATCTATGTGCATTATTTGAATGGACTGGCCAATTCAATAATGTGAGGTCGAACATATCCATCACGCCTGCATACATATGAATGACCAGCCCAATTGCAGGAAACTTCTGCATCTAGGATGACTCATGCAATGTCAACACAAGTGTACTAGAAGTCCTAAAACCTATCACCAAAGTGCAATTGTGTCATGAAACTTGCAAAAAGTGCAATTAAGTCTTAAAACTTATCATATTAGTATAATTGAGTCCTTCACTGTGTTGGTTTGGTCCATTTCTATACTGATGTGCGTCTTCTTTTACTTTTTTTGCGGAGGCAAATGACACGTATGTTCTTAACAAAATCAAGTTACACAACAGCTATAGGTACATAGAAAAGTAAAAGTTCATGTCTTCCTCAATTCTCATTCTTCGTCTTCTGGTTGGTGGGTTAAGAACATAGAAACCACCCCATATTTATAACGAGTTAAATTTGTCACGCAAGTTATTCCACACCTCCTGATTTACCGATTGGACATGTAATGCGGAGGAAAACATAGCCCAACATCAAATGAAAAAAAGGGCTACACTGGAATTGGCAATTGATCAGATAATTGTCAACGAGCGTCAAATTAACATAAAGCCATTGTTGAGAGATGATGGCGCTACGAGCCGTTGAAGCTTTTCACCGACGCAAACCTTGATTGAATGTGTAGGATAGTTGGGAGGTGGTGGCGACATCCATCGGCCGATCCTAAAAGACCACTCTTCAGTCGAACGTGTCTCACCGCATCAATTCAAGGAAAAATAAGATGATCTAGCTGGAACCTTTCCTGCTCAAGAAACTGCATCGAAATTTCGACTGGGATTTCACTAAAACCTAGTCTAATTAAAGAAACATCCTTGCATCATCCAGGGAAAGAAAAGAAAAGAAAAGGGGACTTTGCTTTCCCGACACGGAGGGGAGAGTCTCGTGATAACACATACAAACAAAGGATTTGAAATTGGGGTGGCCTACTTGCCAAAAGAGGAACAAATGAAAAGGACTCGCGTATGGCAGAAATAGTGATGAAATGACGGCGCATGTTCCGTGCATCTTCCTTTCGACTTTTTTTACATCACGCCTTGCTGTTCTTTGGGTTGGCATGCCTAGCCCGGTAGATATGTTCGTGCCCATGTCCGACCAGGTCGTGTTACGTCCGTCCATATAAAGTCATGACTCATTTGCAATTTGCATGGGGGAGGGGGGACCATTTGCGCAAGTAGAAACGAGCTGGACATAGTTTGGATTTGCGTGAATCGTGTTATAAGGTGTCTATCGATCATTATAGCGACCACTATTTTCCACATGACGTATGTGCAGTTGAAATCTGTTCACGAAATGCTTGAATTTCAAAATATAACACGTATGGCCAAGTCATAATCCTAGACTTTGGAACTTTGTTTCTGGTGGACTAGAATGATTCTTTCAAGCCTCCAAGGTCCCCAAATGCTAGAACCAATGTCCCCAATATGAAGCGTGATCCGATCGATTTATTGAGAAAGTTTGATTCGTACCTACAATTAAGTAGTTTTCGGATTTATGGTGTTGGCTGTCACTCTTTTTCTACTAATAAATCCTTCATGCTTTGCCAGTAATTATGAAAACTCTGTTCTTAATCTGATGGGATTTTACAGGACCATAGCATCACGTAAACCTGTTAAACGGGTGGAACGGGTCGGGTCATAAATGGTCCGACCCAACTTGACCCATTTAACCCATTTATAACCCATTAATCGCCAAGCAAATTTCTCGACCCATACCCGACCCATTTAACTAAATCTAGGAAAGCTTATTTCTCATAATTATTTTTAAAAATTGTATTGCTAAAACATCTTCACACAATACAAATATTTAAAAAAAAATTTAGACTCCGTTTGCTTCGCGGAAAATATGACATTTCTGGAAAATATTTTCAGGAAAATGACTATATTTTCCGACATTTGGCTAAAACCTGAAAATGAACTAGAAAATATTTTCCGCTGATTAGTATGAAAAATCATATTTTCCTCTATGCACTTATTTAAATATTTAAATATTTTAAGTTTTATTTTTATTTTTTAAATCATATTTTAATTATTTTTGTTTTCTTTTCTTTACCTTTTTCGTTTTCTTTTTTTTATTTTTTCTTCTTCCCTCGCCGGTGGCCGGCCACGACGACAGCCGGCCACAGGCGAGGGACGAGCTCGTTGTAGGCCAGCAAAGCTAGAGGCTCACCGATAAGGGTGAACATGGTTCCAGGGTAAAACTTGGAACCTGAGAACATGACCTGTAGGAACCTGCAGGTTTCAAGTTCCATGGTATGCAGGATAGATTCCAGATTCCAAAAATTGGAAAACCTGTTTCGATGGGTAAGTTCCAGGTTCTAGGTAAGTGGAACCTGGAACCTGAAACCTAAAAGAGTTTTCTTTTATGTTTTTTCTTAATCAATGTCTTTGCATGATCCTGCAGTGTTTCATAATATTAAATGATGAGTGTATAATCTGGAACTACTAGTCTGAACTTTCATTTTATGACTTGTTAATGTTTAATATTCTTCGTGTGTTTACATATAATTTGTGGTCAGTAGATCATAGCAGCAAATGGTAATCATTAAAAGTGATGATTCACTGCAATTGTTCAATTAATAATATAGGTGAAATCTGGGTAGACCTTGAAACGGACCCTCGAACCTGTGATAAGGTAGGTTTTAGATTCTAAAAAATAAGGACTATTATCATGGGTAGGTTCTAGATGGAACCTATACGGACTGCTCACACCTAATATCGATTCATGCAATGACTTCTCATTCTAATTGTATTTGTTTGAACGTAATGTTAGGAAAACTAGTCTTTTGTATTCTCTTTAGTGAATGACAAGTTTATTCAATATTATTGTGTTCATTTTCATAATGAAATAAAACAAAAAAAGAACTTGTTAGACCCTGGAACCTGTGACTGGGTAGGTTCCAGGTTTCAAGTTCTGACGGGTAGGTTCTAAGTTCCAAAAAATAAGGAACTTGTACCCGAGGGCCGGTTCCAGGTGGAACCTGGAACCGCTCACCCCTACTCGTCGGCCTTTGGTGAGCTTCGAGCCTCGTCGATCTGGCGAGACTCGAGCTTTACCGGCCTCCAGTGAGCTAGCCCCTTGCCTGTGGCCGGCCACCGACAGAGGAAGAAGTAAAAAGAAAAAATGAAAATAAAAATGAAAAGAAAAATTATATAAAAAATTAAAAATCATAACATTAAAAAATGAAAATAACATGTTTATTATTCACTTATGCTTATTGAGTGATCCATTTGTGACCCATTTAATACCGATTATGTTAATATGCCAACCCATTAATACCCATTTACCACCTCTAGCGTCATGAAAATGAAAAACAATACCATTCTTTTCTCATATCCCTTGCGAGAGGGTTAGGCTCCTTCAATGAGCATTGTTTAATCCGTGTTTTACAAGTTTCACTCGTGTTTATCCCCGTTTTCACCGTGGCAATGCAGCTTAGTGCAAGGTAAAAAAGAAATACAGCTTAGTGTCCTTTCATGTGTTTCATAGTTGCACTTTATCCACTAATATCTCTCTGACATAATTTACAGACCGCTCCAAAAGGTAGTAATTGCAAAAATACCTTAAAAAAATTTTACCAAGATGTTTGGAACTACAAGAAGGCATCAGAAGCGTCGGTGCGCCGCAGAATCCCATGCATCGCGGACATTTGTCTAACAAAGCAACAACAACTAAGTCATGAAGGGCAAAGTTTCCACCCAATTTCTTTCTTTTTTTTATTCACTACCTTATACATATATACTTACACATATATATGTAGGTATTTTGTTACGTGCTTTTTTTGTTAACTTGAGACAACCATTATCTTATTCCAACGTGGGATTCTTAAGCACACCAAGCAGAATTCAAATCATTGGGGTTCAAATGTTTGAGAAGGTTGCGTGTAGAACCATGACACAAGAATCATTCATCTGAATTCATTTGGACAAGACCCGTGAATCTAATCTATTATCATCGTGTTTGGAGGTGCGTTCCAATTTGTAATGTCCCACTCCATCCCTCTAAATGCAATCATGGTTCCCTTTCCGCGTGTCTAAATAGTGTAAATGTGAAGACTTAACAAACAGTCTACAGGTCTTGGTCTTGTAAAAGCTTTCGTTTTCCCCCCAAAAGTATGTCATTTTGTCCTAGAGCAATGCCGAATTATGTATCGAGATTCGAGAGTAGTCTTGAATACATTCACCAAAATTGGTTTGATGAAATATTGCAAATAGGCGTTTTCGAAGGGATCGACGTAGTGGCTAAATGTTTGATTTCAATACTGTATGACCCATGTTCGAGTACGAGACGTCACTTGAAGTAACCTTGGCAGTACGCCCAGAGGGAGGAGCCCCAGCGGGATGCATGAAAACCATCATGTTTAGTTTCTCTTATTATACTAGGTTGTCTCAAAAGCGTCACAAGATTTGACATTGACATCACTCAAGTAATAGGGTATCGTCAAGTATCCGAACTGTTATAGCTCTTTTTAAGAAAGCAAACCCCAAAATACATTAATAAACCACCTCAAATATTCAATACCATCAATTATTCAAACTTGATCCCCAATCTCAAAACATAGGATTGAGGGTGCATTTGTTTTGTCTTCTTGAAAAAAGTCAAAAGTAACTTTCCAACATTCCTACCAAAATTCAAAGTATCATCCAACTGATGAAAACTATGAAAGAATGACCAACTAATCCAAAAACAGATTTTGAAAGTCTTGAGTTTCTTTGCATGTAAAAAAAAGAAGTGAAAGCGTGCGCGGCGCAAGATTTGAAAATTACACGGGAAAACCCAAACACAATCCTCACTTTTAAAATCAACACAACTTTCCATCCTCTACTTTTATAATATAGCCTTTTGTATCTTGTGTTTTCATGTGGGACACCAAAGTGCATCGCCCAGAAGTTTGAAACTTAGATTTAATTACAAGCACCACTTCTCTTCCCAAAAGACCTCTGCTCATCTTCTAAATTACTCAAACTTCCAAAGCAAATCTTAATCATGGTGCGTTTGTTTCACGGAAATGAATGATTAAGAAAATATTTTTTTTTCTAAAAATAATCGCTCATATCACTTACAAAAATGAATAAACGAAAAATATTCTCATCATCTATAAGAATGTTTGGACATATTGTCGATAATGAAAATAATTTTCATCGACTAATTATTCAAGTGATATATACGATCATTTTTTGGAAAATATTTTTTAAATCATTCATTTTCTTTAAAACAAACGAACCCTTAGAAAATTCTACCCCTACCAATCTAACCAACTTCCGCCGCTCCGGCCCCCTCTCCCTTAAGTCAAGGCTGCCGGCCTCCTCCAACCCATGGACGACCATCGCAGCCATGGATGACCTTGACCGAGGTCGCGCATTGCGGGTCATGACCTCTAGTGGCCAAGGTTGTCCATGGAATACATCACATGGCATACAGAAAGAGAGGGGACGACGCACAAAAAAGAGGAAGAGATGAGTACCGGCGGCTAAGAGCAGGGTGATAGCTACCCGCCCACTATGGCGGCGGCTACGATCTGACCACGGTGGTCATGGAGGATGGAGGTGGCCGAGAGCTATAGGGCATGTGGTGGGTAGGAGAGTTGGAAATGAAGACAAAGATTTTGTGTTGGGTGAATAGAGAATTGAAATGAAGACCAAGATTTTGTCGGCTAAGATCCCAAGTAATGTTTTTAAAGTAGAGGTTAAGAAGTGGTATAAAGACCAATTTCAAAGAGGCTGTTTGTTTTTTCCTAAAAATTAAAAACAAAATATTAAAAATCACTCCAAACAAACCCAAACCATTAAGGAGTAAAAATTTGAAATCTAACAGCCCTAAAATGAGAACCAGGAGTGCAACGGTGACTGTTACGGCAATATTAGATTGTAGTAAATTTTGTATTAAGATTTCCAAAATCATATAACTCCAAAAATTTTAATAGAGTTAAGAGTACTTTCTTATAAGATCTATTGAGTCAATGTCTAAAATCGATCCACAAGCTAAATCCCAAAACAGTGCCAAACTCTGGTTCAGAATCCCAAGACTAGGAACGGATTTTCAAGATTATGGTCTGGTTTTCTCCTTTTCGGTTTGCGTGCTGAGAGAGAAGAAAGACAACAAGTGTCATGAACGCAATGAAGACTTTCAATGCAAAGACTAGGAACGGGAGGCTCGACCCATGCATCCATCGCCCATTGGTTGGAGGAGGAAGAGATGACGTTCATGATGGTTCTCGATCGAGAGACGATCCAAAAACACAACGGGCATGGGCTTGCAAGAGATGGAGGGGAAGATTGATGGGACCTGGCATCGTGCAAGTTGCGTTCTGTATGGGCATCGTGCCGTCCCCATTTTCCCAATCAAGGAGAAGGGAAAGGAGTAGCAGGAAGAGACAAATCAAAGTACAGATGGATGGATGGATTGATTGGTCTGCTGCCATAGTCAGCCCCCAGTCGGTGACAAGTGGGGTTTGGTGTATTCGCTTTCAATTTTTCAAAGAAGTGTGTGGGAAAAAGCAAAGCCATCACATCCCCCTCTCTCTCTCTCTCTCTCTCTCGAGGAAATATTCTCTCTAACCTGCACCGAAAAAGGAACTGGCTAGCACAGACCGGACCAAACCCTAGCCCACGTTTTTGGTGACACCACCCTTTATCCTTCTCTCCGCGCGAAGAAGGTGAAGGTGAAGATAGATCTTATCTTTAGAGGCCACGTGGTAGATTCTGAGAACCGTCTTAAAAAGGGAAACCCAACCACCACCTGGACGATCTTTTGTTGGGGACGGCATTAGAAAAGGAGTTTGTCGTTCGCGCGAGGATCAAAATTGCGAAACACTAAATAATGTTGGGTCAAATGCTGCTTGTACTCGAGGATCAACCTTAGGAAGTGTGAAAATAAGATGACACTTCGGACTGTTCTCTCGAGCACCGGGATCTGGTCGAAGTAAAACTCCCTCTAAATATGATTATCACCCTTAGCTTTGCAACAAGTTCTAAGTCAACCCACAATGAGAATACTTATAGCCCAAGAAAAAAGAATGCTTAAAAAGATCTTATTTAAAGAGTATTTTCGAAGCGAACGTCGATAACATATCATTTTCAATACATCTATTGCATTTAATACGAAAATGATACTCTCTTGTCTATTTTTATGGTTGAAACGCTTGTTAACAAGGTCCTTTACTTTAAATATTAGAAAGCCAAAGACAGCAGACAGAAAAGGGAGGGAGGCGAAAAGTACATTTAAGAAAATGCTGGTACCATGTGAGGATTACTTTACACTAAAATTCAGGGAGAGCTTTGTTTGTGGATACTTCAAAAGGGCCAATCATCAACTTTCCCCCCAAAAACGACGAGAACAAAGCAAAAATCAAGCTTCCTGTTGTGTTCTAAATTGGCGACAAGAAACATAAACAGGGAGCAAACAGCAAGTACAAGCTAACGAAATGAAAGATTCAGTGCGCAGTTCTCTCTCTCTCTCTCTCTCAATTTCACTTCTTCCCAAGGAAAAGCAAGAGAGCTTAACAGGTATGACAATGGACATGCCCAAAAGAAGAAGAAAACATCTCTCGACCTTTTATTACAACTAAAAGTCAATCCAATAGAGCAAAGGCAATGAACTAAAAAGGATTCACAGTGTCGCAAAATCAGAACCCTGAAACGGAAAATTCAACTAAACTAACCACAACAGACAGCTGATGACAGAGGCCTCCCCGCTCCCCAAAAGAAGAAAGAAAGAAAGAATAATCAGTAAGGCGGTGCTTGCCTCGGAGCTGGAGCCCATATCACATCGGACGGCAAATGGCAACTGTACATGGACACCCCAGAATCCGCCGCCGTCGGCTGCGGGGGCGGGTGCGCGCTCTCGCCGCCTCCCGAAGCCGGCGGCGAGTGCCCGTCCCCACCCCTGCCGGACAGCGAGCTGCTCCCGCCGCCGCCGCCGCCGTCGTCCTCCTCGGCCGGCAGCCGGTGGAAGGAAGGGTTGTTGAACGTCGCCGCCACCACGAAGACGGGCCCGACGGCCACGAGGGGCCCGGCCACGGAGCCGCCGAGCATCTGGCCCTGGGGGCCGGCGACGGAGATCTTGAACCCGTCGGGCACGAAGAAGGTGGACGAGGCCACCTGGGGGGCGACGAAGGTGGCGGAGATGGAGAGGATGTCGAAGCGGCCGTGGAAGGTGATGGTGGCGCCAGGCGAGGAGGAAGAGGGGTGGCGGAGGGTGAAGTTGGCGACGGCGCCGGAGCCGGCGAGGACGCAGAGGCCGATGCCCTTGCGGCGGCAGAAGGAGGAGATGGAGTGGACGACGTCGGAGCCGCCGGGGACCTCGAGGATGTAGGGGGCCATGGTGGGCTCGGGGTCGCGGGTGATGAAGAGGGGGGGCTTGGGCTTGTTCTTGGAGCCCGGGGGCCGGCCGCGGGGGCGGCGGACGACCTCGATGGAGGCGCCGTCGCCGGCGGGGTTGGGATGGTCGGCGGCGGGTTTGGGCTTGTTGGGTGGGGCGGCGGGGGCGGGGGAGGTGGTGGTGGAGGAGGGGTCGTCGTCGAGTTGGAAGCGGTGGGAGAAGGGACGGGGGTGGTGGAGGTTGGAGAACATGGCGGTTTGGTTGGGGGAGCTGGTCTTCTTGGGGTGTAAATACTCGCCTTTCATCTTCTTCTTCTTCTTCCTCCTTTGTGGTGGTGGTGGTGGTGGTGGTGGAGAAGAGTTGATAAGAGAGTTGCAGAGGGGGTAGAGAGAGAGAGAGAGAGAGAGATAGAAGGAGATGAGAAGGGAGGTGGATGAGCTTGCAAGTAAAGACTAATGGTGCCGCTGTTTGGGAAGGAGGGCGGGGGGTCCCACGCACAGTCAGCCGAAGAGACAGAGAGCGACAGAGACAGAGAGAGAGAGAGACTAGGAACAAGAAGATGGGGGTGGCTGCTTGGGCGTCTGCAGAGTCCACCTTACCAAAAGAAGGCTTTTTTTTGCCTTCGCACCGCCTCTCTTTTCTTGCTCCTCCTTTCCAGATAGAGAGAGAGAGAGAGAGAACGGATTGGATTTGATTTTCTTGAAGTGACTCTCTCTCTCTCTCTCTCTCTCTCTCTCTCTCTGGATTGATGTTCAGCTTTCGTGACATGGGGGATGTTCCCATTTGCTCTCTCTCTCTCTCTCTCTCTCTCACACTTTGGTCTTGGCCAATTTTGATGGGCCTGGAGTTTTACTCTCTTTCTTATTCACACCTCGACTTTCGTCGACAATTGCTAATGGGATTCGACATACACCCCTCCTACTCCTACCATCGCTGTTCCATCTTAGCGTCCATTTATAGAAACATCAAGGTAGGACATGTCTTAAGTTGTCTCTTTTCCTCCTTCATAATAATTACGCACACCGCGAGAATGGACAACCCCCCCCCTCGAAGTTCTTACCATACATTATATCATGTTCGGAACATCCAACCACGGAGATTGAACACTAACTCCCGTGTTCCCGTGCCGTTCTGTTCGAACCAATGTCTGTCTGACCCTCCCATCGATGGGATCTTTCTTGATTAGGCAAAAAAAAAAAAAAAAAACCCCCACAATTTGGAGGAAGACAGGAGCCACTTCTTTTTCCGGCCGTCTGATCTCCCTTGCGAATCTGGAAGTCCTCCCTCCATCTTTGCCGCTACACCTTGTTTCTAGATCGACTGGGGGATTGGGAAGCTGAAGTTTCTTTGGGCATGTTCTGCTTCTTTTGTATAGAGGGAATGTTTATGCCTTAACCCTTAAGGATATGTATGCTTTTATTGGAAGGACACAAATGACATGGGAAAATTACTCAATCGTTCCCAAACCTTTTGTACGGTTGCCAATTCAATCCTAAACTTTTCAATTTTGCCAATTCAGTCCTAAACATTTGCGTGACGTTCCAATATATTCATTTCGGCCAATTTTCATCGAAAATCATTGATGTGACGGTCCAGTCATTGTCAGCTGTTCTACGTGACACAACGCTATGTTAGCGATTTTCGATAAAAATTGACCGAAATCGCTGCATTGGAATTTTATGCAAATATTTAGGATTAAATTGACAAAATTAAAAAGTTTGTGACTGAATTAACATCCGTATAATTCGTTTATGACCGATTAGATAATTTTTCCAGAATGGCATTTCTATGATTCTCATGAACATCCATGTACATGGTCACTTTTGTGCAAGAGTTGTTAAACCATATGGAATCATTACGATTTTGCGTTCCCTTTTATGCACATGTTTTAAAGGATTTTTTTTTTTTACTGTGCACACAGTTCAAGTGAAGTTTTCTTTGCACGATTTCGGTGTTGATGAGCGGCATGTGTAAATCTAACCGATTCTACTGAATGGAAAACTCTAGACTTTCTAAGACTGATTTACAAAATCGAATTACTAAGCGACACGTCAAAGCGTTATTAATTCTTAAATACAGACCAAAATAAACAGAAAAATACGCGTGACGTCCAACCAGAACACTTTGTGTGACTGTTTATACAGTGTTGATGTCATGTCAAATGTAGAGGGGGCTTTATCATGTATGAGACCGAGGCGTAATAAATGCACGTGAGCAGTGTTGATGACCGGGGACGCTGAGTTTCTTCTTGAACCGATGTTCTCGTATTGGGCGACGAAATAGGAAGCAAAAAGACGTATGTAAAGAGAAGAAGACAGCATGCCATGCGGGTAGAATCACACTAAAAACCTCCAATAACATTTTCGAATTCGCAGAAACTAAGGTAAGGGCCCTAAGGTCCAACTTCTTCTTCTTCTCTCGTGTATTATACACCCACCATGGCCACTACCTGACAACCCCCAAGTACTCAAATATGAAGTGAATAGAGCAATGTTCAGTGATGACTCGTGACCAAATTTCCCCCGCGTTGATATAGGAGAGATTTCGAGGTGCTTTCAGAGCATTGTGTCGATGCCCGTTCTGCCGAGTATTATCATTTCGATGGGAAAAGAAATTATAAATTACCCGACACGAAATTATTTGACATAGGCAAACGGAAATTTCCGAGCACCTATAAAATCTTTACGCGAAGGCAATGAGCTGGATGACAATTGTCAAATTATGCACTCGGAACACCCATTTCACTGTTTCTTTCGCGGAGTTTAGAGTAGTAAACCAGTGTCTCGGTGAGATATCAAGTTAGGTCGTGAATGGGTCAAGCTAATCACTTATGTACAGATCCACACCTATGTATGGACACATAAAGATGCCTCCACATCATCGTCAATATGATGTCATTCTGGAAACCCCAATGGAAGGAAATAAGAGAGAGTGCCAAATTCTCAAGTCACACTAAATGTCCATTTGACAGTGGGGACCTCAGGGTCAGTCTGCCTCTTCGAGTCCCAATTGAATACGATTCTCTCTTCCCTTTTTCATCCACCGAGGTAAAAAAAATAGTAACCTTGGTTAAAATTGGAAGGGAATCCCCGGATTCCCCAGCTTTTTCTTTGACAGAACACCCATGACAAGAAGAGCAGCCAACGAAACTAACCGATCGAGGATTTATGCGCTGAGAACAAATCATATGAGAAAGCACGGACCATGAGAAATCATGGGTTGTCAACTTGTGAGCAAGAAGCAACATTGCCAAAGATCTTCCGCTGTTTTCACCACGGTTCTTGTCGTGATCGCGAGTTAACTGGTGAGCATTCTCGCACAGTACGCTCAGTTCTCTACTATAAGGGTGAGGAATTAGCTTTCAAGAGAAGTTGAACGGACACGGAAGAAGAATGGATTTCCCATTTGTTACGCAGAGGTTTTACCTGTGCAGAAAGGCCAATAACGATGTCTCTACGCCCTTAAGCGCCATAGACACTGAGCAATAATGCGCAGCGCATTTGTATAGCGCAACATGCAATTCGTGTTTCGTGTACAATGATTTTCTACTCATCAGCAACACAGCACGTCTAGCCAATAGTCTTCCAACGTCTTAGACTTAACTTGCACTATCCTTCTGGTTGGACGCACTTGACAAAATCAGCAACGGTCTCTTCATTGCAAAGTATGTTGGCCTCACATGCTCAGTGTTATTCACAAAGCCATATATCATAACACGGTAAACCAAGCAAAAGGCATAGTATCTCACAGAACAACATTCACTTGCGTCGTTCACTTCAAGAGAATGAGACATAATAAAAACCACAATATCGGTCATTTATTGGAAAGACAAATTATAGGAACAATAGAATATCAAATCTCGCATCATCTTCTATCAAAGTAAAGAAGAACAACAATAACTGCACAGACAAACAGAAACACTGGAAATAGCTAGTGCAGCATAGAAACCTCAAATGGGTGAGATGTAGCAGAACTACAATCCCCTAACACAATAACCTCAAGCCAGACACAATAACCTGTACCCACATATATAAGTATTACACCAACTAAATAATAACAAGTGGGATGATGTTAAACTGAGGAGATTGCTTGATCAAGGACTGGATGAGTGGGGTGGGAAAAGGGCAGGGATGGTGGGTAAATCTTTTGGGAGCTCAGGGATGGTAGGCAAGATGGGCTTCGGCAACTCAGGAACAACCGGTATTTCAGGCAGCTTTGGGACCTCGGGCTTTGGCGGTGGAGGCAACTCGGGCTTTGGTAAGGTTGGGACTTCAGGTTTTGGCAGAGGTGGCAACTCCAGCTTAGGCAAAGTTGGGATTGTGGGAATAGGAGGTAGTTCAGGCTTGGGAAGCTCAGGAATCTCCGGCAAGCCTGCATCAAGAAGGTGACGGGAAGCAAGGACTCCATCACCAATTATGAAGGATAGAGTGAGAAGCAAGAGAGGAAACAGAGCAAATTTTCAGTAGCAAGTCATCTCTGCTGCTTTTGACTTGAGACCTATTGAAGATTGGAGTTGTGTTTAAGTTCAATTTGCATGTCAAGCTGATACTTCAGGCTTTTTATACTGAAAAAAATGCGCGATGTGGCGTCTAGGACAGAAGAGACTAGAGCAGGGTTGGTGGGAAAGATTTTGTCTTGTTAGTTTAACTGTTTCATCCATCAAGACCACACATCAGAGAGGTTTGATGCATGGGCATGCCATATGTAGCTATGATCTTCAACAAAAGTCGATACAAGTGCAGCTGCTTATCTAAACTTTGCTGACAGAAGCACAAGTTGATTTCCTCTCGTGCACGAAATGTCCTTCTCTACTTGGTTTTTCCTTCTATTTTCTTTTTTTCATTTCATGTTTCTCGGTGGACAAGAGATTCGACATATACAACTAGTAACATAAGAAACACCTCAAGGATTCAGTTAAACACAATTCCTTAAATCCATCCTTCTTCCCAAAGGCTGATATTGACTGATACCCATAAAAAGAAGCAAAATTCACTCTTCTGAGAAGATCGATCGTACTTCAAAATTAAAACTAGGAAAAACAACGAGAGGATGATCAAAGAGATGGAATCACATACAGTGAAAGGGAAAGCAAAAAAAGATAGAAGGAAGGTTCCGGCAGAAAGAAGCTCTATAACCTCACATACGAGCCACATAGGAATTAGCTTGAGTGACGTATCTCACCCACCGATAAGGATTGTAACTACTGGACTTCTTTGCAATCTGCAAGTATTTCACCTACAAGAAAGGTCCATCCACAACACAGTGAGTCTCTTATGGCACTCCAAAAAAGTAAAAACAATGCAATAGCTCGGGATGGTGATGCCTATCGATCAGCAGATTTGGGTGGGAACAGTAACAGGAAATGGAACTCGGCCTCAGGTGTAGGCTAGCCAGGCCAAGCCCAGCTACCACACCTACTCTTTACATCAGTGATCCTCAGAAATCCAATAGAGAAATTCCTAGAACCTAATTATAGCCAAGGACTTTTTAGGCCTGGAAGGTAACACTCGGCTGAAGGCCTTCACCACAGCCAAGACCTGACCATCCTTAAAAACCAACATAGGGCAACCCAATCCAACAGCCAATGTAACTGCCCAGGCCCAACTAGCCATGCGGCCCCCAGGCCCCATTTGCAGGTGCAGTATCCCTACACCAAAATTCAGGTAGCTATACTTGACTTAATAATGTTCAACATACAGCAAAATAAACTGCCATCATTGAAGCACAATAATTGCCACGTAACATGTCAAATATGTCCGTTGTTACACTTCCCAGTCCATCCATGTCACATTCACAAACTATATTTATAAGGCTCCATATAATATTCCACAATGGAATTGTAACAGGTATTTTCGAACTTAGAAGTTGAAAGTAAAATCTCCGCCACACCCATGTTAAGATGTTATTACCTGAAGCCCTGAAGCATTATACATAGGAATGGTGAAAGTCATGCTGACTGGTCCAGATTCCTTCGTAATATTTCCTATGAATCAATGCAAACACATGAATAAAAAGTCTTGATTAACTCCGAAGAGGATATATCTATTGCAATTCAGAATCCTCATAGATGACTGACAAATCATACCATGGGATTCTTGAGAAAAAGTTAGCTTGGCACGCAGCGTGTTTTCTGATCCACCAACAATCTGCCACATACAACAGCCATAAGCACATTAAAATGAATTCTGTGGTTAAGTTGAATGAATTAAATTCCTTCAAGACACTGGCAATAAGACACCTTTTTTAAACTCCATTCAAGTTTCTTGCTCACTTCCTTGAAATCTGCAGTTTGCCCAACTGCTCCAGGTTCCAGCTCAAAAGTCGCTCTGTAAACACAATCAATTTTATTCAACAAACATTTGACGACCCCCACCCCCAATCACTTCTCTTTCCCAAAATTAAAAAGGTCAAAACATATGCCGCAGGCCCAATGTGACCCACCAGATATGACTCACTATCCATTCTAGAGTATAATCCGCATAACTCTTTAAGTTCATAGTGATGAAGCTTCCCTATTTTACCCTACATCACCATGCATAACGCTAAGAAGTGGAACCACTTAATTGGACAACAGGACCTGCCAAGTAACTTGCTTATAAAAAGTGGAGAATACCTTGATGGTGATAAAGGGTCTGACTAAGAGCTAATAGGGCATCCAACAGATAATCAACAGGTTTATCCAATTCCTCTTACTTCCAACTTCTCAGTTGACTTAGATGGTCGGACTCCTTGGAATGGTAATATCATGCTCGTAGAATGATAAACTTTATAACACTGTATCACAATACGGCAGAATATCTCGGGGATGCTAGTAACGGATTGAGCTCACATAGGCATTTCTTTCTATAAATCCAGCTATCTTCCAAAAAGATCTCTATATAATAGCAACACGCTGCCAATATTGAATCATGAGGTACCAAACCAAACAAGCAACTTTTCCTGTAACACTTTAAAAAAAATAACGGTGTTCAGAAGGAATACCTGGTAGTATATTTCGGAAGAGGCATCTGTACGACAACTGTATTTGCGGTAATACTCGAAGAGAACTCAGCACGTACTTTAATAATTACTTCAGCCTATATGATTAGTACAGCAGCATAGTTAGTAAAACTGTTGCTTTACTGAGACAAACAGATGCAGAATGGGGTCCACAGCCACACAAATAGTTTGGTAGCACTTTCATAGCCGATATTAAATGTCCTCACCTTGAGATTTCCTGCTTCTTCAATCAATGCGGTTACGCGAAATGGAGGCCTGAATTCCTGGGTCATACGGTAGTTCATGACAGGAAATTCGCCATCTGGTGGTACCTTAAACAATGATGAGGACAAAACATTAAGTTGGTTAAGCTTTTTATCATCAAAATTTTTAAAAAAACTATGACAAGATTAAATGTGAATCTACATGTTAATATTTGTATATTGTGAAAATTTCAGGTGTTTCCAGCTAAGAAAAAGTCAGAGAGTGTCTATCGCAGCGTATAGATTAAGTAAAAACCAAAATGTAAAAGTCTATGTAGACACGCCCTCAACTTCTCTCCCCTTACATTAAAGCAGATCAAGTAATCCTAATGCACCATACCAGAGTTAGAGTCCGATCCATGTCAAAGCTGTCAAGGCGCACAGATTCATGAAAGTTACAATCGTCTAGTATCACCACTCCAGAACCTGATGAACTTCTGTAATCTGTCACAGTTATATATAAATGACATAAGAAAGGCTGGGATTGCTTGCTTAGATCAAGTAGCTATAACTAGATGGCCATCAAAATTAGCGACAGCAGCATCCCAAATTGCGATAGCAATTCCTCTAAGAGAATTTTCAAGGTTTAGAGCCTGAAAAAGAAGTTACAAGAAATGCAAACAGAATCAAAGTGTGATACGTTTGAGGGAAACCCTGGGAACTACCATATAATGATCTCCCGCCTCGTCCAATACTCAATTCCTCATTCAAAGCCACCCGAATCTCAGGATTGCCAGATAGATAACTCTTCATTTGAATGGTTCCATCAATCTCAGAAGTCAGTATATATCCCTGCCAAAATTCAAGCATTATGCAGAAAGTCAAGTATATCTTATGGTTGATAGCAGATCAGCATGTTTAAATTATTAAAAGCATTCTTTCAATTGACGTGCCACCACCCCTGCACGTTGGTAGTACAGAGACTCGGATCAAATTGCATTGACAAATAGCACAGATTTGATGGAGGATTCGGTTCAGCTGATAAGACAAATAGGACAGAAAAGGACGAGTTGCCAGCGCAAATAAATGACCACAAGTTGAATCAACGGAAATCATCTAGCCTAAGTAACTGATGAGTAGTGCAATTAGACAATATTGAGGTTCATAGAGAACGGTCAAGAGTGTCACAAAGGTCCACGTAGGGAGAATCATCATTCACTTTGAACTATTGACAGAAGTACGTTAAGCGACTATCAATTGACAAAGAGGTGTCTCACCTAAATGTGTAAAGACAAAGTATCTAGGATTCTTTTCATTTTCTTTTCTTGACTAATAAAAGAACATTTTTTAATTACTGTGGAATAGCATGACTTAGAGAGGGTACAACAGTTGAGATGAGTAGCTCCTTGGAGAGCAAGATCAAGTGGAACATTATGACTGCAGATAAGGCCAATCTGGAATATGAACTACCTAAAGTCCCATTTCAAGATGTTTTTTCTCCTTTCAAATAGTTCGATGTTTGCCATGAACAGGATTTTGAGGTCCCCCAAGCAATAAAAGTAAACCACTTAGATGAAGATAACAGGCAAATTCCCAGTGGAAAAGATACCCACACTAGAGCTGAAAGTGACGCTGATCTTTTCAATAATATCCACGAAGATTTCCTCCCTCTTCCTTCCAGCAGGCTCATTTGCTATAACCGATTTTGTCACGGCCGTCCCTGGCATCCTTTTATTTCCTTGCTGCAAAATGGTTTTTTAAATGCAAATTCACCAACTAAATGACAACAAAGTTTCGCTTTTCTTCATAACCAAATAATAAAACTATTAGAAACACGATACCATGAATATGGCAGCTGGACCAAGAGGAGGCAGACGAGCAGTGTCCACAGCAATTGGCTCGTTAAATATATAGGATTTCAGTACTTCAGTCGATGTTGTTTGTACATAACCAAAATCCTAGGATAAACAGCGGTTAGAAATCATATTCAAGCAAATAGTCCTACCTTGCCATCAATGAATAATATATATGCTTCAGTTTACTCAAATATCAAAGAAAAGCCTTAAGCTAATGCATAGTAATCTGCTGTAAATTAGAGATCAATTTACCCAATAACAACCGAGCCCTAAAACTTGCATGTAAGATATTGTTTTCAAAATACCTTCTAGCTTGTCATTAGAAAGATCTTTAAGCTTAAAAAACTTGGCCTAAATAAATGAAAGCGATGATTATAGTTAAAGGTAACTGTTCCATCTAGTAGTGCACCTTAAGCTATGTCCATTACACCATCAACAGAAGAGAGGCACAGGAAAAGGGTTTCTTAACATGAGAACAAGACAGAGAACCAAAAACGAGGAAAAGAATTAGGGGAACTTACAATGACCTCATCAAGCAACTCATAAACAAGCACAAAGTTTTTCCGCAGCGAATCCTCACTAAGAACACCGAGGTAATCCTTGATGACACGTGCGATCCTCTGAAGAAGCTCCAAGACGAGAGAAGGAGATACATTGACTCTCGTGGTTGCGACAAACAACAAGCCAGCCACCTTCACGTGAAAGTAGTTTACACCGTCCACATTCTACACCAAAAAGATCTTGAGGTCAAACGATAGTACACGGGACCAAACTCGGGGTTTTCCTGCAATGCTCTATGCATATAACACGCCGCCAACTCTCGCGAAACAAACGAATGAAACCCACATAAACGCGACAACAGTATCAGCAAGAAATCCTCCCAGACAGTGCTAACAACATCCTCTCGACACATAAACTGAGTAAAAATATAACTAGAGCGACCCGAATTCACCGGCGAAGAGACGAGAATACCTACAAAGACAGGCGGCGCTTGTGCCTCCTCTTGCCCATCCTCCTTCCAGAACTTCACCTTGCGAAAGAACGTCTCGGTGCTCCCCTTCTGCACTTCTCCGCGATCTAAACCAATCGAATGGTTCCTTTCAGGTCACACAAATTCGCAAACAAAACCGAAACACTGAAAATGCGGCCCCATCTAGTTACGCTAAATTCACGCGATCCAAAATCAGATTTTTCGCACAGGAGACGAAAACCCATCAACATCGGAAACAAGCAATTGGGCACACACGCGAGGCATTCGGGATCGCAATTGGAGAACTCGCGAACACTTCTTCGCTCTATGCGCAAGACTACTGAATCCAACGTACTGGGGTCGAAAGCAACTAGTAGAATCGGAGCTAGATCCATGGCCGAGACGGAGAGAGTTACTCACAGTCGCGGAAGACTATGTTGTCGCCTCGCTGCGAGAGCACGAAGAACTGCGAGATCATGATCGATCTTCGTCTTCGCGGAGTGCCAGAGCTCCGTTCGCTCCTGCGAATTTTCCTTCCGTTCGACCTTTCGATTTGAGTTTGTATTTGTCGTCGTCGTCGCGCAGCCGTGTCCTTCTCTCTCGTTGTCATTTTCATTTTGGCCCCTAATTTTGGCTGAAGTTCGCTTGTTTACCCCCCAAGAAATTTTTTTTTTTGGTCAAAACGCACTGTTTTCTTGAATTGCTTCTGCTTCAAGAAAGATGTGATTTGCCAATTTACCATCAATGACACAAGTCTTGTAGCTTTATCATGAATTATACAAAAACCAAAATTATTTTATCGTCCGTACTTTTGCCAGGAAAAAGAAGACCCGATTCGCCAGTGACGGAACACGTATCGATTTGAAGGTGAGATCATCATCGGGTATTTGTCAAGATAGTACAATTTTGACAAGCTTCCCCTCAGCAAAATTGTGAAATTTTGGGTATTACGAAGTATGTCTTTTTGGAGAACTTAAGACATTGTAAACAATGCATTACCCTCTTTTAACACCTCTTCCAGTTACGTCGTAATTCTTTCACTATGATCAAATATGTCACAAGATATTCAAGGACTAATCTGGACACTGAGCTAGAAATTGAGACTGCAAAGATTGTGTGCTTTTGAGTTCCTTAAATGACTTCACCTTACAATTTACAGGTAAACGGATCGGCTCATTGGCATCCCTCTTATCACTACACAGTCAATTTTCTTTGCATCCTATTTTATCAAGTTCCAACCATCTGTGCAGCATGTTGAAATAACAGTAAAATTGATATTTGATGACAACACCTCAAATCAATAAATGATAGAGGACGAAAGGAAATCAAGAAAGCCATGATTTTCGGTGGGCTGCATGTTCTCCACCGAATTTAAGAATGAAAGCTGCTGAAGACTTCTATTACCATATTTGTTGTGTTTAATTTTTTATTCCAATACAGCCACATTTCAACTATACTACATAGTACATTTACATACACTCGGCATTGCGCATTGCAATTTCCAGGACACATTGGAGAAGATATCTCAGCACCAGAACTGGTGATCTTTCGTCGGATATCTCTTCCCTCCAGTGGCGCCGCTTCTTTCGATGTCGAGAGTCCATTTCTCAAATGTGCAGTCGGCAAAATCATAGTACCCTCCGCTGATGGATAGCAGTCCTTCCTCGACTCTTTCTTTTATCCATGGATATGTAAGCAAGTTGTTCAGGGACTGAGTGACAGATTCCTGCAATATCAGTGGGTTCATATATGAAGCATATAGGTCTGCTGATAAACTTCATTGTAGCAGGGAACTGCATCTTCATGAAAGAAACCTTGCCAACATCAACTTGTTTGACATCCAAAAGTAGCAATTTGAGTTCACCTTTTCACAATGTATGCATTGCTGGTCAAAGCTAAGGTGTGGTGCGGTCGCTTCTGTTCGTAGCTTGGCAGCTTTTCCATTGATGACCCATCTCTCTACATAATTTCTGCAGATGTGCATCATATACGAGAATGGATTATGATGCATCGAAGCTAGGATTAAAAGGCGATTGTCGTGAGCCTTTACTTTAACTTCTACAGAAAAGGAAGCTAGCAGTACCTTGGATTCGAATCCTGCATGCCCATGAGGGCTTCAATTCCAGCACATCGACTATGGCCTATGACTAATATATTCTCTACCTGAAACGAAACTGACAGATTTTTAAGTGTAAATCCATAAAAAGAACCGTGTGCAGTAGGTGTATGAGAGCAGGGGAACAAGCGATAGGTGAGTGATCAAGTCAAGTAACTAAATGCGCACGGCAATCCCAATCATCTGTCAAATTGTTTGTCCTACTTATAGAGCGACACTCTCTGAAAACTCATATGTAACCAAAGTCCCAGATGTTGAATGAGCATCTATCTAATCGGAGGAAGTTTGCATATCGATGAATTTGCTCAAATGGAGACATCACCTCAAAGACACAAGTTCCACAACCGAGAAAAGAACATGAGTACAGTATTCTAGAGGTAGGCTTACTTCAAGAGCTTTCACTGCAAATTCAAGAGCAGCGCCAGTTTCCGATGTTCCAAACTGCAGAAACATGAAATTACTTTCCTAAGAGGCGAAGAAAAACAAAAGCGCTTACTTAGAGCATAAAAATGCACAAGAGATGAGAGCGAACCTCGATTGCCGGAACAAGATTTGCGACATTACGCACCATGAAGGCCTCTCCTGGTTGGAGTCCGAGTACATTAGTCGGGCACACCCGAGAGTCCACACAAGCAATCACCATGAACTGTCCCAAGCACAATTTTAGTCTCAGTGAGACTGCAAAGTTGGTTTACACCAAAATCAAGCAGTGTTGGCTTTGGATTCTGAAAGAGGCATAAGAGAAGGTCCAATTTTGTCATGCATCAGAAATATGAACACTATCAGTTCCTTTTATTCACCTTTGGCGACTGAGCTCTTGCAAGATTCTGAAAATGCGCCGCCTCCTTCCTGTTCAAGATGATGAGTTACCTAACAAACACAAAGTAAAAGACTCCTCAAGAGAACAAAATAGAAAAAGGCCATTGGCTCGAAATAACTGCCGCGTACAAGAATTTGTTGTTCTTGAACTCTAAAAATCTCTGTCTGATCTCATCGAACATGTCTGAGCTACCATCACCTTTTGCTTTTGCCAGATCCTTTCCAGTAAATCTTGTTTGTTGGTGAGTAATTCTCGGTGAACCAATTTCATCCGACGGGATTACCTCTTTTCTCCTGTACAGATACAGGTCATGATTTTCAGCATTCCATGTAAAATTTGCAATTACCACATGTTTTGTAGATCACACTGATAACCAATTCTTTTGGACCTTAAGGTGATTGCATTCTCAGTTTTTCGCAGAGGAGAGATATATTAACTAATCCACGTCAATATGACTTGATTGCTACGACCTACGACGAATGAGATTGTCAGCCATTTTTTATTGTAAAGGCTACAACAAAATATGCAACCTTCCATCTGGAATATAAGGCTTCGAGTTAGATTGCAATGACCAATGTGCAAACCATAAACGAGGACAACCCTTGGAACAGCAAGACAACATTATATGGTCATCACACAAACAGGCTGTCGGTTGACAAGGTGATTAAATGTTGTATCACCGGTCACGACCACTCACATTCTGTCCCGGACTACACACGTATGAAGGGTTTGGAAACCGCATCCCATAAAAACGCGGCACTGAGGTATGAAAGTGAGAGTCGAGAGAAGAAAGGCCGATCTACCCTAGCTCCTCTGAAGACCAGAATTAAGAAATACCAAATCAAACTTAATCGACTCCAAATAGTAGTTTTTGGCTCTTACTTCAATTATTCGACTGTAATTGCTCAAGAACTGCAGACACTTTATTTTTATGGTAAGAACTACAGAATAGATACAACAAAGGTTACTCAAAACATGTGAAAAGGCAACCAACAGAAAGAAAAATCTCGCATTGCAGCTAACTAGCTTGTCATAGACCTGAACATTAGAACTTAAAGCTGGCTCGAGCATGTGATCAGCAATGACCAACTCAAATAAGAGGAGCAAGTACACATGAACTAACTCACTCTTTCGAAGGAGCCAAAGTGATCTGGGAGTCCTCAAAGCTCTCCAACATGACCTGCATAATAATCAGACACGGCTCGATTACAAGTTAACCTTCAACAAGGCAAAAAGAGACCAAAAGCTCAAGATGGAAAATGCAAGAAAACACAGAGAAGAAGCCCCTCACTTCACTGACATCGTTCCATTTCGGGGTCAAGCTAGTGAAGCAACGGTTAAGATTGATCCAGCGGACTCTGTAACCTGAACAAAAAACCATTCTTTGATTAATGGGTCCCAAAACTTTTTCACGATCAAGCAAAAAGATCAAATATGTTCAGATCAGGGAGGAAGGAGGAGGACTCACGACTGCACCATGCCATCATTTCTGCGTATGAACTGAATGAAGTTGCAAGCTCTGTCGTTGCTCTGCCTTCGTGAGGGGGAAAAGTTAGGAGAAGGAATGCGATTTTGGGTTACATGGAGAGCTTATCCAATGAGCGGACATGGATGACTATCCAAGTTTATTGGAGATGATCGTGGTCATTGCCTTGTCACTTTCCAGTCTTGCGAGTATCTTTGTCACTATCCCAATTATTATTATTATTATTTTATTTTTTTGGGGCTTGCGTGATGAAGGGAAATGCCTTTTTATTTGTGAATAGCATTATTTTGCAGGAGAGAAGGAAGAAGAAAATAAATATATCTCAAGGGAGCGAAATCGGTAGGGCTTGACGTGGATATCACAAGTGGTGTCTGCAGTCTATGGTTCGAGACTGCATGCCAAACTTATTATTTAATATATAGCCAAAAAGAATTAGGTTAAGTGGAAGTCCTCCGCCGGAAGTCCTAAGATTTACGGGGAAAAAAAAAAACTATAACGAAAAAAAGTTTTCGAACATCTGGATTGATCTGAATTTTCGGGTCTGAGTAAGATCAACCTGTTCTCTATTATTTAATTATAGCCAAAAAGATTAGGTTTAGAATTTTTAAGATTTACAAAATAAAAAACTATAATCGAGTTTCGAACATCTGGATTGATCTGAATTTTTGGTCCGAGTAAGATCAACCTGTTCCTCGGGTTGGATTTTTAAATTCTCATTCCGCTCGAGGCGGTCCGGGTTTTCGGGTCTAAGATGCTCGGGCTCGACTCGGCCAAGCATAGAAATATTTTTAAAAATGGAAAGTATGTCTAAAATTAGAAAAATTAATTAAAATTAAAAGGTTAGTCATTTATTATCTATGTTTAACCTCAACAAAGTCACAAAAATAAAATATTAACCATCAACAAAAGCTTTCAAAGTTATGATATGTTAAGTTGAGATGTACGAACTTCGTTTCTTTTGATGAAATTTATGAATTTTAAGCAAATTTATGACAGTTATTTGATGATTGTACGTATGGTTTTAAATCCGACAACAAAGAATAGTTTTGAAAAAAAATTAAAAGCAAGAAATTACAAGCTATAGACCGAGGCAGCCCAGACAGAACCGAGTAATTTCGGTCGAGGCCTTTTTTCTTTTTCCAGACTGGGCCAACAAACTAGACCAAGAAAAGTCAAGTTCGGTCTACTCTGATCAGGCCAACCCTCAAGGCTTGGCCCATTTGCACCCCTACCGATGACCCTCCCGCAACCGCCGGCGATCTCAGCTGGTGGTCATGCTGTGCGAGTGCCAACATTCACCACCTGAGCAAGGGTCGACCAGGCCTTCGATGGTGTTCGTTGTTGATGTTTATTTGTAAAACAAACAAATAAGGCTCTTTCCTTGTCCCACATAGGAAAGAAATGAAAATTTTGGTCTATTTATAAGTTAAGGTATTATCATTTATTGTAAATGGAGAAAAATGGGTGAGTGGGCTAAACCCCACAATACCCGCATGCGGGTGCGCAATTTTAAGGCGCACTTAGCACTTCGTAAGAGTAGACGTGTGCTTTCCGGATGGACTAGACGCATACCCGACCCACGAGGATAAGGAGAGATCGCGGGACGAGAGGACACAAACAAGGTGCACCTCTTAAGAGTCTTCTAGGATGATGACGAAAGGGTCAAGACTCTTGATGCTTGAGATGCGAGATGTTGCCTACTATCTCATTCTGGAACACCAACCAGTCTGTATCGAATTTCCTCTCCCTTTATAATATAAGTAAGGTCAAGTGCTCGTTACTCGCCAGATATGATAATTCTAATAATTCATATTCATTTGCGTATATATATGAACGGTTGATTTGGTTGAGTTAGAACACCAAGCTGTATCGAATTTCCTCTCCTTTATAATATAAGTAAGGTCAAGTGCTCGTTACTTCGCCCAGGATATGATAATTCTAATAATTCATATTCATTTGCAGTATATATATGAACCGGTTGATTTGGTTGAGTTAGTGGATGAGCCAGAAGTTGGTAAGGTTGGTGAGTCAATTGGTTAAGTTACTCATGATTGTGAGCTAGAGTAGCATCACTAGCACTAACATAAGGAGCATCTCCAGGTCCGGAACTAGTAGACCCAGAAGATGCTGAGTCAGTTGGGTTCAATCGATTCTGTTGATTCTGCAGACGATGACTCCTATTGCGGTAAAGACATACCGAAGTAATAGGAACAACTTAAACAAGAGGGGCTTCTCGACTACCAAAATGTTGGCAGGAACCACTTGGCCTTAGATTATGCAAGTTTAGGGGCATATGTGCTCAATAAATTCACTAGTGGTCCAACAACTACCGTTGCCATGTCTCCATCCAACCATAGGAGTGGATTTCTCCCGTAGCAAGGAGTTTTAATAAAACTATTCTAGTGGGAGGGGGTTCGATGGATTCCACAACTATAGGCAGGGGCTGGTCTGAGAGGGTACTCTACGGGTCTCATGGCCCGGTTTCGGGTCCATAGCATTTCATATTGTAGGTTGTGGAACCGAACGATTTACAACTGAGCCTGAAACTGCTCATGCTCCTTCCTCTGCCTCTGAAACTGCTCTTGCTTATGGTAGTGGATAAATTGGTGGACATGTATCTGCTGCCTATGCTCCTGGTGGCTCGACTTTTTATGCTTTGGGGAGGAGGCATAGTGCAGCCGATCTGCTCAATTCTACAAATCCTGTGAATATTCAAGTTGCAGTGTATGCCAGTGTGGAAAGAGTACTATTGGCACCTACTTTGCAGTGTTGCAGTGTATGCCAGCGTGGAAAGAGTACTATTGGCACCTACTTTGCAGTCTTCGAGTTCTAGGCTACCCGTGGATCACACATATCAAACATGGAAAGATTTGTTAGGTCATACAAATCAACACCAACGAGCATGTCAATTCTTTAAGTGGGAGAGTTTGGAAACGTCCTGAAATCTCACGTCAGATGGATAAACGTCCTGTTAATTGGTTCATAAGTAAACACTACCACATAATGATCACCATCTTGTGCAATTACCTCGTGTACTCTTTAGAGATTAGTTTCATCTGGAACATGCAGAACCGTTAAAACCATTTTTCACCACTTTTACGATGCAATGCACCTTTGGCACCGTATAATATACGGCGTCAAATTAAAGTGCTGTGATTTTTCAGTACACATTCTCCAATCCAATGAAATCGCAAGAAAACAGAGTGATGACCTCAAAGAAGCGATTACTGCAGTTACTTTTTCGTCTGTAAATCAGAAAAGGCAGGCTGCCACTCAAGAAAGCAACTACAGAAGACAGTAAAAATTTAATTGCCTGCCGCATCAAATTGTACGTCCAAAAAGCCTTCGCTTCTGGAGATTGTCTTGCCGCGATCACTGAACAATGGCGAATCCAAAGAACGTGCGGAGAACGTAGGTCGGACGTAGGTTTCGTCAAGCAACACATGCTAAGGGCAAGCATCAGGGGGACAATTCAAAAGCTTCGAGATTTCGATAAAGTGTACCTCCATGCCCGAGAGGTCAACTTGGACTGGCTTATGTTCTTCTTCTTTCTCCTTCATATCTATGCAAGGAACACAAAGGGCATCTGAACCGGCACTCCTGCATTTGTGGCCATCGCCAAGGTTCTTCTTTTAAAACCAAGCTTGATTCCGCTCTGCCTCCAATCTCTTCAAGGAACTCCAGCAAAACCGCACTGCAAAAGCGGGCGCACACTCGCGAATTGCCGATGTGATGGAATTAGCATCATAGCATACGTTTATTCGTTGCGGCTTGCGCGTGCCTCTATCCGAGAGAGGGAGAGGGAGATTCGCAGAATACACCAGAGGCATAACAAATGAAGAATATCGAAACTAAAGTATTGAACGCAGTTGGAGTCCAAAGATGGGCCAAGACTAGGTTGCATGAGTGTTCAACCAAGGTTAGAGGAGTGAGCATGGATCTTATAACCAAACTATCAACCTAGCTGAAGCAGAAAACAGTTCAATGACAAGTCCCACCTATGACTGCAAACAACATAGCAATCGGCGAACTTCGAAATCCAAGATGATTGTGATTGTGTTCAAGAGGAAATCAACCGCCATGGCCAAAGAGGTCCTACTTACTTTTCAAGAACATCGATCAAAGATCTTAAGCTACAATGTTTACATTACCCAACTGCGGTGCAGGACAGCATACATAAACATGCCCAATATTCTACAAACAAGAACAGAAGACAACTAACAAACAACAACAATGTAACCTGCTTAAAGTTTGTCTCGCGCCATTACCTCAATCTCTGCTCAGATCATCTGATGAAACCCTCCTCGGCCTCGAACATTGTGATTATCTACTTCACCTCTCTCGAGCTCTCGACCATCCCCATTTCCACAAAAGCCCAGTTTTGAAACTGATGATCTCTTACTGTACTCCGAGATTCAACCAGCCATCGGAAGCATTGCAAATTACTCTGCTTTTACTTTAGAGGGATAACCACGTTTGCCACAGTCCACATTACAACGGGTTCTTCCGCGGCCTCCCCCTCTTCTTCTTCGGCACACCCCCACCCGGCGCTGGGGCCGCTGGCTGCTGCTGCTGCTGCAGAGCCATCCCGGCATTCTTATCTGCCGACGGCTGCGGGAACCAATTCGGCAGCCCGCCCTCGATGGGTCCGACCTTATCTCCGCCCTCGAACTTCCCGATCGTGAACCCTAAAGGGAACACCGCCCAGCAGCAGTGGTACGCCTCTTTCCCGGGCACCACGGGCGGCGGCCCCTCGATCGCCACCGCGTGGAACGCCCTCTCGCAGCTCTCGCACCTCAAGCAACACTCCTCGTACACCGCAGGGTACTCGTACACCACGTAACAGTACGGGCACGCGGTCCAGAAGCTGGCCGACCTCGCCGCAGCTCCCGCCGGCTTCTCACCCCCCTTGCCGTGCCCGCTCCCGCTGCCGCTGCCGCCCACCGTCTCCTGCTGGCCGAAGCCCCGGCTCAGCTGGCCGCCCCTCCGCACGGGCAGCTTCGCGCCAGCGGCCGCCGCCGCCGCCGGCGACAGATCGACCTTGGAGAACAGGTTGAATTCCTTGTCGTAGAGGGACTTCTTGCCGGGGTCGGAGAGGACGGCCCAGGCGCCGGCGACGAAGCGGAAGGCCTGATCGGCGTAGGGGTACTTGTTCTTGTCCGGGTGGAGGAGGAGGGCGAGGCGGCGGTACTGGCGCTTGACGAGGTCGTGGTCATCGGATCTGCGGCCGATCTGGAGGATGGCGTACCAGTCGTGGTGGTTGTTGACGCGCTTCTCGGTGGCGAGGAGGACCTCGACGATGGCCAGGATCTGGTCGGAGCCGTCGAGGAGGGGCTCCGTCTCCTGGGCCAGGATGGCGAAGTCCTTGGACCCGCTGAGGTCGCGGGCCATGAGGAGCTTCTCGGCGACGCCGAGGAGGCGTTCGGCCTCGGTCCGGCTGGGGCTCTGCATATTTTCTCGGGAAAATTTTGAGAGACCAGAGAGAAAGAAAGTGCGGAAGTGAAAAAGATTTGACGGAAGTCGCCGAGTTAAAAACCAAAGAGGAGTTTCGCAACCCGTGCGTGCCTGTTGAAGACGGGACGGGACGGGACGACGACGGGATTGTCCTGAAAATTTTAATTGTAAGAAACGCCGAGTGGACGGAATTGGGTCTGGTGGTTGGGCTTAATCACGCGCGCATCGGGGGCCGCTGCGCATCGGGGGCGGTGGGTAATCTCGTCTTTTCACTGGTCTAACTCAGTTCGCCGGCGTAACCGGGGGCCGGCGGGGGGCCAGGGATCTTTAACTTCGCACTTCAGATTACAATTCCTTCCGAAATTAATAGTTTTATAAAATGTATCCTATTTAAAAAAGGATAATACTTTTTTCACGGGTTAATTCCAAAAAAAAAGCACCAAGACAATTCTGGCCCGAACTTTTTTTTATCCCATAAAAAAGCACCAACTTTAGGTCGAGGGATAATTCTGGCCCGAACTTTTTTTTGTCCCATAAAAAAGCACCAACTTTAGGTCGAAGGACAATTCTGGCCCGAACTTTTTTTTGTCTCGTAAAAAAGCACCAACTTTCATTTAAACCCAAAATTGGCCCCCCATTAACTTTCTGTCTAAAGTTACCCTTTTGAGAAAAAAAGTTATGGTGGTGAGCCTGGCGAATCTCTTCCATGGCGTCTGTCGACGGACGGTGGTCTACAGCTTCAGATTACAACAAAATGACGAAGTTTGGCCAGAAAAATTCAATCTGGAGATATTTTTGATTTGCCGGTGAAGTGAAGGAGACGAACAATTTCACCGTTATTCTTCAAGCTGTGGTTTAGAGAATAAGACAATGAATAATGCTTTAAATCCAGTCAGCAAGTCACGTGGATTTATTGCTAAGGTGGAATAGTCAAGTTGGAAAATCAATGGTTTTAAGTCAATAAGGGCCAGATTTGGGATTTAAGTGAAAGTTGGTGCTTTTTTACGAGACAAAAAAAAGTTCGGGCCAGAATTGTCCCTTGACCTAAAGTTGGTGCTTTTTTACGGGACAAGAAAAAGTTCGGGCCATAATTGTCCCTCGACCTAAAGTCGATGTTTTTTTATGGAACAAAATAAAGTTCGGGCCAAAATTATTCCTCGACATAAAGTTAGTGCTTTTTTTATAATTAACCCCTTTTTTCACTCCCTCCATAGCTAAAATATTCCTTAACAAAATATTCTGACGATAATACCCTTTGTGGTCCCACTTTTTAGCATCCATTTGTCTATTTTTTTATTGATTTCCTATTTCTTTTATTGTGAGTTTTATATCCACTTTCCTTAATATTCTTCTTTCTCTCTTATCTCTTTCTTTCTTTCTTTCTTTTTTTATCAAACTCTGATCTCTCTTAACAGGTAGACAAATGGAGAATCGTGAAGGTCACATCCTTGTCGCATATCCTAAGCAGGACTACATCAACCCACCACCACGACGTCGACGAAAGTTGAAAGTCCTAAAACTCGTTACAATTGAGTTGAAAGAAGAAATTATAGTACCATTATTTAGACACTAGGGATAAGTGAACCGAAAATCCTAAAACTTGTCACGAAAGTGTAATTAAGTTTTAAAACTTTCAAAAAGTGCAATCAAGTCCTAAAATTTGTTGCAATTGAGTTCTAAAATTTTAAAAAATTGCAATCAAATGCTATTGTTTAGATATTACAGTAAGAAAAAAAAGTTACAATTTTTTTTGCTAGAAAAAATAACATATGTTATCAGTTTTGCAAAAATGTAATATTTTCTTAAGTTATCGGTTTTGCAAAGCCCATTTAACGAATTTTCTTAGCTCACACTTCTGAGTGATAAGTCACAAAAAAAAAGTCATAATATAAGCTATTCGAAATTTGCAAAAATGCAAAATTTCATAAATTATCAATTTTGGAAAAAAGTCCATTTAAGGAATTTTCTCAGCTCACGCTTCTGAACAGTAAGTCACAAACATATGCAATATTTTATTCTAGCCTAACATTTAATAGTGGTTACAAGTCATGGGTATCATCCATACCCAAACTTAACCAAAATTAAATGAGAGTGATGTCCATAATTGTAACTACACCAACATGACATAACTTGTAACCCTCTAGAAAATTTTCTTCGACTGGAAATAAGGATCATATTGCTCCTTTAATAATAGGACGACGCTATTTCCACTCCCTATGACTAAATTCATCCAATTTTCAACAAAAAGACAAAATTACCCTTGGTCATCAAATTGCAACTCAACGTGGTAACCCCAAATTTATTTACTTTCCTCTTTTTATAAATTTTTTTATAAGAATTTCACATGTTTAGTTTTTGGTTATTATAGGTATCTCATATATATGAAAGGCACTATATTTTTTTCATTATTAGTATTTACTTCCGTACAAAATAGTTTTGTTGAAACGAGAAATTTCCGAGATATCAAATTCTATTCTACATTGTCAATCAAATTTATGGACAAATAGTCAAGTAGAATCTAGAAAACAAAATAATATATATAATTTTTTAAAACAATCACTTGTTTATAAATTTTAACTTTTGTTGTGCATAACCCCATTTAACCCATTTTTATTGGTTTTCTTATATATGCACACATACACATGTAATGGGATGATTGAATGAAGCCAAAAAAAAAACCTTTTTTGAATATAAATAAAATCACAATTATATCCTCCAACGTCAAACTTTAAAAGATAAAATTTAATTAAATTAATAAATTACATCAAATGATGATTTTTTTCTTTAGAATTGCCAGTGAAATCTCATTGTAACGTATACCATTCATGAAGTGTTTGTGGAAAAATATCAAGACACCTTATTGTGCATGGTGATGATAGTGTATTCCTTGATATTCTGACGTGCTTCATGTGAAAGCATCTCGTCAATAGTTGGGAAAAAAGATAAATTCTTCATTGTAGTAAATAAAGAGATTTGATATATATATATATATATATATATATATATATGTGTGTGTTTTTTTTAAACTAGTGAAATTAAAAATAAAAAAATTTACCAAGGAAGTAAGCTTTTGAGATAAGAAGGAAAAACAATAGATAAGTTGTTATAAGAGCAAAAATGAAGTGAGACTTTTAAGTTTTTTTACTATATCAAAAGATTTTTTTTCCTTACAATTGGCAAGATACTTTTACATTGATCATGTAAAACATTATAGGAAAATCTAAAAATACACTAAAAAAATTCTTTAAAAACGAAAAAATATTTGAAATGCTTAATAACGGCAACCAAATTCTAAATGGAAATAGAAAAATTTAGAAAAAAAAAAAAAGGAACTGGGGGAGGGGGGGTCACACAATCTTGTCCTTTTAGTGTAAAATCAAGAGACCCATTCTATGAAAACTCTTAACAACTTACCCTCTATCTTTGTGCCTTTAGTGGGCCTAGTATTTCCGGTAATTGCTAGGTGGAATCAGTCGTATAAAGGTTGGAAATAGCATCGCCAAAAAAATATAGTTGTTGGACAAGGCTTTTGATCTTCATATTCTCCTTGAACTACGCCTACAAGATAGGTATACATTAAATCGATTTGTAATATACTGAATTATAAGAGAATCCATCACTTTAAATTGCAATTGAATTATCGAGGACAATTTTATCTTTTTAGTGTAAAATCGAGGTGCCATCTTCAAGAGTTCGGCGAAGATTGATGAAGATATCAATAAGAGGTGAACAAGTCTAATATGTGAGGATTTCATGAAAACTTGGAGATATCATGATCTATCTTTCATCAACTTGGAATCTTTAGAAGCTAACATACTTAAAAAGATCATTGGACGTTTGATCGCAAGTCATTTAACCATCGACAACATGAACAAGCTGATAATTATGTGCACGTGCAAATGTTGAGTGATAAATAACTGTTGGCGTGAGCTGTTAATTAGTTGGTTGTTATATTTTAGGAATAGATTAGCACCAAAATAAGAAGAAATCGTTTTGTTATTTGTGTATATCCAGTTACCATATTTGTAGGAGGAAATTTAGGCCAAACATATATATGTATCTCTATTCAGTCATTGGAATAGAAGAACAAGAACGAATTCTTTTCCTCATGGTATCAGAGCATCAATCCTAGGACCTGCCGTGTTCCATGGAGGGACGGGAAATAGTTACAACACCATCTAGTGAAGGATCGACAGCCACAATGATCCTTGAGAATCTTACGGCTGCGATGAAGCAGCTTGTAGCACAACAGAATCCACCATCATCGACAGAAAACTCTGCCCCTACAATTGCCATTAAGTTCAACGGCATGAACTATGGCTTGTGGTCCCAAGTTGTCGAGATGAACGTCTCCGGCAAAGATAAATTGGGATACTTGACTGGTGACATTCCACAACCGGCCCAAACTGACCCTGCTCTCCAGAAGTGGAAAATTGAAGATGCCACCGTGAAAGGTTGGCTCATAAACTCAATGGAACCCGCGTTGATCGGAAATTTTATAAGATTCCCAACCGCAAAAGCAGTATGGGAGTCGGTAGCAACAACCTATTTTGATGGGACTGATACGTCCCAAGTATATGATCTGAAGCGGCAGGTGTCGCGATTAAAGCAGAACGGAGGACCAATTGAAACCTACTATAACAATCTTCAGGCTCTCTGGAGAGAAATCGATTTTCGCAGGCCAAATCCCATGACGTGTGCTGATGATATTGCGAGATATAACTCGACAGTTCAAGAAGATCGAGTGTATCTCTTCCTTGATGGACTGGATGATCGACTCGACAAGGTTAGAGTCGATGTACTACAGATGCAACCATTCCCCACTGTAAAGTAAGCATATGCTCGGGTGAGACGGGAAGATATTCGACAAATGGTGATGCTCTCATCTAGAGAACATGGAGTCTCGGGTGGGGCTATGATCTCTCGACGTGAGGGGGCAGACTCTCGACTCCGTTTGACGATAAGGGGAACACCAAATCGGGATGTTTGGAAAAAAGGAGGTGCACAACAACCTACCGTTGTCTCTGGAGGGTGTTCTCACTGTGGGAATTCACGACACACGAAGGATACTTGTTTTAAACTCCACGAGTATCCTGAGTGGTGGGAAGAATTACATAAAAAGAAGAATGACAGAAAAAGGGGCAGGAAAAGGAAGTGCTCAGGCAGCTTTAGTCTCCAGAGGTACTGAATTCTCGTTAGTACCAGATCAGAGACCAATTGAAGAGACTGAAGGTAATTCAGGTTGTGTTTTTTCTGTCTCTCACATGGATAAGAATGTGGGATGGATTATTGACTCTGGGGCCACCGATCACATGACATTTGACTCCCAAGATCTTGCAACAACAACTTCTCCAAGGCGGGACTAGATTACAAATGCAAATGGTCATAGCTCCAGTGTAACTGGAGCAGGAGATGTTACACTTTCTAAATCTGTCTCTCTTTCAAATTGCTAGTGCCCTCTTTATCAAATAAGTTATTGTCTGTAGGACAACTTACCAAAGACTTACAGTGTTGTGTTCGAATGTATCCTGATTTTTGTCTTTTCCAGGACATTTGCACGAAGGAGATTATTGGACGTGGTACTAAGAGGGATGGATTATATTTCTTGGATGATTTTGGGTCGAGGTCAGGTCATGTTTTACATACTCAGGGTCATCTTGACAAAGAAAGAAACTTGGTTTGGTTATGGCACCGTCGACTTGGACATCCTTCTTTTAGGTACTTGAAGATTTTATTTCCTGAATTATTTCGTCATTTTTCAGAGTCATTATTTACATGTGAAACTTGTATTCGAGCAAAAAGTCACCGTGTTAGTTTTCCTCCTAGTATCAATAAAAGAACAAAACCATTTGCTTTAATTCATTCTGATGTGTGGGGGCCATCTCCAATCTCTACAATTTCTAGTTTTAGATGGTTTGTTACATTTGTGGACGATTGCACTAGGATGACTTGGCTATATCTAATGAAACACAAGGATGAGGTTACCGCTATATTTGAAAAATTCCATGAAATGATTAAAACACAGTTTGATGAAAAGATTCAAGTACTTCGAACAGATAATGGGGGGGAATATGTGAACAACAAGCTTGGTGCCTACTTTCATCGGCATGGGATCATTCATGAAACCTCTTGTGCTCAAACACCACAACAGAATGGAGTAGCCAAGCGAAAGAACCGACATATTCTTGAGACCGCAAGGGCTCTTCTCATAGGGGGTCATGTTCCGAAAAGGTTTTGGGATGCTGCTATAGTAACTTCAGTGTATCTAATAAACCGAATGCCCTCGCGGGTGTTGAATTTCCGAACTCCATTGCAAAGCCTTGCCGACCATGTGAAACTTCCTGGTGTTTTGACTCTACCTCCGAAAGTCTTTGGATGTGTGGCTCTTATTCATGTGCATAAAAATCAACGGACCAAACTGGATCCATGTGCAGAACGGTGTGTGTTTATTGGATACGGATCAAACCAGAAAGGATACCGATGTTACAACCCCAGTACCAAGAAGATCCATGTCACACTTGATGTTACTTTTATTGAATATGAGTTCTTTTATCCAGCATCACAACTGAGTATTAGTACCGAGGGAGAAGAGTTGGACAAAAATTGGTGCGATGTTCCCAATATACCGGTGCCTACGGTAAACATCCCAGAATCGACACCGCAACCCACAATGGAGAGCAGTATACCGGCACAGCCAGTGGTGGAAGTACCGCACCTTGCTATAAAAGAACATATAGAATCAGGCAGTGTTGGGGTTCAAGCAGAGCTTCAGGAGGTTTCAGGACAAATTGATTCAGAAAAAGACCTTACTGCTGCTACTGAACAAACTCCTATTTATCCATCTCCCTCTTTAGTATCCGACCAAACTCCTGCGAATGATCCTGAGGTGACCATTTCTTCTCCACTCTGTGATAATTTAAATAGTTGCAAGACGTATGTTCTCCCTGATAGGCACAACAGGGGGAAGGCACCTAACAGATACTCTCACGAAGTCAAAAATCGAAAATCCAAGTATCCTATAGCCAACTATGTGTCAACAAGAAGATTATCAGAAACTTACAAAGCTTTTATCGCCAATGTCTCAGCTGAGCCTGTTCCCAAGAGGGTGGAGGATGCTATGAAGAATCCTAAATGGGCGGCAGCCATGAAAGAGGAGATGGAAGCTTTAGAAAAGAATGGAACTTGGAGACTAGCAACTCTACCACCAGGGAAAAAGGCAGTGGGTTGCAAATGGGTTTTCACGATAAAGTATAAGTCGGATGGGTCTATTGAGAGATATAAGGCATGGCTTGTGGCAAAGGGGTATACACAGACATATGGAGTTGATTATAATGAAACATTCTCTCCAGTAGCAAAATTAAACACTGTGAGAGTTCTGTTGTCCTTGGCAGCTAATTTAAACTGGCCCTTACATCAGCTCGATGTAAAGAATGCATTTCTTCATGGGAATCTGAAAGAAGAAATTTACATGACGGTCCCATCTGGATATAGGTGTGATGGCAACCCGAATGTTGTGTGCAGATTGGAACGGTCACTCTATGGACTGAAACAATCCCCCCGTGCATGGTTTGGAAGATTTTGTTTAGCTATGAAGCGGTATGGATATAAGCAGAGTAATGCTGATCATACCTTGTTCCTGAGGCGGCGCAATGAGAAGGTAACTCTTCTTATTATATATGTTGACGACATCATTATTACAGGGAATGATCATGTAGAGAGTACAAGACTCATGTCTAGATTGAATGGTGACTTTGAAATGAAGAATCTTGGAGAGTTAAAATATTTCCTGGGAATTGAAGTAGCAAGATCGAAAGAAGGAATTTTCTTGTCTCAACGGAAGTATGTGCTAGATCTTCTTGCCGAAGTCGGAATGCTGGAGTGCAAACCAGCTGATACTCCGATAATACAAAATCATAAGCTTCACGAAAGTCCAAATCAGACTCCTGCAGATAGAGATCGGTACCAACGTCTTGTAGGAAGACTAATCTATTTATCTCATACCAGGCCTAACATTGCATATGCTGTAAGTATGGTAAGCCAATTCATGCACGCTCCCAAAAAGGATCACATGGATGCGGTTGTTCGAATCTTGCAATATCTAAAAGCTGCTCCGGGAAAAGGTTTGTTTTTCGGAAAGCATGGTCACCTGGATGTAGAAGGGTATACTGATGCAGATTGGGCAGGAAATGTTACTGATAGGCGGTCAACTTCTAGTTATCTTACTATGGTGGGAGGAAATCTTGTTACATGGCGAAGTAAGAAGCAAAAAGTCTTGTCCCTTTTGAACGCAGAAGCTGAGTTTAGAGGAGTTGCAAAATGGGTATGTGAACTGCTTTGGTTAAAAAGGTTGATGACTGAACTGGGTTACCCTCCAAGGACAAGAATGAGACTCTTCTGTGACAATAAGGCAGCTATAAGTATCTCTGAAAATCCCGCTCAACATGACCGAACTAAACATGTGGAGATTGATCGTAATTTCATTAAAGAGAAACTGGAAGAAGGGGTCATTCAAATCCCGTTCATCAGATCAGGTGATCAACTGGCAGACATGCTAACTAAAGCTGTATCTGGAAGAGACTTCAAAAGCTCACTTTTCAAGATGGGTATCAAAGACATTTTTTCACCCACTTGAGGGGGAGTGTTGGCGTGAGCTGTCAATTAGTTGGTTGTTATATTTTAGGAATAGATTAGCACCAAAATAAGAAGAAATCGTTTTGTTATTTGTGTATATCCAGTTACCATATTTGTAGGAGGAAGTGTAGGCCAAACATATATATGTATCTCCATTCAGTCATTGGAATAGAAGAATAAGAACGAATTCTTTTCCTCAATAACCTCACATCATGTTGATATCGAGTCTCAGGAGATGCTATTGAGCGTGTCGTCTGAAGATCACCATTTATCAAAAGGACTCTAGCTGTTGACAAGTTGACTAAACTATAGTAGGAGAATCAGGAATATGTCAAACAACATTTGGCAATTTCTAAGAAAAACAATGGATTTGACAGAGTCAGCAAACTCCATATTGTAAAATCCTTACAATTGCCGCCAAAACGAATTGTATATGCACTTCTAACCTTGGAAATTGCTACCATCAACTCTTTGCTGCCCAAAAGAGTTTTCAACAAATAAATTAAAGATGTCTATTTAAAAAGGATAAAAAAAGTATGAAAGGGTCGGACGGAAAAATAGAGAAATACTACGTTGCTCCTCATTTTCTCCTTCCGTTAATATTGTACTTATGTCCGTCTGAATGTTCTTTGCGTAGAGTTCTTGCTACTTTGTAAGCAAGTTAGAAGTAAGGGTATAATGGTGGTAGCAATACTTATGTCCTGATGGTGTGATCTATCGATTGATAGGAACAATACGTGTTGATTGTAACTTAGCTTAAAAATTACTAGTGAAATTCAGTCAATATCAAGGCCGTTACTTTGGAAAGAGAATGTAGACTTAAAGATAAAGTCAAACCTCTATAAATCTCTGTGCAATCCTCTCCATGTCCTCATTATCATCTTTATCAACTTATTATTAATTGCATTTGCTTATACGGAACACTTGCACTTGTCATCATCGTTCTGCCATTGATTGTTGTTAATAAGGGTGTGCATCGGTCTGATCCAATTGGTGAATTGAATTGGCTGATTTTAGGTGATTACCAATTCTTTGTGCGGAACGGGACCAAACTGGATTGGCGGACCGAACCGACGGAACCGTTGGGTGCTTGATGAAAGTAAAGCTTATCATGTGGAAACTAGGGGTGAAAGAGAGAGATGAAAGAGGTTCTTCAATGAAGGAACTGTTGGGTGCTCGATTCAGTCGAGAGAGAAAGTAGAGAGATTGGTGTGAGTGTTTTAATAATAAAAGGAAAAGGGACACCCACAAAAATATTTCTCTAGTAGCGCGTCAGTTCCCTCTCTGCACACTTACCTAGGGAAATGTATCTTTGGTCCCACGAAGACTAAAGTAGTGATATATCTTTCTTTTCAATTTTTTGATTAAATTTAAAAAATTATTTAAAAAAAAAGAGAGTGTAGTTGTAAACATAAATATTTTGCTTGATTCCCAAGTAGAAGTGGGAACTGGATCGGACCGAAATCAAGAACTTGTTCCCAATTCCACAATTTAGAAATCAAAAGCCACGAGATCAGGTCCTTGTTCTAGGTCAGTGACCAACCCACACGGGAACTGATCACCCCTAATTGTTGAGCTGCTGCTTATTATCTTTCAAGAGAAAATTTGTTTAAAATTCTTAAACAACCTATTCATCCCTTCTAAGTTATATCGCTAACCCTAGCGGCACCTATTTAGTGTCCCGTGATAATTTTAAGCAAATCATAACGTGACACGTGTACTCCGACGTTTATGTCAGAATCCCGAGACCAGCAAGTACAAAAGCATAATATAACATGCCGTATTTTAATGATGTTACGATGTGTCGTTAGGAAGTGTTGTAAAAAAAACACGTTGTTTGGTGCACCAGTGCATCTAAACATTTTCCCTTCCAAGTGTCAGAAATTTATTGTTCTGTTTTTATTTTATCAGGGGATGGGTGGCTAGTGTTAGACATGGCCACGGGCCGGTTTCGGCCCAGGACCGGCCCGGGTAATACTCAGGACCGGCCCGTTGACCGAGCCCGCAGTTCGAAACCGGAACCGGCCTGTGGCCTACGGGCCCGATTTCGGTTCCAAAAAAAAAAAACGCTTTGATTACATTTTAAGTTCAAGCCCCATCTCTTTCTCTCTTTTTTTCCCCAAATTTGATTACAATGTATATTTTGATTACATTTTATAAATTCATTATTTCATAATTTGATAATTCATTATATTTTTATTTCATAATTTATTTTTTTAATTTTTACCTGCCAGTTCCGAATTGGGCCGGAACCGGAACTGGCCCGGAACCGCCGGTTCCGGTTCATACATGGCCACGAACCGGAACCAGCCGGTTCCGAACCGTGGCCATGTCTAGCTGGTGTGACCGTATTTGGTTACTTCTTGTTGCCAAACATCGACCAAATGGATTAAGTTTTGGAAGAGAGATTCGTGGGTCGAGACTGATCCAGTTAAATGTCAGAAAGAGAGAGGGAGAAGGGGGGTTGATGGGGCCAGACTGATCCACCAAATGACGCAGGACTGCTTGTGATTGGGCCCTAAAAGAAGCACTCGCAACCTCATAAGGCCGAACAAAGAGAACATGGATCTCACTGTGCAGTTACGACGGCCCTTCGGTCCCTTATTACCCCAGAGCCCTCCTCAAGTCGAGCATAGCACACCAAAACCCGAAAAGGAAAAGTTCCATTCTGTGACTTTGAGCCCCAAAATTGATTGTCAGTTCGTCCTCAACTGCGGCGATTGACGAAAATCCAGCCCGAGCAACACACACCGGGTCTCACTGTTTATAGAGCACGATACGCCGGTTCCAAGACGTCTCGACATCTTTCGAGCATGCGATAGAATTAGCGAATTTCCTGTAAACTTAGGTCCCCCTTTTTATTCTCACCTTTTCTTTAACAACCGAAATTTCGTATTTTGTTTCGGGAGGGGAACTTAAACTCGGATGTGATTAGACACTCTCTCAACTTTTCATTTGATCCGCGTTTTTTCTCTGGCCCCACTTTTTCTAGTACTCCTCTTTTCTCTCCGAATCACTCGTTCTGGGACTCCTCTTTTATCCTCATATTTGTTTTTTTTTATATAAAAATCGAGTGCCCGATGCTCTTTAAGCACAGGATTAATCCCCTTCCAGTAGTAGTCCCCCTATTCCTCTTATATTGAGAAATCATAAGAGACGCGGGTCCATGCTATCTTAGAGGCTACCTAAATAGAATGTATAAATATGATGATTCGAATCCAAACCTTAAATGAGAAGGACGAACGCGCTTATTACTTGAGAGTAATGCTTAGAGTTGTTCTCTTGCGTAGTTTTCTATAAGAACATCAGTTGGATGGTAATTTGTTTCGTGATGTAGATCTAGAATTATACAACATTGTTACATGAGGTTAGCTAGCTCTCCCACAGCCAAGGGGTTAGTCTAATATATAATGTTGTCAAAACTTTACCCAGGCAGCAAGTGAGCTTCCTTCCTAATGCCCTTTCTTTGACTTGCCTATCTCTTCGTTCTTTTCCTTTTTTCCTTTCAAATAATGAAGACATTCATCTTAGATGAATAGAGAGGGATATTAGGAAAATATCATATTAACCTCGTAAACTAAATACGACACGAGTCGAAATTTAGATGAATGAGAGCATAGAAGTATTTATGTATGACAATAAAAAGAATTTCTTCACTCTTGATCCTTTCCCTTGACAAACACAAATTCGTTTATAACAGTTTGAAACTCACTTACCCGAATACCAAGTTCCTTAATAATTCACTAAAAGCACAATTTTTTTTTGGCAATACTAAGGTGTTTCTGGCAAGTACTATAGCGTTAATATGCGCCTTTTGTATAACCTATTTGAACCGTACATACGAATTCATCGGTATCCCATGTAAAGCACTAGCTAAAGCGTGACGGTTTCCGCATAAATGCCATTTTTCCACCTTGCTATTTCTCTATACGAGAGAGAGAGAGAGAGAGAGAGAGAGGAAGGAGGAGGAGGAGGACTCCTCAAGATGTCGGAAAACCCCTTTGTTAATAAATACATTACCAATGGTACTTGTGCCTCGGAGACATGAGGACTTTCTCTAATGTTCCAATTTACTTTGTTAATTGGACACACTACATGGTACTTGTGCCTCGGGAGAACGATGGAATTGGCACAAAAGAGAGAACAAGAGGTGCTGCTGTTCGAGAGTCCCATTTTCCTAAAAGGGAAATAATTAATTCCAAAATGGCATATCGGGAAACATAATCCAAGGACTGTCCTGCCTCGCTTTCACATGGAAGATGACTCACCCTCCCCTCTAAAACTAGTAAAAAGCTGACTGGGGATCTGAAGAGCGGGGGTGTGGAGTCCACGGCTATATATAGCCAAATATGCTTCCCGGTTTCCCTTTTCATTTATATGTTTCTCCTCTAATTTCTATGAGCTTTGCCTGTCTTTCTCACGTTGGGTCATAGACTTCTTACGAGGTTCTGACTTGGCCCTTCGTGATTGGCTGCTGGAACACCTGGGGCATGCCTAGATTCTTTCGGGTTTGAGCTCCTCCTTTCAAGATTGGTGGTTTATTGCTTCAAGAGATTATTAAAATAGTCCAATATTATACCTTATGTAACAAAAAAAAAAAATCGATGGAAAGGGCTATTAAGATATGAAGGTCGACGTACATATTTAGCTATGTAGCCTCGAGAGAGTCCGAATTAGATTTGAGATTTGGAAGCGTTATGGAAATGTACCGGGGAGAATAATTTTTTTTTTCCCATTAGAGTTGGTTATACGATGAACCTTTGATGAAATGTCGAAAGTTTAAACCATTTAGTTAGGGCCAAAGGACTCTAACTTTGACTCACCTAGCTGGGATGTTATGTTTTATATTAACCAAGGAACCCACGTCCTTATCCTTCAATGCTACAATAAAAGAGAATGTGTGTTCTTGAAAATTAATTTGTCATTTGGATGTCTTTCCAAATCCAGCTCTCAATCACGTTGAAATATTGGAGGCTAGTCAGTTACATTGTAGCTTGATAGATCTACATATAACCCACCGCGCTCTATTTCACTGGTTCACATTAGCATGTCGCTAGCTCTATGCCAAATTTGTCCCATACGAGTCGAAGATTGTGAGGGTTGCTAGAGGTGGCATGATTTCGAAATGTGGTCAAGGTGGAGGGCAGTGACACTTGCCGGTGGCCATGGCAGATCGATAGAGGGGAGAATATGTGTTTGTGCGTGCGTGGGCACGTGTTTGTTTGTGTTAGGAGTTAGGGTTACGGTTTGGTATAAAGAATTTTTAGTTCTATCGAGAACGACGTGGTATTAGTGAATGTGACATAGTTTAGTATACTCATTAACACCCAATTGTCATGCTTTTTGACAAGTAAAACATTTATTTATAGCTGCCAACGAAATCCTAGTGGATGCCAATTTTGTCCCCAAGCTTACAGATAATATCTTCTTAAAGGAAACTTAAGAAGTCATGATAATTGAAAATGTCTCCCGAGCAAAATAAAAATTTTTATTGTTTTGGAATTTTTTTCCGATAAGATATTATTTTCGAAATTTGGCCTTCATGTATGCTAGAGCAAGAATGGGAGAAATTGTCCAATCGATCCTAAACCTGTTGTACAGATTTTAATTCAGTTATGCATTTTTCGATTTTGACAATTTAGTCATAAACCTCATATGCTAAATTTCAATGTAGTCCTTTCAGCTAATTTAACAGTGTACCGCATAGGTCGACCAACGATAATTAAACCACCATATAAGTGATTTTCAACGAAAATTGATTGGAAAAATTATATTGAAATTCCGCATAAAAGTTTAGGACATATTGTGGGGAATTTGTGAGGAATTTATTGTGGCGCATTATTCTTCATCCCGACATCATGCTTTCCAACTGAAAATAAAAAGGGAACATTGGATGCAACTATACACGTTTCGTGCCTTTTGGCCATATTGGCTTGCAGCCCTAGATGTTCAATTGCTACTTTTTAAATTTTCCATATTATCTTGATTCTACCTTTTGGAAAAATTTGAGAATCCTTCTTTCCCCGAAGAAAAAGGGAGCGTTGACCAGTATAAGTGCCGATGTTCTCAAGGAACAACTTTCTTTTTCCTGGGTTTCATTTTTTATTCTTTCTGATTGTCAAATATTTACATGAATCGAGAGGTCACTTTTTGGACGACCACGCAATTAATATGCAATTCCCAACTTTATTCGGAAAGTGACACTCTTTAAATTCTTTTAAGGTCCGTCTATTTCGTAAAAAAATAAATAATTTTAAAAATATTTTCCTAAAAAATTTTGCTCGTGCTGCCTATAAAAATGAATGAAAGAAAATATTTTGTCCGCGAAAGTGTTTAGACGTAAATTGTTATCTATAATGATAATATTTTTTACTAATTAATTATTTCGAGCAATACAAACGATCGTTTTTATAAATATATTTTTAAAATTATTTATTTTTCGTGAAATAAAAGAAGCCTTAGTTCTTCTCCACGTTTATAAAGATATCTATAGATAAAGGTTTTGGGAGAACACGAGTCATTGTCTTGAAACATTTGTTTTATATTTATCCAACTCATCTAACTCTTTTCATATGCAATTCCCAACTTTATTCAGGTACGTATAGATTCGGGTGTCGCTCTTTAGAATACCTATAATGGAAGCGGAAGGTTGTAAGAGAGGACACGTATCTTTCCTTTAGGCCGTTCATTTATTGTTCTCGTTTTATTTTGTATTATCCAGCTCATCTAACGCTTTTTTATTATTTAATTTTTTGTTTAAATTGGCAAGTTAATCTTACACTTTTCATCACTATCTTTCTACTTAATAGCTAGAAGAAGAGTGAAAAAAGCGCTGTCCTTTTTAAAACATTTAGTTTCCCTTCCTCTTTAAACATAACTTTTATTCTGCAAGCAAAGTGCGGATTACATGCTAGGCTAGTATTTATGACGAAACTTAATTCACTATATTTAAACGTCTAGGAGGAAAAAAAGGACTTTTTTAATGAAAGGGTAGCAGGAATAGCAAACGGTTGGGATTTTCTTGATTATGAAAATAACAATTTGTTCATTTCCAAAGGACATCAACAAAAAATTATATTCATATGGTTCGATTTGGAGTATCGAGGGTATCGATGCCACTTTCAATTCGCTGGATCCTTGAAGTAGCTTTCAGATAACTCGTGTCGTTACAAGATAAGTTTAGAGAAACTTCATTTGATGAGAAATCCGATGTTTACCGAAAGAAGGGAGTTGCGTGTATGATAAATGGAGAATTTTCATGGACCGACTTTCATCAATCAAAGTTCCGCTCTTTTCAGACGATGAGAGCATGAGACCACATAAAAAATTTGTGATTGGAGATGGCCTCGTTCTCGTTCTGATGGTGTGATTGCCGTTCAATCCGCAACACGTGAGGTGCTATTCACCCTGGCACCTATTCAGTTGACAGAGTTACCTCGATTGGCACAGAAAATGGTGGACGCAATCATGTTGAGGCTTGGAATTTGGTTTGAAACCAGGGTGCTAAGGTAGCTTAGTATTAGATTAATTGGAATTAAGCCAACCTTAAAGCAAACCTTTCTTGTTGCAGGCTTATTATGACAGATTGAAAAGATGGTTGTTCCGGTCCCAGCTCTAATTCTATCTGTCATGGAAGAATATCGCCCCACATGTTTTGGTTCGAAAATTTTTATTTAGATTTGAGCGGGGATTAATCCTTCTCTAAACCGAGATTTAATTAATATTTCACAAGGACGAAATTTGCAAAAGATTTTATTAAAACGCGCCCCTCAAGCATATGTTAAGAAGCTATTTGAAGTATATTTGCACTTTCAACCTAAGCCGTTTTCCTAGTGGTACGTGTAATCAACATTTCGGAAATCAAAGTCTTTCGTATTAGGTATTCTTAATTAATATCCCCGGAGTCATTCGTTAACGAGACTCGTATGTAAAATTTGAGCTTTCAAGTTCTTGATTTTTAGAAGTCCGAGACTTTTAACTACCGAAAAGTCTTGATTTCGGAACGCACCCTAGAAAACTAAAACATTGAAATCCTACGTCGAATTTCTATCCGACATGAACCAAATCTGTGGCTATGTCCAATGAAGTACCTCAAGAAAAACTACTGGAGTTACATTGTGGGCAGCAGAAAGTAACAGGATACGAACCACAGGAAAACTTCAGTCCATTTCGAAAAACACTTTTTTTTTTTCACCTCAGCTATCGAAAAAGCAAAAGGAAGATAGAGTAAAAAACGGGGAAGTACTCGAGCGAATCGACATCCAAAGCTTGAAAGAAAAACGAGGCCTTCCTTTAGTCAACATCTATGACATATCTGGAAATACATCCCACCATATTTTAAATGGAAACCCTATACGTGGTAGCATCTCGCCCCCATGTTTTTCTTTCGTTTGTTTTTTCTTTTTACATCATCGTTGTTGTGGTCCTTCGTTTCCTATATTTGCGTCGAACCAAGGAAAGGTGTGCCCAATCAACGTTCGTTGAACTCAAACCGAGACAAGACAACCTTTCTTTTAAGGTTTTTCCTTTCACTCGTTTCGGTTTTGCTCCTTTAAACCGCCGACGGACCTTTTCCGGTGCTTCGGTGCATCGTGCGCCTTTTGAGACCAAACTTTCTACCGGCAAATATTCTAAAATTTATTAACGAAGGCAACCCGGACTTTGATCTAAGACTTAGGATGATAGGGATCTGGAAAAATATGAACTTGAGACCCTTTGCTCTAATATCACGTGAGATTATGGATTCACTAGTAATTATTCTAAAAGTTTAAGTTCAGACAAATTAGACACCACCCATGATTGGGTGAATAGCCTAATTATGAGATTATTTGAGCTGTGTACCTCGGCACTTGAACTGTTCATTATTAAAGTTTTAACCGTTAAATAAAATGACGTATGAGGAACTCTAAACGTTTGATTATGGATGCCATCTCAAAGTTGAGTACGCAATCATTTGTCCTTAACTATCAAACTGTTAGAACAAAATCAGAAAGCGATTTGCATCTTAGCCTAGTAATATGGATTCGAAACTTGTGTCGTACTCCTAACTCATCCGAAAAAATCCCTTTCTTAAATGATTACTACAAGCAATTTTTTCAGGGTTTGGATGTGGCCAAACTTTATACAGGCTTTACCCACCTGCGCATGGCCGAGTTGGTGGGCGCTTTCCTTCCCTCAAAGAGGTTCTGGGTTCGAATCCTCGCTCGGTTCCGTAATTTAAGTGGGGGGTCCTGGCGGTGGGTTGCTGGGCTAATCTCCCCCGAGGTATAGGAGCCCCGATTACCTGTGCGGGCTCGTCCCCGAGAAATGGTGGCGGATCCTCGGTTACACAAAAAAAAAAAAACTTTATACAGGCTTTTAATGTGTGAATAGGGCTATAAAGGTGGATTCACTCGAGACATGTGACGCTCTACGAACAGTAAGCCCATTGCGAGACCCATCAACCAAGTTCATTGCATCCCTACATAGTTAGGTATGTATCTTGAATGGGGCATGTTCTATCCTTTTATAAAACCCATTAACTCTCCTTCTCTCTTTGATTCTCGGAAGAATGTATATTGACTTTAGTATCGGAAGGTCTCGGCAAATGCCTAGACGACTTCCTTTCGTTCGATGTGCAGATTGCAACCAGTGAAGTAATTGTTCGGCAGCCCGTAAGCATGTAAAAACCAGTAGTCAAGTACATCTTGAGATAGACAACCCTCGTACATGGACTATTTAGTGCGGCATCCGAATTGTGTTTTACTACTTCATGTGCCTATTTCTTGTTATTCAAGTACGTGTGCATTTTTTGGTGCACTTTTTCTTGGATACGTAGCTGAGAAGTAATATTCAATTTAAAAGATTCTTTTAAAAGGATCCCATCGGTTGCTCAAGTAATAATTGCGTTTTCTCATTTCGCTCAAGATATGGGTTCAAATCACCATATATGTGCATTATCTTAAGCTAGACTTGTATACTTCCAGTAATTACTCGTTGTGTGTGGTACGACTATGGGGGGCTGTAGATTGGCAGGTATTTTAAGATTCTCGACTATTTATTGAAATTAATAGAAAAATCTAAATGTTTTTCCACACGTTTTTCTGTTCTCCTATTTTCTTTGCCAATGGTTGGTGAACGTGATTTATTGCGACATTTATGTATAGCTTGCCTTCTCTGCCCAAAGCAGCTCACACCCTTATAGTTTCAATCGTCTGACAAGTAGCAAATTTGAAGCTTTTGCATTCTACCCTAAATCCTAATAGAAAGTGCTTCTTCTAGCGTTCTACCCAGGGAAAAAAAAAGCTGGGAAGTGATGCCTGGAATTCCGGATCATGTTGGTAATGATTAAAACCTTTGTGAAATGATTTTACACACATACGTAAGACCCCCCAATGAATTGAAAGGCAGTATATGCTTCCTCTTTGTGCTGCATTTGCACGTGGAGACGAAAGCTTTTGCATCAGCACAAGCCCTGATAAAGCACTTTACTTTTGTCTTTTGGGTATTGTTAATAAGTGCGCGCTTGGGCACATACTGAGCATACTTAATTTGTGATAATTAATTTATTAAAACACGCACGACACGAGATCCGTTAATGCATTGAAAACTAGATGCCCTTAATTGATTGCGTGAGCTATGCCCTTAGACACTCATTAACATAATATTCTTTAGTTAGAAAAAGACACAAAATTTTCTTTTTTAACTAGCTAGGTTGGTGCAGGTCTTTTGCACACTGGTCGTTGGTTTTATTCCCATCGATCATTATGCGGTGATTAACATTAAATTTGCATAAATAAAGTTTATAAGTTTTCGTAACTTCGTGATGTGTGCAAAATACTATATGTTAATTGATAAGAGTGTAACATTTATGTTATGGATGCATTATGCATAATTCGCCTTGACGTATTAAGAAAATCATCATTCGTAATTTGTAACCGGTCTCCTATGCTATGAACTCCAAAGACTGATATCTACTTTGTTAAACAAATTTAATAAAAGCATTTGAGTGCAAAATATAATTCCATTAAAGGGCATGTGGTAGATTTAGATTTTAGTACCTTCTGAAAATGGAGATCGTACTTGAAAAAAAAATGGAGATCATAATGTATTGAGCAATAAATAAAGTATGAGGAAGATCAACACACGTCTTATGTTAATGGCAGTGTAAGTTCTGCGTAAATCGAAAGTATAATATACAAAATTGATGGGATTTATCTTCTAAATACGTGAAAATAATATTATCAAAATGTTTGGATTTATATATAGCTAGCATGATTGTGTACTACTTTTATAATTTGTCTGATTTTTGTTATGATTTCGGGCTATTTATGGCTGGTTAGTTTCTTCTTAGTCAACCTTATTATGAATATGTTTTCAAATTGATTGAACCTATTATTTTTTCATGGGGCTCCTTGATCATTTCATGCAAGTTCAGAGATTAGCCAACAAATTTTCTTCTTTAGGATGCACATTAAAAGCCTATATATACATTTAGCAGCACATACGAAATGAAGTTAAGCTTTCACTATTATATATACTAGCGTGTTTGTGTGTATATATATTTGCGACAAAAACAGACTAATACTACTCGGACTGCCGTAGCACACTGACATAGTTCAGACCAACCGTACCCATTGATCATGTCACATGGTTATGATGTGGAATGTCTTAGCTAATTCGAATGGAAAACACTATTGTTCTTCGCACGCACTCACCCGCGCTTTGTCTCGTATAAAAAGAAGGGAAAACAGATGCGCGCATTAACAAGCTCGTTTCGCTTTCGAAGAGAAACTCTCTGGCTCTCGTCAGGTCCACTTCCACCCAGAGATTTTCACCCGTTGGTTGATGATGGAAGATCAAGACTCTGACGCTCGAATTATGCAATCATCTGCAATTTGGATTAAAGGGATTCCGTCCTTTTGTCATTCCGGGCTGCATCAAAGATTTATAGGATCTATCATTAAATCTCACCAAGTTAATATCCACCAGCTACCCAATTTAGATGCTAAAAATTAAATAAACTTGTTAAACGTAGACCGTTACTTCAGATTATTATTAAACCTAGGGTTAATACTATGAAAAACCCCAAACTGATACACTTGTGGTAAATTTACCCTAAACTAATTTTTTGACTTCAACAACTCTAAACTGGTACACCTGTGATAAATTTACCGTTCATTAACTTTCGTTAAATTTTTCTATCAAATTCCTAAGTTGGATGACACGTGGCAGTTGATAGGTGTACCAGTTTAGGGTTTTACCCCTCCGTATGTCGCGGGTTTACCAATTTATGATTTTTCGTAATATTAATTCAATTTAACGAAGGGTAAATTTGTCACAAGTATACAAGTTTTGGATTTTTTATGGTTAAAAAATTAGTTCGAAGTAAATTTGTTACAGTTGTATAAGTTTGGAGTTTTTTGTGATATTAACCCTTAAACCTATATGACCTACTTTTTTCAAACAAACAAATCAGCACTAAAATTAGGAATTAGATGAGCTCTATTAACAAGTACTTGGACTTCACCTATTCCTATCATCTATGTCGCACAGCTAACACAAAGTACATCACTCGCGCTCATTTCTTTTTCCATCATCTCTCTGTTTGCGCTTGTCAAATTTCGTGAAATCTTTCGCGAGCAACTTTAGGCATGATGCTCTGTGAAATTTCTTCTTTTGCTCCAACCCCTCAAATGAAACATCATATAATCAGCACCCAAGAGGCAAGATGCTCGACATACTTTAAGTTCAAGCATCGACAATGACCTAAATAAAGGGTTTACCTTGAAGAGACTCCATGAAAACTTCTAGTTGGCTATAGTTATTGAACTTCGTCGAGACTTGCTTTCCTCCTAAATCTGGGTTTTCAGAGTTTCCAGTATTTTGGTTCTGGGGCTCATGGCTAAAGTGAAGTACTTGTGGCAGAGATTGGTAGATGAAGATGTACCGCACTGAAAAGAAAAACTACGGACGCTGAAATTACTTGAAGAAGAAAATTTATTAAACCCAAACAATGTTTACATTGATATGAACCAATAAGACTTAGACAAACTAGGTCCTGGGAGGGCATTCTTATCTACAGAAATCTCGGTAAGTACGTGGTCCACAGGACAAAACTTGATATTTTTATGAACGAAAACTAGTTTGTAAAATTATCCCAACTAGCGGTAATTTTAGAAAATAATCTCATATGGAACTACTTTTGAGAGAGCTATCAAAGCGATACTTTCCTTCGATCGATTGCGATTTATCACATTAAGGTGAAATTTCAAAGATAACTTGATCTCCTAAAATTATATCGAAACTGTTATTCTCATCATGGAGCACTATCGGTAATATAATGGCATCACTTCGCCATTCCATGTGGTAACCTACTGCACATGCTGACGCGGGCTTGGTACGAAAAAATTCAAGATATTCATTGATTGCACATCTAATAACACTTAGGGCAGTGTAGGGATGAATGCTGCTTATAAAGAATCTAATGTAAGATCTCACGCTCAGGCTCAGAAATACCGCGATGAATTGACAGGGAGAAGGCCCCTGGGGAGCTGGGGTAGGCCAATAACATCGGTAGTAATATCACAAGCTAGATAGAGAGAGAGGGAGAAGCGGTAATCATCGTGCTTTTGTGAGGTGATGGGAGGTATGGCTCCACCCGTACGGAATCCCGAACTCCTGTACATAAAAAGAAACGAAACATGAAACCTTATTCAAAATTTTGATAATCAGTATAAACCTTAACCCCGCCATCACTGTCAGGAACAGTTTATATTTCCTTTCTTTTTCGGGGGGGTTTACAAGAAAAGAAACATTAAAATAAAATGGGAACCAGAAGGAAGGAGAGAGAGAGAGAGAGAGAGAGAGCAGAAAGTGACTTGCCCTGGTGTAGGAGGAGGTAGTAGGAGAGGCTTGATACACATTCTATATATCGTCTTGAAGCCTCCAACGGCGCAGATATTTCCTTGCTTTTTTAGGCAAAATGTTGAAAAACTGGTGATAATAAAACGAAGTCCTGTTTAGCTATAAAGGGAAGCCCCATCCTTTCCTCTTCCTTTCTTTTTCTAACCTGTCCCCCCCCCCCCCCCTCCCTCCCCTCTCGCTCTCTCTCTCTCCTCTCAATTCTTTCTCGGATTGGTGTCTCTGCGTGGCCTTTGATCGGCCATCACCTGAGCCCGCCTCTGCAAGCAAGGTAACAAATGAGCCAAACAAGGGAAAGAACCCACCAATTTTTCCTCGTCTTTGGTTTTTTGTTTGGTCGAAGTTTTTTGCTCGTCTTGCGGTTTGGTTTTGCTTGCTCTTTTGAGGTTGGTCACTGTTTGGTGGGTTTTCTGGGTTGTTTTTGGAAATGGATCTGGTTTTCCTTTTCTGGTTCCTTCTCTTTTTGGTCTAGGGTTTGTGCTTCTGCAAGATCTCCTCCACACAAAATCGAACCCCACTTGCCATTACTATTCTGTACAATTTTCCTATTCATGTTCAGTGTACGCTGAGACAATGTGTGGTTTTCATGGTCTGGTTCTTGATAAAGTTTCCTTCTTTGTTTTCTCTCTCTTGGGTTCACAGTGAAGGAGGAGGAGTACAAGGAATATGGCGAGAGAGAAGATCAAGATCAAGAAGATAGACAATGTGACGGCGAGGCAGGTGACGTTTTCTAAGAGGAGGCGAGGGCTTTTCAAGAAAGCCGGGGAGCTATCGGTCCTGTGCGACGCCGAGGTGGCTGTCGTCATCTTCTCGGCCACCGGCAAGCTCTTCGAGTACTCCAGCTCCAGGTATGTGATCTGGGTTGCTGTCTTTTCTTCCCCCTCTATTCTTTGTCGTTCCTTCTGGTTTCTCTTTCTATTTTGACTTCTTCACTTGACATTTTGACCATCGGAGGTTGAGTGTTTGTGTGTCTTTCTTCGTTTGTCTAAGTGTACCCTGTGCGTGTGTGCTTGAGAGAGAGAGAGAGAGAGAGAGAGAGAGAGAGAGAGAGAGAGAGAGGACGCTCATGAATCATTATGACCATGAAATCTGGAGGCAAATCATGAGTCCTATGGAAACCGAAAGAATCAAAGAGCTTAAAATCTCCTCTCGGGCTGAAGTGCCAGCGGCGCTGATGCATGCGTCCCTCTCACACCTCCTATTATATAGCGGCTAATAAAATATGTACCTCAAATCTATGTATTTTAACTATTTCGCATCTCATCAAAGGAATGATGCCGTTCGAGCATGCAATCTTGTCTTACTTACTTGTCCATCTAATGCTGATAAATCTCTAGGGTGAAGATTCTAATGATTTCTTTTTTTCCGAAAAATTCATCTCTCTCTTACTGAGTCGCCAAAGTTTCCCACTTTGGTATTCTGGTTTTCTGGCCTTTGCCTTCTTTTTCTTCTTCTTCTTCATCGACCTACACGAGCTTAAATTAGGGTTGCCATTGATTCCAGCCGCTCGTTACTAAACCAGTCTTCAGTATATAAACCCAGGAAACCGTTGAAGAGTACATTATCTCTTACTCTGGAAGGATCTTTCCCTTCGATCTGGTGGTGTAAGAATGTATCTAAAATCCTCCCATGATGTGCGTCGCTGATACATACGTCCATACATACGACCATTTAAGCGAGTGTACACGTATGTATAGACTGAAAAGTTTTGGAGGACTTTGAGTTATCATTTCATCGGACCGAATGATTTCATAGATCGCTTTTGAGACATGAGGAGACGAGGTTTCTAGGTCATGAAAAACCACAGCCACATGGTATCTTATGTGGGGGCATACACACACAGTAAGAATATACCCACTGACAAAGAGAAAAGATCTAGCTCCAGTCACCTAGAGGTGCGTGTGTATATAAAAGAAAAGGTTTTTCCTTCTTTCTCTATCTCACTTTCAGAGATGAACTTACTTCGGAGAGGAAAGCTTGACAAAAGGACAGAGAGAAATCTCAACTTAGTAATCATGGCCTATTTAAGGCCCTGTCAATATTGCTGTTGCTCTTGCTGGCCTATATAGTGAGGTCATGGATGGTAATATTGACCATGTTAGCATCATTGATTAAAGTTGTCTATAGGGTCTGCATAAAATTAGCCAGGAGTGTGCATTAGATGTTTCTTGTTAACAAGAGCTTATCCAGTGTGGCAATTCGTGTGTTTATGTTGGGTCATCATTGTCTGGTCTCGAGTTTACATTTGACTTAAATATGACACGTTAAGCAATCATGGCATGACTCTAATATCACAACATTACACGTTTATTAAGCGAGTTACCCGACACGTTTGACATGTTCGAGACATGAGCACCCACATATAAACTTCTAAATATGTTTTCAAACGTGTCTAAACGGATTTAAACAGTTGTTGTTGAAAAGGTCAACTCACACAAGACATGTACGATATTCTTCTATAAACGGGTTTAAATTGTTCATCCTGTTTATGTCAAAACTTGTTTAAGCTTGATATGAACACACTTAAGTACGTGTCATGTAAATTGATCGTGTCGAAAATTGCCAATGCTAAGCTTAGCCATGACCTCACCGATGACGTGCCACTGATGATCGGGAAAGTCCCACAGGCGCCGAGGGCAGTCCTTTCTTCAGTGATATCCTCTGGTATGTAACCTTGAAAAGATTCCTGTGAAGACCCTACAACAAAGCTTTAGCTTGTCCCCTTTGGGCGTATTGCTGTGTACTTGACCATCACCACCTAGTTGTCCTTCCCTTTAGCTTCTCGATATCCAAGGCACAGGTGTCACGAATGCTAAATCAACTTGTGTATTAAAATGATATTTCAAATGAGCAAATATTGAAAACTTAAATGTTGGGGATTTCCAAGCATAGAAGGACCACCTATAGTGGGCTTAATATATACCCAAAAAGAAGGAAAAACACAGAAACAAATGAGGTTAGTGTTGGAGAAATAGAAACCGAACTCTTTGGTTCACAAAGGGAGCATAAAGCCACTGATCTCCATCACCCTAAAACTTTGAAACTGCTATTCAGTTCTAAGAACTGTAGTCCAACTTCTTATGAATGCCAATCCAACTCTTGATGGTCTATAAAAAATCCATCTACTCGAGACTCTAAATGACTTGGGACCTATTTTTACTGGATAGTGTTTGGACTACTACAGTTTTAACAGAAGTATGGTAAAACTATTTAAATAGCTGGTAAACTATGGCATCCAACACAAGGTTGTTTGCTTTGTTTAATTCGCCAATCGAAGCTTTACACATGGTTACTATACATGTTAATAATATACTCTCTCTTGTAGCAAAAGAAGTACACGTATGTCAAGTGATCTAGTGCCATATATTCACACACCGGCGCGCATAAAAAACTCATACTGCTTACATAGGATATATATCTCTCATCATATGCATACAGTCATCCAAGAAAAAGTGCAATGAATCGACACGGTCTCTGTTATATGCTTAAGTAATCAAGTTTTCTTTTGTGCACGCCCCTTTAAATTTAATTTTACCGGTCACTAACTGCGGACCCGACATCTTTTAAACCATATGAAGACAAATATCCCAGTATGTCTGGGCAAATTGAGTTTGTAGGTTGTCTCAAGGGTCTTTCATTTTGTCCTCAAACTCAATCGGCTTCAGCAAGCTGGTTTATGTTCAACCAACAAATAGCTTCTCAATGGAATCTTCAATTTTCTTGTCCTTCTTGCTGCACTTATCTTCTTGTTTCCCTTGTGACCTCTTGAGAACATCGACTTCCGACAAACTCAGGGTGAACAAAAGCCAATTTTAGTCCTGACTAGCAACAAACTTAATGATATCTCGCCTACCACTTCTAGTTCAGCAACGTTTGGTGCTAGATCTTTGTTAACCCTTTTCTTATGAACTAATCTTAGAATCAATCTTGCTTTTGAATCTTCTGGAACGATCCAGCTTTGATACAATTTGTTGGAAAAGTCTAGCAGAATTGAAGTCTAAATATCACATTAGGAGATCTAATAGGCAATGCCTAAATAATATTTAACTTACATAACATTTATGAGAACAAAATGATCTAGATAAGTCCCTTACTCTATAAACAGCCAACTGGATACACCGAATATTGGGCATAGTCATTCGAAATTTGTATGATTATTCACCAACTAGAATGATCTATGTGCTTGATAAAATAGTTGGAAAGCTTTTTCATTCATGAAGAGGTAAAAGCACTTTCTAGTACTCTCAAATGCCTTAAGATCGTTCCCGTTAATTCTTTTCCCACTTTTGTCCTGTAGAGTAAGGAACTTAATCCAACTTCTTTGGAACTCCTTCCAACCTCTACTGGCTGAAGCATTTAAGTATTAAATCATGTATCCATCTAACTATTTGCCTCCCATTTATTTATTTATTCATACGCTTGAATTATAAGTCACATCTTAGTCTATGCTCGTGAGAACATATTGGAAAGTTTAAATAGCCAAAGGGGAAGCGTGTGCAGGAATGAAAGGTAAAACTAGATAGGTAGTAGGAAAAACGGAGAGATTTCACGAGAAGGAGAAAGGAGATGAGGAAGAAAGATGGGCCAAAATTTCTTGGTCTTTCTTCAATAGTTTCTACTCTTTAAATAGCAGAATTCTCAATGGTTCGTGTAGGATGAGGTTTTGAGCATTTGAGAAGGAAAAAAGAGAATGAACCTTGTAGAGTTTCCAAGAAATCCTTCAATTTCTTCACTAGCAAACATGCAAAACGATAAAAGAAAAAAGGGTAATTTAGGCAGAAGAGAAAGAACGCCAATCTTGGACCTTCTGCTCTAAGTATTCAAAAATGTCTAGATACCAAACAGTGGTACAAAGGTAATATTTGCACGGTATACCTTTTTTGCAAAGATAAAATACTCCTATAACTTAAACTTGAAGAAAGAGCGATAATTTATGTTAGGAGAATCTTTGGATTCAAAGTTGGATTTAAAAAGGTTGACATTGTACAACCAAAGGACATCAATATAGCCACAAAATTTGTGATTAAATGTGTTTGCATCTTTGAAGTGAAACATGAAAATTATAATATAAATTTTGCGAATACATAAAATGTACCTTCTGCTAAGACACTATAGAATATAACTGAAGATGCCACACTCCTTATGTTATAAAATTAAGATATGACCTATAAACGAATAGAAGTTTTGCCCTTCTTCTTCGTCTTTGAAAACCGACCATTTGAATTTCGAACTAGGATTTGAATCCATAATATCTACTGTTAAAAAATAAATTTATCAGCTAAATTGAGGTATTTAATAACTTAAATTAGTCATGGGATTTAGATGTGCTACATGATTATTTCATAAAGTGTGAAATATATGTGTCTACATTGACTTCTATTTAAATTTTTTTTCTTTAAAACAATAAGGTTCACAAATTTTGATTTTTTTTAATGCAAAACACTAGAAACTTTCACTACATTCATATATCGACTTATAAGTTTTCTTGAAAAATTTTCATGATCTTTTAAAGTTTGGCCGATACATTAAAACTTTAAGGGGAAGCAAAGTTGCCTTATATATTTGAAAGGCAAAAACAAACATTTACTCCAAAATCAATAAATAAATCAACTATTGTTGTCTTAAAGCAAAAGTAATTGATAGTGGTGCTTTTGACCGGCTAATTGGCTCCCGGCATGTGTTCCATTGATACCGACGGATAAACAAATATGGCTGGACCGGTAGACCCCCAAAAGCATAATCTTGGGATCCGAGTTGCTCGGCAAGAAACACTTGACGAGACACTATGTTGGAATCCCCTCATTGGTAAAGGAGATAACGGTGCGATCACTATCTGAGAGACTGGACATGCATTGATCCCTAAGGGTAATGCGCACGCCACTTATCCACTTGTCATCTAAAGATACTCCCTATTAAGTATCACCTAGTAACCCACTAAAAGAGGTACCTATAAACAGTGATCTGAACACACATGTAGAGGCTGGCCATTTCATATTCCTCAGGGCTCTAGAAGCTTTATCTCTCTCCTACAAAAACTAACTTAAGTATCGGAAGACCAATCTGAGAACAAAATCCAGATGCCGTAACCGGGAATCAATTGTGCAGGTCAAATTTCCGATTAAAGCTCCAGCCAACTTTGTGACTCCCAAATCGGGCTTCAACTGTAATAAACAAATGGCAAGTAGCAATGTGGCCTCTAATGCATGAATCCCTGTGAATCAAGACTATTTTTCCGAATAAGGATACTGCCTATCTTCAATTCCCTTCAAATGTGACTTCAGGATATCATCAATATAATGTAAGATTTAATAAATCATTAATATAACGTAATATTTAGTGAAACTTCCTTGCACATTGTAGGACTGGAGATAACACTAGTACGGGCAACAATCTGGAGGTGCTCATTACGGTTTGTGCGATTAAAGTTAGGACTAGCAGAAAGAAGTTGTGTGATCCCCCTCTTTGGTGTGAGTGAACTAGCTCAGAAAAGTTGATAGAAGCATATCCTTAAGAAGATAGCTCAAGTCAAGATAGTACGCAGCAGTCTAATTGCTTCGATGTTGTTCCGTGAATTTACTTGTCATTGACCTCAATTGACAGCCTGAATTAGCTCTGCTTGTCGAGAATAAGATTGTAATTTGTGAAATCTTAGAGTGTTGAACTGGAGGTAACAAAATGTACATATGCAGACCTGCATAGAGATGGGCACGGCATAATGAAAGTCAGTGCCGTTTCATTTAGGATGAATCTAATTAGTATTATCACATTTCAATCATCGTAAAAGCAAGGAGTTTATAAAAACGTTACTTGGTGGTGGAAGTTGCGTTGACCGCCAATTTTCACAGCTCTAGATGAAAGGACTTTGTTCGCCTGGTGAGTGAACTTTGCTGCCAAAGTACACTCAGGAATCTCTCTCAACTATGCAGCGAAAGTGATGGAACCAATAATAAATGACAGGTACTTCTAATGGTCACATTTCTCAAGAAATCATCAATCAACTTATGGATCTCTCTTTACTTGGCTTACCTGATCACATACATTAGCGTTCAAGGGATGTACTAGCTGTATCGATGATGTAAAACAATAGAATCATCAGTTGAGCGGGCATACACTGTCAAGAGAGTTGTCTCATTGGAATATGAAGACACACAGTCTCCAATAGATATAAGATCAATTTGAAGGAACATCATCCTAATGGCTTGCCAAGAAAGGAAAATGCAAATCAAGAAAATTAGCCACAATTCTCATGCTTATGGACTGAAAATCGGGGCTGTTTTCAAATTTGAGTGTTACATGCTGGTATGTCATCTGATATAATTAGGATAAAAAGATAGACTTACATTGATAGTGATTTTGCTTAAGTTTCGACCAAAAAATTTGCTTAGGTATACTTGTCGTGGGAACTCGTGTTTGTTTTTGTCCAGCATAGGTGGAAGGAAGAATTAAAGAATGACCATGGGAAAAACTTCGCATAAAAATCATAACACCTCCTCAGCGATAGATGAAAGAATGATCTCAGCCATGATATTCCCAATGCCAGATCTAGTAGCAACCCATATTTGTATATTTCGACTTACGAGCTTTGTCATAGCTGTGTGATCTCTGTCTAACTAATTTAAGATACAGTTATCTTCATTCGACATTGTGGGTGCTTAACATGAAGATTGGTTGCTTGTCATGAATCTGGAGTCTATTTGAACTACTGCTATAGGATTGCTGCTCTGAGAAGACCTTGGTGTATGCACACGATCACAGTTATGTTGATAGACTACTAACATTAGTCAAGAGGTGTCACACTGTAGAGTAATTGGTCCTTGAGAATTGATGTGTATAGCGTTTCTTAAGTAGGTTGATATGATTGATCAGAGTTGTTTCTCAAATATTTTGTCTTTATTAGTCTTTTACAATCGTTGCAATCATGCTGTTATGCATGCAACCGATTCTTGGTTGCTGATATACATTTTTTTGAGGTTCACGAGTTTCAACAGCTTAAGCTATGAGTTAATGGCTTACAGCTTGGATCACCTGTGTATTAAGTAATCAGTTTAACACCAGACGGCTCTCCACTACCAATTTTTCCAACAGCTTAACTTTGTCGAAAGGATAAATATGAGTTTTATTGAACGCAGTGAATGCAAATTGTGATTGCTCCACCATAATTCTGATTGTGCTAATTCTACATACCTGTGAATATTAAATATGAATTATGCTCCTGGTCCACAAGCAGATGTGAGAAGTTTTAGTTGATCGTAAACCATGTTTCACTTCCGCATATCTTACTAGTGACCGCACCCAAAGTATTGGTGAATACTTTTCACTCTGAGAATTCTCGCATAGTGTGGCAGATGATTAGTTGCTCGTTACAATTAGTTTCATTTATGCTCAGTCGTAGATGAGGTCTGCACGTTAGTAAATTACAATTGTATGGTGTGTTTGAGAAAGACCTCTATAGAGCCAATCTTGACCAAAGCATTGCCCATCAGCACACTTAGTTTCCAAAAGAACCCTAAGTTAAATGACCAGACACCTTTTGCTCAAAGGATTAAAATCCCACAGAGGATCCATGATACTCATTTTTTAGCTCTTTTTTTGTGGAGAAACTTTTCCATATTGTGGAGATTTGTTGTTAACTTCAACCAGACACAAGTCCTATGTACGGCCATGTTCTTTTCTATTTGTTCTGATTTATGTCCCAAGTTGAGCTTGTCCAGTTTGAGTGAGTCCTCGTCCAAATAGGATAGAATAATGAGTAGTATGCTCTGACTAGTTTACAAAATCTCTTTATTGAGTGGTGTGGCAAACTTTGCTTGAGTCTTGAATTTGACCCAATAGACTAAATACAAACTTAAAATCTACCAGATCACATACTGTCATAGTTGTGCTGATCGGTCTTTTGCAAACTTAGCATTCATTGATAGGATAAGTGCGTGAAGGAGGCCCTTCAAAGTTTGGAATGACTGTGTATTGTTGGTTTAAAATACATATAGTTTTGTGACTAATTGTGCTTGAGTTTGAATGTATGTCGTTTCCTGAAGTAGTTACTTGGAGGTTCAAAGAAACTAGATATTAATCTTCTCAGCATGTGATGACATGCTATTCTTTCTGGAAATGTTTGTTACATATGTGTAGACCTAGTGTTGATTATGACTAAAGGAGTGACGTGCCTATTATTCCCATGTATGTCTAAAGCATGAAGGACACTCTTGAGAGGTACACTCTCCACCACAATAATCTTGAGAATATGGATCAACCTTCTCTTGAGCTGCAGGTAATCTCTCTAAGATCTGAGCTCGCAATTTCTATTTTCTGATTGACTACCGAGAGGTGTATGATGTTACTGTAATACTACTGGGAATGATGTGTTATGAACTTGACAGTTCTTTTTTGTGAAGATGCTCTACAAAACACATAAATAGAATGGTGTCTTGTAATTTACCTATGAAGTCCAAGCAATTGTATTGACATTTTCTGAGTTAACCATCATAAAATGTCACTTTGGTTAAAATCGTGTTCATTTTATAGCTGGAGCATAGCAATAACATGAGGTTAAGCAAGGAAGTGGCAGAAAAGAGCCATCGACTCAGGTATGCATTTTTTCAATTGGCCTACACGAGGAACTTGTCTTGATACTTGTTTGCGTTCCAATTGTGGATCTTTGGCTCCTGCATTGTAACAGGCAATTGAGGGGTGAGGATCTTCAAGGACTGAATATAGAGGAGCTGCAGCAATTGGAGAAAATGCTTGAAGCTGGACTTAGCCATGTGCTGGTGACTAAGGTTTTGCGATATCATTGTCTCTTTTTCACTCCATTGAGTTTAATGTAACATACGCATATTGATCTCGTGATGATACCTGGAGTTGTATTATCTATTTTTTTACAGGATGAACAAATTAGGACCGAGATCACTGATTTAGAGAAAAAGGTCAGTTTGTGCATCAAGTGATTTTGAGCTGCTACTTGTTAAAGCTGTATCTAGCATTTTACTCAGTATATATAGATGAAATACAGATGAAGGAATTATTTTGAAGAATTGATTTCGAGGCCATGTGTATGAACTTAGTTTAGGACGCTGGTCTTTGTAAAATGAATGTGTCTGATGAAGATGCTTATGTCAAAGTACGGGGCTAATAAAATTTCAACAATAGATCAGCATGCATGACATTGCCAGGCTTACCAGAATATTTGGCAAATCCTTATATTTTCAAGAAGGTAACTGGCCACAAAGTTATTTTTATTTTTATTGACTAACCAACAACCGCTGTGATAGCTCTGGTACGACAAGTTATATCCATCAATTATTCAGTATGCTTTAATTGTCATAACAAAATGACAAACTGAATTATTTTGGTACAAGACGTCATACAAGTGCAGGAAAAGATTAACATGATGCAATCCCTTCCATGGTGCTGATATCTATGCATGATCTTCCCGACAGTTTGGGTGCTTTTACTATTGTAAAGTACTTCTATCATTTCGCCGTTTTGATGAATGCAGGGAGCGGAGTTGATTGAAGAAAACAAGATATTAAAACAGAAAGTTAGTCACTCTCGTTCTGTGTTTTTTTATTTTACCTTATATATTCGACTGTAGACATTCGGAAAAAGGAATTGGCTGATCAATCTCAGTTATGTTTCAGATGACTATGTTGACCAAAGGAAAACGGCACATTGTCACGGAGCCAGATGTCGCAGTTCCAGAGGAAGGGGTGTCGTCCGAGTCCGCCACCAATGTGTGCAGCTGCAATTCCGGCCCTCCTTTGGAAGATGATGGATCTGATACATCCCTCAAACTTGGGTACAACGCTACTCTCCTTGTACTTCATCTTTGATCGACATCACTTAATTTGATGTGTAAGATATGATTTTTATATCTGAAATTAACCGGTTCAAATTCACAACGGGAGTATGCTCGACGGTGAAGTACTACTCCAGTCTTCAAGTTAGGAATCGAAAGAGAGGTGGATTAATAGATTTAGCAGATAGAGATTTGTGATTCGGTCGGGTCCTCATGCGCTCTAGAAAAATGGGCATTAGATGTATACTTTGCGGACCAAACTGCTAAAATAGTGCGAGCAACGAGACAGGCTCAAGCAAACCCTAGCTACGTATAATGCCTCCCACATAGATTGCATTCCATGGTTAAAAAAGTGAGTCGTCTTCAATTCACTGCAAGCTAGTCAGTGCTTTTGCACGCAAGATTTATATCTGTTTCCCATCAATCCAATGCCATAAATCAAGTCACGAGTTAAATTAAGAAAACATGAAAGGCAGATATAATCTCTTCCCCTAGGATGAAAAGACGCACATCGTCGAAGCTTTACGCGATCATTTTGATCATTTTGCAATTATAAGTAGTTACTCTTCTTGCTTATAATTTGGCTTGTAACTTTCTTGCAGGCTTCCTTTCTGAAGCTGAACTTGGAGAGCAACTGATGATTCAAAGGGATCTCAGTCTCTTATTATTACAAGAACCTTGGAAGTGTACAATAACGGAATGCGCCGTTAATGGTTATCTTGACGGATGTGTGATATCGCCTGTAACTCTTGTTCCGTTCCCTGAAGCTTTGATCTGTTGTATTGTATGCTTTAACATGAGTGCTAAATATTTAGCCAATATATATGACTATGTAGTTGGTTCCACTTTTTGGCGAAAGTTCCGTATTATCAAAGCATGAACGTACGCTATGACAAAACTTGGCTTTTCCATGCACCTTCTGAAAACCGCATGGACAGACGTCGTATGTTGGCTGCGGTCTTGCAAAGTGCAGTTCCATGTCAACTAATGACTGCGGTTTTTGGTGACCTGCAGCTTTGATTATGGTCTAAGCCTACGATGCTTTAAGACAACCTACCTCTCTCTCTCTCTCTCTCTCTCCGAAACTCCTTTTTCACGTACCAAAGTTGCGAAACCCTAGTTTGTTGCTCGTTCTTGGCGTTTCATTGTTTTGGTTAGCTTCCATTGCTCCAGCTGGGTCGTTGCCTTGTACTCTATCCATTCGAATCGTTGATTCTTAGGTTGCGTTTGATTTGCATTTTGACCTGAGTTGTAGATCCCTTCCGACTTCTCTCTCCGAGTTGAAACTCCAGACTTCTCTCTCCGAGTTGAAACTCCAGACGGCAGGGATGGTGAGTCATACTGCAAACGCCAATCTCAAGCTCTCGAGGTGAGAAATCAGGAAGGGCGGCAAATCTCCTCCTGTTTCCCACCATTTTCTCACTCCTCTTCATTGTCTCGCTTGCCTCATTCAACAACATGCCAACAAGTCGATGGCAGGTTGATGTGTGAATGAGCGATTTGAAGCTCAATGTCTCTCGGCTCGGTAAGTACGCTGTTTATTTGGATGTGCATTGATTCAGTTCATCTCAAGCAGATGTTTGTCTGGTGTAATCTCTTTTCGACTTAGTTCTTGAATTTCAATGTCGTGCTCGCACTATTTTCTCGTGAGGAGGTGTCAATGTGAAATGTTTGGTGATGATTCCCATTTGAAGCTAATTACGTTACCTTCCTTTTCTTAGAGCTTGCGAATTTCTGCTTGATTTGGGCTGCTAGACAGGAAGTTTAGGGATTAAAACTAGACATTTTCTGTTGTTTTGATTCCATCGAGGTACTTCTTTTAGGCTTATTCAAAGTATCTGGAAAGAATTCCTGAAAATTTTTCTCTTTGAAAAGGGCCTATTTATGTAAATGTCATTGCTTCAATCACGATTTTCTAAATTTAATGTCTTACTATGTGGACATTCCCACTGTCTGCTTGCATACTTGTGGTCATTGTTCCTTGACCAGAGTCTGCTCTACCATCGCATCAGTTTGGCGAGGAGGTATAGACTTAAATTGCCTTTTGTTAGCGTGATTAACAGCTACTCCACTTCTTCCTACTTGCACATTATTCTAATTTCTTGACCAGGGGGAATCTTCTAAATGCTCGTAGTGGAGTTGGTCCGACAAGATGCACGTTCTTAAAGATAATTGCAGCTTTAGTAAATACCATCAGAGCTTTCGATACGATCTGTTCTGGTCGATGCTGTTACCAGTGGTCGATTCATCATCATGTATGTGCTTTGCGACATGATCTACTTTCTTCATTTACTGCACCACAACAATCATCTTCAAATGGGTAATGGGTTGTCGCACAAATATTCGTTTGTCAAAGAACCTATCTGAGATCCTATCCCTCCATGGCTCTGCTTTTTCCTTCGGCATCGTTTAAATTTATTCGTTTGGTTTCGAGAAAATGATATTTGTTGGCCGACAAGATGTTTGATCGGGTAGCTATGTCTTGGCTTCAGGCTTCAGACTGAGATGTCTCAAGACATTAATATGTGGATGCGTTCCTCAAATTATTGGCCAGCTCTCCGAATTTCTATAGTGAACTGTTATCTTTGTTCATTCTAAGGAACAGCACCGTTGCCGGAGTTGCATCGTTTCACAAAAAAGAAATATACTGATGTGTTCATCACCTTGCTGGCTTACAGTGCAAGGATAGAGACAGGGCTAAGGTGATTCTACTAGTGGACTCAAATCAGCAGAATGAGAAAAGTCGAGGCTATATGGCCTGGAGGGAAATCACATTCAGCCATTTTTCAAGCCTGCGATGCGGTTGCTACGGTTAGGGCCGAGGTCATTAAGCTCTCTCCTATGGTTGGCATTCATTTTCAGGCGACGCGACTTGTTAGATATCCGTTCGCGAACTGATTATTACTCTCGAAATTTTGCAGTCGGTCGATTTGGAGACGAAGTACACGTGAGCTCGAGAGATTGTTTCTTGCATACAGAATTTGGCTGTCGATTGTCCATTCTCTACAGATGGGAACGTGGTAAACCCAAAGCCACGTCGTTTAACACAAACACAATGTCATTTTGTGTTGAAAATTAAACCGTAATTTTTTTCAAAAAATAAACTGAAAATTCTCAAAGTGAGGGAGTCGTGCAAGTGAGCGTCGATCCCTGTCGCCCTGCTCTTGTGTAGTCTTCCATCATGTAGCCTCTCCTTGCCAGCCTCTCCTTGCCTGTTTCGAGACCTATCATACGGGTTAGACAGGTCGAAAATGGTTCGACCCAAATTGATCAATTTTCATGCAATACAAATTTAGTTACCTATACTCAACTCGATCCATATTGCTAAACGGAGCGAGCACAAGATCGAAAAAAAGTGAAGAGGGAGTCATAGAGGTGGATTAGATTTAAGCAAGTTGTGAACCCATTTAACACTCATATTCAATCCATTCGACCTATAGAGTTGGATCTAAATTCATTCATGACTCATTTACTGAATAAAATAAATCCATATAACAATCCAACCTATCAAATATGGATAAAGAAATATGTTTATGATATATTTTGACCGGTCCAATTACCTTTGTCTTCTTCTTTTTATCTTTTTGTTAACTTCAATCCTTTTTTCCTAATTTTAAGTCATTTTTCTTGATGTATCGCCTTTTGTCAATACATCAGCGCCACTTGTGCAAAAAGTATAGAGGAATTTAATAACAAAAGGCCACATAAGTTTACCCGTTCGAGAAAATCTCATGGAGTTAACGAAAAAGACTAATGTGGAGAACACTGACAAATTTTATGAGTTAAATGTACAAAACTAAAGTTTTAAAGTTCAAGCACATTATTGCAACAAGTGTTGGGACTTTATTGTAATTTATTTTATGTGTTCTATAATTTTCATATAATTCCCATGAGTTTTGTTGAACAATTGTAGGAAGAATTAAATATACCATGGGAAAATTTTAAAGCAAATCAAAAGGAGACTAGAAAACTCAGCATATCACTACGTGAATGATAATTGTATTGACTTCTATAAATATCGACTATTTGGATAATTAAAAAAAAGAGATATCTTCTATATATTAAATCAAAATACCAAATTAACTCAAAGTTACTTCATGTAATTGTTATACATGTGGCAGTGACAGATTATATAATTAAAAGTGAGCGATTTTAAAATGTGAGTGCCATGTAACATAACAAGCACTTCATATGAATAATATAATTGATTGCTCATATCACATTGATATATATATATATATATATCATGTATTTTCCAACCTAGCTCCATTTAGCGAGTATATTTTGCCTAGACTGGTCCGTGGACCCAAACAAAACACGGGAGAATGTGATAAGCACACATACATGGTATACATAATCAGTGATCACGATGAATTCGATACTTGTGGATTAAGAATTTGCCCACTAATTATTTACGTGAGGGGCGTGGCAAGCAAATTTTTTTTTTCGGAATGCAATCGCAAGTCGACACGTGCCCATGATGTGGACAAGTGCAAAAAAACTTGTCTATATATATGTTTTTTTCTCTCTTCCTCCTCCTCCATCCACAATCGTGGCAGCCAAATTAATTTTTATGGCACGAAAACTAGTTCGGTGACAAATACAATTTGGAATTTTTTTGTAACACGAATGTTAATTTGAGATAGAACGAGACACGAGCGTTACGTGTGTGGGATTTTTTGCAGTGGTAATCCTTGGCAAACCTTATTAATCATCCACCATAACTATTAAGAATCTTTTAACTTGCAAAATGTAATTTCCCAAAGTCGAACCAAACGGCCTGAGGGGAAGCTGGTAGGGCCTCCCGGAGCTCACGCGACGGGCACGTGACCTTCCCCCAAACATTTGAATTCCGGATCCGACCGCCTCCCCATTTTCAATTCCATCACCTCCGCCCCCTCTGCATCATTTCCCCTCTCCCTCTCTCTCTCCATTTCAAATCCTCTCTCTTCTTCCGCCGTTCAAATCCGCCCGATCAGAAAGAAAGAGAGCCCCTCTGCCCCCTCTCTCTCTATCTCTAGCCCCTATCGTCTTCTTCACTCCTGTCCACGGGCTAGATCCGATCGCATCTCGTCAGCTCAAGAACTTCCGCCATGGCGTTTTGGATCCGTGCTCGTCGTCGTCTGCTTCTTCTCCTCGCTCTGGTCGCGTGACGCCCGCCCGCCTGCCTGTCGACCGCGCGCGCTTCAGATTTCCATTCCTTCCGGTCGCCGGTCGTTCCTCTCGCGAGCGAGCGTTTAGCGTTTTTTGTTATTGTTGTTGTTGCTGCAGTTCTAGGGTCTGCGACCGGTCTCGGTTTGTGGTATGGATAACTGCGAGGCTAGGCCGGTTTCGAACGGGTTGGGGAACGAGAAGGATTCGTCTCAGTGCGTGAGGGTCGCGGTCAACATCAGGCCGCTGATTACCTCGGAGCTCCTCATCGGCTGCACCGATTGCATCACCGTTGTGCCAGGAGAGCCTCAGGTACCCCCGCCCTCGTCCTCGTTTATGTGTACGTCCAGTTGCGAGGTTCGTCTGCAGGGGGGCGTGATTTCTCGGTCCGGATGTGCTTGGTTTGTAATTAGCGAAGTGGCGTACTTTCATTGATGTAATTAGCGAGTGGGGATCGAGTTATTTTATGGAGTGGCGAGCTTGCTAAACTTGTGCCTTTTGCCGGATTATCTGCTAGGTGCAAATTGGGTCGCATTCGTTCACATACGACCATGTATATGGGAGTACGGGATCGCCTTCTTCAGCCATCTTTGACGACTGCGTTGCTCCCCTTGTGGATGCACTCCTCAGAGGCTACAATGCCACCGTCCTCGCATATGGCCAGGTTTTTCCATCTAGATTCCTGTTAGTCTCCTTGTGGATACGTATTCAATATGAATGCTGAAATTGAACTTATGTTATTCTGAAGACTGGTTCCGGCAAAACATACACCATGGGAACTAACTATAACGGAGAAGAGAGCAACACTGGAATCATACCTAAGGTGATGGAGACAATTTTCAAAAAAGTCAAGACCATGAAAGATTCCACTGAGTTTCTTATCAGAGTTTCCTTTATTGAGGTAAATGTGTCAGTATTTGATTATGGCATTTTCTAGTATCAACTAGTGACTTTGTGCCTATAAACAATGATGTCTCTTGTTTATTTGCTACGGCAGATTTTCAAAGAAGAAGTTTTTGATCTTCTCGATCAAAATTCGACTCTTTGTAAAGGTGAAGGGGTGTCTGCAGCAAAGGCAGTAGGACCTGCTAGAGTTCCAATACAAATTAGAGAAACAGTACATGGTGGGATAACACTTGCTGGAGTGACTGAAGCAGAAGTTAAGACAAAGGAAGAGATGGCGTCGTATCTATCTCGGGGTTCTTTGTCTCGTGCTACTGCGAGTACCAACATGAATAGTCAGTCGAGGTAATATGTTTATATTCTTAATACATTGATTGATTTCTTCGAACCTATGTGTATGTGAAACATGCCTCTTCCTAAGCTATAGTAGTATAATATGATCAAAACTCAATATATTTTGAATTAAGATGGAGGCAAATTGTTTCAGGCCTTGTCTTATAATTGTCATTTCTGCTTTCGTTTTGCAATGTTGTAAGTTTTAAAGTTGAAAATATATTTAAACATGTTTCAGCCGATCACATGCTATCTTCACAATCACTATGGAGCAAAAGAAGATGGCTCATTTTCCCAGTGATGATGACTTTGGTGATGATATCTTGTGTGCGAAACTTCATTTAGTAGACCTTGCTGGATCAGAAAGAGCAAAACGAACTGGTGCAGATGGAATGCGCTTTAAAGAAGGTAGTACTCAAATGTCTTCAAACATAGAGTAGTATAATGAATCAAAGTTTCTTTCAGCAGGCAATGTAGTTATCAAGACTGGTGGGTAGCTTGAGCTTGATAATTTTTGTGTATCTTCACCTCAATATTCTTCTAGTATTCTTTTGTAGACACATCCAATGAATATTTTCTTGATTGTTGACTCTAAGTGACTATCGTTTAGGCATTCACATCAACAAAGGTTTGTTGGCTCTTGGCAATGTAATAAGCGCGCTAGGAGATGAGAAGAAGCGGAAAGATGGAGGCCATGTTCCATATCGTGATAGCAAGCTAACACGCTTGTTACAGGCACGTATTGCATTCCTTTAGTTTTTTAAGTCATGTCAAATTCTAACTTTGTATAGTCCTTAACTTATTGTGTTTTCAGCGTTAGTATGAGTCCTTGATTCGTAGACGATTACATAGCCTTTTACATTTGCAATGGTTGCTTGAAAGCCGAAGAGATGTTGAAATGAGAAAGAATCTTCTTACTACCAATACCATCATTTGTGATATATATAGTTGTTGTGAAGAAAGCAACAATCCGGTTGTGTGGGGTTAACATAGAGATATATGAGCATGTGTAGTGACAAAGAAAAACAACACGAGCAAGTATACGAGTTACAGGACTTTTGAAGAGCAATGCAGCACTGAAACCTTAATCTTAGAAGCACTTCATGTTTTTTTCCTGTCCTACCTATCGAGTTAATTTTTTACGGTCATAGCCTTTTTCGACAACTGATTTTGCAATTTGGCTATGTAGGATTCCCTTGGAGGAAATAGCAAAACATTGATGATAGGTATGCTACTGATTTGGCATAGACTAGGATTTCATTTCTAACCTTTTTAATCCTCATCCCGTCGACATTTCACTGGTTATATATGTAGCTTGTGTGAGTCCTGCTGAAACAAATGCTGAGGAGACATTGAACACTCTTAAGTACGCAAATCGTGCTCGCAACATTCAAAACAAAGCTGTGGTATGTCTTCATGGCCCTAACATGCTTTATTTATATCATCACGCACTTTCTATATGGTGATTCTTATCTTCCTTGTTTGGTTCTAGATCAATCGTGATCCGATGGCAGCTCAAATGCAAAGGATGCGAAGCCAAGTAGAGCAGTTGCAAGCAGAGCTTCTACTATATCGTGGTGACGCTAGTGGACCATATGAAGAACTTCAAGTAGAATACTATCTTTAAGTTCTCTCACAGTCCTTACAATCTGGTTTAGATTTTGACTTGAAATTGCTTTTACAGATCCTCAAGCATAAAGTTTCTTTGCTTGAAGCAAGCAATGTGGAGTTACAACGGGAGTTGCAAGAGCGTCGTATCACTTGTGAGCATTTGATGCAGCGTGCCGTTGATGCACAGGTACATCTGACTGGTTTTCCTACGCCAGAGCATTTATTGCAGAGTTTTTGCACATGAATCTTCTGATTCATGCTCCTTGAATGTGTTAGGTCGAAAAAGACAAATTGATTATGAAAATTGAATCAGCTCGAAGTGGCAAATCGTGGGATGAAATTGATTGTAACTCAAATCAGGTCTGCAAATATATCTTTTGTTTTTTAATTGTCTTGAGTCTTTTCCTCGTAATTGGTTTAACTAAGTTGCCTCTGTTGTTTAGGATTGTGATTTGGTCAAATCTTATGTGTCCAAAATCCAAGAGTTAGAAGCAGAATTGCTTCGCCTACAAAGCTCACTTCACACAAAACGTTATGTTCTGGGTTCCATTGATTCAGACGATGATGGATCTCTCTCCAACAACACATTAGCTTCTTGCTTAAATGATTTTTCTTCTGGTTCCGAAGCTAAAAGTGTGGACCTTGCTGGTATGATTTATATGCTTTGTATGGGTTTCTGGATTTCAAGCTAAAAATAATGCTACTGTCAATATGCAGTGGGCTGAGCTAATTATATGCTGATCATTTTCGTTTCCGATTCCAAGTATCTGCTATTTCGTATATGACCATCAATAGAGACTAATGTAGTTTATTCTTGGTCGTCTCCTACTGCTTTCTTTGAAATAGGGGTGTGCAACCTATATGCACTAATAATTTTTTTTTGCTTTTCTTATGTATGCAGATGAAATTGAGGTCGATGAGAAAGAGTTAGAACACTCTTCACTTCAAGAGAAACTGGGGATGGAGCTTAAAGAGCTGGATAAAAAACTTGAGCAGAAGGAGGTAAAATTTGTTTGCTCTTGTAAAGTAGCAATACGTCCGTGTTCTGTTTTTGCTGAGAATTGTTTATCTTACTGCTTAATGACCGTAATTGTTTTCTATGATCCTTTTTCAACATTGAGCCCCTTAACTTTGATGGAATGTAGAACTTTTTTAATGGAGATGGTTCAAGAATTATTTTCAGCTGGCAGAGTAAGGAAAAAGACAATCTTGCATTTGAAAGGTTCATCTAAAAAGCTTTGTACATGGCAAATGTGACCGTTAAACAATATTTCTTGCAGAGGATAGTTGCCTTGCTAGAACACTTAGTGTACTAGTGTGAAATCTCTATCTTGTCAGTTGATGATTTGCTTGGTGACGATTTGTTGGTTATTCCACCCATCAATCATTGGGTTCATCTTTCGCTTTGTTTTACATTTTGAAGGCTGAAATGAAGCGCTTTGCAAATGTTGACACTTCAGTTCTAAAACAACACTACGAGAGAAAACTTTTGGACATGGAACAAGAGAAAAAGTCTTTACAGGTTTGTCTTCGATCCTGAATGCTACAGACTACGATTAAATGTAGAATGATACATCATTAGCTTCACAATTATGCAGAAAGAGATAGAAGAACTGAGATGCAACCTTGCAAACATTTCATCTACATCCGGTGACAATGCTCAAAGATTAAAGGAGGAATATCTTCAAAAACTAAATGTTCTCGAAGCGCAGGTGAACTTTGAACTGTAGTTACTATTTAATTTTGATTGTATCCTAGTCTAATTTGAAAGTTCTCCAGGTGTTAGAGTTGAAGAAGAAACAAGATGCACAAGCTCAACTTTTAAGACAAAAGCAAAAAAGCGATGAGGGTGCCAAACGATTGCAAGATGAGATTCAGAGAATAAAAAGTCAGAAGGTGCCAATACTTACTAGAACAAAGTGATGTATTTGAATTCGTTTTTTTATTTCATGTCAGCACCAATGTGAGAAATTGTGCTTTCTATAGGTTCAATTACAACATAAGATAAAGCAAGAATCTGAACAGTTCCGAATGTGGAAGGCATCAAGGGAGAAAGAGGTTCTCCAGGTATATGCAAAATTAATAAATTAATAATGCCTTTTGTTCAGTTTAATCTCCAAAGCTAAACTTGGTATATGCTTAACTGGTTGTTAGTTTTGACTCAAATTTCGGATTTTCTGACTTAAGGATTTATTTTGTCTTGCGTTGGCTTTACCTAGAGTGTCCCCCTGGTCGCAAACCTCATTTTGTCTGCCTTGCTCTTTTCTTGAGACAATTCGCATTTAAGGAATTCGTTTTCCTTCTATATATTAGGGAAATATGTTGTGGCATCCTTTTTGCTCACAAATAGCATATTGTTACAAACATTTTCTGGACAAGAATTGTCAGGTTTGTGGAGAGAGAGAGAGAGAGAGAGAGAGAGAGAGAGAGAGAGAGAGAGAGAGAGAGATTGCTTCTTTATGAAATTGACAGAAAATACAAAAGTATCGTCTATTATATTTTCATTAGAAATTGAAGAGGCTATTATATCTATTACTCGGAAGAAGAAGATTTTCTAGGGTTTGAGATATGGGCTCAGATCTTTTATTGTATTCTACCTCTTCCGTGACTCACTAATGGATTGATCACTTCTTTCTTTGGACATTTTGTCGAGTTTCTATATATCTGAATAGAAGTTCATGAAGGTCATAAATGGATGAGGTCCATTAACCTTAAGTTCTCTGTTTTTATTTTTGGTGTAGAAAATTGATGAAGTATGACCATTCAGTTTAAATTATATATACATATATAATATAGATATATGTATGTATGTATAAGGAATATTGACTGTTTTACCTATTATAGTGCTTCCGTAAATTTCAAATGCTTTTAATGTGTAAACTATGAACAGAGACAAAATGAACTAAGACTATCATAAACAAAATTCATCCAATGTTTGTAAAATTCTATGGAGTCTTAGATTACCAACTAAAACTAGAGAAACCTGAGATTTTAAATGGGCAAGTTGAGAAAAGATTTTTAGAACACCTGCGACTCTTTTGTAACCTTTGTCACCACTCGATCCCATAACAACACTGACCCGACCTGTGATAACTTCTATGCAACCAGTAATTGCGATTTAATTTTTTTCTCCTTTCTGCTTCTATACTTTCAAGTTTGACATATCTATTCCATGCTAGGTCACCATAGTTGAATCAAAGGTGGAGAAATAAATAATCTTGGTATGTTTTTTTTGGATGGGATCTTGTTTTGTTGTTTAGAACTTGCAAGACCCAGCGTCACGATTCTTTGTATACCTATGAAGAAAGTTGAATGCAAAGGATGCACACTGCAATATCATATGGTTTTACTAAAAATCTGATTGGACATCGAAAATTTTAATGTTTGGCTTTGTAACCACCTGTATTAGAGTGTCACGTTCATTTTATTATTGGTTCCTAGAAATCATGTTTGCTACCCATATTAGGTCTCCTATGAACGTGTGTTTCTTGTCTCACAGCTGAAGAAAGAGGGACGGAGGAATGAGTATGAGATGCATAAGTTATTGGCTTTGAACCAAAAGCAGAAGATGGTAATTTAGTTTCTTCTTGGGTAGATAACTAGAATTTTTCTAACTCAAGAGTCTACTATTCTCATCCTCTTTCTATTGTTTTATGTTCGTGGTCAATGTCAGGTCTTACAGCGGAAGACAGAAGAAGCTTCCATGGCTACCAAAAGGCTGAAAGAACTGCTGGAGTCTCGAAAAGCTTCCTCTAGGGAGACATCTGGTAGGGAGTTTACATTAACATAGGCATTGTGCTCATCTTTTTGTCTTCACTTGGTCAATTAATTTTCATTTGATCTGCAGGTGCTGGGAGCGGCAGTGGTCCTGGAATTCAGGTATTTTAAGCTTTCACAAGAGTATGTTAGTGTCTGTACACATCCTGTTTATCGCGTGATGACGAAACTTAATGTTACCCAAGGGGCCTACAGGCTCTTGGCACCTGGAAGCCCAATTGAACCTTTAATCTCATAGATATCTAGTGTATTAGTGCGTATACAAGTTTCTTCTCTAATGTGATTCTGACAACTTGTATTTTGTTGAGAAAAGCCTTTGATGCGGGCCATTGAGCATGAGCTAGAAGTCACCATACGGGTTCATGAAGTACGATCTGAATATGAGCGTCATATGGAAGAGTGAGTTTAATTCTTAATTATCACAAAGGAAATCCACTTGAGATATGTTTCTGATCTTCATGATCATGCAAAGTTTGTTGTTTGTTTGGGTTCTAGAATTTCTTTTTCTTCACAATAATCTGTCTCAGTTGTGTAGTGTATTATGGTTTTTATGACTTCTTTTTTTTCGTTTTTTTTGTTAATGTCGTTCACTGATTCCATAGTAGATTTAGTTCAGTTTTCTGCTATCTATGACAGGCAGTTGCTTCTTGTTTCTTGGTAAATATCATTCTTGAAGAGTTTTTCTAAGCACGTTAAATTATGGGTGTGTGTTCATGCGCAAGCGTATTTTGGTCTAGATGCACATTTATACCAGTGCAGTCTCCACTATTGTTTTAGGATTTTGGCCAGTTAGTAATAATGGGTGACTTTATCAGTTTGTGTTTTTAAATTGTCACTTGCATGCATGTGGCCCAATGTATTCCCTTTTTTCCTTTAAATAAGTTCCATTCATTCTGTAGGAGGGCAAAAATGGCAAAGGAGATTGCGAGACTTAAGGAAGAAGCGGAATTGCATAAGCAAGCAAACTTAAGGTGGGGGGAAGTGGCAGCAGATTCCGTTTGTGATAATTTGCCAGTAGCTCGTTCATCATCTTCGTATTGGCGTTGATTTGCTAACCAATGCTAAACATCTTTTGATGATGTACTTTGTAGCGACTGTCCCCCTACTATGTCTCCTGGTGCGAGAAACTCAAGAATTTTCGCTCTTGAGAACATGCTTGCGACTTCTTCCAGCACCTTAGTGTCCATGGCATCGCACCTTTCAGAAGCAGAAGAACGTGAAAGGGTCTTCGGTGGCAGAGGACGTTGGAATCAAGTTCGTTCCCTGGCAGAAGCGAAGAATCTTATGAACTACCTCTTTAATTTGGCATCTTCTTCGAGGTATTAAACAATAATTGTACTACATAGGTCAGAGGATTCAGTGTAGTACTATGTTGTGATCTTATAGTAGATTTAAAATTATCTAAGTCATACATGTCTTGTAGAAAAGTATGTATATAACTTCTGAGATTGTTTAATGTCAATGCATTTGATGTAGCTAAACTTGACTCTTCTTGAATTTTAAAGGTGCCTACTGTGGGATAAAGAGGTCAATTGTAGAGAGAAGGACTCATATATAAGAGATTTAAAGGAGAGAGTTGTCAAACTAAGCACTGTGATCAGACAGTTGGAAATGCAGAAGTCAGAACTTGTTCATCAGTTAAAGTCGCAGGTGAGAACACTCGAGCATTATATGCATTCGGTAGCTAGAGCCTAATGTGGATAGACTTGGTGTTTACCTGCTGAAACTGTGTTATAGTTGCAGTTTAGGTAATTTGGAAGATATTGCTGCTATAGTATCTTTAATGATTCCTTTTAATAAAGGAGCTGGATATTGATATGTTTGTTATCTAACTTCCGAGAATGCCTACCATAAGCATCTTGGTAGAGCATTCATCTATTGTTGCAACCAAACTAGTCTCCTAACTTGTTCATCTCTATCTTTTCTTCTGCTTTCTATCCTAACTGATAGTTGAAGTTTTTAGATAGGGTATTAGATGAAGCTTTCTCGGGAATCTGATTTTCTTTTATATCTAGCTTTTTGTTAAATCTTTGTGTAAAACAATGCTCTAATGCTCTTTTGTGCTTAGTTCTTTTGATAATATGAGTATTTGTTTTTTTTTTTTTTTGTGATGTAATTGTCCCTAGTTGCTTTTATAGCTAGCTTTCTGGTCTTGATTATGCTTTTAAAGTGGTCTTCACTTGCAAACAATTGGCAGGACATCCTCTTGAAGAAGCACCACAAATCAAATGCAGCAGATTCAGGGGATTCTGGCCTAAACATCGGACCAAATAAATATGGCCTACGCAAGCAGGTGTGGGAGATGTCTGCCTTTTTCTTGCTCTATTTTCCATGAAAGTGTTGGGAATTAGTTTTTTTTTCTGAAGGTTACCTGGTAATTTATGCTTTGGTGATGCTCTATGTGCCTGCATGATGTTGAGATTTTCCATCTCATTGATTGGCTTGTACTGATTCATTGGGCGATTTTTTCTGTAGGATAACAGGGCATCAATATTTCTGTTCGAGGACATGGACACATCAGAATCGGATTCTTCAGATAGTAATGCAGCAGATGATGATGATGATGAGTGGGTAGTAGATGAAGATGATGACGACTGGGTAGAGTCAGGAAAAAGGCCACGTAGGAGAAGAGCTAAAATTGGACGCCATTCATCTTCTGATACCCAAGAACCAGAGGTTAATGAAGTAAATGGCTCAAAGATGGAGAATTCTGGCGAAAAAACATCTTCAAAGGATAATACGGAGGATTGCTGCTCGTGCAGCAAAGCCTCATCGTGCAAAACATCGAGATGTGAATGTCGTGGCACTGGATCGCTCTGTGGACCATCGTGTGGCTGCCTATCCATTAAATGCACAAACAGAGAGTCAGCATCTGCAAAAGAGTTGGAGGAATCTTCAGAACAAGAGAAAAGCGATGCCTTAAACTATGGGAACAATGAAGAACCAGGTGAATCTAATCTAGCCTCCCATGGTGCAAGTTTACTTCAGAGTGCATTTGGTGAAAAGCCTGTTGATTCAACTGATGATGCTGGTGTGAGGAGGAAACCTTTATCCGACATCGGGAACACCTTGGTATGTCTCCTACCTGCATAGTATGCCAAAACAAACGCTAGTATCTCACTTCTGGCAATGAACTCCAAAGGTCACACCCAATCTGTAACTTGTTCTAAAACGATTGCAAGATTATCATCTTTCAGTTTTAGGCTAGTCTAGATTAAGGGGAAGGTCTTTTTTTTCTCGTTCCGTGCAAATGCATTTACCTCCTAAGCTGCTTTATTTCAGGACTGGAGTCACTTCAGGACTATCACGCACTAACTGTTACATGTCACTTTGGTTCTGATTTTTTCTGCACGTTCTTGCTCATTTCACATCCCTCACAGGCCAAAACAAAAGCGCCAAAGCCTAATCAGAGAAAGAAATGGGGGAAAGCCGCAGTCCAGCTCGTTCCCGTGGCTCCACCTCCTGCATTGCTGGAGACAACATCGAAGGCCTCTGAGAAGCCAGATGATAGTATCTCTCTCCAGGGAGACATCCCTTTGAAGTTACCTAGGGCTATGCGAACGCCGGCTCCAAGCGGCGGTCATGTGCTAAGAGAAAGGAATGCTGATCGGAGTGATGAGACAATTCCCAGCAAGGAGGCTGGTGCAGCAGCTCCAGAGGTTTCGGTTCCGCAGGCAAGAAAGTCGGATGAGAAGGAGAATCATGCATCTTGAGTCATTTTTCTCCCATTGGTGATTGATAATTTACCAATAGCTCCCTCACACAGTGCATCACCATGCGGTGATCCTCGTCGAAGGAAATAGACTGCATCACCATCCGGTCATCCTCGTCGATTCGGGAAGGGTATAGACTTTCTTGTGTATTCTGTTTTATGTTTTGTAAAGCAACGATGGTTGGGAACCTGAGATTACGTTCACCTAACTCTCGCTCGCCGAAGATTTTGTTGCTAACGATTTGATTGGCTCGCTGGTGTACGATACCTCGGACACGTTGGATGATTAAACTCTGGATTTCTTTCCGTTCTGATTGTAGCATTGTGCTCGTCAGAAATAGCGATCAAATAGCCATCTTCTTACTTCATTAATATTCCTGTCGAGCTTAGAAACATTGGAAAAAAGATGATAGGTGAAGAAGAAGCGCTAGTAAAAGCATCTTTTGTCCGTTCTTGTTTTCTCTTCTCCATCTTTTCTTCATTTCTACTTGGTTTTCATATAATTGAAATCTTTCTCATTGAAATTCTTGAGATTTTCCCAATTCCTTAGGTCGCAAATTGGAATTTTACGCGATACTAAAAACTAGCATTCCGAGAAAAAGAGCCTAAAAATTTTCTTGGTTTATAAAAATAAATCTACTTACCAGTTACCATGTCCACTTAGGTTATATATAAATCATATCGTACAAACAATAAATTCCTAGGAGAGCTCACCCTGAAAGCTAGCTAATCAAGTGATGGACTCAAAATTTTCTTAGAGCCACACATGATTTGATATATTTCCAATGTGTGAAAGTCTAGTAATATGTGTATTTTCCCTAAGATCGCTTTCCAAAGGACATCATGAATAAAATGTTAACTTTTCAACATAAATTTCCTCCAAACCGCCTTGATGCAATTACAATGTTCAATTTAACAAAACACGCAACATTACAATTCACATCTAGAACACAAATCGATACGTATATTTATGCGCTAATAATCGATTTTGTGTTTTATTGTCACCAGCAGAACGAGTCTTTGGATCGTTTCAGAAGCCGTCACCCCCGTCATTAGGGCGAAATTCCCCATGTTTCATTTATCATCTTCTTGAACTGCGCCATTTGAGCCTTGGGCAGGACCATCGTCACTGTCCTTCCAAACCCACCACCACCCTTTTCGTCCCCATTTTCTGGTCCTGGAAGGACCAACACCACCCCTTCATCTCCAACCCCACTTATCCTGTAATCTGCAAAAATTGGCTTCTGGCCCTTCAACTCTAGCCCATATACATCTGCACCCTCCAAATTCACAAACGTCAAATTTGCCCCATATGCAACGAAGTCCAGCTTACCATCATCTTTCCCCACCATCTCTTCAATCAAGCCGTTCTCATCCGCCGCCTCGGTAATCAGCCTCGCGAGATCGGACACTTCCGCTTCCGCCGCGGAGGAATTCACTTCGGCCCTCCTCAAATCCATGCTATTTGAGGGTAATCGATTCACCTCTCTATGGACATTATTCGCACATATGGTTACAACCTTTGGCCCCCCGTCTCCCCTTATTTTCAACAAGGATTTCCAAATCGACGCGGACAGTAGTTCAAAATGCGAGACTTTAGATTCGCCATACGAGCGGCATCTACTCGTGATGTCATCAAGTTGTTGCGGGGTGAGGTGAACAGAGTACGTTTCCAACTGACAGTCATTGACGACTAACCAACTGTCCCCAACCGGGTCGACCCTTTTAACGGTCGATGGCGCCGTGTCGGGGAATGCGGACCGTTTGGGAATTGGCGCGCGGAGGGACTTGGGCGGCGCGCGACCCGCCATGATCTGGCCCCACATGTTGATGAAGGACGAAGCCGAGAATGCATCTCCAAGGACATGAGCCCAGCTTAGACCCACACAGATTCCTCCGCATTCGAACCAAGTGAACTGTGACTCCAAAACAACAACATATCACTCTTAAGATCTGTTACATCTACGGCCCATTTCTAAAGTTTCTGAACAAGCAAAAGAAAAGATATCTGTTCCGATTGATAAAACAAGAACCTTCTTTTCCTCTCCCTTCTTTCCCTCTTCTATTTGAACAAATAAAACAGAAGCAAGTAAACAATCCTTCATCCGAATCAATAATAAAACGGAAATGGTCCATAAGTACGACGAAGAGGAATTTTCCTCTTCTTCATGGGAAGTTTGCAATGCAACACCGAATAGGGCGCATTTCTTATCGAACAACTAATAAGATTTAGCTAACGAAAATCGTAGTATTTCTTACAGCATCTGTCCAAATGAATGCTCGAGAGCACTCGTCGACAAGAACCAAGCACACCACCTTGGTTAGGAGGTACCATGTTCCCTTTCTCTAAGATGTTGAAAACAGTTTCTATTTCCTACAGAAGTACAAAGAGCAATGAATTGGTGCTGGCCTGCTGGGTACCCATTACCCTTTTGGTTTAAGCTTCTTCTTTCTTCTTTTTTCTTCTGTTTTTTGGGATGTTCATATTTGGGCCAGCCGTTCTTTAGGTAACAACACTTTCGAAAGGGGTCATAAATGAGAAACCGTTCTTTTGATGCTGCTTTCCCAATAGCAAGAAGCAGGACCATCCACCCACATTTAAGGCCTCCATAGCAACTACTTTTGTGATCGCTTCCATAACTTTGATTTGGTCAGACATGCCGTTCCATGCCGTTTTAATGAAAAAATAGTTGCTGATTATTGATGATAAATGAAAAACAAGAACTCAACAAAAAGGAAATTATCAGCTAAGTCCCCCTTTCTTTGCCATTTCTCTTGGCAACTGTATTTTTCCTTTAACCCCTTTTGATCTAATTCATGGTTATGTCGATTAATCAATATATCAAATTATATAAGTAGACTTAATTCCCATGGAAGTACTATGATGATCGAATACTATGCATGGCGGCATTGACGCAAAAGGTAGGGTTGCGTTAATAGACAGTACAAGGTCATAACTGCTAAAGAACCTAAGTACATCAGAGTTCAGCAGAAACTCTTATCTCTTGGTCCATGAAACTATTTAACTGTCAGAAAACTGGAAAGATAAGGGTTCGTTTGATAACTTGCTAAATAATGACGAATTTTATTTTTTTATTTTCGAAAATAAAAAAAGAATAAAAATTCGTTTGGTAAATTTTTTGTTCTTGAGCATAAATTTGTTCCTACAATCAGTTTTGAAACAGAATCAAAATGTAAAAAAAAGTTATTTCTTAATTCTGAGAATAAAAATCAGAAATAGATGAGAAATTTTTTTTTCTTTGTCTTCTTTCCTTCCTAGCTGTGGTTGGTTCTTCTTCTTTCTTGGCTGTGGCTGGTTCTTCTTCTTTCCAGGCCTGTGGCCTGCAAGGACTGGACCCTCACGGCCTAGGCGAGGGCCACCCTCGCCGGCCTTTTCCAACCCTCCCCGGATCTGGCGGCCCTTGCCCAGGCCTCGAGCCTCAATGGCGGCCCTCGCCCTCCCCGACGAGGGCCAGAAAAGGCCAACGAGGGCGGCGGCGAGGGTCCAGCCCTTGCCCTCATCGGCGAGGGCCCCGATGCCCTCGCCGGCCCTAGCTTGTAGCCGGTCGCCAGCCAACTGGCCATGGCCAGCGACCCGGCCACAACTAAGAAGGAGAAGAAGAAAAAAGAAAGAAATATTATTAATAAAAAAAAATTTGTGCGGTTATCAAACGTATTTCTGTTTTTTTTTTTATTTCAAGAATGAAAATTTTGAGCTGTTACCAAACGGCTACAAATGCTTAGAAATTATTTTCGGGAACAAAATAAAAAAAAATCATTTCTGAGCAGAAATTATTTTCGGAAATAGAATGGTCACCAAACACACCCTAAGTGTCTGGTGCGAATGACTGACCAATTTAGATTAAGGTAATACAGCACTACATTAATTCAACAAAGATGGGGCCTAAGCACACAAATAATATGTTTCAGGTGAAAGTAATGATTGGTGCGCTAGATTGACATGTTCCAGGGTGTGAAGTGGAGATTTTCTTGCACAAATTCAATCTACGGGATCAATCATCAACATAAGATATTTACAGTTTTAAACTTAAAGACTGGAAAATAGTAACTGAATTACCTGAACATAAATCAAGGGAGAGAAACCAAGATCAGGGCCAAGAATCTGAGAATGGACGAGCAAGTCCTGGAGCTCCCAGCCACCATCCTCCTCCTCCTTGGTTGCTGCCAACCACTCATCGAGCGACTTGTCGCACCGGGCCTCGACGATGCGGACCCCGCTGTCGTTGCACTTGACGACAGGCTTCTCACTCTCGGACCGCCTGATCCTGCCGGACGTGGCGGGGTAGAGCTCCAGCCACTGGCTCATGGGCTTCTTGAGGTCCGAGATGGTGAGCCCCTGGACGGCATCGCTCCTGAAGAAGTAGAGTCCCCTTAGGTAGTGGAGCTTCATTGCCAGGTCCATGCTCGCCAGCTCGTGCACCGTGTTGTTACCCGTCACCTTAGCCGGCACCATAGACGACAGCTTCACGCTGTGCACGGGGCTCTTCACGTCCGATGCAACCATTTTTTGTGCGGAGAGAGAGAGAGAGAGAGAGAGAGAGAGAGAGAGAGGCGTTTAGTTTGCTTGCTTTGTAGGAAGGTTGTGCTTAGGACTTCGTCTATATATATGGGTTAAAGAGATGTGGAGAGAAGGGAAATTGAAGAGACGATTGGACGGTCACCTTTGTTGGGTTTATAGCGGATGACAAAGAAACGACAAATTAAAAGATCTTTCCTCCAATCCCTTTAAGTCCCTCTTCTTGCAGCTAACTTTTATTGCACTCCACTCAGGAGAGACGATGATTTGAAGTGATAAGAGGTTTCTTTTAATTTGTTTCTCCCTCTAACCACTCCCATTTGATATAGAATAAATTCTTTTCTTTTCTCCGGCCGTTAACGGCGCGAATGGTAATCATTTTGCTTCAGAAATCAAATTCTTGTCGAAATTGATTTCAAATTCTCTGTCAGAAATTGATTTTGGAGGAGAAATCGTTTGATAAAACATGACTAATTCTGCTCAGAAATTGATTTGGGAAATCTATTTTTATTTTTTGATTTTTTGGGCACCTCAAAAAAATAAATTTCACTCAAAGTGGGTCCAAAGGTATTCTAGCATTTGTGAAGTTTTGAAATTTTTGATTTTTGATTTTTGGGCATCTCAAAAAAATAAATTTCATTCAAAGTGGGTGCCAAAGGTATTCTAAGCCATTTTGTGAATTTTTGAAATTTTTGATTTTTTGATTATTTTGCGCACCTCAAAAAAATTAAATTTCACTCAAAGTGGGTGCCCAAAGGTATTCTAAGCCATTCTGTGAAGTTTTGAAATTTTTGATTTTTTATATTTTTTTTTAAAATTCACCAAATTTCCTATTTTCCCGAAATCTGACTTTTTTTATTTTCTGGAAATTTTTATGAATTTTTCTAGAATTTTTCAATTTTTATGCATTTTCTGAAAAAGAAAATTAGTGAGAAAAAGAGAGAAAATAGGGAGAATGCATTCTGAGAGAAGTTACAAAAAGTAACTTCTCTTTTTCTTGTCCAAAACTCATTCTGGAATCAAAAATGCATTCTGGAATCAAGAATGCATTCTGCAATCAAGTATTTTTAACAAATACATTTTTATTCCAGAATGCAAAAATTGCTCCAGAATGCATTTCGGAAATTTTTTAACAAACGCATTTCTGTTCCGAAATGCATTCTGGAGCAGAATTTCTACTCCAGAATGGATTTCATGTGCGCCCTAAGAAGATTCCCTCTTTCTCCCTAATTCACTTCATCCAAACATCATGTCAGAGTTAGTATGTCTAGACTTCTGAAAAGTCAAAAGCAATTCTTGTTTTACTTTTCCATCAATATTCAAAATATTATCCCAACTTTAAAAAAAAAAGATTATGAATGAATCATATGTAACTCTATGTAAGACCATTTCAAAAGGTCACTAGTATGTAACCATTAGAAAATGTTAAAGTGTGTGCTATCATGAATAGTGTGTCTTTAACCCGATTGGAGAGGTGGATTTAGTAAGGTACAGGTAAAAATTAAGGCATCATTGGACTACTAAAACATATGTGAAAGTTTGGCGAGGTAAAACATTTAAATGGATTTTGTTAAAGAGTGTTCCACAGGCACGTGTTAAGCAACGGATGAAAGAATCTTTATAGTTTTCAATGCACTGATTCACTTGTGTTATGTACAGTCTATACTTGAAAATTGAACTATTTCAAGTGAAGTTTATTTAACAAATGTCCGAGGACACTTGATAATAAGACCTATTTAAATATTTTAACACTCTGCCTCACGCATAGACAAGATTTTGGCCTAAAACTAAACCATGGAAATTTATCGATGGATGTACTTAAGGGCTTGGAAAGATTTAAACTTAGGACCAAGTTAATTATAATACCATTTAAAATTCTGTAAGACCGCTACCATTTATTCTAAAAGTTTAAAGTCTGTTTGTTTAAGCTTTTTAAAAAGCAAGAATCAATTTTTTTGTTTTCTCGCCAAAATTTTAAATATGATCTAAATTTAAAGAAAATGTGAAATATTGTATGTGAATTCTTTGTGTAGCAATAATATATATTGTGAGAGTTTCAAGTGTATGGGATTAGGAAAAAATCAAAGTGCATCAAGAGCTACATTAACCAAAAAGTAAAAAGTAGAGTTTTTATAGACACACCCTTAAGTTAATAGATGAACATCTGATTTGATACTTAAATATTTCGACAACTTTGCTCTCCACATCTAATACCCATTTCACGTTTCAAAACCTACATTTCTCATCTCCCAAACCTAAGGAGACCCATTTGCCGTCATGCTCGCCCAAAACTCTCTCCCACTTTCTCTCCTTACACCCAGTAGTATAGACGATCGATCTCACCACTAGTGATAGCAAGGCTATGCGAACTCGGCTTGAGCCCGCTGCTCGCAACCGTCGAGGTTTTGTGAGGTCAGCCTCGACGAGGGCCGCGGCCTGCGTCGAGCCTCTGCAATAGGCTCATGAGTCGCGCAAGCTTTGTAGTAGAGTTCGGCCATGGCTACCAGGTTGAGGTTGTTCAACATCAATCTAATCTCGTGTAGGCATGGGGACCGCCATTGGGCTTAGATCGAAGGTTGGCGACGGCCTCCAAAGCAGTAACGGTGGCGCACGTGATCGAGAAAGGGAGACAAGTGGTTTAGCCTGAAGAAGCCGCTCGCACAATTATGGTCAATTCAGCCCTAAACCTTTTGACGATTTGCCAATATAATCATTTCGGCTAATTTTGGCTAGAAATCGCTAATGTGGAACCAATTTGTTTTATGTGGTATGACTGGTCCTGATGTGAACAATTTTTTATAATTTTTCTTTGCTTTCTTTCCTTTTTTTTTTCTATTTCTCTCTACCGGTCATCGGGGCCGAGACACCCTTGCTAGATTTTGCAAGGTCGGCGCTCGCCAAATCCAGTGAGGGCAACCATCACCTGTGGCCACTAACCTTTGCCGATGTTTGGCGACCGGCGAATGGAAATAGGGAAAAAAAACAGAGAGAGAAAAAAGAAAAGAGTAAGAAAAAGAGAAAATTCAGAATTTTTTAAAAAAAATGCAAAAATTGTTCACGACATCTTCGCCCATGTTATGTAGAATGATCGGCATTGATTGGACCGCCACGTTATTAATTTCTGGCCATATATGGCCGGAATGACTTTATTAGCAATTCGTCAAAATGTATAGGACTAAATTAGCTAATTGAAAAATTTAGGACTGAATCAGCATCTGTACAATAGGTTTATGACTTTTTTTGTAATTATTCTAGAGAGTACGTTGTGCGTGTTCGGTTTTTTAGGGGTGTGGGTAGTTTGGGAAATAAAATGTAATTCAATAAATAATGTATAGGTGAGACATGCAACTTGATATCCATTGTTAAATGGGAGGTTGATAATTGTAGTTTCGAAACATAAGAGGGGCATTTGACATGAAAAGTGAAGTTAGAAGTTCACGAAGTAAAACGTTCTCTCTTTGGTGAACGTGGAAGATGCTGATCCGATGAAAGATACTGCTTCATCGCTATTCAATCGACCGAAACTCACCCAACTACTGTTGGCCTCTTCATCAATAACGAACACAGGTGAACAGATCACGATGAAAATTTATTGCTCGCTTACCGCGGAACTGAAATGGTCCAACAGCTTTTGACATATGATCCTAATCCCAGATGGTGCTTTTCAGATGATGGTCGGCATTAATGATTATTTTTGTCGGGAAAACGAAAAGCATAGATCTGTTGGACCATTAACTTGGTGCTTTTCAGATGTGCACACGCAATTTCTTGGCCGCCACTTCGTATTGTATGTGGGCACGCACGTGCATGCATCTGTGAGAGAGAGAGAGAGAGAGAGAGACAGAGAGAGAGTTTAGGGTTTTGTATGAATTAGGGTGACAGAGAGTTTAGGGTTTTGTATGACTGAGGGTTTCGTATGACTTAGGGTTTCGTCCTTTATGATATGAACGTCACCTCTCTCAACTTCGCTCGCTTGTGGACGAGACAGCTGCGCTCGTCTTTCTCTCTCGTAACAGCATGACCTCCATTAATGGAGGGTCGTTGGCAGCTGAGCTTAGCTAACACTATCACGTGCCACTTGCCTCTTGTTGATAATTGCATCTGCGCGGCTTGGAAAAAGTTAGGATCAGTACGATACCCTCCCCACCTTCGCTTTCTCCATCATCTTCTTTGCAACGCCCGAACTCTCTCATTTAGTGCCTCCCCCAAGTGTCGAGAGATCAAGACTCTCTCATCTTTCCCTTCGTCTAAAGAAAGGGACTCCTTCGCATCACCATCGCATTGTTTTGTCTTTACCGCAGAATTTTATAATTCAGTGCCTGTGGCCCATTGTGCAAACCTAACATAGCACTAATAGCTTGGACGTGCGGATCCACCAGTGAACCGTATCTTTCTTTAACATTAATAGCTTGGGCATAGCACAATGTCCGAGCTCGCACTTCATAATTGACAACATAAATCATAGTACAATAAATAATGAAATAATGATCTTTGGGTGAGTGACTGGAAGTTGCGACCATTTTAAACATTATACGATAACATGTTGACCTTATTGAGTTTGTTCACACTTTTTGTTATCTGGGACATGTTAGCTAGAGTTGGTTCATCCAATTCAGTACAAACTGATCTTTCATAGACATTGTGAGGGGATGCTTGATTACCAAAGTGATTTATTCATTGAGACTCGGGAACGACTTGGGTCACAAAACGTTGAAGGTGAAGAAAGAGCGCCATGACTTCCAAAGTCCCTCATCAGATAAGCTGAAAATGATCTTCACAAGTAGATACTCACCCTCAAGTCGTGTAATTAAGCAAGTCAGCATGCTCAAGAGCGGGTCGGACGATTTGACAAGTCAGGGCGGGGACGGGCAGCCGACTTAATTGCAAGCATCCTCGCGTTTCGTGGTTCACAGAGTTTGAGGCCCCACGCCATTTGCGTTATTCAATTCTTTTTTATCCCTTTCATTTGGAGTTCAGAAGCATAATTGAGAGGAGATTGTCTTGAAATAACTCTAATTCATTACATATCGCGTAGCTGATCAACAGGGGAAAATCCATATATACTATACGGTACGTATGTTAACATGTCAGTATGTATATCAGCAATTATTTTGCATATTTCACATATCCATGCCCAAAAGAATTGAGATACCTGAGCTTAAATATGATTAAACTTCGTGTAAACTTAAGATATTGCCAGCTTTTGGGGCCAAGTCGAGATTGAAGAGTTGGCTAATAAGATGTCAGGCATCCAATGAGCGAATAAAAACATGAAAGTCTTCGTACTCGTAAGTATATCGAGTAAAGTTTTTAGATAGATTATGTAACCCTTTACGTAAATACGGCTTTATAACTTGTGGTTAATTGCGGATGGGATGGATTGATGAACAAAGTTCTGAGACTGTATAGTCCGGCACCGAACATGCAAAGACCGGCGCTAGAGGATATCAAAGTATATGACGTGGTGATCTCTAAGGGAACGAACATGTGTATTGACGTGGTGTCGATGAACCACAACTCATCAAAAGATTGGATTCACGATGCATCTTGATGTTTCTTAGCATTTTATTTTGCATCCTTTTAGACGCTCTTGTTGCTGTTGCATCTCGGCTTTCGTGAATTCTCATTCCTTTTCTTCTATTCAAAGTCAAGTCCCACAAGTGTTTGACTATCAAGATGAAGTCATGCATCTGGCTCCGAATTGCTGATGGTTCCATCCATAAAGTGGAAGAGGAGGTTGCCATGTTCTGCCCCATGAGTACTTCAAACTGGCGTAGGGACCTTCAAGAAACCTTGCTGTAGCACTTCCACAACAAGCCAATCCTCCTATCTTGGGCTTAATTCTTGACTATTGTCGATTTCACCAAGAACCAGGGCAGTCTGATGTCAATACAATTAATTCCTCATCTTTTGGTTATCGAAATTCTTTTTCCTCCTAGGGTGAGATTACTTAGAAGATTGTTTTAGTGACAAAAAAAAGAGACAATTATTCCGTTCTGATATGATTTTACTTTTATGCCTAGGAAAGCAAAACATTTGATGAGAAATTTATTCGAATGGACACCGAAAAGGCTATGTGAAAATTGACATCCGCTGCCAACAGTATGCAATTAAAGCCTTCTGGGGTTCTAACCGGTCGTGCGCTTGCTTTAATTATAGAAGAAATAACTCTTCAGGAGATTCGGGAGACATTTCATTTCCATGGGCATCTCATGGAGGTGTCAATTGGTTTTGATAGATACATGTTGGTAAATGTCTTGTCTGGGTTTTTGGGGTCGTGTGATTTGATATTTTGGATCATTTAGGGGAAAATTTGGAACCACTGCGAAACATCACTGACGATCCACGTATCCAACTATTAAATAGATTATAGGGTTAGTATCACAAAAAATCATAAATTGGTACACATATATCAAATTTACCTCAAATTAAATTTTTTATCACAAAAAACCCTAAATTGATACACCTTTGATAAATTTACTAACTGAGGCTCATAATAATCCACAAATATAGTATTCAGCTCAGTTAGTAATAAATTTCTTTTCTTTTATTGTTAATAAAATATCTAATTGTTGGTAACTACTCTTTGTCAAGTTTGGAGACCTGTGTCTCTTATTTTGCTTACTCATCGTAACTTTTTTTAATTAAATGTAAATTTGATGACCTTGGCGTCCTTAACTTTCTTTCGACATCCGTTAGTTGTGACAAAATTGATTTTGGAAAGCAAATTTGACAAATCATGTTTTTTTCCCTTCTTATCCAACGGTCCACCAGTCCCGTAAAAGAGAGCTTCGACTTGTGGGATTCACGTCACAATCATGATTTTTTGGGCACAGTAAAAAGCAGTGTTTTTTTTTTTGGCAGCATTGGAAACGCTATTTTTTCAAGTATTTTTAAGATAAATGAATATAAAAGTAAAAATGTAAATTAAGAAAAAGTATTACTTTATCAGTTTCAAACAAATACTCAGGCACTAGTTAAGCAACTGAGGAAATAAATTGGACAGTCAATACATCAATTTGCGACTTTTCTCATGTCATGTTTGACGAATATTATAAAATTTAAAGAGATAAGCGTATTGAAAGTCCTAAAATTTATCTTGAAAGTATAGTTGAGTTATAAAACTTTCGAAAACTGCAATCAAGTCTAAAACTTGTCACGGAAGTGGAATTAAGTCCTAAAACTTATCGAGATTGTATAATCAAGTCCTAAAATTTGTCCACGTTTTGTCATAAGTGTACCGGTTTGGGGTAAATTTGTCACGGATGTATTAGTTTGGAGTTGAAAGATCAAATGTATAGCAATATATGAAAAGTAGTTTCTTATTGGATTTGGTTATGCACTCCAACTTACACTATCGGGGTGTGGTTGATACTTTCTATAAACAGGAAGATACGAGGTCCTGTCAAAGGGAAAAAGAAAAAAAGAGAACAAAAAAAATGAAAAATTAAAAAATTATTAAAATGTTATTTAAAAATGTTCATGTTAGCAACAATTTCCTATCAAAATTGGCTGGACGGACTAAATTAGCACAAATGCAAAAGGTTTAGGACTCAATTAGCAAAAAAAAAAAGTTGATGACTGAATTGACACGATTGTAATAGGTTTATAATTTTTCTTGTAATTAGACCATTTTTAAAAAAGTCGAGACTACGAGAAATTTGACTGAGTTTTTTTATTAGAGCTTCCCTTATTGAGGTAACGTGACGATATCCACTACTGTGTTTTGGTTATGCTATATCCTAGCATTAACTAGTGACTACTAAACAATGATGACTCTTGCTATTTTCTTTTCCCGGTGACAACGACAATATAAATTTTGCTATGGCAGATATTCAAGGGAGAAGTTTTGATATTCTTGATCAAAATTCATCTACTCTTTGTTATGGTGAAGGGGTGTCGCAGCAAAGGAGTATGACCTGAAGCAAATAATAGCATGGCTGTCTTCTTGAAAAATAGCAATCCCGACAATTTTGTTTTTGAAAATTATACCATATTTTGATATGTACGTGCAAAAAATTGAATCAAGGACATCAGATGGAAAAATTATGGCCAATCAAAGTTTGACCAAATTATTAAACCATTTGAAATGCTTGAGGTTTAGAGATTTCTAATCATCTATGTTACATTGATTCAATCACGGCAATTGGACTTTTAACGAAGAAAATATCATGGCCGTCTGTTTGATCTAATTCTTTGAAATTCGCGATCCCAACACTTTTTTTAAATCGAATCGTATCTTGAAATAATTGGGTCACAAATTTTCCGTAGATGCAAAAATTGAGTTAATGGGATGTCGGACGGAAAATTATGCCCTACTCTTCCTAATTTGATGATTTGAGATGTTTGATCTCGTGAAGTTTAGAGTTTTCTAATCATCTAAATTACTTGGGTTCAATTACGGCGATCGGATTTTTAATTGAAAAAATGTCATGACCGGCCGTTTGATTTGATTCTTGGAAATTCGAGATCCTAAACTTTTTTTTTAATACGAAATGCATTTTGAAATAATTGGGTCATGGACTTTTCGTAGGTGCTAAAATCGACTTTTCAAAAATTTTCGCAATTAGATGATTTGAAATACTTTACACAAATATAATACTTGTCTTCTAACCCTTTTGGTGCTGCACAACCTTTATTATAGAAGTCTTTTAGCTACGTCTGAGATCGATAGATGATTAAATATTTTTCGATTGAACATTTTTATAGGCCGAGTAATGGAATGGAACTTATGAGAGTACCTTATGTTGGTTTCAAGTCATATTTTGAAGCATAAGTCATGCAAAGAGTTTACTTTAGGTAGAATAATTTTGTTTATGCATATGCAGAATTAACTTAGCTTGCCTCCCTTAATAAGGTAGGGCTTGGGTGAAGTATATTTCTCTTTTGCACTTTATATGTTTCGTGATAATATGTGAATGAAGAGCCTGAAACTGGCGCCTTGAGAGAAATACAGCTTCTCCATTCCATGTGCTTATGTCCTCTAAGAATTATTATAAAAAACAGAGTTCTGCAAATTGGAGTTCTATTATCTGACACAATTTATGCGCGGTTATCTTAGCTTTGTGATTCTTGCTTTTACGGCCTTTGGCCTTAAGTGAGTGACCTTGACTACTTTGCTTGATGGATGTGTTATAAACCAGACACTGCCAAATAGCGGGGATGAAATTTGGAGAAGGCTTTGCGGGCATATATTTGCAGGGCCAAGGAACCTGTCAATATCCCACATCAGTTCAATCTTCTCTTCATCAAGACTGTGATTTGATTGGATTCCAAAAGATTAAAATAAATATCCTCCTCGGAAATTGCCCCAGCCTTAGCCACCCACCCACCTTTTGCCCACATCCCAGTACGGAATTGTTGCACGTGTCCTCCCAGCTCCTCAGTATTCGTTACGCCTCACCCTTTCCTCCTCTGTCCACACCCCTCTAAAAGCCCTACAATCTTACCCTTATGAAAGTGCCTCACTTCCCTCTTAAAAGCCTGGTCCTCCCACAATAAATCCTAAAACTTATTCCCACTTGAAACTCTTGCGCTGAAGTCCTCTTCAAAACTCTCAAAAAAGCCACCGCAAACACGCCGTGTTGACCTAAAGCTGCGTCTCGGGCCTCGAAAGCTCTCTCACGGACCGACAAAAAGTCCTCTGTCAAGGTCCCTACAATCCCAAATATCGTGCTCCCTTTTTTTCGCCGCCCTTGTCTTCCTTTTTAGAAAGCATGGTTGCGGACTCGATCCTCCCCACTTTTCTCCTCCTTTTCGGACTTCTAAAGTGCACTTATCCCTTACTTTAATATAAGATTTGGGAGTTCACAGTTGTCTAAGAGAATTTTTGGGCTAGTCTTTGCCATGCATGAGTTACCTGAATCTCCTCGGAAATTGCACTTGCCTTAGTCGTATATTCTTTGAAAAGGAGTTGGAAGCAGAGATGCGTCTTTGCGGATATAAAGAAAGATGGGAAGGTTGTGGAGTCCTTTATGCCATGATTATCTCTTCGAACATGTAAATTTCTGTTGAAAGAGGACACTTTTTTTTTTGGAGTTCAGATCTAGTTTCCTTAAACCTTCTACCATTTGCCCATATGGTTAGGCTTGGCTCAACGATTCATTAGGGTTGTGAAATTTGGGAGCCGTACATCCATCAAAACTATCATCTCAGTACATATTTGTTAGGAACGGAAACATTTTGCATCGCATTTGGCAAATTGCACTGATTTACAAACTTTGGTTATCTTACAATGTCGAATGCTTAGTAGCAATGCCATCGATCGATTTCATGGGTGCGAGTGGGTAGGATACATTCGATCGAAATCTTCCTTCGTGTCTGCCGCGACGCAAACGGAACTCCGGTCGACGGATTTGCAAAGGACGTCCCTACCTCCTCAGTAGAACAAACCGAATGCCTAGCAATGGTGGAAACCCTCATATTTCTCTCCTCACGCGCGGATGAAAATAAGATTTGGGAGTTCACAGTTGTCTAAGAGAATTTTTTGGGCTAGTCTTTGCCATGCATGAGGTACCTGATCGAAATCAAAGTCGTATATTCTTTGAAAAGGAGTTGGAAGCAGAGATGCGTCTTTGCGGATATAAAGAAAGATGGGAAGGTTGTTGAGTCCTTTATGCCATGATTATCTCTTCGAACATGTAAATTTCTGTGGAAAGAGGACACTTTTTTTTTTGGAGTTCAGATCTAGTTTCCTTAAACCTTCTACCATTTGCCCATATGGTTAGGCTTGGCTCAACGATTCATTAGGGTTGTGAAATTCGGGAGCCGTACATCCATCAAAACTATCGTCTCAGTACATATTTGTTAGGAACGGGAAACATTTTTCATCGCATTTGGCAAATTGCACTGATTTACAAACTTTGGTTATCTTACAATGTCGAATGCTTAGTAGAAATGCCATCGTTCGATTCGATTTCACCAAGTGGCTAATACAAAAAAAAGAAATCTTCCTTCTTCATGATCCGTGTGACCCAGAAGGAAAAAAATTACAGCAACTTCAGTCTCATTACCATGTTTTATCACATCTATTATGTCTACTTGAGTAAATAAGTTTATTGGCGATTCTCTATAGATGGCAATAACTGCATTAATCGATTGCAATCTCTATTATTTCGAGACGAATTTCACAAATCACTTAGTCAAAATCATAGCGAAATTAAAAAAAAGAAAGAGAAAGAAATTTAACGTTGCGGAGTCAAAATTCAATGGGTAAAATATCAATCTCATATTTTAAAATATAAAGGAACAAAAAAAAAAATAATAATCAAATGCAACAAATTTTAGGACTTTTGTCCTAATTGTCCCCGTTTTTTTCACAAAGGAGGAGGAGAACGCGACTTCTTTCTTCGCAAACGGAGCTTCCTTAATCCTTTAGTCGTTCAGGTTCCTTCCCCCGTCGTCGTCGTCTCTCTCGCCGCCGCCGCCGCCGCCGCCGCCGGAGAAGATGCACGGCCGGCCTCGGACGGCGCCGAAGCCGGAGGATGCGGCGGCGTCAGCCGCCAAGGCTCAGAAGCTGAGAGCTCTTCAGTCCCAGTTCCTCTCTTATCACCACGGCCGCATGTACGCACTCTCTCTCTCTCTCTCCCTCTCTCGCCGACTTTCTGCTCTGTCCTCGGTGGCGAGATCGGAAACCGCCGTCGCGGCACGAACGGAACGATCTCTCTCGATCGGGTTTTGGCGAGTTGATTGTGATGCGATGTCGCTCGCAGATACACGAAGGAGGCTCTCGACGCCAGCGCGAAGCTCCTGGAGGTCAATCCCGAGTACTACACCGGTTGGAATTACAGGAAGCTCGCGGTCGAGCACCGCGTCAAGGAGTCCGAATCTTCCGCGGAATCTGTGAGATCCGTCTTCGACGAGGAACTCAAAATGGTGCGTTTTCCTGTCGTTCTGAGCTTTTAGGATGTTTCGAGGGGATCCGAAGTGGTCCTGCTGCTTGTTCCGCATCTGAGTTTTTTCGTTGCTGCTTCGAGGCTTAGGTTGATGCCTCAGGATTTCGCCTTTTGAGGTTAATTCTTAGCGTAGTGCTTTAGCTATTCATAGCTTTTGTGGGGTTGTTTGAGGCTGTAAAGTTTTGCCGCTATTAGGGATCAGGATTGCAGAATTTGTCTCTTGCTCAATCTTCAATGAGATTGTCTTCTCTTGCTAGCCCTAGGAGCAGAGTCTACATATTCCTTGCCTCTTTGGCTTTCCTCAGATTGAGCTATATTTGTGGGTATTTCTCGACAGTGCGTGACTTGGATGTGTGTGGATTGTTTTTGTAGGTCGAGAATGCGCTGAGACAGAACTTTAAATCTTATGGAGCATGGCATCATCGAAAATGGGTGTTGAGCAAAGGTCATTCATCCTTAGATCATGAATTACGGCTTTTGGATCGGTTTCAGAAGGCCGATCCTCGAAATTTCCACGCATGGAATTACAGGAGGTGGCAAATTTCATTCTGCAGGATATGTAAATCATGATAAGTGCGTCACTCTTATTTTCTCTTCTTTCAAAATTTATTGCCAGATTTGTGGCAGCGCTGCTGGGCAGATCCACGGAGGATGAGCTGCAGTATACAGAAGATTTGATAGGAAACAATTTCAGTAATTACTCTGCTTGGCATAATCGTAGGTATGCTTGTGAGGTCTCCGCGCTGCATATGCTGATTGTTGTCAATTACACTGCTAGGAAGGTCATTTATGGACTTATTATGGACTTTTACTGGAAGTGTAATATAATGAATGGTGGCATCACTTGTTTTAGCTGACTATTTCTCCAAAATTCTTAGGAATTTGTCTCTTTTGTGATAGGGACTGTGTCACTCCCTTGCACTTCATATGAGTTAGGAAATTATAAGAATGTCAAGTTATTAGGGCGGTTGTTTTTTGAGTTTAACAATGTGATCCTCAAAATTAACCCCTCAGTTTATTCTTCTTGTTGTGCATCTACCATGTGGAAGTTTCTCTGCCTTTTATGCAAATTAGAGTGAGAAAAACAATTGTAAGTTGATTTTAATTGCATTTTTCCAAACTCATGACCTCATTTCTCACCTGGCAAGAGATTTTTGCAGTATGCTATTGTCAGAGATACTGAAGAGAAAGGAACAAGAGTCATCTTCTCAAGATATCATAAGCAAGGAGTATGAGTTTGTACTCAATGCATTATATACTGACCCTGACGATCAAAGTGGTTGGTTTTACCATCTTTGGCTTCTTGATCAAACATTCAAAGTCAAGGCTCCTTTGCTTGTGTCTTCTTGGCCTGTTCCTGGATCTGAACTCATTGTGTCAGGAAATGTGTCCCCTGGTGATCATCCTTTGACCTCATTCTCCGAGTTTACTGTTGCTTTGGAAAGATTTCCTGTTGTCCTGTATTTCAATCAGACTGTTGAAGGTGTAAACTCATCAACAGTTACCATTCAATGTACATTTGTTCAGAATGAAGATGTTACATGGAAGCCACTTTCACCGCAGAATTCTCGGGCTTCCAAAGTTTGGGTTGGATATCTTGATTTATCTGGTGTAGATCATCATTCTTCAGCACCCCACACTATTGAGGTTAAGCTTGGACATCATCAGGGCATCAACTCTTCAAATGGTCTACAGCTTAGTGTTCCTTTTGATTTATCGTTTACAGTAAGTGTAAAGTCCTTGGAAACCCAATCTTCTAAAGATGAGAAAGTGGCGTGGGAGGAGGACAAGTTTTATGCTTGTGAAACGCATTTGCAAGTAGCCATTCCAAGTCTTTGTTATGATGGAATAGCAGTGGAGAATACGTACAAGCCAACGACTTCAGATTGGCAGATTGAAACTATCACTGAAGAGATAAGTCAAATTAGAAACTTGTTGGCCATCTCAGATAGGTAAATCCGATCCCAAAGCTGGAAAGTTGTGCCTCTGATCAGGAACCAACTCTGATTAACTAATAAACTGTCTATTATGCTTGTTCCATTTTTCAGCAAAATTGGGAAAATCACACTGGCAAGACTGTTGATGGCTCATGATGCAATGTCATCTCCATATGCTACGAAAACTGTTCATGCTGAAGAAGTTCTTGGGTTATACAGTGAGCTGATGAAGTTGGACCCATCTCACTCTCAATACTATAAGGATGAGAGAAGCTTAGTTTTGTTGCAACAGGTAACGTACTCTTTCTTGAAATAGATATTCCAGGAAAAGCATGTCTTTTCTTAATCAGTGATGGGAGACTGCACATGCATTTGGATCTTTGAAATGACTGGTTTTAAAACGATGACCTACTTTTGTGTCTGTCATTGCCTCATTGCTTATGTGATACTTCATTGCAGAAGTCAAAAGGCAAGAAGCTTGAGTTCGTTGGTATTTATTATATTCTAGGACAATAAGTTTCCCCTGTCAACTATTTCGATTCTCATACTTTTTCAATCGTCACCAAGGTGGGTTTAACATGTTTCTAGCATATGAATTGGTGTTTCCCCAGGATATATCTTATATTGTGAAGTGCCACCATTGTTTGCACTTTATTAGGCAATAAATTTAATTTTTTTCATATGATAAAAATTTCACAATAGCATTTGGGAGGTGTGCGCATGTCAATGAGACTGTTGTTTGAATGTCAACGAGGATTACCCCATTGTTCCGTGCTACTGTGAATGAGAATGAAATGAGCTAAGATTAACATCTTTATAATTCTTTAAATGATACTGCAGCTGCTTTCCAGCAGGGGGATGCTGTTGAGACACTGCTTTTACTACGGAGGCATCACTTCGTCCAGTACTCATGGACCCATATGTCTACGTCTGAATAATCAGTCAATATCTCGAATGGGATCATTTGATAAATTGTTATGGGTTCAAATGCTAGATCTTAGTGACAATGAACTCCATTCAATTGAAGGTAAGATATTTTCTGGAGTTTCTATTTTTTACCTTTTATTTTATTTTTATTTTTTTGGGGGGTGGTGGTGTGGTTGGGCCTAATTTTTGTTTGCTTAGTTGACATAGGTGACATATTCATTTATCTTTTTGTGCAGGCCACCCATATTTGATTACTTTATTCAGCTTTTACAGTAATATGTGTGGTTTAATTGACCTACAATTTTTTTTTCCTGGGGACCTATTCAGAGGCAAAATAACACAAGCGATTTCATATTAGCACAGCCTATCATAGGTGTAAATATCTGCTGAAGTTCATTGTTATGAAGTTAATATATCCCTTGCTTGTGTTTTCCCATCTACACGAGCCAGGGTGAGTGCATTCATTATGTCTACAGTCCTCCGCCCATGAAATCAGTGGTTGATCACTCTTACTCAGCACTTGTGTGGGTTAGCTACTGAGCCAGTACTTGTGCTTAGGTTATACTGGGTCAAAATTTTGTAGCCGTTCAACAATTCAAATTGTGTGGGCTATTCAGGTTTCCTTATCTTATTGAAGTGTGTAAAGAAAAAATAAGAGTTAGTTTTGCGCTGGTTCTGTTTCAGGACTGGAGGCTATGCAGCTTCTTCATTGGTTGAACCTGGGAAGAAACAAACTGCGGAGTTTCACTGCGCTGGGTCCTTTGAGATGTCTAAAATCCTTGAAGGTGCTGAATATTTCTCACAATGAGATAGGGTTACATTCTATAGACACCACACGCTACTCGTGCTCTGCTTCTCCCCTGTCCCATAATGGAGAAATTATTTGGAATGGTGATGAATTTTCCCCCGAAAATGCCGATGTGACAAACTATTGGGAAGCTTTTATGGTGTTCAAAAGTTTGGAGTTGACACAATTAGATATTGTAGGAAATGCAGTCGCCAATGAAAAGTTCAAGTCATTTTTGCTGAAGGTTCTGCCAAAGCTACAGTTTCTGGATGGTCAGAATTTGCATTGATACTCAATTTACTCAGTTACTGACTTTCTTGCCTTTGCCCCTCTTTTCTCTAGGGCTAGTGCATCTGCCGATCTCTTTGTTCTTTACTGCGACTCATGGGGACTTTGCATTTGTAATCCAAACATACCTTCTTCGTTTCCTTTTGGCCATTTACCTTCTGTGTCAGACATTTATTCCCACGATATGCTGATTTCTACGCAGGGGTGTGTTCAGTGACGAAATTCAACAATTCAAACATTTTATAAGGGGAGAAAGATTACAGCATATTGTGCGGTCGTCTTGGTGATGGATAATTTGTTTACTATCAAAGAAATGTAGATAGATGATAGCTCATGACTACAGGATTAATGAAGAGGGCGGACATCTTCTCACCTTGTGAGTGTTGGTAATTCTGTGCCTTGAATCAGGGAATGCCGCCATCGCTGGATGAAAATTGAATAATTTTGTAACTTCACAAAAACGGCAACCAGTCAAATGTGCGAGACACCAGTTCAACTGACGCATAAGAGTCGTCAGTCAAAGAAGGTGATTGAACAGGAGGACAAAATTGGGTTGCCTCAAGATAACTGATAAACGAAGGCAATGGAATGCACCAGCTACCAGGGCAGGTGACCAACCCAACTCTGATGCTGCTTCTGGGGAGTTAAAATTCACTATGACATAAGAATCAAAGTGAGTTGACAGATAACTCTTCACAGACGTCAAAAGTCCGAACTCTCTTTCAATGATCGAACCCTCCTCGAATAATAACAGCGAGCGGTACTACTCTAGTAATGGAAGAGCTCTCTTTCACCATTTTGTGTGCAAATGACGTCTCAAACTTGAGAACCGACACATCTTCATAGAAAGCAACTCAAAATAGCCATTAAAGCTGTCCGGGGACCCAAAACAGAAGAGAGCAATGTGAGAATGTCATTGCTCTTTCAACGACATTCCATGAAAATTCGGTTTGAGTCGTTTGACCACTGATTCATTTAGCCAACGACTCCTGATGCTCGAGTGCCAGCAAGGGAAAATTGGACGCTCACCGTCCAAAAGCCAAAACAAAGCAACGGCTATGCAGAAGAATTGACCAGAACTTCCAGCTACTCTTGCAGTGTTTTACCTCATGGTGTTGATCGGGATGCTGAGGTACAGATCGTTTCAAAGACTTCTTTCCATGGCATGACGAGTGTGGTGCCAGATTTCCAGAGGTTCATAAATTCTTCAGGAATTGTACGAAAATTTTCCTAGTATTGAAGTTAAGATGATAGAAATGGAGTAAATTTGGAGCGAGTCATCCAGCTCTCATCGTGAGAAACTTTTTGCATCTTTCAATTTTTGAAAAAGCGAAAGGAGATCGAGCGAACTTTTTTTTTGCATACCTACACCTGCCGCGTGCTATATCAAACAGCACCAGCCTTTTCAAGCCATATAAAGATGAGGAAGAAGCAGAAAACATAGAAAAGAAGCTGCACGATATCCAGAAAGGCAGAAGGAAGCTGCCAGCAACTGGAAGGAACGTATGTAGGGAAGTTTTCAACTTTGCAACATCTAAAGGTGGCTAAAACATATCCCAGAAAATTGTAGGTGCTTCACCCATGATGAGAGAGAAATCAATAATTTCTTAATGCGTAACTATAGCATCAAACTCATCAACCAGCAGATGAAGGTGTCTTAAGTTATATCTGCTAATCTATTCCCGATGCTGGAGTTTCGTTGGTGAACTTCCAATTCCACTGCAACTAAAACATACAAATACCTCTCTATTCCAGATAATTGAGATAACTCTAATGTCAGTCATAACTAACACTGACCAATTCTTCAGATAATAGTTGTATATAACTAATATCGTAAAGCAAAATTGCCCATGTTTCGTTATCAAAGACTTGGCTGTTATCCAGGGAGGTAGACATGCAGAGGTAAGAGGCAAATATGCTTTAAACCATCCCCAATAAGAACATAGCAGGATCCGATCAAGCAAAAATACAGAGATAACAGGCAAACAATTACACCACCCGAAAACATTTGACGAGTGTATATCCTATTCCCCTATTATACTACTGATGGATGAAAGTAATTCATTAAATCAGAGATCAACAGTTTCCACACAGATGCCATACTGCTGAGACCTCAGAGAATGGTCCATGACCTTATGCGCTGAAGAACAATTGCACAACCTGCAAAAGCAGATGCTAAAAATGACATTGTCATGTCATATTCCAATGCAAGTTCCAGTTTTCACACTAAGAAATAACGTGAGTTGCCTCAGGGTGTGTAAAACATGTTGATTGACATTTAGCCATCCGCAAGGGAAGAGAACTGTGAACGTGGAATGTCATATTAACTACGCAGCACCTCTCCTTTCCGTCTCCGTTAGTGGACTACCTTAATATCTTTCTTGTGGGAATTGGGCAAGCTAAAAGGTATATGCTTGTCATTTTGCAACTCACAAGTTTGATATCTGAAGGTTAGTGGAATTGAGTGAATCCAACAATCTTAATACCATATGTTTTACACATGCCCAATCAACTTCTGTGGCTCTTGACATGCTCTGGGTGCGGATATGAGGAGATTGCTTTCAGTCTTGACAAAATCACGACGATCAATTCAATTACCAATCTTAGGACAAATCGGCCTCATATGATTAAGCTCAAGTCTCGAAATTTTCAACTGCATAAGAACAAGTAAGCATTCGTATGGCACGTTTGTCAAAATTAAGTGAAACAAGAAACAATGCATCTCTAAAGGCTTCTTCCTGAAATTGAGATCATCGATGTAAATTTGAGTAAGGACTGGGGAGTCGGATAGAACAGACAGGTCCCTGCTTTTTTTCCACAGGCAGCAAGTTACTAGACAAATTCACAGTAATTCCCCAATTATTTAGTAGGTAGTCAATAAGGATGGCAAGACATGGAGGACTTCAACTCAAAAAACAAGCTGCAATTTGTCTTGCTTCTCTGTGCAGACATGATAAAAACTGATAATTGGCAGCCAAAAAGAGGTGGACTTTCCAGTTCCAAGCTCACATGTGAGTGTAACTATACTTCTCAGAAGCTATAAGTCGCAACTCTCGTGTGTTGATGACAACAATGAAAGCTTCATGCGGCAGCAAATGATAAACAATCTCATTGAAAAGCAAAACTTTATCCATTCATTAGCGCTGCAATACAATTCAATTACGCCCAAAACTAACCACTTTGCAAACTCAAAGTGTAGCCCCTCCTTCATTACAGCAGAGAAGAGAACCCAACAGAACAGAGAGATTACAGTCAATAAGAACCACGCGTTGCAAAAGACAACTATGAGCCTAACCGGTCAAGAGCCTCTCGAGCGGCGGCGAGCGTCGGCTCCATCTCAAGAGCCTCCTCGTAAGCCTTCGCAGCCTCCTCGTTCGATTTCTTGGCCTCGTGGCACTGCCCCAACAGCAACAGCGCCTTGGCGCTGCGGCTCAGCTTCACGGCCTGAGTCACGTCCTCGATGGCCGAGTTGACCCGCCCGCGCCGGCTCAGCGCGAACTTCAGCTCGGCCCTCCGGAACAGCGCGTCCCCCCTCTCCCGATCGCTCAGCGACTTGGCGGCCAGGGGGGAGAGGGCCACGTCGAGCGAGTCGAGGGCGGAGGTCCGGAACCCCTGCAGGTCCAGGGCCAGGGCCTTGAGGATGTGGGACGCGGCGTCGCGGGGGTCCAGGAGGATGGCGGCGTCGGCCTCGGCGGCGGCGTCCTTGGCGAGGGCGGAGGCGGCGGAGCGGGAGGGGGCCGATCTGGCCTGGCCCAGGAGCTGGGCGCCGCGGACGAAGTGCTGCTTGGCGCGGAGGCCCTTGCGGCTGCGGAAGCGGAGCTTGGAGAGGAACTTCTGGGGGATGTCGTGCATCGCGAGGAACATGAAGACGGTGACGAGCATGATGCCCGCCTGCAGGAGGATGTCGTACCACATCTTCGCTCTCTCCGATCGGGGCGAATCTCTCTCGTCCGGCGGCGACTGCTGCTGCTGCTGGTGCTGCTGGTGCGAGAGCGATCGCGGTCGGGGAAGAGATCGATGGGAGTCGGTCAAGTTCGTCGCCTTCTGGAGAGAAGCGATACTAATAGAGGAGGGAAGGAGAAAGGTCCACGCAGTCAACAATGGCCGTCCCGTGTCGCTTCTCAACCGAAAAGTAGCCACGGCGACGTCGAAGAAGCATCCTTTCGAGACGACGGTATAGACTAGACCGACGGTAACGGAATGCGCTATGCAAAGCAATGACCAACTCTTTTTTCTTTTTTTCTTTCTCGTTCTTTTTTTTTTTAAAGTTGGTGGGGCCCAACCTTTTCTATTGGCGCGGCAAATCATCCTTCGATTTTTGTTTTTTTCCTTTTTTTTTTTAACAACCGTTTCGACTTCTTAACCGAAAGTGTGCTGTTGCTAGCTCGGCGGTCAATCCCTTTGTAGCTTGGAGGCGTGGGAATTGTCGCAGTTATTCACCGTTCAACAGAAACCCCGCCCTAGACACAAGAACATGGATGTAATAAGAAAGATCAGATCTACTTGCGATAATTGATTTGTGAACTCAAATTCCACTTCGTTTTTTCCATACTTTGCGAATGGAGCCTTCAATTTCATTTCAATCAATCAAATTTTCGTATGGAGCCCAGCTAAAATTACATTTGACCAGCTAAATCTACGTTTGGCCGGGTGACGAGCTAACGATGACCGAAGATTAAGTTGCCCACCTCAGGATTATTTGGGACAAGATTTAAACTGGGGACTTTTTTGAGAAATTTCCCCAATTCCGGTACTCTATTTGAGAAAATTGAATTTATAATGGTTTCGAAAATGCACGTCCTGTTAGGATGGCAATCAGCTGATCCGCTGTCTACTGTTCATTGACCGTTGTGAAGTGAACCGCATCCACAACTCACTCACAGTCACAGGCCAACAGAAATTACCATGTTGCTAAACCAAGCCAAACTACAAAAATATCGGCTGAAAGCAGCTTATCATCGAATTAGAATACAAACAAGTACCTAAGCGTTGATCGATCAAGAATCTAAAGTACAGCTTGCATATAAAAAAAAGCTTGCTTGTGGGAAAAGCTTGAACCCCAGAGAACCATATGAATTAAATAAAAATGCATATGGCACTTGTTCTCACCCGAGGCATTTGTCGTGGATCGATTTGTAGACTTTGAGTAACAGCTAGGCCGATATTTACAGTCGCCTAAAACCAAAATGTATGGAGTCCAGGAAATGCCCAGGATCGGAGCTACTGCACCTATTAGACATAGCCCGGATTCAATTGGTCTTCAAGATACAAAAAATACTTAAAGCTTCTGTGTGGTCCCACTTCCCATTTGGATGAACTGCGCAGGAGACTTCAACAGCTTCTTCAGCGAGTTGACGATGCTGGCAAAAGATGGGCGCTGAGCAGGATCGCTGTCAAGGAAATAACCAAATGTTTAGACCGACAACAGTAAGCAGCGTAAGGTAAATCAGGTAGACACCAAGAAATTATTGGATGTTTCCAGCCAAACAATACTGGTTGTTTCCAACCAACGACATTGAGATGAACCGCCTTGCAAGACAACAAAAGTGAAAGGGAAGGAAAAAAGAAATAAAGTTACAGTATGGCAAAGTTTTTCTCTGTTTTCGCCAGGAAAGCATTTAGAGGCATTGCACAGATATGTATGTGCACACGCACTATTCTCCCAAATCAAAGTGATAAGGACATGAACCGACATTCTACTATGAAAGACGTTCGTCCGGTGCCCTCAACTAATTGCTCAATTATATATTTCTTCCCTCTTTATCATCTTGCGTCTGTATTCCTTCCATGATCTCGAGTCCATTTCCACTCAACTCAAAAAGTTGGCATCTCTAGTTACACCCAGTCCATTACTGGGGCTAAGTTCAGCTCACTCTGAGAATGTCTGGTGACCTAGTAGAATATTCAGGAGGACCGATTGTAGCCTGGCCATGGGATTCGGCACATGTATGTGTAGATGGTGAGCACATGGTGTGGCGGGCGGCCTCAGCCGTAACTCTTATACTAATAATGGCAGCACTATGTAGAATTTACAAGCTTGGGGAATGAACAAAATAAACTCGTGTATGTGTAATGCAGAAGTCTGAAATCAAGCAAGTTGATTCTTAAAAACCAAACAGGGACACTTTACCTAACACATCCATCGGGACAAAAAAAAAGTTCTATTAAGAAATTAACCCTCCCAACAAATATATTCATATTTATATGATGTATGAGCCAGGAAGTTTAGGATGTGCTAGTGTCTATTATTCTTAGGGGCAGGCTTCATTCTGCCTAACACTGAGCATTTTCAGGCACAGAAAACCACATTGATCTCTCTCTCTCTCTCTCTCTCTGTGAGTCCAATGAACATCGAGCTCTTTGTACAAAATGGAAAAGGAAAATCAAAAGGCTTAAAGCTCTTACTCAGCCCAGCAAGATTCCATCAAGGAAGCCAGTATAGAGGAGGTATTCTGTGGAATAGCTAGTCTTCTGTTCTGGAAAGCAACAGCCCCGACGACCTGCAGGTTTGCACCATCAAAACCAATCAAAAAGAAATCAAACAAATGAAGAAAGAGAGGCTTCACGACATCTACATTCCTATAAATGTTGAGCGGTGGCAATGAAGAATGCCATAACCAAAACAAAGGGATGGAAAGAAGATATAGAGGAGTGAACCACCGAACTAGCAGTCCATGGATATAAATATTCTGTTAATACCTGGGCAGGGCTAAGTCCACTCCAAGGTTGTTGCATTGTCACAAGTTCCCATAAAATCACTCCAAAAGAATAAACATCGGATTTCTCATTTGAACGCTCACCCCGAAGAAATTCCGGAGCCATCCACTCGGGCTGAAAATAAAAGCAAGAGAGTCATACTCTATTGATATGCTAAGAAGTACATTCACAACCTACAAAGTTTTCCATACAAGTATGATTCGAGGAAGAAACAGGAAAAACCAACAATCACAAGAGAAAGCTAGACAATGTGAATCAGTCATTAACTCCTCACTGGGAAATGGAGAAACTCTTAATGTAATTGAAGCATAAGTCAAAAACACGCCCTTCTTAAACAATTTCTGGAGGATAAAGAAATGGATTTGCATCTCTTGAAATAAATATTTCAATGGTTTAAAATTTTTCTTGTTCCAGCTAGAGCTGAATGGAACAGCTTAATCAACTGATATAATTCATTTACAAACGCAAGCAATACATGATGCTTTCTACTATCTTATTATTTTTAATCTGCCTAAAAGAGCATTCTTTCCCTGATCTTCTTATGTTTATGACTAGTAGATATAAAGGCAATATATAATGGACAAGAAATGCAACAGAAATGGAAACCAACATGTGAACGATGCAGGCATGTGCGTGCATGCTTAAGTGCGTTCCTCTGTGTGCATGTGTGCACTGGGCACAGATGTGTGTGTGTGTGTGTGTGTGTGTGTGTGTGTGTGAGAGAGAGAGAGAGAGAGAGAGAGAGAGACTCACTGTTCCTGCAACAGATTTTGATGATATGAACGTGTTTGCTTTAAATCTAGACAAGCCAAAATCAGCTACCTGCAAATCCAAATAAGAGGTTAGAAGTAAACCACCAGTTGGAACTTTAAAATTGGAAGAACGATGATAAATTTGGACGATTACCTTCACTGTCCAGTTTTTATCAACCAGCAGATTTGGAGACTTTAGATCCCAGTGAACAATGGGAGGACTCAAATTATGGAGATAATTTAACCCCTTGGCCTGTTATAAAACATGATGGTGAGTTATTGCCCCAGAAAGCTTCAAAGAAGTGGAAGCAAGATTTTACATATAATACAGACCACATCCAATGCCATTCGTAACCGCCTTCTTTGATCCAGCATTTCCCCAGAAGCCGGTCTGTGGATAAGACGATAGAGACTACCCCTGCTCCGCAACATAAGAATCATGAGATGATAAATGACAAAAACTACTTCAGATGGATTGCGCGAAGCCAAAATAAGTAGAAACAGTAGATTACCTAGGAAGGTACTCTGTCACTATTGACAGATTCGGATGCTTTGTGACCGCTCCCATGAAAAGAACCACATTTGGATGCCGCACACGTTTCATTATTGCAACCTTAAAGATGCAGATACACAAATCTTAGTTTAGGGATGATGAAAGCAGATTTGTTTTAGGATTGCTTAGAAAACATACATACTGATTTTGAAAATAACACCTTTGCATAATGCATATAGATTATTACCATACAGGTATTCCTTGGAGACACATGCATCAACTGGTAAAAATGAAGAGATAAAGCAATTCAAACAATCAAGATAAAAGATAAAACACGAGCAATTCTCCCTAACTCACACTTTGAAATTGTCGTTGCGACTACATGGCTTACTTTTTTCTCGCAATTAGTTTAATATGCAATTTTAAAACTTCCATATAACCGAGAATTTCATGATTGCAACTTGAACTGACTTCACCCTTTCGGAATTAAACTACTTGGAGATCTTTGAATGCTTATTTTTTACCATATCTTAGTGAAAATCTTCAATTCTGAAACTTCCATGAAGTAATTTATCAAGTCAAGATTGCAACCCGGAATGTCTGCATCCTTTTCAACTTGAACAACTCAGAGAGCTGTGAAACCAGTGCAAGATGAATATTCTAATCTAAACTAGGATAAAAGCTACCTAACAAAAATGAATTTGCATAGGAACAAAAACATTGAATTGTCCAAAGTCCTACAAAATATGGAGTGTAAAAAAATATTTCTATGGGTTGCTTTCAATTCAAGAATTTTAACTTCAAAAGGTAGAACCAGGAGAGAAAAAACATTAACAGCCACACGATGCAGACCCAGTCTGCGAAATATGCAGAAAGTTTTTGACCAAAAAGAAGAAGAAATATGCAGAAAGTTTAAACCACTCTTACTTTCACCCTTGGATCTAATCAACCTCAGAAATCCAGAACTGGAGCATGCACTCTCAAATGAATTTAAAATGAATATTGAGGAAGAGAAAGAAAATGAGAGCAATAGAAAGAGCAACAATAATGGAAAAAGACACTCCACTCATAGAGGATGACAGTTTGTCATGAAGACATTAATTAAACAACAAAAAAGCAAAGGTGAGACAACAGATGTGAAAGGTACTTACCTCTCGTAGAAACTCCTTCAACTGATCATCATGAAAATCCTGCAATGTTAGAACCTTGACAGCAACATCCTGCATTGTATGAGTTGAATCACTATGTGAAGCCAGTTGAGGGCTTGGCTTTCATAAACTGGCCCAGTTCGTTATGGTGTCTCTGCCTAAAACCATTTGGCTCGTTGGAAATTTTTAATAGACTTACGTTTACTATTTATCATAATTTCTCTAGTTTAGAAACAATATTGGTCCTGACCTGATAGGATAGCACCGCACATGCTCCAAGAACAGGATCATCAGTGATTAAATTAAAAAATTCAAGTTCCTAAAACTTGCTGAAACTCTAGATTTCGCAATTGCAGTTCTAACCTAAATAATATGATAAGCACCGACTTCTTCAGCTAAAAAAGAACGAAATAAAAATCTATAGAACTTATGAGCACAACAATCACAGGATGCAATGTTCTGTTAGGCAATCAGCATTTTAAGAATAATAATTGTGTAGAGCATAGCAATAAGAATAACAATTGAGTAGAGGATTGCAACTCCTAGCAGCATCAACTATAAATAGCCTTAACAAAATAAAGCTCTATATGAAGATAGGGACACTGACCGATCCATGCCACTCTGCCCGATGTACAGTCCCAAAGGAGCCTGCAAGCCAATCAAAGTATCTTTATTCATGCTACATTTAAGTAACCGAAAATTGCAGTGTGAACAAGAAGAAAGAGAGCCAATACCAGCGCCAACACGTTCCTTAATATGCAACTCTTCCCACGAGATCTCGAGCCAATCCATTGCAAGCGAAGGTTCAAGATTCACATATCTTGGAACAGTAATTGCAGCAAAGTTGCCTCTACTCTCCAACTCCTCCAAATCCAACTGACTGGAGAGACTTAAATTAAGTTGCTTGGTTGTGTCCTTGGCACTTTGCTTTCCAGCTATAGTGATCTCTTTTCTGTAAGTTTTGTGCATGATATATTTTCCCTGAACTTGCTTAGGAGAATCAGTTGTTGATGCTCCAGTTGAAGCATCCAGAACTTCAGAAACGTTTAACTGGAGAGAGGATTGTACTGGATTATCGTAAATGCAACAATTTATATTATGTTTCAACTCCAAAGGCATTGCTGATCTTTCTGCTCCGGAAAAAGTCATCTCCCCTTTATCACCTTCTTCCCAAATGCCTGTAAGAGATTAACAGTGCAGTTTTAATTTTCTTAAAGCGACTGTAGCTTTTATAATGCGTAACGTGCAGTGGGTTGATATTAACATCAATCAAAAGATGTTGCCAAGGTGAGTTATGATTGTCACGTTTAATGTCCATTTGAAAAGCAAGACCGCAACAACAGTACTAAAATAAAAGGGAATAACTCCACGGAGCACATCAGGAACAAGAACCAGCGGTGAGAAAATGCAACACAAATTTCATCATCTAAGGGTGTGTTTGTTTGAGTGAAAGAGTTTTCCGCGAATTAGTTTTTTGAACTTTCACCCATTTGATTTGCCAAAAATGATCAGTCAACGAAAAACCATTTATGGCCAAAGAAAATATGCAAGCTTAAAGTTAGGAAAATAAATTCCCTAACTAGAAAAGGGGACAACATTTTCCTGGAAAAGGATTTCCCGGAAAGCATTTCCTTTTATCATGAAGTTTTCCCCAAAACAAACACAACCTAAGTAGTAGAGGAAAGGAAGGGGGATGGATGCTGTCAGGGTTACTATCTGAACCAAATTAAAGACTTCACCTGCATATGAAAAGTACAGAATTTAAACTTGAATGATTTCATCATGTCCAACAGTTATTTCAGCCTGCTCACAACCATTAGAAACAAGAAAGAAGAATGATCGTCTGTTTTTTCTATACTTCTGACATTTGAAATCAAACAGAAGCTTCTCAAGGAAATAGTTATAAGAAGAAATGAGAGACGACCCTGTTGATGTAATTAACTCTTTACCGAGGCCCTAGACCTGAGGTTGAAGTCTCACCCTTCAACCTGCCCCACCTTTTTTTGCGGTCAGACAACTACCTTAGTAGTACCGTAAAAAGACACAAAGATCTGAAGTTTAACTAATCACAAAGGCACAAATATTTAGTTGATTGAGTAGAGCAATTTGTTCGGTTACTCAGAGAGGGAGAAAAGCCAAAATAAAATCGATGAAAGTAACCAGCAGGTTAATAAATTTCACTCCACAGATGCTCTCTAATATTATCTATATTACGAAAATGTTTATCCACTTCCTTAATATGTTCATACATCCTTCAAGATTTCGTTCATTGAATATAAATATGGTAAGTTCAAAGTATTCAGAACTGTAGACCTGAATGGGAATCTTCAGGAGGACCACATCGCTCAGAGCTTAAAATTTGACATGATGAGGCTTCGTCCACATAAGGTTGTTGAAAATCTCTCAGATGAGGAATTTGGAATAGTGACGGCATCAAAGAAAAAAAGTACCCATTGATTGATGAATCAGGACCATGGACATTTCCTGGTTCCCCGACAAGATCAACCACATATTCCCTGTAAGAAGAAACAGAAACCACAATAACCAAACTTCAATGGGAGCAAAAGTTGAAAAATCAATTTTTAAACACTTGCAATGCCTCAACCGATACATAAGCCACTTAATACTTTAGGAATTAAAGACATCAACAAAGAACTACTTTCAAATCAAGCTGCATCTCAGCTACTTCAGGTTTCATTCAGACATTCAATTGTTTATTTAATGTTCCACATTCAACAAACAGCGGTATAACATCAATGGAAGGATACCAATCGTTGAACAGATAAGAGTTCATGACCCATGAACTACAAACTATAATGATGACATATGTAGAAGAAATAATCATCCAATGGACAACAGTGGAAACCACTAAAATGGTTTTAACGAGTTAAAGGTTCAAACCAAAGTCATTCTTATGATATCCATTTAACAGGAAGAAATCGAGGAAGTATCTTTCAGTCGGATAAATTACCTAGATAATTTCGTTTCATCTTCAATTTTGACAAGACAAGATGACTGATGATCTGTCGTACAATACATGCAACCTCGAGCTATCCGACATGGCAACCCAATGTCATCCGCCAATTTCTGCATGTGCAATAGCCGTTGTTATGTATGTGAAATCAAATACATATCCTTACAACTAAACGCCAGGCCCAATCATCTCTGCACCGCAATAAAATACAAAGTAGAGAGAAAAACAGACAGAGAGAGGGAGGAGGGAGGAAGGGACCGCTTTTGTCTTGATTAATTTCACGAAAGTGTATAGCTAAAAGAGACCCTGGTAAACAGGCTCTAAATTATCTTATATTTCCCACTGATACAAGCATCTATATAGCGCATCAATTGTGCACTTAAATAGTACAGGAAGTTAAAATTACATATGCTTCTATCCTCTTTTCTTAGTGATGACCTCAAAGAAGTATTCAAAAGGTCATGATCTAGCAGAGATGTAACTCAAAAAGTTTAAGTAATATATCCTAAAACTCCCAATGCAGAGTTAAACTGCAATATTTATGTCTAATTAAACGATGCTTCCCTAGAATGAAAAGAAGAGTTTCTCCCTGAAATTACCCATTGTGAACTGCATGTCATTTAACGATTTGTTGAATTAGCTGGACCACGCTTCAAGTAACTCCACTAACAGCCTCCAACTGTTTCATCGTCCTAACCAACTGTTCTACCCTCATGACCGTCACTTAGTACCTCCCTATACATCGTAAGTCTATTGCATATTGGCTCGAACTCTCCAACAATCATTAATGGCAGTAAAAATCAACAAGTAGGGTGTCTAAGTTTCGATAACCTTATTTGTGATGTAAATTGAATAGTATTTTCCGAGAGTAGTCATATGTGGCTATCATAGCAGATTCCTACTTTTTTTCTTGTGGCACAATAGTGCTCTTGACTTGTTACAATTAAAATGCTCTTGTTACATAGAAGCCGTGGCAGTGATTTCAGAAAGCATCCTCTGAATATTTTGCTTCAGGAAAACCATGTTAAGAGATCTGCCAAATGCAATCTTTTCTCATGCAATATGTCAAGATCAGTGCAACTTTGTAGCGATAAAGAATAGTATCTTTAGCAAACACACTTCTACCATGAAAGTTCTATGAGGACAATGAAATTGTATATATTCTAAATAGGACTTACAAATAAAGAATCCTCCTTACCTTGAAAAGGATGGCTCGATGTCTACAGAGACCCATAGACAGGCTACCAATGGGAAGAACTATACACTTATTGAAGTCCTTCAATCTCTTGCTAACCACTTTCCAGCGCTTGTGGAGATCACCTTGCTCCACTGGGAAATTTCCCCTATATAATTCAACAGACTTTTACAGACTAAACATTAGAGAAGCTTAAAATGGCTCAATCTTGACAGTGCCATGCTCTCTTCCAAGGAAGTGTTGCCTTCGATGAACAAAATCACTTAATTAGATGACAGCAATGGAGAAGGTTCAGACATACCCCATTGAGATGGCAACAAGCTTGCCTAGTCTCTTAACCAGGACTAAAGTATTCTCTGAATCAGAAAACAGTTCTCGTGCTTTATCTTCCAACTCCTTAAGACGTGAATCCCCGCGTTTATCAATAAGAACAACCTCCATAGCAGACTCGCCATGTTCCACCTCTTGAAGCGACATCAATGATGGAAGCCTTCTTCCCTCCTCTAAGTCGTTGCACATTACCCACAAATATGGATTCATGCCCAATATGTTATAGAACCCATCAGATATTTTGTCGGCATATGATAAGCACCCACTAACCTGGAACAAGCAAAAGATCATATCCATCGTGAGGTTTGACATTGAATTTAAGTTGTTCAACTTTAACCCAAGTCTAAATAACAATTGAAGAGTAATCAAGCATTTGATTACTTGAATGAAAGCGGTGGACCCCAAGTTCAGAAGCCTTGACCTGGATTCATTACAATGTGCATGTAAAAAGATGAAGTTTATCTCATATGAAAGACTCGACTAGTAAGGTGATGCATACCACCCCCTCCTAAGACCAAATTGATAAGTATATTGCGACGAAGCAAATTGTTTCATTTAAATTGCTTCTTAAATTAGCTTGGAACTGAAGATATATCAAGCACATGCATAATCTTCAAAAAAAGTTCTGGAAAAAAAAACAGCAAGGGCCAAGCATACCCAGAGACGATACGAGACGGTCTCTGCATTGGTACAGTCCTCGAGCGCGCTCGTTTGCAGAAGCGCGGGCTCAAGAGAAAAGCTCGCTTGCGAAGTCACTCTCCTAGCGAGAGTGAGTTGCAGGTAATAGCTCTCTTTGGCTCTCTCAGCCAAGCTCTTCTTACCACGCTCCTCCTCCTCCTCCTGCCTCGGCCGAGTTGACTCGATTTGCAAAAGCGAATCCTTAACATCACTCGACGCATTCCCGTCCAAAGTCGTCCCCGAGAAAAAGCTCGCTGCATAGCTACTCCCGCTCGATAGCCTCGGCAACGACACCTGCCGGTCGAAGTTCCGGTCGACGCTCCGGTCCTCGATAGCGTCCGCGACGGCGACCTCGATCGGGACCGGGGCCGGCTCTGCCGGCGTCGGAGGCAACAGAGGCTCGCGGTCGTAGTCGTCGCTGGAGGAAAACCTCGATTTCACGTGACAAGGTGACGACAAAGATCTGATCTTCTCTCCTTTTCTCTCAACAAACAAGTCGCAAAAAGTCGCGAGCTGATGCTTTTTGCTCTTGTGTTGCTTGCGGTTGAAATTGACTGTCTCGCCCGTGAAGAGATCGGCTACAGGTGGATACTTCGCGACCGTGCTCTTCGAGACCGACTTGCCGTCGCTTTCGATGCTAAAGCTGTCCCTAATGGCACCGCTGTTGACGATGCTCGCGAAGCCCGCGGACGTGGTGGTGGCGGACGAGTTGATGTTCTGCTTCTCGTGATCCGACAGCTGCTTGTTGGAAGATGCATCGCATCCTCCCTGATGTTGATGCGGGCGGTCCGGGAATTGCCTCGGGAAGAAGTAAGTCGTCCTGTGAGGCATCCTTTTTCCCTCACGAGCCTCACGAGATTCAGAAGATCAGTAGTCAACACTCAACACACCCGTCTCTCTCGCTCGCGGCGACCCCGCACGGTCGAACCTAACCTGCAATGGCGACGAGGAATCCGTTCGAGCGATCGAGGCCGCACGCGAAGCGCCAACACGCGGTTCCGATGGAAGAACGGTACGTGTTTTTCCCAAAAGCTTCGACTGACCTCTCGGGGAGCTGGCGCCGAGCCGGACAACGGCGGGCGAGAGCGATCGCGACAGTCCGAGTGCCGAGCCGTCCCCTCGGCGATTGCACCGCCGCTCGAAAAGCGCCGGAGACGATGGAGCCGCGCCCTCGCTCGGAGCCGGACGAACGGACCTAGAGCGACGCGGCCATTTGCGGCGAGGAGCGACAGCGAGCGCGATCTCTGAGATTTTCGGAGCGCGGCCTCCGGCGGGAGAGAGCGGACGAGAAAAGAGGAGGAAGACGGGGATGGGAGGTAGTGTTGGTGTTGCCGCGAGCTAGCTTTCGTCTCTGTTCTCGTTGTGGAGAGCGCACGTAATGGTTACGGCGCGAGCCGTTGCGACACGTAAGAGTTGGGAGGGCGGGGGCGGGGGAGGGGTGCGCAGTGCGCACTTTTTTTTTGAGGGGAGGCGTTTTTTGTGGGGGTGGTGATGAGTTAAGCTGGGGGTGGGTTGGGAGTGGGGAGGGGGGCGATTAGAATATTGGGAGTTAAATACGGTTGGGACTCGGCGAGGAAACGGGGCCGATGATCCGCTGGGAAAAGCGGAGGGGCGCCGCGAAATGTCGTGATTGCCCCCTCGGAGAGATCTCTCTACCCCCGCCCTCCCTCGTTGATGGCAGGTGGTTTTTTAATTATGGACGTATAAATCCTCTTGCCCCCCCCCCGCCACACGATGCTCCTTCTCGTACCTTAATAGACCTTAGTTAATTCGTAAGAATGGAGATTTTATGGGAAAAGTATTAAAAAAGTTCTAAACATATGACATTGGTATCAATTCGGTTGCTAATATTTCAATAGAGCCAATTTAGTTCTAAACATTTTTCACATTGATGCAGATTCAATCCATCATGCCAATTTAGGCCGGAAATTATTAAGGTAGGATTGTCGGTATCCACGTTAATGATTTCTAACCTAAATTGACTGGATGAATTGAATTGATACCTTCAAGACTAAATTGGCATAATCTAAAGATTTAGGAATAAATAGGTATCGATGTAATAAATTTATTACGTTTTTTTGTACTTTTCCCGAGATTTTATTGACAGTAGAGATTCGCGGAGAGGTATCGAGTGGAGCATCGGACGGTTAGAAGATCTTCACCCCGATTTTCTACATCTTAAACAACTGATCTGGTGTAACTAATCAATCACATTCCTTTCGTGGATGAGAATATCGTGTTTGAAAATGCGCGTTAAGGGCAATATGTGATAATATTAGGAACTACTTTCATAGGATTACCAATTGCTGCATTACACTTTTCCTTCTCAATTCCCTCCGAAAATTTATGTGGCTTTCAAACGGAACTTGTCTTCAATGAATATCCTAAGAGAAAATCTTAAGCCGCACAATATATGTTCTTATCTAGTCATTTCACTTGACATGCTGTGTTACGTATATATATGTAACTTTAGCTACCAATATTGTCCATCCTTTGAGCCAATGATTGGTCATGGCGTACAGAATTGGGATAGAATTGAAACGTAAATAAATGTAAATAAGTCAAATTAAAAAAAAAAGGCTAAAAATGAAAATCCCTATATGTAGGTATTGCCGCAATTGGCAACGGCGACAACGACAATCAGCGGTGAGCCACGATGAAAAATCAGAGGGGATGAAGAGTGACAAAATACAAAGAAGTTGAGGCCTCCTAGGAAGATTGAGGCATCGCAGCAATGTCGCCTGGGGGTGCTACCACCGCGGGTAGTCGCCTGAGGACACCGATGGCGCTGCTACCATCGATCTCTCATGTCCCCCTGCTTAATTACACCCGTAGAAGGGAGCAATCCCAACGGTTTTATCCTTCCCAGGAGTGAGGCCCTTTGCAAGTGGGATCGAATCAAGAGCGGCACACGCAATCAACAGACTTGCTGAAGAGATGTTCAGGGAGGCCTCCGTTCATTGTGTACCCTACTGTTCTTCTACTGCTAGGCAAGAGAACCCGAAGCACGTCTCCGTTGGATTGGGTTGCTCAAGCGTTGCTCCCATTTTGTTTTCTTGAATTTTTCTTTGATATGATATGAATCTACCATCTCTAATCCCGAATTTCTTATCAAACTATTTAACTGGACAGATTTAGACTATATCATTCAGATGCATTATTTCTCAGATTTTTTAAATATTAAATTACGTATTCGTTTAACATGGACGTATTCCACGTTTCTAGATGACAGGCTGATGCTGCAGCACCGTCAAACCCTGTCGGTTGGCTGCACATGACGGCAGACCCAACCTCTTTTTCTCCCATTCGCGTGGCTCCCCTTGACTTTCTATTCTGAGCTTTAACTATTTCCCTGTTCACTCGAATCGAGAGTTTCGGATTGGATGCCACGCCAATGACGCTTCCTTAATTCTGAGCGAGAGGGAGACCCTGTGTGTCGGTCCCAGTTTTTGTCCTTTTTTTTCTTCAGTGTTGTTACCTGAGATTCGGGGCCGTGAAAGGGAAGGCAACAAAATGGTGCTGATGCTTTGGTTTTACTGTTGGATTACACCGACCTTTCTTGACCGAATAAGGCCCCGTTCGTTTCGCGAAAATTATTTTTCAAAAAAATATTTTTCGGATATTTCGGTATTCAGAGACGGAAAATAAACTACCGACGGAAAACCTTTTTCCTCAATGAGTGAACACATGAATAAAAGTAAGGAAAATATTTTCTTCTTTTCAAAGAAGAAAACATTTTCCCCCACCTTCTTGCTTTATTCATTATCTTTTTTCTTTTTCTTTTCTCTTTCTTTTCTATCTTCTTCTCTCGCTGGTCGCCAGCCGCGGTGGCGACCGATGATCGGCCACAAGTGAGCTCGAGTCTCGCCGGCCTGTGGCGAGGCTCCGCCTAGCCAGATTCGGCTAGCTGGGTGAGGCTCGAGGTTGCCAGAGCCTCGCCGACGTCTGGTGACCTCGGGCGAGGCTTGAGCCTCGCCCAGCTCACCGGATCTGATGAGGCCCGAGCTTGCTCGATCGGCCTCGGGCAAGCTTGACCTCGCCAGAATCTGTCGAGCTCGAGCCTCGTTGGCCTGTGGTGAGGCTCGAGCTCGCCTGTGGCTGGTCGTCGGCCGCGGCCATAGCCGGCAACCTGCCGAAGAAGAAGAATAAGGAAAAAGAAGAAAAAGAAAATTTAAAATATTTTTAAAAAAATATTAAAAGTATTACAAGGGGGAAAATCTTTTCCATATTGAACAACGGAAAATATTTTCTGAGACCTTTTTTTAGATTTCAGCAAAATATTGGAAAATTATGCCATTTTCTAGGAAAATGACTTCCTGAAAAATATTTTTCGCCAAACGAACGGAGCCCTCCGTTCGTTTGGCGGAAAATATTCTCCCTTTGAAAAATATTTTCTGGAAGTCATTTTCCGGAAAATGTTTTCCGAACATAATTTTCCGGTGTTCGGCGACCAATATGAAAAAGTTTCGGAAAATATTTTTCACCGGCGACCTGGCCGGCCCATGACAGCGGGAGGCGGAGGCCGGCAGCGGCGGAGGCGGGCCAGCTGTCGCAGCGGCGGGCGGCGGCCGGCCGCCGCCATGCAGGCCGTCGGCCGCGGCCGAGCGGCCGCCATGCACACGTCAGCCTGGCGGCGAGCACGCTGCTACCGGCGCGACCCCGGAGCAGCGGCGGCCGGCTGACCGGCGGCAACCGGTGGTGACCGCGATCAACTTCCTCTCCACGAGAAAATATTGTCCTCCCATGGGCAATTTGCCTTCAATTTGGGGAAAATGATTTCTCTTTGTGAAAAGAAGAAATCATTTTCCTCAAAACAATGAAGGATTTGGGGTGGGGAAGGAAAATATTTTCACACGGAAAACATTTTCCGCCCCAACACCGGAAAACACGGAAAATATTTTCCGAAAAAATATTTTTCCGCAAACGAACACAGCCTAAATGTCGTATTTGCTCGATGGGACTGACCAAGTGTGACCACGGTCCTTTACGCTTTCAAGCAATGTTCAAGCGGATTGATTTTATTAGTACGCTATTGTCACGAGATTATGTTCATTTACGGTGCACGGATTGTACTTGACATGAGGACGATTATGCCTCCACGAGAACGGATTTTTTTTTATACGAATGTCTAACGAGCGTCATAAAGGCGCTTGCTGACAAAATGTACGTAATATGTACACGTTTTTTAATTTTATTCTTTTGAATAATGCCCAATGGTGATGCCTGTAATTAACAGCGACACGGTGGGTGGCTTTCATTTGTATCATGGTTGGAACCCTTTCGGCTTCTTACTCTCGAAGGATAAATCATTTCCCTTTCTTTTATCCTTTCAAAATAAAATTTTCTTTATAGATTTGGCGACATGAAAAATTATTGTAATCATTTTCCTCCGCCCGTAGATCCAAAGGATTATGAAAGTTCTGTATAAACAAATTACAATGTATGCTTAGCCATAAAGGTAGTTGGCTTAATGGTAAAAAAGTCACTTGTCTTCCCCGAGATCACAAGTTCGATTCACATCATAATCGAATCTCTGAACATTAACCCGTCTTTGTGGGAGACCTTCAAGTCAAAGGTGGTGCAGAGCAGTGTTATGGCTCGAATTGAACGCGCCCAAAGAAGGTCGCTAATGCTGGTCACCCCTCAATGCCCATTTTTCTCTCTCTCCCCCCATAGAATGCCGGCGTATATGGAAAATGTGCTAATGGATCACTACCACCAAAAGATTAACCTACTTAACAACAGGTAGGAAAACCGAATTACACAAGCTATAATGACCGCTCTACTTGCGTAACATTATTAAACTCGTGATTATCGAACCTCCAAAAGGCGCAACGCACAGCATTGGGAGAGAGAATTGCTGGTCAAATTTGACCGTTAATAGCTCGACAACGAATTCATCAGAAACGATGACTTTTTCCCGAGTGATCTCTCTTTGCCAACAAGTTAATCACGTCTATTGGTCGATGGTTAATGAACTGAATACAATGTACTGAGCGAGGATTGGCAATCACCCCTATTAAACTAAGATGAGGATGTGGTCCCTCGTCGCTAATTATTGTACCAAGCGTGATTAATTTAGTCCGCTAATGACACTCCAAAAAGGGTGGGAACCCCCTCGTTACTTTTGTCTTCTATTGTACCAATTAGATGCCCGATCGATCCAATCATTGTGCAGCTTGGTGACCCTACAAGAGCAGCCTAGCTTGTTGGGGTTCTTGATTGGTGGATTTGGCTGCTTGATAATGAATTCGCCCACTTGCACATGACTTCGGGTATCTTTTGGGGACGAGAACTTGCATTGCCTCGGGGCTTATTCTATTGAAAGGCTCCGTTTAAAGAAAAGGAAAAGAGTAGATCTCAAGCAGGCGCTGACCCAAAAGAGGAGATAGGCTCTAATATATTTTTTGATTATTTGTTAGGGGGCCGATATTAACGATTGTTCTAAGGATACTAATTGGGCATATTCATAATAAGTGATGATTTGATGTTGAATTTTTCGAAATATGTATCATGAGAAAAGTCGGTACTTTGCAAATTCATAAAATTTTCGTACCTGATTACTAAACAAGTATTCTAAGGGTGATCATTAGCGAAAACCCTTCACGATAATTCAAACATTCGTAGGATTTCACTCATGTGTGGAGTGCAATAAAACGCAATCTGCTTTTCTCCTAGGAACAATTTTATGCGCGCAACAAAAAAGCTTGATTGAACCATGCGAATAGTTGTGTAGCAGATTGGCCAAATATCGTCGGTTGTGATCGATGATCACGGCCGATCAATTTAAGACAACCAAAGTGGACAAGTAGGAACGAGATGAGACTACGGCTGCGTTCCGTAATATTTTGCCAAAGCCCTTTGGGGCCTTAAAGGCTTTTAGGCAAATGCAAGTGAAGTTTGACAAATTTTTAAGAGAGTTTTGAGAGATGCAATTGCATCTTCAAAAAGCCTCTAAGGTAGATCCGGAGGTGTTTTGAGTTTTGAGCATTTCCGAAATGCAAATACGTTTTTTCTTCCAACTTTGCCCTCGTTAAACCTTTATAATTCTGGAAATCTCCTTACCTCATATGATATTATCGGCGAGCTAGATATGGCATTGGCACCCGCACCTTGCCTGAGGTCCCTTGACCTCAAACCTCAGGCAACACGGCCAAGGTCACACAACCCAAGCAGCCAGACCTTAGGCCATGTCACCTATGGTTGGGCGACCTTAGGCGATGATCGCCTAAGGTCGTTGGACCTTAGGCCGCGTTGCCTGGGGTCACACCGCTTAAGGTCGGGTAATCTTAGCTGAGGCTGTGAGCACCTTGGCTTTGCTGGAGTCCCACTAGACGTTCGCCGACCTCTAAGTCCTTCGCTGATTTTGAGTTTTCTCTTATTTTTGAAAAAAAAATCGAAGAAGCAAAAATGCTTTATAACGTATTATTTTTCAAAACGTCATTTAAACCAAAGTTATTATCCAGTGTACATTAAATTACAATTTACCAAACACTACTTGCATTTCGGAAGTTAACATAAATTTTGCTGCACATGCACATTGACTCTTAACTCACCCAAAAAAGCTTAACAAACAAATGTGGATATGAAATGCACACATATATTTATTTTTTCATAATCTTTTGAAATTCGAATTATATTTTAGCTTTTAGCACGAAAGTCAAAAGTTAGTCTTTTGCGATTAAGGTCATACAAAGCAAAGGCCAATTCATATTTAGCTATCATGAAATTAAATAAGTGATATACTTCAGTCAAGTTGTAATTATCACGTGTCTAGATTGACTTTTACTTTTAATATTTTACTTAATCAAAATCTTACCGCTCATGCATTTTGACTATTGTTAAATCTGAAACGCCAATAACTTTGATAATATATAAATTTTGGCACGTACACTAACATTTAATTTATTCGTACTTTAAAAAAAATGTAGATTAGATATTTTGAATTTCGACAAGCATCCGAATTTCATTATTTGTCTCACCGAATTAATTGCATCTTGACATTTCATGTCTTTGCATGGCCGAACCAAATTTCATCTTGTTCTTCTTCGACTTGAAGAAGGAACATTGTCCAAAAAATCCTAAACCTTTTGTACGGCGGTTAATTCGGTCATAAACCTTTCGATCATGCCAATTTAGTCCAAACATTTTGACGATTTGCCAATATAATCTTTTCGGCAAATTTTGTTTAGAAATCATTAACGTAGATGCCTGCCATCTTATGTGCCACGGCCGACACTGAAGTGGACGATTTTTTTGCAATTTTTGCTTTTTTAATCCTTTTATTTTCTTCTTTTCCTATTTCCGTCCGTCGATCGCCAGCCGCTGGCAAGGGCTAGGAGCCTAGGACGCCATTGTTGGCTACATTGACAAATCGTTAAAATGTTTAGGACACATTGAGAAACCATCAAAATGTTTAGGACTAGAGAATGACTGACGGGTTAATTGACATTGCATGACAAGGATAACACTTATGTGCTCTTGTTTCATCCGTATATAATTAAATACATCATTTAGCCCTAATTTGAGTAGCACTAATGGCCACAAAACAAAAAATTAATATTCGCTAGCACAACTACACACTTTCATTCGTTTTTTTTAGGGTGCATTTGGCAACCATTCTGTTCCCGGAAACAATTTCTGTTAAAAAATGATTCTTTTTGATACCGTGCCCGGGAACAATTTCTAAGCATTTGAAGGTATTTGATAACTGCCCAAAATTTCTATTTTTGGAATAGAAAAAGAACAGAAATGCGTTTGGTAACTACACAAAATTTCTTTTTCTTAATAATATTTTGAAATTTTTAATATTTCTTTCTCTTTTTTTTTTCTTCTTCTTCTCTTTCCTTGGCCATGGCCAGGTCGCCGACGACCGACCACAGGCCAGGTCCAGCGAGGGCGTCGCGGCCCTCGCCAGCCACAGGCGAGGGTAGCTTGCCGCGAGTCGCCGCCCTTGCCTAGGCGGCGAGGGTCAAGCCGTCGCCCTCACCGGTGAGGGCCACGACGCCCTTGCCGGCCCTGGCTTGTGGTCGGTCACCGGTGACCAGCCATAGGCCAAGAAGAAGAAAAAAAAAATTCTTTTCCGTTTCTGATTCTTGTTTCCAGAATCAAGAAGCAACTTTTGTTTGCTTCTTGATTCTGTTTCAAAATTGATTATGGGAACAAATTTTTGAAATTTGTGCTCGGGAACAAAATATTTACCAAATGGATTTCTGTTCCAAAACTGATTCTGGGAACAAAAAAATAGAAATAGTTACTGTTTGGCTAGTTACCAAACGCGTCCTTAGTACCATTGTGAAAGATGTTCAATCAAGCATTTTGGTGGTGCGAGGTTGGGGTTTTCTGGGGCCTCCCAAATCATGGAGATGTTACATGAAAAAGTCATTTTTGGATATTATTGCAGTTTGCATAGAAAAGATTGAATAGGGCTTACATCAATTGGGCAACCATGGCACACCCACTAGACATCGAGTATGCCACAACATATATATTTTTATAAATCAGCTAAAAAACAAAAAAAAATCAGCTAAAAAACAAACAACTCGAGTTTCGCCATATATGACCCACCAGCTCTGTTCTCGTTTCAAGGTTTAGGCCAATTGAAAATGGTTTTTCGTAATTTTTTCTTTACTTTACTTTACTTTAATTTAATTTAATTTGATATTTCGCTGCAATTAGAAAAAAGGGAGAGAAAAAGAAGAAGAAAGTCATCGCCCATAAAGAAACATGAAGTGGATGACGACTAGATGTACATTTTGTTCGTTAGGTGGGTGAGCCATAAAGCATGATTGATGTTATAAATCTAGAGCGCTAAGCAAAGTCCACGTGGCGCGTGCCCAATTTATAGGACTATTCTTTTTTACATGGTTGCTTAGGGGTAACGAGACGTACTCCCAGATGGGGCCAATTTAAGCACCCAATTATTTAAATCTGATTGGTGGGTTATTGTTTGGGACCATCCTTGTCTCACAAACTCGCCAATTGATTGGTCCGTTTAGATTTCCTTCCACATTTAAAATGCAATGACGACTCTTTTATCGTTGTTCTTTTCACATAAAAAGGTGGAGATCGAGTGTTTTATTGGCTTAGACGGCTTAACTCTTTGAGATCTTCGGTTCAAGTCTCGTATGAAATACTCTAAAAACGAATGCCTAAAGGTACCAGGCCGATATATCGGGGAATGCGCCGATAAGATCATCGCATAAATTGTCAAATTAGTCCTAAATTTATTGTATGTATGTCATTTCAGTTCTAAACTCTCAAATTTTGTCAATTTAATCGTAAACTTTTGTGTGAAATTCCAATATAGTTTTTCCGGCCAGTTTTCGCCAAAAAATTATTGACTTGGCGGTGTGTTACATAGGACGGCCGGCTATAATTGGACTGTCACGTTAGCGATTTTTAGCAAATATTGACCAGAATGACTGTTTTGGAATTTCACACGAAGGTTTAGGATTAAATTGATAAAATTGAAAAGTTGGGAAGTCGAAATTAAGAATTCGTATTTCTAATTGATGCTAACTAACTATGCCGATGGCGAGTGATGCTTTCTTTTTCATGTAACACTTTGGTGGTGTTCGGGTCAGGAAATTTTTGACACCTCGATTAATTCACCTCCCCAATTACATTTGCCACGTAAAACTTTTAATTACTATTAAGGGATGATGACACAAATGGCTTTGAACTTTGATTTAATGTGTAATGCGATTACTGAACTTAAAAATGTTAAATGTAACTCTGAACTTTAGCCCAATATGTAATGTGGTCCATGAATTTTTGTTCAATGTAGTCATTGGACTTTTGGTACATGTTCAACTTTGTCTCTGAACTATTTTTCCATTAATTCAAGTTTAGGAATGATATTGAATTTCTTCATATAGTTCAGGGACTAAAAGTTCAAGGACAACATTAAATATGTATCAAAAGTCCATGGACCACACTGTACAAATTAAAAATTTATGAATCACATTATACATTAGGCCAAAATTCATGGGTTATTTGTGTCATTTTCCTGACTAATAATCAAAGGTCTTGTGATAAGGCCCCTTTATTGTGTTTCAATTAAATAAAAATAAAATTATACATGTATATGCTGTCGCACCGACAGTTAAATCTAGTAATCTCTGCATGAATAATCAAATGCAAAGAATCGTACTTGGCATGACACATAACGAGAAGAGCTCAGGTGATTGTAGAGGTGGCAACATGGGTTAGAAACCCATTAATTAACTCATTTTTAGTAGGTCAAGTTGAATATGGGTCACTTGAAATTTTGAAAACAGGTCAAAATGGATTTACAACATTAAATCCCAAGTTTATATGGGTCAAATATGGGTTTGTCAGACCCATATTCAACCCATTTAAGTTATTAACTTGTATCCTTGTAGGCTAAATAGCTTTAAGTGTCATTTCTAGCAAAAAAAAAGCTTAAGTGTCATTTAAAAAAAATTATTTTTTATATTTTAAAATATAGAATGTTTAATTATTTTATTTTTATTTTTTCTTTTCTTTTTCTGTTTCCTTCTTCTCTGGCCAGTCACATAGGCGAGCTTCGACCTTGCCCGAGCTCGCGATTTGGATGAGCCTCAAGTTCGCCTGAATCTGGTGAGCTCAAGCTCATCGATCTGGACGAGTTGGAATTCGTCCGGCGAGCTCGAGCTCGCCGATCTGGACAAGGTTGAGCCCGTCGGTCGAGCTCACCTGCAGCCGGTCGAGCTCGCCTGCAGCCGATCGCTGGCCCTTGCCGGTGGCCTGCCGAAAAAGAAAAAGAAAAAGAAAAAGAAAAAGTAATTAAAATTTTCATTTTTAAAAATAAAAAATAAAAAGAAAATAAAAGATATATAAAAATATATAAAAATTATTTTTTAAAATTATAAAATTTGTTCACTTATTTTATATTGCATTGAAGCATTTTAGCAATATAAATATTATAAGAAATAAGTTTTTTTCTAAATTGGATTTTAAAATCTTTTAGAATACGGGTCGGGTCGGGTATTGTCATTAGATTTACACTACATGAATATGGGTCAAAACGGATTAAATCGGTCAATATGGGTTGGATTTTAAAATCCAGGAACGTGGTTAGTTTGTTTCACTAAAAATTTCAGGGAAATATCTTCTATGAAAATTATTTTTAAAAAAATGATTGGTTTTTATTTGTTTGATGGTTTAGAAAAAGTGGATTTCCATTTTTGCTAGAACGAGAGTTATCTTCTCACAATCTAAGTTTGTTGTTTTCGATCTATGAAAAACGTTTTTGGTGAATCGATTAGTTTTTCATCATTCAAACACTAGAAAATTGGAAAATAAAATTTTTGAAACATTTTGCCTTCAAACAAACGGACCCTAGTGGAAATAAATGGAGCTTAATGGTTAACCATGAAAAACAGATATTGTGTTTCTTCTTAAACATACTCGTTGTAAATTAAACCTAATCATTGAATAGATTCGAGCGAACTCATTTAGAATGAACTACTCGCGAGTAACTTGTGCGTGGCTCGATGACTATCAAGATTGACTTGCTTAACTTCTAATTGAGCTCGAATTGAGCTACTTGAGTGTCTTGTTGAGTCGAACTTGGGCTCGAGCTTGTTAATACTCAGTTCGATAGGTTTGCAAACTCAGCCTAATCAAGCTTTTAGTAATTAGTAAGCTAGATAAAACATACTAAAATTACATAATGTTCAAGCTCGAGTTCTATTTATAAGTTGATTGTAATCGAGACAAGTCAAGTTAAGCTCAATATCTCGATTTTCTAACCAGTCGAGCTCGAGTAGAAAATCAATGTTCCGTCGAGCTTGAGTTCGCCTTTCGAGTATCAAGTATGCGAATTGAGTTGAGCTCGAGCCTGGCAGTGCATCAATTGGCTCGATTGCACTCCTAAACTCCAGTAAGGTTGGCAAAAGTTGTTAGGCCCAATAGGACTAAACTGGGCCAAGCTTTCACTCTACCGGGCCCGCTAAGTAACAGAAAAGTATCTAAAAAAGTTTGGAGATACGTAAATGGGCCGGGTTGGATTTTTAAAAGTGCTCCCTATAAAAAGCGAAATTCTTAGTTGAGGGTAAAATGTAAAGGATTCTTGATGACATAAGAATGAATTATAAGTAAACAATAATGTTTTTGTTATACTCAGAGATATAAATCATCAAACAAAATGCTTATTGGGAAGAGTCGCATTGCTAATTTGCACATTCAAACTCATTGAAATCGGCGGTATTGAATTAGGCGATTACCTACGAGATGGAGAAATCCTAATTAGAACTCTGGAGCAAGTTAAAATAGAAAGCCTAGGAAAAGTTCTCCTTACATCGAGATACATCGATATTTCACAAATTAAAAGTCTCTTATTTGCTAAGGGTGTCAACATGGCACTAGAGAGCTCGATTTCAAACCCGATTCCAGAGAGTCGGTCTCTGATTGCCGTGGGATCGTGCGAACTCACAAGTATGATCAGAAAACAAGAGAAGTTCAAGAGGATTCCGGCGGGCGAACGGGCGTTTTTCCATTTCTCGTCCGATAATCGCTGCCGGCCGTGCTTAGCGACCGAGCTAATTGGGCTTTTCGGGCTCAATTAAAGGGGCCATTATCGGAAATAAACATAAATTACGGGGCTCAAGTCTAATTTGCTCATCATTTTTTCTCTCTCTCTCTCTCTCTCTCTCTCTCTCTTTTTCAATTCCTTTCGTCTCTGCACAGCAATTTCTTTCGTTTCGGCGACGCCACTGTAGAGAGAAAAAAAAGCTTCGACGATCTCGGAAACGCAGATCTCCGCCCAGAACCAAATCGAAGCCTCGGGCCAAAGCCTAGGACCTGGAGGCTCTCGTCGGCGGATTCCGCGACCACAATCCGATCAGGTACTGTCCTCCTCCCGTTTTCCGGCTATCGCGCGCGGCCCGATCCTTCCCGGGGATCATCGGCGAGAATGGTCGGCCAGCTCGTCCGTGAGAGGGAGGGTCGAGTTTCCGGTCGATTGAATTGTTTTCAATCCGTCCCGGCAGTGCGCGGCCTTTGTCCGTTCCGCGAGCCGCGGTCGAGGCTTCGCTGATCGTTGCGCGTTACTAATTCGGAGTTGCATTGCTCTGCGAAGTCCTGAGAGAAACGGAGGATTGTTACGTGTCTTCGCGGGGACGTAATCCGTTCGATTTGTCCACGTAGATGTTCTAGAGTGAGCTCAATTTACTACCTTGCTGAGCTCGAACTTTTTCTATCTCGTGTCGCGTCGTTCGGAGGGGGCGGTAGCACGGTAGTCGTTTTCGAGTCGACTTGATTAGGAGGAACTTAGTCTCGGGGGACGTTCTCTGAGATTTTTTCGGTCTAACCGATGAAGTGAAGGACTTAAGAAATGTAGTTAACTCCATTTTTTTGTGCTAATCGCGAGTCGTGTGCATGCATATCTTTGATTTCGATTTAGCGGGTGGGTGTTCGGAGTTCTGGGAGTGTGATGGGCTACTCTTTCAATGTACAGATTGGAGTACTCAGGCTGTAGATTGTTTCTTGAACAAGGATGAGTATCTCCTTGCCAATCATCAGAAGGTGAAGTTCCAAGTTTGGTCGAAAGCATGAACATAGTAAAGGGTGTTGCTGATTTAATTCGAAGGACTTCAAGCGGACAAACTGGAGACTCCGGTTCAGGATTACAAGGGGAGAGGTTTCCACCTCCAGCGCCAAAAATCCGCTTCAGGTACTATCGCCTAGTCTACTAAGAGTCTACTTTCTTTTTCTTTCTCTCCTCTTTCATTTTGCTAGTCCAAGCACTTCATTGGACTCACACTATAATTTTTATTTTAGACGAACTAGTATGGAGTGGCATTACCTTATTTTGGATTGACAAGATAACTTTTGTACCACTTAGGGAGTGGCATTACCTGATTTCATACAATGTATCGGCATATTAGAATCAAGGTGGTAGGTATCTATGGTCACAACCGAACAAAGGAACAGGAACACTGGGTCCGTTCAATTTCTCTTCCCATCTGGCCTTGATTTTAGTCCATCCTACTAAATGTGCTGTAAACCTTCTAGAAAGGCTGAGAATGAAGAATAAGTTGGAGAATGTTATGTTAGCACAAGGACATGTTCTTATCTCTAAGGAAACTGATATTGCTTGTGAAAATTCAGTTTCTTGGTTTTGATATGATTATGACTGGCACCTGACTTCTTACTTCCTTGACATTTTTTCCAGCGAAGTTGGTGATGAAGCAATCTTGTATACATTGTGGGAGAGATATGAAAAGGAAACTGATAAGGTAATTAGAAGTTTCTCAAATTTCCACAGATGTTCTTTCTAGGTATTGTTTTGCGATTAAGACTCTTTCTAGGTATGATTAGGCAATTTCTAGTTGTTCTTTTTCTATTTACATTCATGAAATGGAGATGTTTCATACTTCATGACAAGATGATATCTGTGTCTTGAAATGGATGCAGTACCGCGCTTTAGTGGATGAACAATCTTTGTCAGGAGCTTGTTTTTGTGTGTTTTGCTATCTGCATAAATAGGACTGGTGTTTCTTTGCCGCTGGACCTAAAAGTCCATTAATGACTGGATATCCAAAGGGATACTGCCAAGAGACCGCAAAAGATAAGGTGGTTAGCCAGTGATAACCTCCTGGACTTTCCTCATTTTGGAAAGCCCTTCTATCTTTTCTTTCCAAATAGCCCTAAATGAAGGAGCAATTAAAGGCAGAAGAATTTTTTGACCTCTGGATGAAATCAATACTGCCAAATTAAGAGTTCTTCTGTAATAGATCCTGCCATGGCCCAAGGAATGTGTTAGGATGACAAGGCTGAATTTCGAAATTTTTTGAGAAGATGATTAATGGATCTGCTTACGGCGGAACAGCTGCCGCCCGGCAGTTGAGCTTTTCTCTTTAAACTTTCTGAATTTGTCATAAAAAAGATCACCAATGCAGGCGATTTGTTGACCAGCAATTATTCGATGGAAAAGCAAAAAATACCAGTTTTTTTGTGTGCTGGAGCTCTAATATAAGTTGATTTACTGAGAAGTTTCTATTTCTATTGTGAAGTCCTAACAAATTATCCTCTCCCTGCTAGTATGCTGAATGCAATGAGCAAGTTACCAAAATAGTGTAGGAATTTAATTGTACTACCTTTGGACTAAAACTTTTCCCTGATTTACATTAACACAATATTCCTGGAATGTCTGCATCATTATGGTTTTGGTGTTTTCCCTTTTGAGCATATTTTACGGGTACTGTTGGACAGCTTGAGATCCCCACCCTCCCCTAACCCGAGTGTTCATTGTGATTTTTTCTTGTCCAAAGGATTCTGTATGATAAAAGTATTCTAGGATATCTGAGTGGCTTCAGACCTTTTCTTTGCTGTATCGGTATTTATCTGTGCAACTGTTTATTATCCCATCATTGGACCCTAGGTGGAAAAGAAGAAGTTGTTTCAAGTATTTCTGAAGCAGTTCCTGACTGTATATGAGAACTGGAAGCCGGTTAATTATGGTCAGTTTTCAGAGGCTTCTGTTTCAAGTGAACTATCGGGGGAATATTCGTCAGATGTCGATGACATTGCTAGCGGATGCTCAATTGGACATCCTGCTGGAGTAATATCAATTTTCATTCAAGAGATTGCACAGTTAACTGCACTAATTAATGAGCGTAAGTTGAGCTTTTACTCATGTCTTGTTAAGTGCTCTGTGGAAATGCTTTTCTGATATTACTTTTTTCCATCTCTCGAAGGATGAAAACTTTGTGCATGTAGAGTCATCTTTCTTGTTGATCACTAGTTAAGAAAATTCCGCTTTCCAATTATTGTTCTTCATCCATTTTGGCCAGCATTTATTTTCCTTCATTGAAAACGCAGGTTTTTTTGCTACTTTTTTGGTGTGATGATGCCTATTCTAAGACCGATAAGCTCTTTGGTTTCTGTTGCCTACTCAGCTTTCTTTAGCTGGATGACTTTGTGCGGAGACTTGTGCATGCTTCTTGCTGATCTTCATGTTTGCTTTATAATGAGCAGCATTCTTATATTGTGCTCATCCCATGTAGCGACTGAGATTGTTGTCACATAAATACAAAGTGGAAGTGTCTAAGGTTCCAGATTGATCTCAGTAGTTGCGTGCACGATGAAGTGTATCTTAGACTCAGGTGTTAATATAACTTTATCAATGTATGCTTATGATCTGGAAAGGTTCACATAAATACAAAGTGGAAGTGTCTAAGGTTCCAGATTGACCTCAGTAGTTGCGTGCACAATGAAGTGTATCTTAGACTCAGATGTTAATAGAACTTTATGAACGAATGCTTCGGATCTGGAAAGGTTGTTTTTCTCCCAAATTGATAAGAAATTAAGCTCTGCCTGCTTCCTTTTATTATTTCAAGCAAGTGATTTGCGGTTATAAAAATCAAATGACTCTTTCCCAAATAAATTCAGTGAGTTCCAGCATCATGCAATCAAACATCAACTTGGTGGGGCCTTCTACAAGCTTCATTGTCACATCTGAAGGCATGCCCGTGTTGGTTGCTCTGTCTGTTGTTACACGTTCAATGCATAACTGCAGAGTCTTCGGCTATTATGGAGGGGTACAAAAGCTTACAGCGTTGATGAAAGGTAGGATAATACAAACTCTTTGTCATGTGGAACTGCTTGGCATGTTTTTGTCTAGCTGTTACCGGCTATGTTGGATGTCTGTTTTAATTACTTTCTTTAAGTTCTTTTCTTGGAAGACAATTATCTAGGGGACCATGATTGTGGTGCAAATGTGCTGATAGTAAGAATGATGTGCTTGTGCACTGTTCTTTGTCCTCGATCTCTTTCTATCTCGTGTTAGATTATGCCATTTTCTTATTTCTGCATGGGAGTTTGGGAGAGTTAATTTTGTGCATGCGTAACATGTCCCAATAATTTCTGGGCTTGAATTAGTATTCCTTAAATCTTATTCTTGAATCCCTATTCCCTTTTTTCTTTATGGTGAAAAGTCGGAATGGGTTAACAGTTTGTCTTTACTTCTCAAGTATGTGAAAATATTGTTGTCACTTGAAATATGCAATGAATTTGGCTTTTTAGGGTATGAACTTTGTATGGGAATCCTTATGTGAGTCTCTTGTATGTTTGCTCATCCATGAAATTTAATAATGTAGGGTCTCTTTGTTGCAGGTGCTGTTGTCCAGCTTAAGACAATAACTGGATCACTCTCTGCTGATGAAAATTTCTCCAACTTTACATTAGAGAAGATCAAGCTTTTGCAACAGATCCTCGTACATGTTGTGTCCATAATTTATAATTTCATTGATTGGATTCCATATTCATATAAGAAGGCTCAATTTGACGGCAGTATCAGTTGCTGTAATCTGCCCTGGAATTCTCCCTCTGTATTTGATTCTGCTAGTGTCATGGACATTCCTTCGTCCGAAGCAAGGTTACTTTGGCATCAGAAGGCCGTAGTTTCTTTGATGGAGGCTGGTGGACTTAACTGGTTAGTAGGTAAGGTAGGAGATTTTGAGTTGCTTCATGAATTTGACATGGTATGGGCATAGAAAATTTCTGATTGGTCATGTGGACATTCAAGATTTTCGCTGCTTGCGTGATGCTAGGCTTACATAATTGCATCTGGCTATGTAGATTCTCGTCGTCCAATTTAGAGATATAGTATCACATTTTTAGTTTTTGTGGCCCATTCATTTCTTCTGATCATAGAGTTTGAATAGCTAACGAGCATTGTCATCAACGGAGTCTTTCTTCCTTTGATATTTGATTATTATAAAGAACTTCCCTTTTGTTACTTGTGAGACTTGCCATTCTTAATGAATGAACTTGTACTTCGAGTTTTGCAACAATTTAAGGTAAATTTGCTTCAGCTGGGGTGAATACGAATGGTGCAGATGTGCATACTGTCAATCTTTCTTATTGCTTTCTTATATTAGATTCCTTCTTTATTTTTTTTGCTCGTTTCCTGTAAGAACTGCTTTTCAAGTGGGATATGATAATTTGAGGTAATGGGAGTGGGTTAGGCTTTCACTGGAAATGCAATGTCCGTACATCTGAAATGTGTAATATTTCTGGTAGAGTGCTTATCTCTGTGGTTCAGTTGTTGATTCAGAAAGATCCCTTTATGTTTCAGATCTCTTGCGTGTAATCAGAAGGTTGAGTATGAAAGAACAGTTTATGGATTTCAATCTTCAGCATTTGACCTTGAAAAGTCTTCTATCTGCTTTATCTGGTAATCTGAGGGGCCAGAACCATTTCAAAAGCATTGGAGGACTTGAAGTTTTACTGGATGGACTTGGACTTCCGACAAATAACGTGTATAATTTGAAAAATATCTACAATATCATTGACAAAAGGTATATTTACTTAGTAGCAGTGTTATTGCTAAGATATGTTCTTTCGGTCCACTTTAATATAGTCGAGAAAATGTTCTATTTACTCCTGCAAGCCTTAGTTGGTGATTATAATCCTAATTTCACACATTAGCTTATCATTTCCTTGAATCAGTGAAATAAACAGCAAGTTTATTATTGATCAGTGACATGCCATAATAATGTTTTTGTCGTGTAAACTGATGTGAATGCTTCGATTGATAAAGCAATGTCGTGTAGATCCCTCTCCTCCTAGAAGAAGAGACATGATTTGAGTTAGGAAGGAAAATAAGTTCATCGAAATAAGTCTATGCTTGAAGGTGACATGATTCCTATCTCAAAAAGTTTCATTGGCCCTTTTTGAGTCAAAGGTAAAATTTTGGACTTTAGAAATGCTGAAATAGGAATGGCGCTTGATAGGGCCCTCTCTGTATCACCATCATTGGAAGTTTTTTGTGCTTTCAAAAGAATCTATAATGCTCCTGTACCTTAAATGGCGCGATCATGTTCCAGAGAAAATGATCTATGCCTTGATTGTTGAGTTCATAAATACTTAAATATTAAGATGCGTGCATTCTTTTTGCTTTGGTCCAGAGGTATCACTAATACAAATATATTCTTATACACACGTATTTAATGATGTGTTTTGTCTACTTCTACTAGCCAATTGAAAGACAAAGTTTGTCTGCTGCATTAATTTGTTGTGCATATTGCTTTGTCCATAGCATCTATCTCCTGACAGCGTGAAGATGATAAATTAGTTATCTCGTACTAGAAAGATTATAACATCGGGGGCATCTGTTAGTTTTGGCATTTTGAATGTTGGAGAAAGATTAGTTGCAGCCATGCTATTTGGATGATGCTTCTTGGCCAACTAACTTTTACAAAATTCAGATATTTGACAAGAATAAGTGGGTAAATGATATTGCTGAGGCTGATTTATTATCGGGACATACTTGGGCGTGCTGGCTAATGAACAGTCATTTTCAATTGTCGCTATGTAAGTATAAGAAAGCCAAGAAGCCTTTTGTGCGTGTAAGTCTCTACTTTGGAAATAGGAGGTGAGCATTAGTGAGTGGTCTGCCTACTTTGTTGTGACTCAAAGCTCATTGAAGTAGTAGAATCATTGTCTCTCAAATTCAGATAGAGCTGTGTCTCTTGACTTCTTTAGTGCCAAGATGGTGGGCTTCCTGCACCTGGGAGCTCGTGCTTTCAGAATTGCTTAGCTATTAGGTGCAAAGGCTGTGCTATGCACAGGAATTATATATTAATTTTGTTGTCCTTCATAATGAAATGATCTCTTTGAACGAACATAAATTTTTCAGCAATAACTACTATATCATTTCTGAGATCATTTATATGAGAAAAAAGTAAATAAGGAGAAAATAGGCTTCCAAATTTTGAAGGTTTACAATATATGTGATACAAATGCTGTAATCATGAAGTTTCGGCAAAATGCTTGTATGTTGTCATAATTTATTTATTTAGATAGTTTGCAAGAAGTTATATTATGACTAATTAATCAAGCACTATGGTATAATTATCAATTGGTATAGTTATCTTTACCAATTATTCATTAGTGGGATGAATCTCATGTTCATACTTACGTTATTATACAAGATATACAAGACTCTTATCATATCATAGAGTAGAAAGTGAAGCATTGCAGTATCAATTACGCCTCCTTAAATTGACGTGTGAAGTGGTTTTCAAATGGCTATAGGGTTATGTTGTTTACTTGCTTTCAGTGACACTATAACGAACCCTAAGAAAATTTGATTGAGTTATCCACTTGGGTGCTGCTAGATTGTGTTGGATGGATAGACTTTTTACTTCATGAAATTCAGTATAAGTTAGTTGATTTAAATTCTCAAATGGAAATAATTCAGGGTTGTCTTTACTTATTTCAACATGACTAAGTGCCAAAAGCTGGATAGAGGGTTATACGAACATAGTTAGTCAATTGAATCGAAAAGGTTTTCCGTTCTCTGCTTCCAGAGTTAATTTTGCTAATAAGAGAATTGACATGAGAAAACAAGTGAATGACACACATTGTTGACTCAATCCTTTTACTAATACACGAAAGTCTGCATAATTTTCAAAGTGAACCCCAAACTCCATGGAGCATCAAGAGTACTGATGGTGAAGATTCTCTATAACTGAATAAGATTGACAGGAACTGAAATGCATAGCCTCTATGACAAAGCAGCAGGTTTATCTTTATCCAATGGAGTTGCCGTGCCAACTGATGTGCTAGTTTTTGTTTCTCTTGAAATATCTGTTAAGAAATGGGCATCAATAATTGTCACTGGATGTGGTTCTAAGATAGTAATCTTCATTTATTGCATATTGATGCATGCTTCAATGTTCTAACATTTTAATTATATTGCAGAGATGAGAATCCTTTGCTGCATCTACTTCGGCTTCATATTCTTTCATTGGAAGTTCTCAGGGAAGCTGTGTATCCATTACTCTATTTGCTTAATGAATCCGTGGATCTCATTTTATTTGATCGACGTGTCATAGGCGCAAAATAGAACGACCAAGAAGACGGTGATTTGGGGGGGGGGGGGGGGGGTTGAATTGTTTGTTATGTTAAGTTGGTGTTTATTTCGAAAGATTTCGTGTAAGTGTGGTAATTCAGACAATTTAATCAACAATAGGACAATAAACAAATGAGTTAACAAGAGTGAAGCTTAGATCGATGTTAATAAAGGTTTGGCCACCTTTAGCTACTTTCTTTCTTCCAGCATTAGTAGCCCAATTATGCTTGAATTCACTCATTAAACAAATTTTACAAAATTGCCCACAGTTTGGCAGGACTCGTTCCTTCCCTCTGATCTGATGCCCCTTAGCACTCTGCCAGTACCTTGGAGAGTAAGCCCCTTCTACTGATACCTCATAATGGGAACGTACCTTTTTATTCCACAGTTGCATTACTAGGTTTTTCCTTACACTGGTTTGTGGATTCCATGGCAGAACTTAGAGCCTCTTGATATAGCTCGCAGGAGAACAATCCCCCATCTACTAAAGTACTTATACGTCATGGCGAACTCTCTCTCAAATGACAATCACTATACCCCAATGTATACAAACAAAAACGAATACTCAAGAATGATTTAAATGAATTTGACAAACTGCCAGCATTAGAATTACAAAAGAACGGATGTATGAGGTGCAAGAGTAGAAAACTGCCAGAGTAGTAAACTTTTCTCTACTTGAAAGTTGAATATTTGTCTTTGAATTGCTCGTCTTACTCTTCTAGAATTTCCATGAGAGTGACAGCTTATATCTCATTTGGGTGTAATAGACTCTCCATATCTTCGGAAATCGTCCCAGTCGCTAGCTGTACACAATCATCTATATGTGACTGGTCATCCAGATATTTTCAATTTCCAATAACTCAGTCAAATAACCCGAGATTTTCCTGCAAACCAAGGCTGTGAAGATCCCTGACAGATGTAATTTACTGCCATGAGCTAGGTCTTGACTTATTAAGTTTCATAAACAAGATTTGCTTAGTGAAAGTTCCTTCTGCCATCTGCGTCCTTGTCACTAGCAGAACTTGGAATTTTGTCAAGTTCTTTCTTATTAACCATCAGTGTTTTCCCCTTTCACATGCATGTCTTTCTCTTTTTGTAACGTTCTAATGATATTTTGTTCATCTAGAACATGACGGTTTTTCTATAGTTTTTTTTTCTTTTTTCTTTTGGATAGGTAGCTTGGTTAATGCATGTCACTTTTCTCAGGTACGAAATATGTAGCAGAACTTCCAACTTCTGGCTTTATGCTTCTGTCTTAGCACAGTGTTTTTGCATTCCCTCAATTAACTCATCATAGATCTTAATGAGAATTTGTGATCATCAAAATAAACAAGGGTTCTCAACATCAGTTTTAAGATATTTCTGACAACATGCCCTCCTTATTTCTTGACAAACACGTGAGCCTTGTCTTATGTTGTATGGTCCTTGACCTGGGTACAACTAATTTACTGTTCCTCTTCAAACCATGCCATTTGCTTTGATTGTTCCCTATGCTTCAGCTTTTGTTTACCATGAAAAAATTATGTAATTGATACCATGAATTTATATATCGGTAATCGTTTGTCACTAGATTTATGTTTGGTTCTTCTCTTGCTAGTGCTCTCATTAAAACTGTTATGAATTTTTGCACCTTAACCATCACACAGCTTTGGGAATCTAAGCAACTTGCAGTTCCTTTGTGAAAATGGAAGAATTCATAAGTTTGCAAATAGCTTTTGTTCTCCTGCTTTCGTATTCCAAGAACACAAGCAACAGGACAAGGTGTTGCCTCACCAAGATAATTTGGAAAATGATTATCAATCCACAACAAATCCTGCATCTCCCATTACACTTCCATCTGATGGCTTCAGTTCTCATCTATGGGTTGATTATATAGTTAAGTTGAGCATCGTGCTATGCTCTTTTCTGTATGCTCCAGAAGTTGTTAGTTCTCATCATGTCCAAGGAGCACTTACTCGAACTGCGATGCCTGGCTACCCTGCATATGGTGAACTTTCAGTTAAGTGGGTCTTAAAGGTTCTTCTTACGGTCTTCCCTTGCATCAGGGTTTGCTCAGATCAAAATGAGCTGCCAAGCCATTTAAGGTAGATGATGAGATTTATAAAGCTGCTAGTCCTCTATATGATGATTTTATTTATGGTGGTTGACATCCCTGTTTGGATCTTATGCTTTCAAGTCTAATATTTGAAACCTGAGACAGTGGTCTAGTAAAGATTCGGATCCTGATTAAGAAATCTTAGGATTGGTATGTTTCTAACTGGAACTTCAATGTCCATATGGACGAAATAGCTAACATGGACTATTACTTATTTAAAATTTTTATTAATAATTACTCAAAAGTGTGGTTGCGATTTGTAAGTTTGCATCGTTTATGTGGTATCTCATTCCTCTTTCTTAATTTCCTTGCCTGTCTACAATTTGCAGGATCTTCATGAATACTTTGCAGCACTTCAGTCTTAATGCCTTTAGGAAAGTTCTTGTTTCGTTACCTGTATTGCTTGAAGTATTCAGGGATGAGGGGTTATGGGAGCTCTTCTTCTCTGAAAATTTCTTTTATTTTGGCCCAGCCTTCCATGAATCATGTACAGAGATATGCAAAGGTGACGAGGGTTCTTCAGCAATGTGTGAAGTATCTTACTCCAATTTCACTGTCAATCAGTTAAAAGCCGGTCACACAGAAATTCTTCAGATGGAAATTATTTCATTTGTTGAATTGGCTGCAACATCCCATGAAAATGTGCACAACTTGGTAGTTCCCTTTCCTTGTTTTAAGAATTTTGTATGATACGTGTTACTATCCCGCTGGTGCTATCTAGCAGCATAAAGTAGTGGAATACATTTTGAAATTTAGTTTAGGCATCTTATGCGATTCACAGCTAGTATTAGCCATTAGTATTGATTTAGATGTGGTATAATTTGGGTTTTGCAAAAAAGATGTATAATTTGGTACTATAATTGTAAGTATCCGACGACTAAAGTCTTAATGTCTGATACAAGTATCATATAGCGATTTATATGCTTTCCGATGGCCATATAATCTTGAAGATTGGACAAATGCTTGGAGCTTTCAGCATTCATGATTCAGTTTTCCGCGTACTCTGGAGTACACTTATTAAAATAGGATAGAGAGCCCTTTATGGAAATTTCTTTAGCTTTTTCTAAAGTTTTTCATTGTGGTAAACTCTTATCGTTTTTGTAGTTATCTGTGCACCAGTACTGTTGCAACTCCTTATGTTTTTCTTTCTCTATCTCATGCTGTGGCAGCCTGAATTATCAGTTTTGTTAGATGCCCTTGAACAGTCTGCTTGCAACTCCAGGCTGTCCAGTGCTCTTGCAAGGAGTCTTCTTCATATATTACAACTTTCAGTGGAGAAAACTCTTGCTTCATTTAAGGCACTTGATGCAATTCCTCGAATACTCAAGGTGGTGTGCATCCAAGCCCAAGAAGTTCGACGGGCTGAAAACACGGGGTCATCTCTTGAGAAGTCTCAGGGATCTGATTCATCTGAGACAGCACAGAATTGGCAGAAAAGCATGGAAACGGTCATGAATATATTCTCAGAGTATTTGTCGTCAGATGATGATGCAAAGTTATCTATTTTGGTTAGCAGCACATCCGTCGATTGTTTATTTGATTTATTCTGGGAGGAGGATTTGAGGCGCTGTGTGCTTAATCACATTCTGGAACTCATGAAGGTAATATTATTCTCTGTTTAGTGTACAGGCTTCAGTACTTTGTACAGCTCAGAGAACTTAAAATCTTTTGCCTTCCCAGATTGTTCCATCTTCTACAGAAGATCAAAAGGCAACCTTGTACTTATGCTCTAAATATTTAGAAACTTTTACTCAAATAAAGGAACGAGGGAAAAGCTTTGTGGAGCTGTCTATTGATCTATTGATTGGAATTAGAGAAATGGTGCAGAGTAATTCGGAGGTAAATCTGCTTGTTCTTTATTTTATGTTCGCCATCCAATCAGTCGGCTGTGTTTGGGATAATGGGGTTTATCCTCAGCCCAGGGGGAGGGGGCTGTGGAAGTGCAGTAATTATTTCCATGTCAATTTGGCGAATGGGCTTTTTGATATCTGACTGAGGAACTTGTTTGTCTTCAGTATTATCAGGCTTTGTTTCGAGAAGGAGAGTGCTTTCTGCATGTTGTCTCCTTATTAAATGGTAATCTTGACACGGTCAAGGGAGAGGAGTTGGTTTTGAATGTCCTTCAGACTCTCACTTGTCTTCTCGCCGGTAATGATGCCTCGAAGGTAAAAATTTGTATATAGTTGTTAATGCATTTGTATATAGTTATTTTGCTAGTAATACCATTACTTTATCCTCTAATTGGTGGTCAAAATATTCCTTCCATTAAACAAGCTACCAGGGCATGGTGATAAGCAGAGCATTTGTAGTTTTAACTTGTTCATATCATCTCTAGACTTAGCTCTTCCTTTAAGAGTATATTTTGGATTATTCGATCTTTGATGACTTTAGCCAACAGCCTGTAACGTCAAGTCCTAACATCCTCATTTGTTGTTTATCCTACCTCTGTGCAGCTACATTAGATATTGATTTTGCAGCAGGTAATCTAAACATGACAATGGTTTAGATTGTCATTTCAATTTAATGCACTCTCAGCATTTCTTTCACATTGTTGGATGCAATAACATAGTTGTGGTTGTGTTGTGCGGGAAAATTATATCTTAAAGTTAATTTTTGATCTTGTCAAGAAATCCTTTTTGTTTCTAGAGCAGTCCTGGTAATTTGAGTGCATAACTTTGGACATGCCTTACTTCATTAAATATGGAACATGGAATCACTGCAGCGACACTGTGAGATTGTGGCACCTTGGTTTAGGCTAGCTAGATAGCTGCACTATGTGGATCCGTGCCTTTGGAACAACTTTTACAAATATTACAATGCTTGTTATATTCCATATTGAAATTTTTCCATTCGGCAATGGTAATAAATCATTGTCCCTATTGACTTGAATTACATTAGTCCCTCCAGTCAAGTGACTCCAGGTCTACAATGGGTGAATTTATTAAATTCAGGTAGGCTTGTTGTGACAAGAGCTTATATATTGTTTATTGCTATTAAATAGTTCAAGGTCATTATCTTCATCGATTTCAGAGATGCTGTTCCTGTGGTTATGGCAACTGTAAAGTAGGAATACTCAGGGATAAATTAGGAATTCTGTGCTTTAAGTAATAATATTAATCTAATGGGCGGTTCCTTTCAGAGAATGAGGATATTTAGAGTGTTTTCATTATCTATTGATTGGTGGTTAATATTTCAGCTGTATTTAGTGAATGATCTTACTCAAAGAAAATTAATGATCTCATAGATAGTAGGTGAAACTGTTGGGGTTACAATAATTGAAATTGCCTTTCTAGGCAAAATAATACTCCTACAGAGGCTGTACAAATTGGTTAGTCATTTTACCTTGAAGACACAGCAATGGCGTTTCTGGTTCCTCATTTTGCAATACCTTCCTTTGAAATTAGTAGCTTCTAATTCTTCCTTATTGAAAAGAGCCTTCTGGAAGATTATCGATCATTTCTGATCCTTTCAATAAAACTGAGGTTTGATGGAATCATTTGAACATCGAGTGTGGTGAGGACAACAGTTTGACAGTTCCAGTTCATACTTTGCCCATTTATGCTCATGCTGGCACATCATTTTTGTGAAACCTGCCCACAGTATGGTGCGAAATGTTCAACCTACTTGTGTTTGGATTTTCATGAAATGACTTTGTTTTTTTCATTAAGACAACCTATTTGGCATATGTTTAATGAGCGCTGATCATGGGTAACCTCCATTCATATAGTAATAAAAATATTTTCATGTAGATCTGAAAAATGAGTAGGTCATCCTTAACATGTTGAAAGATAGGTCTTTTGAAAATGACCTATACATAGGTAGGTTTCTAATTCTGAGCATATTCATTTTGTTGATTTGACATAATCTTGCTTTATACTGTATTTTCCCACCCAGCAGCAGAAATAATCCTTGTGCTAGAACTTTTAATTGTTAGGTTGTTCTGCTATTTCATCTCTTCATTTTCGCAGATTGCATTCAGAGCACTTGTTGGCAGTGGTTACCAGACGCTGCAAAGTTTGCTACTGGACTTATGTCAATGGCAGCCCAGTGAAGCACTCCTGAATGCTCTCCTTGATATGCTTGTAGATGGAAGATTTGATGTAAAGTCTAACTTTATTGTCAAGGTGACTCAGTGATGCCTCTGGTTTTAGAAAGTCGCAAGAGTTGCATAAAATGATATTTAATGCTCCTGCTTCTAAGACATACTTTTTTGCTTTTCATTTGTTTTGATTCAGAATGAAGATGTAATCATACTTTATCTCAGCGTTCTGCAGAAGGTTGGTTGTATAATCTCCTCAGACTCTGTGAATAAGGGGCTACATACATTGTTATTGTGAAGCCTTATAGCCTTGTATTCACATTTATTGCAAGTAATTAATGTTCTAACCATATTTTTTGTGGCTGGGCAGAGCAGTGCTTCTTTGCGTCATCATGGGCTTAATACTTATCAGCTATTGCTTAGAGATTCCATCTCGAACCGAGCTTCCTGCGTCAGAGTGGGAATGCTCAGTTTTCTTCTTGAGTGGTTTTCTCAAGAAGATGATGATCATGTTATCATGCGGATTGCCCAGTTGATTCAGGTCATTGGTGGTCACAGCATATCTGGGAAGGATATTCGCAAAATTTTTGCTCTTCTTCGCAGTGAGAAAGTTGGAGCCCGGCAGCAGTATTGTTCATTACTGTTGACTAGCGTTCTATCAATGCTAAGTGAGAGGGGACCGACTGCTTTTTTTGACCTCAGCGGTAGTGATTCTGTAAGTGTATACAGCAATAATTGGAAGATATGAAGAGAATAGTCTTGTTTATGGATTAGGTTGTCAACTCTATTTGTTGCCTAATTGATGGGTCTGCCCATCATAGAAATAGGATCAGCATGTGATAGGAGAGAAATATTGTCCTTGTCCAATCATGGCTTCCTCATACGGGGAGGAACTGAAATGATATTGGATTTATTGGTGAAGAGAACAACTTGCTTGTTGTCAATGATGCTGGGTCTATATTTGTTATTATGGGCGGGCTGTTTTCCATTGAAAAGATTTGTCTTCTTGCTGTGTTTTCCTTTCCGTGCTTTTTCTCCTTTTCGATGAAGATGGGTAGGGACCATCTTTTTCTTTGTGATGTGTGTCACTTGGTGAGCATCGTAGTTGCATTAGATGGTACCCTTGGTAATCTGCAGTACTCACCTAAGGATCTGATGCTTTTTGGAGCATTTAAATACTAAACCATACTTTCATCTAACTGCTTGAGCTTTTAGAGCAATTGACACTGTCACAAAATTTTCATATTACTAGAGCATGATGTCTTGCATTCAAATCTCTCAAGACTCCTTTGCATCCTCAAGATAGTTAATTTCTACCCTTAGTGTTAGGCCAAATACAAGCCTACATGTGAGGAGGAGTATTAGAGCATATCAATATCAAATCAGACCTATATCTTTCCACTTAAGCTTTAAGAAAGTTGTCCTGATAGAATTCTTTAATTTCTTTGATGGATTTTCTATCCATAGAACTAGAATTCCTCTCGGTTCTTTAGTTTTTCTGTCAGTTGGCAGAGCAAATCATTATCACGGGATATAAATCAATTGTGGTCAAGCTCCGCTCAAATGGGACTTTTTTCAGATAGGTGTCTTTCATGAGTCGCTTATGAATATATGTTTTTCCTAGGTTTGGATTAATTCAGGCTAGTGATTTTAGATCTGTTGGTGATATTGTGTGGACCTGTACATTTCACAGATTCCCCATCATGCGACATGGTAGAGAGAAATAGCCCAGGAAAAGATAAATATGTAACTTGATGGACTGTTGTGTGAAACGTATACAAATTCATCTATGCTTGATCAATTTTCTTGTGCCATTAAGCATGCATATTAAATATCCAGACATATTAACTGATCTTTTTGCCTTTTTGTTTCGAAGCAGGGTATCCAGATCAGATCACCTATTCAGTGGCCTCTTAATAAGGGCTTCTCCTTTTCATGTTGGCTTAGGGTTGAAAATTTTCCTAGAAATGGAGCAATGAGTCTTTTTAGTTTTCTCACAGAAAATGGAAGAGGTTGTGTGGCTCTACTTTCAAAGGATAGGCTGATATATGAGGTAGACATGGCTCCTTTGGGCTTAGTCATTTCTTAAGATGCGTTTAACTAGCTTTTCTAGTGAGATATCATTCTATATTGATACGTTGAATATGAAACTTTCTGGTTTTTTGTGCAAGCAGAGCTGACACTGATATTTCTTTTTCACCTTTTCTGCAGTCAGTCAACCTTAAGGAACAGTCTGTTGGCCTGCAAGTTAATCTAGTCAAGAAAAAATGGCATCATCTATGCTTAACACACAGCATTGGAAGAGCATTTTCGGGGGGTAGTCTTTTACGGTGTTTCTTGGATGGTGATCTTGTATCATCCGATAGATGCAGGTTTTGCCTCCTCCAATTTTGATGTTATTTACTTCTTTTCTGTTGGGTAGGATTTTACTTCTATGGAGATAGGTGTGAGAGAGACCTGTTCATATGCACTTCAGCCTCAAAATGTTGTCCACCCTAAAACTGAACCACTTAAATGGATTATAATAATTGCTGTTTCTTGAACCATTCGATCTGATTTTACTGTTATATCCAGTGATCTTAACTATAAGGGCCTTGGTTAATAAAGGGTATGTGCAACGAGCATACGTTGTGTAATGTTGTTCCATTCCGGTGACATTATCCTTTAAAAACTCAGTGACTAAATTACACAGTGATTCTTTCAAAAACTTGCACCAGCCATTTGATATGTTAACTTTTTTTTTACTTTTTTCCATCTACGAAGTTAATTTTTTAAAGTTACCCTCCTTAATGTTACTTAATGCTAAGTTAGGAGAGGGTAGACTTGTTCTCTTGTCAATTAGGAATATTGAGGCAATATAGCTTTGTATTGGCAAATCAATATGGTAGCGGATGAATGAAAGCATGAGAGCATTTCGGGAACACGGGATTGTGTGTTGGAAGCAAGGGTTAATTAAGAAAAAGAGGCTCTAGGCACAACCTTTGAATTTGGCCCAACCTTTCAGTTTTATCAAAGTATCTTATCTACTTATGTTTAATTGAAATTCTGGCTACTTCAAGTCTACTGCTAATGTTAATCTTCGAGAGGATGACGCAGCAGATGGAAATGCGAACTCCATGCCAATTATATGTTCCAACATGGGCACGTAACTTCAAAAGCAAACATCTACTTCATATCGTCCAACAAAAAAAAATAGATGAGAACAACAGTAAGCAAATGTACAATAGAAAAGGGCTCCTTCTTTAGTAAATATCATCAACTATTCCTTTCTTTGTTGACTGTCCTTAGAGTTGCTGAAAGCTAAGAGGATTTGCTTCAATTCTGACTGTGTCTCGGTTTTTGCATTCTTTATCTCCGTATGAAAAAGCTTCTCCTTCCACCAAGTGAACAAACAAAAAATCACTGTCAATTAATATTTGATATTTGATTCTATAATTTATTTTCCCTCATTTCATTTGAAGTTGTTCATTCTTTTAACAACTTTTAGTGTCAAGGATTGGGTAATTCATAAAAGCTGTTGTTAGTGGGTGATAACTTTGAAATACATGTATAGAAGAAATTATATTGTAAAATGTTCTTGAGTTGCACAGAATTTCTCCTAGGAATGTCACAACTCAAGTTTCAGTTGCTCCTCGCAAATAAGTAGTTGAAAAAACAAACTCACATTCCCAAAGCCTCTCTCTCTCTCTCTCTCTCTCTCGTTCTCTCTCATGGCTTAGTCCCCTTGGTTTTGTACTCATTGGGTTCTTAGCTTTTTGCTGAAGAGGAAGAGCCTTTTCTCTTTTTACGAGGGTTTACTATTTTTTCTGTGCTCTTTGTTTCTTAAATCCAGACAAATTGAGTCTGTCTTGGATTTTTTGGATGAACACGATGTGCAGTCCACATGGCACTATTAATTGAGGTGGGGCATTTCAATAGTATTTACCATGTGAATGTTGATGGAAAACTCTAACAGCAGACTAACGGGACTAGATTTGATGGACTTAAATATTAGTGTGTTGTGAGAAAATTCAAACATTCGGCAGATTTGATGATTGGACCAGAGTATATGCTTTTCCCCCCTTTAATAGCCCTAAAGTTAGTATGTTATATGACACATATATGTATAGTTCTAGTTATTGTGAATATACAAGGATGTAAGATTGTCTGACTTCCATTTCTTTTCTGTCCTTTCTGATTTCATAATTCAGGTATGCAAAAGTTAATGAGCAATTGACACATTGTACCATTGGTGCAAAAGTCTCTTTATCCACGAATGAAGAAGACGGTGCTATTGAGTCCAGAAGTTTGTTTCCTTTCCATGGTCAGATTGGTCCTGTTTATTTGTTCAACGATGCTATAACTCCCGAGCTAGTTCAGTGTGTCTATTTGCTCGGACCCAGCTATATGTACTCGTTCCTTGACCATGAAACTGCACCTTTCAGTAACAACCAGTTACCAAGTGGGATTCTTGATGCTAAAGATGGTCTTGCATCCAAAGTTGTATTTGGACTTAATGCTCAGGTTATCTACTCTGCATTTAAACAGTTCCTATTACCCTCCGTTATCTGTGCTTTAACAAATTCAATGGTGTTGGCTTTCTTTGTCAGGCTAGTGATGGCAAGAGATTGTTTAATGCATCAGCAGTGTTGGATCATGCATTGGATAGGAACTTATTTGAAGCGACTGTAATGGTTGGGACACACTTATGTTCAAGACGCTTGCTTCAACAGATAATATACTGCGTTGGTGGCGTCTCAGTCTTCTTTCCTCTTATAGCACAGTCTGAGAGATATGAACACGAGGAAAGTGGAGAATTTGAAAATGCTTTGCTGGTTCCTATCACGAAAGACCGCCTAACAGCTGAAATTATCGAACTTATAGCTTGTGTGTTGGATGAGAATTTAGCAAATCAACAGCAGATGCATATTCTTTCTGGCTTTTCAATTCTTGGATTTTTGCTGCGATCAGTTCCTCCTCAGCAACTTAATTTGGAAACTCTCTCAGCCTTGAAACATCTATTCAATGTTGTCGCAAATTGCAGTATGTATCATAAACTTCTTCTTGCTTCTACTTAAACGGTGATAGTTCTTCTTATTACAATGCAAGTTTAATAATATGATTCTTCATTTCATTCAGTAATATTTATGACAGCTTGCCAAGAGGAAAGAAATTGTGTGAGAGAAAGGAACCATACCCATGTACAAGGTTATGGACAGAAAGTCGACATAGTCTAACAGACTGTCCAAATGTAGAAGTTATTTTTCCAGTAACCTAAAACTTGAAACCAGTAACTATCTGTTCATGTTTGTTAGAATGTTCTAACAAAAGATTAGGCTATTGAAAGGAAGGAGACTATATGTATATATTTAGCCCATTAAACTCCCGCATTCATGCAATGTAGGATAACACTTTAATACTCTCTCTCACTTGCAAACCCCGACTAAAATCATATGAAGAATGCACATGGAAGTGAAGAATGGGAACCACACGCTAAATAAACCTGGTGCACGTGGCTCTAATATTATTGGAGAATGTCCAATCCACGAGCTTAAGCTACTAGGTGGAGGGAGACTATATGTATGTGAGCCCCATTGAAACCCCAAATTCAAGCGATGTGAGATAACCTGTTCAAAGTATTTATAGAATTAGACTCTAGACTCTGAAAAGTCCTCAAGTTTCTCCCTTTCCAAGTAAACCAAGCAATTGCTGGACGGATAACATGTATCAATCTCTTCTCATTAATTTACAGAACCCAAGTTCTTCCTTACCATAGAAGCTTTAGCCAAATGAGCGCCTAAATGTCCCAAATGCTGCTTTTCGAAAGGAAATATGATTATGTTGGCGTTGCTTATGTTGGATTTCATGGGAAGTGATTTTCTTTGGTGGCATATTCCTTTTCGGGCAAGAAAAGAAAACCATCCCAACTCCCAAATGAATCTTTTGCCTTGTTGCTTACATTCTGAAGGTGTCTCTTGTGTGAATATATTGCTACCTATCAATTTTTCAGTTATGTTTAGTTGTTCCGGGAAACAACATGATAAAACTGTTTGTGTTGCCAATATAGTCCCATGTTCATGTTGCCGATGTCCATATATAAATTAAAAAGAAGATTCAAAAGTTCTAAGTACTGAAAATTAGAAACATGCGTTGAAATAATATATATCTACTAAGTAACGTAAGACTAGAGCATTCAAGTATGAGCACAAAAGTCCTGAGTAGAATCAAGATGAGTGGAATTTGTATGGCTACGAATTTGTGTGTGATTAAAGTCCTGTTGTACTCTGCTGTCTTTGCTTCTAATAGGTTTTTATACATATCTGCTCTTGGCTTAAGTATAGATAGGTTAGTGATATGTCTTATGCCCCTCTCCTTGTTGCAGTACTCTGGCCCAGAAGCTGCTGACATTCTCACGATTATCTGTTTGTATTGACTTTCTGTGATTGCTTCTCAGGTTTGGCAGAAGTTCTTGTAAAAGATGCTATTGCTGGGGTATTTCTTGATCCTCTCATCTGGGTTTATACGGCTTATAGGGTGCAACGTGAATTATACATGTTTCTCATCCAACAATTTGATAATGATCCAAGATTATTTACTAGTCTCTGCCGGCTCCCACACGTGATTGATATCGTACGCCAATACTATTGGGATGTCAAATCAAGATTTTCCATGGGAAGCAAGCCCCTTTTGCATCCTGTTACTAAGGAGATCGTTGGAGAGAGACCTACTCAAGACGAAATACACAAAATTCGTCTTCTTTTGTTAAGTCTTGGTGAGATGAGTCTTAGGTATGGTCTTCAGTTGCCTGTGCTGAATCAGCGTCTTCTATCTCTAAATGCCACATATAATTCAATATATTCCGTCTTCCATCTATAATTGTTACATCTTGTTGTGCAGTCGTCATTGATATGATGTATCTGGTGGATGTGCAGGCAAAGCATTACGGCAGCAGATGTTAAAGCTCTTGTAGCTTTTTTTGAGAGTAGTCAAGACATGGCGTGCATTGAGGATGTTTTGCATATGGTGATTCGTGCTATTTCTCAGAAACCACTGCTTGCTTCCTTTCTCGACCAAGTGAATGTGATTGGTGGCTGTCACATTTTTGTGAATCTTCTTAAAAGGTATGTCTACCTTTATTATAGGATTTGAACTTATAATTCTTAGTCAGTTTTCTGCTTACAACTTGATTATTGTAATTTTCTTTTGGGGTTGGAAGTTAATTTGTCTCTTCTATTTTACTTGTCTTGACATAAGAATAGTGATAATTTTGTAGGTTTTTATTGTTGTCCTGCTTATGAGCAAAAGTAGCTTGATATGGGTTTAATAAAGTGAAATGATGGTGTGAGACGCTTTTCACTTTCTGTATGGTTATTCTGACCTTGATTATGCTGTAGTTGAATGAATGACGTTACAGATGGTGCCAACCTGAGTTGGTTTACTCTCTTGAAAATGGCTTGGTGCACCTGTTCTTTACATAAGGATGGAGCCATTTTGCTGGATTCCTTTTAACATAAAAGGAAGACGTTTACTGGATCTTCCGGTTACTATCGTATCTCCTATTGTTATTTAATATATTTGTAAAAGGTTCGGTAGCCTCTAACAAGTATAATCAATTTAACTAATTGTGTACATGAAGGTCTACAATTACTTTGGAAACTCTGCTGACATTTTCTGAAGCTACAAGTTTCTTTTTCTTTTATCATATGCCTGATGCTACAAGTGTGTCTTTGATAAGAAAATTAGAACTTTTGAAGCGTGGATGGCCTAGTGGTGCAAACTCATATATTATCTTCAAGCTACTAAATGTGGGATTTATGGAATAGTACTTTTGGCATCTTTCTTGTGTAAGGAAATAAAATTTTTATATAAGGAAAATCAGAGTCCTTTGTACTATGACAGTACATGGCAGTTATAGAATAATGTTACCATCCCCTCATAGAAGCTGCTGTTGATTATTTTATATACCAATTTGTAGTGCTCAATGGACCTTAAATACTTGCAAAGGCTAACGAATCTTGTAAAAGATAGTTTGAACCCAGGTAGTTACTTATATTGTAGGGCGGAGTCAGCATACCGAGTAAAGAGATTGCAAAATGTTTTCAAGAGGCATAATTACAGTAGCTAAAATGAATGATATCGAAGAGAAGGGGAGGAGATCAAGAATCACTGGTCTTCCTTCCCAAAGCTGAAGTTAGAGAATGTTAATGGGGTGCAAATGCAAGTTATGCTCTGTGATTGATATTCAATTCTATATGTCTATGTACAGGAACTTATTCAGCCTTATGTGTATGATTTCATAATACTGCTTTCTTATTGACAAAATTCGGAATCCTGCCTCAAATATAGTCATGGAGGAAATTTTGTATAAAGTATTTGCCTTGAGGAAACTGATATATATGATTTCATGTTAAAAAAAACAGGTTTCGTGCTTGGTAATGTTTAATCATATTTGAATGATAAAATAATTAAACCGAATAACGTACGAGATTTTTCATGCTAAGAAGTAATATATGACAAGTCAATAATTGTTGCATATTCGCTCAATTGTCGTTTGGGAAGGTTAAGTTTGGTGAAATGTCCTCCCTATCGTTATGTCTCTGAGCCTCAAGAAATAAATCTTTATGATAAAACTTTGAAGGTCGTTCAAAATAAACACTCTGACCTTGGACTAGAATGTTTGATGCTGAAATTTCTGCTAATCACTGGGCAATTTATTCTCTCAGCTTCTCTTGTTGTTCCTTGGCTTCGTTTTGAGTCATGACAGCTGAGAAGAGAGAAATTACCTGAAACAACTGCAGTGACAAATTTGCAATTCAACTTGCAATATTAGTGAGTTCAATGAGTCTAGTCTCAACCAATTCCATTGAATCCCAGAATAAGTTAGATTTGATTCCCATAGCCTAACTGATTTCATGTTTCAGATCAAGATATTGATGCCTAGTGCTACTGTGCAATTGTTGTCTTGAAACTTAATTTGGGCATTGGAAATTGCAGTAATTTGAGAATGTGCACTGCAGCTTATGTGAAAAGGTTGGCGTTCCTCTCATAGTATTGAGAGCTTCATAGAAAACCTTGGAATGATATTGAGGATGAAGTGTCAACATGTGAATCAGTTTCATCACGGGCTTTGATTGATTATTAACATTAAGGAAAGTTGTTATTTGTTTTTCGCCAAGAAATTTCAGCTTCAAGAATGTGACTTGGGAGCATATATCTGTTCGTGGAATGGAGATGCACATGATAAGCTGTTGCGTTGTTATAAAATCTTGGTTCTTGTATTATTCTGACTGCTGAGAGTAAACTGAGCGGAAGTATGCTAAACCTTGACCATCTTGTTGGCCTTCATTTCTTGTTTGTTCTACCAATTTGTTGTAGGGACTTTGAGCCTATCAGATTACTCGGCTTGCAGTTTATCGGAAGACTGTTGGTTGGAATACCATCTGAGAAGAAAGGAGCAAGATTTTTTGGTCTAGGTGTCGGAAGATCTAGATCACTTTCTGAAAGTTGTAGAAATAACAGTACAAGGATGCAACCAATTTTCTCAGCTATATCTGAAAGAATCTTTAAATTCCCGCAGACAGATAATTTATGTGCTACTTTGTTCGACGTCCTTCTTGGTGGTGCTAGCCCAAAGCAGGTTATCAGCAATTCACAAACTTTTTCTTCAATTTTGCTAATACATTTCGTGTCATATTTCCTTATGCTTTATCGGGTATAATGAGACTCTTAAAGTGCTCTGGATAATTTTTGACTTTTATTATCTGTTTGTGACATTGACAGGTGCTACAGAAACACTACCAGATTGAGAAGCAGCGAACAAAGGGTAATGGCTCTCATTTTTTTCTTCCACAGGTATTAGTACTCATTTTCAAATTCTTGTTGGGCTGCAATGATGCGTCTGTAAGAATGAAAATCCTCAGAGATCTCACTGATCTGCTCGATTCAAATCCATCAAATATTGAAGCTCTAATGGTACTTCTGAACCACGCCTATAATTTGATTTCCTCGTTTAATCTTCCGATTAATCCGCCTCTACTTATTTGTGTTTTTGGGTAGGAACATGGATGGAATGCGTGGTTATCTGCTTCTGTTAAGCTTGACTTTATGAAAAACTACGGAGTAGAGTCCCTTGGAGATGGTGAAGGAGAAAGAAGTGAACAAAGTCTTGTGAGGAACTTATTTTGTGTAGTTCTTGCTCACCATATTCATTCTGTTAAAGGGGGCTGGCAACAGTTAGAAGACACAGTGAATTTTCTGCTAATGCATTCAGAGCAAGTATGCATTACCACCGATAATTTTGCGGATAGTTTCTCTATCTTTTTTGTTACTCTGTTTTATTTACTTTGATTCATTGTATTCTTCCAGGATGGCATGCCGCATCACAACTTACTACATGATATATTTCATGACTTAGTTCAAAAGCTGGTGGATTTATCATCCGAGGAGAATATGTTTGTTTTCCAACCATGTCGAGACAATACACTGTATCTGCTTAAACTGGTTGATGAGATGCTTATATCAGAACTGGACAACAAACTTCCGGTATGCAAAGTGTTGAAGTCTGCTTTCTGCTTGTCACTTCCGGTAAAGAATAAGAGCTTCATCTTTGAGGGAAAAAAGCAAGAATAGAAATTGTGGTGATCATGGGGTTACTCTGGTTATTGCTCTTGAAAGAATGAATGTGAAATCTTCCGTTCTTTGGACACCATGCTGATCGAATGACTGGAGTATTTCTACTGTATGGCACTTGTTGTCCACTTTTTCCATGATTTTCTCTGTGTCTAAATATTCTCCAAAGGTTAATTCTTTCTTATGTGTGTATTCAAAAGGCAGCTAAATTGTGGTCAAACACACTTCTCTTCAAAATAAAATGTCTCTAAGTATGTCTATATGTACGAGTTACATGTGTTGGTGCTTTGCAAGTACCTCATTAGATTCCTATGCATCATGTGTCTCGCAATGGCAACAGTATATGGACATGTTAAGAACAACTCATGTTAAATGAGAACATCAGATAGAGCATGACAGACTGTTTTGTGTTGTTTTTCTTGCAGTTTCCTGCTAGTAGCTCCGATTTTACCTTGGTTTCCTTAGATTTAGACAGTCACAAAGAATTTAGTAATGCCCTGCAAGAGGTTCTACGAGGAGCATCCGATGAACAACCATCAAGGTGAGGTGATTTCGTGCTTTGTATCCATGGGGAGCAGTCACCTTTTCATTTGCTTTTACATTCCTTGAGAGTCATGCTTTTGGTGGTATTGGTGGTTATAGCTGGGGATAGTTTATCTTTATGTGTCTTGAAATTAATTGTCGCAGTACTTGAGCCATGCTTTTTCTACATCTATGTCTTTAAACTAACGGATGCTAGTAATGATGTGAGGGTTAAGGAGCGTCAGTGAACTCTTGTGGACTGGAAAGACATGGAATGCAAGGCAGTGGTTGCCATCTGTTGTGGGTTTCTGAAATTGCTTTTGTGCCATTGAGAATGCAATTCATGACTTTTAGGCATCTAGGATCTTTCAACAAATCCAATTGGTACTTTTAGAGCACATTTAGTTGGTGGTATAATTTGCCAGAATCGATCAGCTTTTGTTTCTAGCCTTAGTTTGTATTCTGCTTTGCAATGGCTCATCAAATTTGTACAACTGAATAAGTTGGATACATCCTTGAACAGGAAAGAGACATATCTGTCTGTCAGAAGAAAAAGAAATTTAAGACTGTTCCTTAATTTTCTTTTTGGCTGTAAGATGGTTACTTAAATTGACAGGTGATGTTTTGCTTTCACAGTTTAATTTTAATTTCTCGTTTTATCTCCAGAAATCCACGATTTGGCAAGCAGCCATCTGCAAAAGAAGATAACATAGATGGGGATAGGTGGTGGAATCTGTATGACAACTTGTGGATATTGATCAGTGAGATAAATGGCAAAGGACCAAGTAAAATGTTGCCCAAGTCATCATCCTCAGTTGGTCCATCTTTTGGCCAAAGAGCTCGGGGCTTGGTTGAATCATTGAACATTCCTGCTGCAGAAATGGCTGCTGTTGTTGTATCGGGAGGGATTGGAAATGCTTTGGGTGGAAAACCTTCTAAATCAGTTGATAGGGCAATGCTTTTGAGAGGGGAGAAGGGCCCAAGAATTGTCTTTCGACTTGTGATTCTGTATCTGTGCAGGTCTTCTCTTGAAAGGGCTTCACGTTGTGTACAACTATTCGTTTCACTCTTGCCTTGTCTTATGGTTTCTGATGATGAGCAGAGCAAGACGAGACTGCAACTTTTCATCTGGTACTTTGCTTTATACATCCCAAAAGGATTCTAGTTTTCAGATGCTGTCATCTGTTATCAGCAAATTTCCTTAAAACTTTGTTTATTCGTTATAATGTTTCTCCATATTCTGAGTATATTGCTTTTGTTTTATGGTTGCCAGGGCTTTGCTCTCTGTCAGGTCCCGCTATGGTATGTTGGATGATGGCGCTCGTTTTCATGTTATATCACATGTGATTCGAGAAACAGTTAACTGTGGGAAATCCATGCTTGCTACAAGCATTGCTGGCAGAGATGATCCATCAAATTCAGGAAGCATTTCAAAAGAAATGAGCACTATACAGAATCTAATCCAGAAGGATAGAGTGCTTGCAGCCGTGAGTGTTACTGAATTTTAAGTGCTTCACTGCATTATTGAGGATTGTTTTGGTGCTATAGTTGCTTGCATTATTTCCCTGCCTTTTATAGGCTTATGTTATGATGGGGTTTTTTTTTTATCCCAGACTAGAAAGAATTGGTATGGTTTTATGGTGACTCTTCAACTTAGTCAACCAACTGGTTGGACCTCCAGATCTATATATGCTAAGGTCAAAAATATCTAAAGCATTTGTCACCAGTGTTAGCATATACATCCAAGAACCCTACCGTAGAGGTGGCAATCTCTGACTCAACTCGAGGACCCCACCCAATCTACCCAAAATGTGACTAGAGCCAACCTCAGATTGCTAAATAACCCAATATAATTTAAATCCGTGACAAAATCTAAATATTAAATAATCATAGAGCGACCTAAAATTCAACCTGAAAATAACCAAGTCTAGTATCACCCTGAGCCCAAAAAAACATGTACCTGATGCAACATGACATGTCATGGTATTTTATGATGACCTGGATGAACTTGAAACTGAAGAAATATTGAAATGGAATTATTTGAAACCCGAGCAGACCTGGAATTGAGCACTATGAGAATCGGACTTGACCTGTTTCTGAAGAAAGTGAATCTTGAGATGATGAGAGAACTGATTAACCTGCATCCAGACTGGATATGTACCTGAGAAGATAGAACCTGAAATGACCCAAACAAGAAACTGTTTGAATCGTACTCGTGCATCTGTCAACTGTAACCCTGCATGTCTGTATACTAGTGTTCTCCTTCCAATCCCTTGTTTGAATCTTCCACATCCTTTCCATTTAGTTTTATCTGAAGCAGAATATGGGCTGGGCATTTACCATACCATGCCCATGACAAACCCCACCTAATATCTCCAGAGTAATTCAAGACCTAGTGCATTCTCTAGTGTGTTGCCAAAAGTCTGCTTGAAATCACTGTCATACCTTCAAATCAGGTTATTTAGATCAGATGCACCATTTTACCAGTTCAAACCAGGTTTTGACCAAAATCTATTCATGCTAACCAGATGGACTCGGACTGATAACCCGTAGGACCAACTGGTCCTGTCCAGGTTTGAAAAGACTGCTTATAATGTTGTCAGTCAATTTTGCCGTAATGTTTTTGTGCAGTTGCTTGCTACATAGATGTCCTGTTAATGGCTAACTCATGAAATGCATGACATATGTAGCATGAGATCGGACGACACAATGGCATGATATCTGCTTGCTGCATTTGGAGAAACCATTTTGTGTGTGCATACCCCTTGTGAAGTTTGCTTGAGATGTTCTTGAAGAGTGCAATATCTTGCAGCCTGTGTTTTATGTTTAAATAGGACATTAAAGGATAAAAAATAACATGCATATTTGCTCATTGTGAAATTTGTTGAGTTGTTGACCTTTCTAGGTTGCTGACGAGGCAAAATATATGAAGGCTCTAAAAACAGATCGTAGCCGGCAATTGCATGAGCTCTGTAGTAGGCTCGAGGAGATATCCTCTGCAGAACTTAGCAGCAGTAGAACTTTTGAAGATGAGATTCAAAGCAGCTTTAATAACATTAATGCTTCTGATGACAGCAGAAAAGCTGCTTTCCAGCTGTGTTATGAGGAGCAGCAGCAAAATGTCGCTGTATGTGGACAATGGACATCAATTATGTCTTTTCCTGTTCCTTTATCTCTTTCCATTTCCAGATGCTAATGTATATAATCATCTATCTAATGCTTCAACAGGAGAAGTGGATGCATCTGTTCCGCATTTTGATTGATGAGAGAGGTCCATGGTCTGCTAATGCTTTTCCAAATAGTGCTGTGAGGCATTGGAAACTTGACAAAACAGAGGATAGATGGCGACGGAGACAAAAACTAAGGCAGAATTATCATTTTGATGAGAAACTGTGTTATCCTCCATCTATTGTGCCTCAAGAAGAAACTACTCTTCCCATAAATGAAAGCAAATATGGTTTTGCGGGACATATTCCTGAGCAAATGAAGCGCTTTTTGCTGAAAGGTGTGCGCAAAATTACTGATGAAGCAAGTGCAGAACCAAATGAAAATGAGGATGAAGTGTGTGTGCAGAATATCTCTGCACCAGAGGATTCTCCGGAGGCTCAACGTGATGTAATCGTAAAAGATAGTAACGATCACAAGGATATTTCTCAGGATAGAGTAGATTCTTCTGCCTCCTCTCCTGAAGCCGAAATTAGTGATGAGGTATGTTAAGTTTAACTTGGCAAGCACAAAAGTTTGGTGGAAGCACATAACAGTTTTCCTCATTTTAGATCCTTATTTTCAGGTTCTGATTTCGGCTCCATGTGTACTTGTGACACCAAAGAGAAAACTTGCGGGGCGTTTGGCTGTAATGAAAACCGCTCTGCATTTTTTTGGGGAATATTTGGTGGAAGGTACTGGTGGATCTTCTGCTTTTAAGGATTTTCAGCAGCCAAGTAACTCCGATTTGTCTAAGTTTGATCAAAAGCAGAGGTTTTCAAAATGGCCCCCTCATAATTATTTGGAGTCTGATAAAGGGAGCTCTTTTAATGGCTTAGAGTTGCTTAGCGAAAATGTGCATCAGAGACATTTGAAAAATCTTAAGCGCCATCGAAGATGGAGCATCGGGAAGGTTAGATGGTTATAGATAATTACATGTTTGCTTTTGATTCTATATTTTAATTGGATCTGATTGTGTTGCCCCTCTTCTCTCTTTCTAGATTAAAGCTGTGCATTGGACTCGTTATCTGCTCAGATACACTGCTACAGAGATTTTCTTCATTGATTCAAGTGCCCCTATATTCTTAAACTTTGCCTCACAAAAAGATGCAAAAGACATAGGAACCTTGATAGTCACAACCAGAAATGAATTTTTGTTCCCAAAAGGAAGCAGTAAGGATAAGCATGGGGTCATATCATTTGTTGATAGACGGGTAGCTTTGGAAATGGCTGACGCTGCTCGAGAGAAGTGGAGGAGAAGGGAAATTAATAACTTTGAGTATCTAATGATACTCAACACCCTCTCTGGAAGATCTTACAATGATATAACACAGTACCCTGTCTTCCCTTGGGTATTGGCTGATTATTCTTCTGAGGTTCTTGATTTTAACAAGTCGTCAACTTTTCGGGATCTTTCAAAACCTGTTGGAGCTTTGGACTCGAAGCGATTTGAGGTTAGTTTTTGTCTCTGTTGGAATGTTACACTTGTCAGTAGACTAATCTATTAGACCCCCTTTCAACTTCATGGTTCGTCTCATACAGGTGTTTGAAGATAGATATCGTAACTTTTGCGATCCAGACATACCTAGGTACTATCCGAGCCAAACTACTTTATTGAACTGCTAAGGTTACACTCTAATCGATCTGTCATGTGCCTATCAGTTTCTATTATGGGTCTCATTACTCAAGCATGGGGATTGTGCTTTATTACCTCCTGAGACTAGAGCCTTTTACGACTCTTCACCGTAATCTGCAGGTATGCTCGTGACAATCCTTGACTGACTTCGCAACGGACTGTTATATTTTGTACTACTGACGCAGTCTTCTTGTTTGCATGCTAAAATGTCATATATGTAGCTCTTTTATAGGGTGGCAATTATTATAATTTCTTTTTCCTAGTGGTGTTGCAATATATCTATAAGTAAATTTTGTCGATCTTACAGTGCTGAACTATATTTAACTGATAATGAAATTTAAATCCTTAAAATTTTCTATCACATTTCAAGAACTATCACGGTACTTCCTAGGGATTAGTGTACCTATGGATAAATAGTTGTAGAGTGAGATATTGACATAATTTGAAAAAGCAAGGAGCAATCGCTCCAAAACCCTAGTTAAATTCCAAATAAGGGCCTGAAATGCCCTCATTTTCTCAAATAAGGACCCGAAGTGGACTTTGTGTCAGATAAGGGTCTGAAGTGGCATGTGAGTCTCACATAAGGGCCTGAAGTGGCCATGAGAGTCCCAAATAAGGACTTGACCTTGCCGGCCGATCAAGGGTATTTTCGTCAAAAAACCATTTTAATTTTAAATTATTTTTATTAATTTTTTTTTCCTTTTTCTAGTTTTCTCTTTGTTCTTCACTCCGGCCACCGGCGAAGCCCGGGAAGGGCTGCGCGAGGGCGACCCTCGCCGGCAACAGGCGAGGGACGGCCTCGCCCATGGCCGGCGAGGCCGTCCCTCGCTGGTTGCTGGCGAGGCGACCCTCGCCCAGATCCGGCGAGGCGACCCTCGCCCAGATCCGGCGAGGCCGGCCTCACCCAGGGCCGGCGAGGCCGACCCTTGCCTAGATCTGGCGACGGCCAGCCTTGCCCAATGCGAGGGTCGCCTCGCCTGTTGCCGGTGAGGGTGGCCCTCGCCAGATCGTGCTGAGCGAGGGTCGCCCAGCCCTTCCCGGGCTTCGCGGGTGGCCGGCCGGCCACCGGCCACCGGCGAAGAACAAAAAGAAAACCAGAAAAGAAAGAAAAAAGGAAAAGGAAGGAAAAAAATTAAAAAAAGTAAGAAAATTTTTAAAAAAAGTAAAGATGAAAATACCCTGACCATCCAATAAGCTAGGCCCTTTTTTGAAACAGATATAGCCACTTCCAAAATCCACTTCAAATCCTTATTTGAGAAAATGAGAGCACTTCAGACCCTTATTTGGCACAAAGTCCATTTCAGGCCCTTATTTGAGAAAATGAGGACACTTCAGGCCCTTATTTGGAATTTTCCCTATATATATAGAGAGAGAGAGAGAGAGAGAGAGAGAGAGAGAGAGAGAGAGAGAGAGAGAGAGAAGAAAATGAAATATGCTTGGAGTTCCTGTGAAATTGAGATGATTTTTGTCTAACTGTTATGAGTGTTTGTCAGATGTGAATGATACTATTCTTGTGAAATGGTCAATGCTTGTTTTCATTGTTTCCCTTTTTGGATATTGATGGGCTCATTTTATTATCAAGATACGAAAGAAGAAATTATTACAAGTTAGAATGCTGTGTATCTAAAAGCCTGCGATTTGCATAATAGCAGAGTCAAGAATCGTAAATTATGATTGATTATGTAATTCTCTATCTTTGAACATAAAATAACGTCTATGGCTCTTATAATTGCTTCCATACCCCAAGCTCTAGTAGTCATGTGGTTATTCCTGCTTTTCCTTGATATTGCACATGCCATAGCACAAAAAGTTCTATAATATATTCGTCTGGATCAGGGTGGGAAGTTTGACCATGCAGATCGACTTTTTCAAAGTGTTGAGGGAACGTATAGGAATTGCCTATCCAATACAAGTGATGTGAAAGAGCTAGTTCCAGAATTCTTTTACATGTCAGAATTCCTTATGAATTCAAACTCGTATCATCTTGGAGTCAAACAGGATGGTGAGCCTATTGGCAACGTCTGCCTTCCTCCTTGGGCCAAGGTATTTGAGTTTCTTCATAAAATGTTTTTTGGGGGATAAATTGCTCTTTTCTTCTCATGGTGTCCAAACAACTTTGTTAAGTTCGAGTCAAGCAGACCTATCCATAGGAGATATCATTGATTCCTCTCCTTCCTGCTTCATTACTGTGAGAGAGAGAGGGAGGGAGGGGGAGGGAGGGAGGGGAAGTGCTTGCTCAGTGAACAAGCTCTAAGAAGGTGAGTAAAGGGATCCAGAGAACTGCTTTCTTGGTCTCTTATTTAGATTTTGGCTGTAGTATCTTTAAATTCACCCAAATTTGTATAAAGTACTTGCTCAGCGAACAAGCTCTAAGAAGGCGGGAAGAGAGAGATCCATCCAAGGGCTTTCTTTGTCTCTCATTTAGATTTTGGCGGTAGTATCTTCAAATTTACGCAAATTTTTAGAAATGTAAGTAAGTTATGGCATCTGCTGTCACACTCCTTTTTAGGAGAACTAAAATTAAAAGCTGAAAACTAGAGAAATTCAGTGAAAATTGAACTGGCAAAAGAAAACGGAAACCTTAAACCAAACGGGCCTCATATGTCATCTTTTAAGTTTTGTAATAATGTTTGCAAACACTGTTGCAATTGCCATTGTAGAGTGAGTTCCTTCTTTACAGAATGAGAACTGTGCAAAGGACTAAAAGTTGTTTTCCAATTAATTTCTTATTGGTAGAAGAAAAGACAATATAGGGCACCAAGGGTTTGCAAATCATATACAGAAAGGGAGAAATTATCTACAACATTGATTGAAGTATTTGCATCCACACATAACTTTTTGCTATAACTAAAGCGTAATGAATTCAACTAACTCTCAATAGTTACTGAACTGGTGTCTCCTCTCCAATGAATGCTCTCTTAGTCTGCTCTGTCCAAAATCAACCGAAAAAACAGCCAGAGGGACTGAGAAATCTTTATTTTCTTAACACGAGGCAAAAGAAGACCTTGCCAAAGTAATAATTCTTGTTCAGTTCTCCTATAACCCAAGATAGCCTAGTGCAGGCATAAGAGGCCACCAAAATCATTCTTCTCCATGGATAGTGAAGGAGGAGATGTCTCACAGTCTCTGCCTCTCTTTTGCTAAAAAACGGAAAAAAAATCTATTTACTAGCACAATCCCTCTTTCCAGCAAATTGTCTAAGGTGAGATTATGTTCCCAAGATGCGTCCCAAGCAAATAATGGAACTATAGTTGGCACTCTCACTTTCTAAGGAAAAAGCCTCTGTGCCACCAATAATCTTCTTTTCTAGCAACCTATAATAAGACTACAGAAAAAGTTCCATCTCTACCGTTTTTCCAAGACGAAGTTCCACAGAAGTGCGAGAAATCTTAGAATTGTACGACAAATCAAAGAGATTGACAAAATCTTAACATCCCAATCTTTGGCTTGTCTCGAAAAGTCGATCTCCTAAATGATTCTCCCTTTGGAGAAATGATAGCAATCTGGTACAAGATCCTCCTTGTTCCCAGCGATGTCATAGAGGTTAGGGAAACAATCTTTGAAAGATGTATTCCCACACAAAGTATCAAGCGGAAAGCGTATCCGCTTACCATTTCCCACAATAGAATTTGCATAAGGAATAAACTCACTCCACTCATCTCTAATCCGCCTCCAAGCACTGCTCCCATGAGCTATTACTCTGCTTTTATAAATCTAACCAGTTTACTCAATGCCAAATTTAGGACCGACTACTTTCTTCCAAAGATGATAATATTAAACGTTGAACTGCCATAGTCATTTGCCTAGAAGAGCCTTGTTGATTAATAAAAAAGACTTGTTGCCAAGACCACCATTACAAGAAAGGTTGCTCGACTGTTTTTTGATTTACCAAATGCAATCCACGTGACTCATCGTAATTGCGCACAAGAATCTATCTGAAGAGCTTCCAACCTTTTGGCAACTAAGCAAGGGATAGGTTTTGAGAGACATGAGAGAGATAGGAAGATTGGAGAGAGTGCTTTTGATGACAGTCAATCTTCCTCCTTTTAAAAGTAAAGATCTTCTCCAACCCTGCAACTGCTTCTCAAGTTTCTCTATAATAGGTTCCCAAATTTGCTTATCTTTGAAATTAGCTGCCGCAGGAACGACTTAATAGGTTAAGAGTAAAGAACCGATCTGACATCCCAAAATAGAAGAAAGCAAAGCACGGTTCAGTCCATCATCAGCGGGATAAGCTCAGTCTTACTCAAGTTTATCTAAAGCCCGTATACCACTTCAAATTATAAAGGAATGCACCATATAGAAAAAGTAACTGTTGGACGTCATCTCCATAGAAAATGATAGTATCATCTGTAAAGAGAATATGAGAAATAGTCAATCCCTCACCATGGCTAGCCACTCTGAAGCTAGAAATCCAGCCCAACTCTGTCGCCTTGCTTGACATTTTTCGTAGGACCTCTATCACCAGAATAACAAGCAGAGGGGAGAGTGGATCACCCTGCTGAAGTACTTGAGACGATTGGAAAAATCCTGTTGAAGAGCCCCATTAATCAAGACCGAGAAACTCGGAGTTGTGATACATCTCTTTATCCAATGTGTAGGCCAAAACCAGAGAACTCTTCTCTGTGTTTTTTGCTGAAAGGAGTGTCTGAAAACATTTGCCAATTTGAGTGGGTTTTTTTTTAGTCTATTGAAAACAGAGTTTCTGGGAATTTTTTGAAACCAAACAGGACCTTAGACTTTACTCATTTTTTGTACTTTTCTTTCTTTTTTCATGTCCTATACATTTCTGGATAAAGAATGCCATCACCAGCTACGATTCTTGCATTTAGACATACTATTTCATTTAACTTTTGTGTAGAATGCTTGGCATGCTCCCTCTCTCCAACAGGCTTAATCACATACTGACCTTTTTTTCCCCTTCAAATGATTTTGTCTTCATGTTCGTCAGAGAAAATGAACTGAATGTTAAATGTTTTATGAGCACAACCAGAAATTATTAAGGCATTTATTGATCTATTAATTTTGGTAGTAATATGCAGTTCTTTATTAATGTTCAGGGATCGCCTGAAGAATTTGTCAATAAAAATCGAGAGGCCCTTGAAAGTGAATATGTTAGCTCAAATCTTCATCACTGGATTGATCTGGTGTTTGGTTACAAGCAACGTGGGAAACCGGCTGTAGAGGTAAACGTAGAATTATTCTCGATTTTGTGCAGTGAACCACTTAGCATTTATTGATATCTGGGAGTGTAATAACAAATACAGGCAGCAAATATTTTCTACTATCTAACTTATGAGGGAGCTGTCGATTTGGACTCCATGGAGGATGACTTACAAAGAGCAGCGATTGAGGACCAGATTGCTAATTTTGGTCAGACACCTATCCAGATTTTCCGCAAGAAACATCCTAGACGAGGCCCACCAATTCCAATCGCTCATCCTTTATATTTTGCACCTAGTTCTATTAATCTGACTTATGTTCTATCTAGTATTATTGATCCTCCATCGGCTGTATTGTATGTTGGCCAACTGGACTCCAACATTGTCTTGGTGAATCAAGGGCTCATCCTGTCAGTCAAGATGTGGTTAACGACGCAATTGCAATCTGGTGGCAATTTTACCTTTTCCAGCTCGCAGGTATTGCATATATTTCTTTACTAGATCAACTGCAATTCAACCTTTAATCCTTTATTTTGTTGGAAGATGCTTTTATTTAAGTACAGCTTGTGAAACTTCTGCAGGAGCCATTCTTTGGAGTTGGAGCTGATATTCTTTCTCCACGGAAAATAGGGAGTCCTTTGTCTGAAACTTGTGAATTTGGAGCACAGTACTTTGCGACATTGCAAACACCTACGGAGAATTTTCTTATCTCATGTGGCAATTGGGAGAATAGCTTTCAAGTTATCTCCTTAACTGATGGGAGATTGGTGCAGAACATCAGACATCATAAGGATGTGGTTAGTTGTGTTGCAGGTATTTATCAGGTCAATGTTCAATTGTCCTTGTGAAGATATGGGTTGTACATTAACGACGATTATACTTTTCTGGAAAAAATCTCATTATGATATCTTACTGTGTGAAGTGGGTGATGTGGTGTTGATTAATGCATTTTTTATCTGTACTTTACGAGAAGGCTTTGTTAAGTTAAATACAGAGCGTTTTAGGGGGATTTTAATCTCACAGTTGCTGGTCTTTTCTGTCAAAGTTAATCGCTCCTCAGAAGTCTCACTGTGATTTCTTACTACCTTGTAGATTCCATTACTGCCTTATGTTTTCCTTTTCTTTTTTTTTCTTTCTTGGGTTTTGGGGGGGTGGGGGTGGTGCTGCAGAAAGTTAGTCAGTCACAGGCTACGACAAGTTCGGGAGAAATTAAAGCTTGACGGGCTGGTATTCTAAGGGCTGTGTCCTGTGTACTTTTTAAACTGTTAAGTGATGTGTCATATGGTTGGCTTATTTCCTAAAAGCTTACACTTGGGGAAATAATTAGTCTAACATGGTATAGGTCATAAGTTTGCATTCTAACAAGCCCTCTCTTCTTTCTCCTACTTGTTATTCGTTATTCTGCCATTTTTCCGGCCTCATGTTGTCTTTTTAATGTGATTACATCCAAAAGGCTATTGGATCATATATTTCCTTTGAGATCTATACAAGTTTTACATTATTATTCATGAATGTGATTAAGATACCTTTTTCTTTGTACTGTTTGTGCTGTGTTCCCTTAAACTTTTTTTATTAGGAATGCTACTATCATCGATATGAGATACACATGACTAGAATGATTTGAGAAAAGACGTTGCTATACTTGTTCTCATTAAGTTGCCGGTATTATTGTGGCATGTAATGGTGGATGAAACTGCATAATCACTTTACAAATTATCTCTTCCATTCTGCTGCAGTGGCATCTGATGGAAGTGTCCTTGCTACTGGAAGTTATGATACCACGGTAATGGTGTGGGAAGTTTATCGTGTCAAAACTCCAGAAAAAAGACTTAGGAACTTGCAAACTGAGATTCACCGGAAAGATTATGTTGTTGCTGAAACTCCTTTCCACATTCTTTGTGGCCATGATGATATAATTACATGCTTGTATATCAGCATGGAACTTGATATAGTTATCAGTGGGTCCAAAGATGGAACCTGTATCTTCCATACCTTGAGGGAAGGGAGATATGTTAGATCTTTGCGCCATCCTTCAGGCAATGCTTTGTCAAAGCTGGTTGCCTCGCGGCATGGACGGATCGTGCTTTATGCTGATGATGATCTCAGTTTGCATCTCTACTCGATCAATGGTAAACACCTTGCTTCTTCTGAGTCCAACGGACGTCTCAATTCTGTTGAATTGAGCAGTTGTGGCGAGTTTTTAGTATGCAGTGGTGACCAAGGTCAGATAGTTGTACGGTCTATGAACACACTGGAGGTTGTTCAAAGATACAATGGAGTTGGAAAGATAATAACTTCTCTAGTAGTGACTCCTGAAGAATGCTTCTTAGCTGGGACTAAAGATGGAAGCCTTCTTGTGTATTCTATTGACAATCCTCAACTTCGTAAATCTAGCCATCCACGAAATGCGAAGTCCAAATCAGCTTCATCGGGATAGATGTATATATTAGAGTGCAAGTCATGGACTAACTGTTGCTGGTATTCTTGTGAATGGAGGTAGGTTGCTGCTGAGGATACCTTGTTTAGCTTGTCATTTTTAAATCTCTTGGTTTCTTATCTTTTTTCATTTCCTTATTCTGCATATCTTGCTATTGCTCATATTCTGTTACGTTGAACAAGGATAAATATATTTTTTCATTTAAAATTTTATATGCTGAGATTTTTTTTTAGATAATTTGAGCTCAGACGGTATCGGTGACTATTGACTGGTAGCGATTGTAACATGTTGAGTCCAATGCATATTACTACGAAGATGCAAATTCGTGACATTGCTCCTCTTCTAAATTGTTTCCAAGCTCTCTGACAGAGCTGTTGGCTTCCAAACCTCGTGTCTTTGTTGATGCTGCAGATTTGATGAAATTGATATGTTTCTTTCGTTGTTTGAGAATTACTAGGCATGAGAACCTATGATAAGCTACTAGTAATTATAAATGTTGAGTCGTATGGTTGTTTGGAGCTTCCAAATCATCTAATTTACTTATAATTGTGTTCTTTCCTTGGGAAAGTTTAGAGCACATGTTGAGGGCCATAACTTCATTCTAAAGGAAGAACTTCCCATTCTAAGAAAGTTTGGCTCCTTTTTAGTCAAATGGTTGATCTTGTGGTTTTTGGATCTTCCAAATCATCTAATTCAAACAACTAATCCTTTTCCAGTTAATTGGAGTCAGCTACATAGATTTATTCTATACCTTTGCACTCCGTTCTGTGCCTTATCCTCTTTAGTAAAAACCAATTCTCAGAGTATCAGCCCATGTCTTTTGCCTCTTACCTTGCCCCTTTGCCCTGCATCTCCATTGTAACATCAAATCTTCCCACTGAGACTTATGCTCAATTCCGTCTTCACATATCCAGATCACCTTAAATAAGTCTCTCATCTTATGCTCAATTGCAGTGACACCAAATTTTCCTTCAATGCATTAACTTCTGTCTCTTCTATAGTATCAATGCATTCAATGGATATTTGACATTGCTGTTGTCATGACAACCTATTATTTATATTTAGCAGTAAATTGAGGCTAGAAATCCTCTTATATTCATTCACTCTGTCCCCTTGCTCTCTTTTCCCCAAAAAGGTGAGGGCACAAATGAAGAATAAAACAGCCATCAAGCGCGATGAATAAAATGATTGAGATTTTTAAGAACTTTCCTTCAGTGGTACTGCTGATGGATCAAACTCAACACTGAAATATGGTCTCGAGTAATAGGAATGTGACATTGAATAGCTTCTTCTAGCTTTCTGGAGTGAACATTTACTTTGAACATACTGGAGCTTCTATTCATGACATTTCGAAGCACTCTCTTATTTGATCATCAGCATAATCTCCTCACACATCTATTGGAAAAGACAACATTATATGGAATACCTTTGAAGGAAAAATGCGAATTTGATGGGTCAAAAAAGAGCAGATCTTCTCCCAGCGGTTATTTTGCTCTTGGCAGTGTTTATCTAAATTCTCTGTGTTTTGATGTCTTATGGTTTCTCTCCTATTTTTTTTTTTCGGTCGAAATAGTTTCTCTCCTATTTGACAGTCAAAATTTATACAAAATTATATTTTGCAGGAACTTTTAGACACATACGGGATGAGATAGGTAAAGGTAAAGGCTTGATGACCTCCAAACATTTACCCATGCTTGCGCAGTTTTGGACTTGCTCCGTGATACCCCTCTTCAACAAGTCCTCTATGGAACATGTGCACATTGAAATCTTCACGAAGGTGCAATGCTTTCGGTGACATTCTCTAGACATCAAATCCTTGTTACAGTGTATTTGTGCAATGCTTTCGGTGACCTTCTACTGGTACATTTGGAAAGCATTGGTGAGTAAATATGTGCAGAGTTCCACTCTCATGTATATCATCCTTCTTAAGAGCCTTATGTAGAACAAAGGAGAGGCAGTTGTATTGATAGAAACCGGGGCTCACATTCGTTTTTGGCCGACAGCCCCATATAGCTTGTATAGATCACCTACATTTGTAATTCCAAATAAATGAAGAAAAATGTTTTCTTCTTCAAAGATGATATGTTTTCCTCCTTGGTGAATAGTTGACAGACTTCAAGACCCTTTTTTTATTCTCAATTTTTGCCTTTTGTCTGCTTTATTGACGGACCACAGCTTAGAAGTAATAGGTTAGGTAAAAGCTTAACTGTATCTATCATATTCACATTTCTTGAGTTTATGTGATTATTCTAATTTGGTGCTGAAAGATCTGTGTGCGCGAAGTTGTATAGGATGAATGGTACTCTACTTATGTAAATACATGGGAACTTTATTGCCTGCAAATCTTGCACTTGCATTTTTGGTGGAGTTACTGCTGTCCATGATTGTGAACTGAACTCGTCGATAATGCTGCATATAAATAGTTATTGTGAAGAGAGATAATAATGGGTTTAGTTCTACGTTTTCCTTTTTTCAAGATTGGTTGTTAGTTCGTTATACACAATTTATGAGTTTCTGTTCATCTGTTCTTTGTAGTTTTGATCCATGTAGGATTGGTTGTTAGTTCGTTATACACAATTTATATGAGTTTCTGTATATCTGTTCTTTGTAGTTTTGATCCATGTAGTGCTTCACGTGGTTTTGAAGAACAAAGATGTTGTGGATATCATTCAGTGTACAGGTTGTGAGGCACGCACATGTTAAATTTTCCTTCACTGAAGCATGTTTATCTGGTGGGAGTGTGTGCGCACGAGTGAGCATGGTTGTCTACATATGTTTAGGGCTCTGCAATAAGATTGCAATATGGGAAAGTGAAGCCGACTGTTTTGAGTCTGCGTCCTAGTTAAGTATATAGACTAAAAACTCACTTTCTTTGGGTGGGTTTGTCTCACCGAACTGACAATACTGGAGGAAATTGGTTTTCATTTGTCTGTTGCTTTTAATTCTGCATTTGAGGGCACCAGAAGTAATATGTACTTTTATCGTCTTAGTGCAAGGATGTGACAGTATAAACTGCAAAATGTGGCATTGAATGTTTGGAAGGTTGACTCTGGAAGCTTATCAAAGGACCATTCTTTCGTAGAGATGACGGAAAATGCTTGCTGATGCGACTGATTTCATGTTTGCATGATGCCTCAGACTATTCTTTTTTCTTCTGCTCTACCAAGTAATGTATGAACTCGTCCATACAGCGCTGGTTGGTCTCTCCATCGCCAAATAATTTCTTCGCTTCCTTGGCTGAAGCTCTCAACGACGAGCCCAAGTCATCCACCATGGCAAACCTAAGTAGTTCGGCCACCGCGTCACTCGTGAACATCCCGTCTTCTTCTTTCCTAGCCACCCCAATCCCTAGTCCCCTACCCTGCAACAGCCTCGCATTAGGTCCTTGATCGGATGTCATCGGAAGCAGCATAAGAACCCGACCAAATGCTAAGCCCTCTATTATCGAGTTCCAGCCACAGTGAGTCATGAACCCTCCAACCGAGTAATGACTCAGTATCTTGACCTGTGGCGCCCAATCTGTGCACACTATGCCGTGACCCTCCACCCTTTGCAAAAACCCATCCGGCAGCATGTCGATCGCTTTCTGAGTTGACTCAGGCGGGTCTCTCAAGACCCAGAAGAAACTCAATCTGGATTTCTCCAACCCGAGTGCCAACTCATTTACTTCCTCGTGACTCAGAACGGCCTCAGTCCCTATTGCAACGTAAACCACCGAGTTAAACCTCTGCTCATCGAGCCACTCTTTTATGCTCGCCTATTTCATGTCATTAATATCTTCGTCGTCCCCCATGCATGGAGGTAAGAAACCAACAGAAAAAAGCGGTTTCTGATACAAATCCCGCAAGAGGTCAAGCCACTCAGGTTCAAACTCGATGCACGTCCTCACGGCCACGGCCTCACTGTCTCTTATTGTCGCTCCCAGACGCACTGTATCAGTTGTTTCCGAGCTGTACTCGCTCGAATGCTGGCTAAACCTGGTGATCTCATATGAACGGAAAAAAACGTCAGACTCAAAGGGAATCCACTCGGGGACGCGTAAAAAATCCTCCATCGTCTTTCGAGGGTCTGAGCCTCCTAGGAGGATTGTCGGCGGGCCAATTAAGCAAAGCACCGCAGCGTTGAAGAGGCCAAAGAAGCAGCGGTGAATGCCGAGCTCCGCCGCCGTGGAAGGAAGCCAGTGAGAAGAAAAGTCATAGATGATCCAATCTGGTTTTGAGGATTCAAGGAAACAAGTTACGGTCGGTTGTAACTTGTCAAAGGCCATTTTGAGGAGCTGTTGCTTGGAGAAGGAAGTGTCAGCGGAGGATTCTGCATGAGGTGTTAAGTTTGGTATGTGAGGGAAGGGGAGGGGTATGAGATTGATGAGCGAAGATAGGTTTTGGGGTATTTTGGGGAGCCTCTGGAGGTTTCTTGGTGTTGAGATGAAGGAGATCTTGTGACCCCTTTGAGCCAAGTGTTTGGAGAGCTGGAAGAAGGGGATGAGATGGCCCATGGCAAGCCATGGGAACATTGCTATGTGCAGAGATTCATGGCCCTGTTGAGCTTCACCTATCTCCTCCATGGAAGCTAATTTGAGAGAGAGAGAGAGAGAGAGAGAGAGAGAGAGCTAATTAGCTTCCTATGAGTTGGTTCTTCTCTAAGGGGACTAATTTATGAAGCATAATATAGGGAGAGTCCATGTGTGTTCATTAGGGTTACCAAGTAAATTAAAAAAATGTTATTTTGACCGATACACTTAAAAAAGCTTGCACGAAATTCAAACGACAACATTTGAAATGCACCGTTTTTTGTTTTGACTGATTGACTATATCATGTCCTGATAAAAACAGCCTTCTTGTTGCTTGCAACCACGACCATCTTGTGATGCATTCTTCAGCTCCCAAGATGCATATATGTTCAATCCAATATGTACTTCTTGATTGACAAATGATAGAAGTCATTTTCCAAACACCATCCGTCGTATGTACAAATAATTGTCCATCGCCGCGCATGGTTTGATTTCCTTGCACAGGTAATCCGATAAGATCTATCAGCTTGGAAAAAATGGCCGCCTTTTGACTTGATGTGACAATGGAAAGGGATTGAAACCCATCAAATAAGTGGAATTTGCGGCTGGTGGTGATTGTCAAGGTGGAAAGAAGATGGCATTTTCAAAGATGAAATAAGAATTTAAACTAAAATAATAGTGCCGTTTCTTCCTTTTGCCTAATAGCTATGTCGTGCATTTCGCCGGCTTCCATTCACTTTGATTTGACGTCAATTTCAATATAAATAACCTGATTGCGTGTGTATATCTATCTATCTATCCATCTGTGTGTTTGTGTCTGCACATATGCATGGTGATCATCTGCTTTCTGCAAGATGCCGGGAAAAGACTCACTATACAAAGTGGTAAAAAATATCTTTAGAAGTGTAAATCATCTTTATGATTTGTCAATGAACTATTTGTATATTGACTTTCTAATAAACAAAAAAGTGAAATTTGCGTGGTCACATGATTTCCTCGTTTCATTCAATGTTAGATTGGTGTCGCAAGAGTCATAATATAGTATGATTGACATCATATTGTTATTATTCAGACTCTACTTATGAAGCTTTATACTCCAGTTAACCAGATTGATGCTGCATTAACTAACTCTACTTATGAAGCTGTATACGTCAATAGCATTTTGTAAATGTATTTCAAAAAAAAAAGAAAAACAATCAATCCTGAATTTTAATGTTAATCTCAATTCTAATTATTAGCTTCTCTCACTGATTCATATATATAATATTCGTTTTTAGATCAGGATTATATACGCAAAATTAATATCAATATGAAATGATGCTTTATTAAATGGAAAAAAGTGTAGTATGTAATACATTCAAAGCAATATGCTACCAGTGACAACCAGAAAAGACAGAGACGAGTTATGGCTAACAAATCGAATTGCACTGTTAACAATTACTAGCGAACTGTGACTGTTGGACCTGCATATTGATGTAGTATATTCAAAGTCTTACTTTTTGAGAAAAGATGTTGCTATACCCATTCTCATTGATTTGCCGGTATTATTGTGGCATGTAATGGTGGATGAAACTGCAGAATCACTTTACAAATTATCTCTTCCATTCTGCTGCAGTGGCATCTGATGGAAGTGTCCTTGCTACTGGAAGTTATGATACCACTGTAATGGTGAGGGAAGTTTATCATGTCAAAGCTCCCGAAAAAAGACTAGGAACTTGCAAGCTGAGATTCATCAAAAAGATTATGTTGTTGCTGAAACTCCTTTCCATTTTCTCTGTGGCCGTGACGATATAATTACATGATTGTATATCAGCACGGAGCTTGATAAAGTCATCAGTGGGTCCAAAGATGGAACCAGCATCTTCCATACCTTGAGGGAAGGGAGATATGTTGGATCTTTGCGCCATCCGTCAGGCAGTGCTTTGTCAAAGCTGGTTGCCTCACAGAATGGACGGATCGTGCTTTATGCTGATGATGATCTCAGTTTGCACCTCTAGTCGATCAATGGTAAACACCTTGCTTTTCCTGAGTCTAATAGACGTCTCAATTCGGTTAAATTGAGCAGTTGTGGCGGGTTTTTAGATCTATAACTTAGAGTGCAAGTAAAGGATTAACTGTTGCTGGTATTCTTGTGAATGGAGGAAGGTTGCCGCCGAGGATAACTCCCCCAAGAGATCAAACCACTCAGGTTCAAGCTCGTTGCACGTCCTCACAGCCACAACCTCGCTGTCTCTTATCGTTGCTCCCATACGCACCATATCAGGTGTTACAGAAGTGTACTCACTCGAAGCCTGAATAAACTTGGTGATCTCATACGAACGGAAAACAACATTGGACTCAAAGGGAATCCACTCGGGGACACGGAAAAAATCCTCGACCATCTTTCGAGGGTCTGAGCCGCCGACGAGGACTGATGGTGGGCCAACTAAGCAATGCAACGCAGCGTTAAAGAGGCCGAAGAAGCAGCAACGAACACTGAGCTCAGCCGCTGTGGGAGGAAGCCAGTGAGAAGCAAAGTCACAGATCATCCAATCGAGTTTTGAGGATTCAACGAAACATGTTATGGTCGGTTGTAACTCGTCGAGGGCCATTCTGAGGAGCATTTGCTTGGAGTAGGTAACGTCAGTGGAGGACTCTGCATGGGGTGTTAAGTTGGGTATGTGAGGGAAAGGGAGGGATGCGAGGTTGACGAGCGGAGAGAGGTTTTGGGGTATTTTGGGGAGCCTTTGGAGGTTTCTTGGTGTTGAGATGAAAGAGATTTTGTGACCCTTTTGCGCCAAGTGTCTGGAGAGATGGAAGAAGGGGATAAAAAGAATGTCTATCTAGCAGACAAGTTTGAAGGGGGCAAAGCAAATCCAGTTACGTCTCTTTACATTCTCATTATAGTTGTAAGCGTCCACGGGCATGCCGTTGGACTTTGCAAAGCCACTGACTATTGGAGTGAATTCCAACCGCCCAAAGAATGTAGAGTTAATACTACGAAAAACTCTAAACTAGTACAATTATGATAATTTTACTCCAAACTATTTTTTTGATCATAAAAAACCCTAAACTGGTACACCTGTGACAAATTTACCCCAAACTATTTTTTTGATCATAAAAAACCCCAAACTGGTACACTTGTGACAATTTTATCCCGAATTAATTTTTTAATATTATTTTTTATTTTTTCGAATTATTTATTTATTTTTTCTTTTCTTTTTTTCCTTCATCTTCTTCATCTTCAACCTCTGACCGGTCGCCGGACCGGTGATCGACTAGAGGCGGAAGCCGACGGGGTCAACCCCACAGGCTGCTGGCGAGGTCGAGCCTCGCCAGATCTGGTGAGGGCTCGGCCCCGCCGGCGAGCACGGTGGCCGACATGGCCGCGCCTCTGGCCAAGAGCCACCGAGCGCTGAAAGACATTGCCATTGCCATTGTTGCTGCTGTGTTGAAGCTTCGAGGGAGCGAGAGCTCTGCTAGAGAGAGAGAGAGAGAGAGAGAGAGAGAGAGAGAGAGAGAGAGAGAGAGAGAGAGAGAGAGAGAGAGAGAGAGAGGCGTGGCCGTGTTGGCCGCCGTGCTTGCCGGCGGGGCCGAGCCCTCGCCAGATTTGGCGAGGCTAAAACTCGCCGGCAACTGGCGAGGTCTGCCTCGCCCTGCAACGGCGAGGTCGGCCTCGCCCAGCGCCGGCAAGGTCAAACCTCGCCAACGGCCGGCGGGGCCGAGCCCTCGCCAGATTTGGCGAGGCTTGAACTCGCCGGCAACTGGCGAGGGCTCGCCGGCGGGGCCGACCTCGCCGGCTTCTGCCTGGACCGGCGACTGGCCAGAGGTTGAAGATGAAGAAGATGAAGGATGAAGGAAAAAAAAAGAAAAGAAAAGAAAAGAAAAAATAAAAAATAATATAAAAAAATTAGTTCGGGGTAAAATTGTCATAAGTATACCAGTTTGGGGTTTTTGGTGGTCAAAAAAATAGTTCGGGGTAAATTTGTCACAGGTGTATCAGTTTGAGGTTTTTTATGGTCAAAAAAATAGTTTGGGGTAAAATTGTCACAGCTGTACCAGTTTAGGGTTTTTCGTGGTATTAACCAAAGAATGTAAACTATCGCTTACGGATTAATTCGATATGGATAACTCAAACACACATTTATCTACGAATAAAAGTGAAAAATAAAACTAAGATTTTCTTATGTCTGATCCCTTGTAGGAACTTGTAATAACGAACTTACAAAACGGATCTGTTTATTCCGCCGTGCCTAGTCCTTGGGCGTACCCTATCTTGAATCTGGAATCAAATTTGTGTCGGCACGTGTCATACTGGCTATCTTTACCTGGTGGAAATTATGAATCAAGTCGGAAGAATCTAAGGGAAAAGGATTTCGCCCTAAAGCGGGCCGATTGTTGTTTTGGGGCACTCAAAGTAGTTCTTAGGATAGGCTGCCATTTGACACCTGGAGGAAGGTGGGATCACTATTGTTCGCCCTACTTAAGTAGTAAAACGACTCTATAAGTAAATAAGTAAACGAAATACTACTAAAGGTGTTGCGGAAGCCAAGCGATCGAACAATAAAATTGACAAACACTCTTAGTATTTCCCAAGCCTCAATTACACCTAATAACGCATGCAGTGTTTAGCCCCACAATTCCTTACGAAATAATCTCTTAATCTCACAAAAGAATTATACATAAATTCTAACCACCACAAGAATTTAATCGACTTCAACACTTGAGTTGTTGATGTAATTCCATGAAGAGAAACTCGCATCAAGCACTCGTTGAGAACGGCGCTTCCGAACAGAATTCACGAGAAAGCTCTCTGCACCAAGCACTCGCTCAAGCGGCGCTACACCAATTCTCTTCCTGTAATACAATAATATATATATACGCATGCCCAAGAAGAGAACGTGGCCGACTCAACATGGGATTGGAAACCTAGATAATTCGGTCAACCAAAATCAACCTTTTGACTTTCCTATTTTGTCTTCTTTCTTCACCGAGTCCAACTTGTAAAGGGAAAGAAATACGTTCTTCTTTTCTTTGATCCATCGTTGACTGGGTCAATGTCTATCTCAAAGTCCACGTTGGCCTTTCTGATGGACTTTCCTATTTCAAGCCATGGACTCCAACTTCAATAGGAAACTCACGTCTCTTTTGCTTTGCTCGATTTCGGATGGCCGCAAAATATCTAATTCCAAATATTTAGATTTTTATTTTGGGCTCAAACTCGAGATATATTTTAACAAAAGGGTATGTGGTCGCGACTAGAAAAGAGTATGCTTTGCTGTTGAGCTGCTCGCTGGGTTCGCCTTTTGTCTTTAAGTAGCGCCTTTTGAAGTGAAAGCTTATGTTCAATTTAGTACAATACAAACAAAAACTACACCAAAGTGGAAGTGGAAGTGCCACTATAGAAGCTAGAAGTAGCCTATAGTAGTAGGCCTAACCAAAGCGTCACGACATGTTGTTTATATCGATTGAGTTGGAGGGACGAGGGTTTACATCATCCATTCATATGGAACGCGGTACGAATCCAATTACCTGAAAGGATCATCCGCAGGTTAGAACCGCCAATTCAACCTCTAAACTCTTGTTTTCTCGGTTGATCCACCCGATCTCAGAAAAGATGTAACCTTGGAAGTTGGACAATAGTTTCCGCAACCCGGTTGCTGCGTCCAACACAAAATCGAACTCCGCGAGCAATTCCTGCCATCGCGCTTGGTTGGTTGGGAGTACGACGTATAGTGTTTTATCTGGCATGCCCACTTATAGCACGAAGAAGCTGCATCCGCTTGCCCTTCACTTAGTTGCTTTGGCACATAACTTATTTCATTCGAACAGTTTGGCCTATAGGAACCAGGCTATCTACCGCTTTTAAGCCTGTTTGCATAGGCTCGTGCACAGATTTATGTTCTATAATCCCAGGGGCTTTCACTTCAACACGCCTTCGTTCGTGATTGCTTAGAGCCCCTCTTCCATCAATAGGTACTCCCAAGGCATCGACGACACAACCTAAGATAGCCTTTCCCGCAGGATTGGATCGGTCTTTCTTTATTTCTTCTCTGAGGAAGCAACATGTGCCAAAAACTACCCGTACTTGATTATGAGCAATATTTATCGCTGCTTTAATTGTCACAATAGAACCTCAAAGGATTGTAGTCAGCGTGAGCAGAAGAGTTATAACTAGAATAGTTTTCCCGGCGAGTAGTCTATCTAGTAGACTAGGAATCGGGAAAACTAGAAGTTAGAGTTGGTGGAACCCTGAACTCCATAGTTCTTTTGGAATGAACACACCATGTGGAATGGGTCTACCTGGCTTTGGATACCACCCAACCGGTGCTTCTTGATTCGCCAAGTTGGGGCAAACGCAAACCAAGCCATCCCACCCTGGAGTCATGTCTTGGTTCACAGTTTATCTGAATCAGACTAAGAAATTGGCATCAACAAAGCAAGGCCCTTTGGACTCAAGAATGCTGGGGCAACCTACCAAAAGGCCATGAAGCTAGCCCATTAAATAGATCACCTATGCGTACCTTATCTATAAAAAGGAAGAACTCTAGCTAGATCTTCAACTCTAACCCAAAAACTACAACGGAAAACTTGATTTTTTATTCTGAAATTGAGCTTGTTTAAGAACTCGAAATGCAAGACATGACTGAGAGAGGTGGCACTCCAAGCTCTTCTTAGAATTGGACCAACAGTTCTTTCGAACTCGTCAAAATCCACCCCTGTGAAGAATAATCTTTCCACATAGTGGGATTGGTCTCCCCCCTTATTCACCTCTCTCTAGAAGGTTCTATTAGTCAAGCTTGGAAGCAAGCTGCTAGAAGTAGCGCGCTATTTACTAATAAAATCTCAAGTCAAGGCTCTTCTCATCGGGATTAGATGGCCCATTGCAAGCCATGGGAACATTGCTATGTGCAGAGATTCATGGCCCTGGTGAGCTTCACCTTTCTTTTCCACGGAAGCTAACTTGAGAGAGAGAGAGAGAGAGAGAGAGAGAGAGAGAGAGAGAGAGAGAGAGAGAGAGAGAGAGAGAGAGAGAGAGTTGGTTCTTCTCTACGGAGGGAAAACGTTTGGTTTTATGAGGCATAATATAGGAAGAGTACAAGTGTGTGTTAACGTGGGATTTGCAAGGTAATTAATTAATGTTAACTCGACAGATACACTTTGAAAAGTTTGCTTTGGTCCTGCACAAAATTCTAAGTGAAAACATTCAAAACACTGTGTTCTTTGTTTTGACAGACTATTTCATGTTCTTATGAAAACAACCTTCTTGGTATTTGCAACAAACGATGTATACTATAAGCTTGCATGATGCATATATGTTAACCCAACATATAGTTCATTACTGACATAATAATAATAATAATTCAAACACCATCCGTCATATGTGCAAATAATTGTCCAACACCATGCATGGTTTGATTTTGGGAAAAGTGCCAAAAAAGTCCTAAACCTTTTGCATTAGTGCCAATTTAGTCTTAAACCTTTTTTTGGTGCCAATTCAGTCCTAAACCTTTTGCATTGGTGCCAATTTAGTCCTAAACCTTTTTTGATGCCAATTAAGTCCTAAACCTTTTAAATTGGTGCCAATTCAGTCCTAAACCTTTTGTTTTTGTGCCAATTTAGTCCTTCCGGTCAATTTTGACCTGAATTTGCCGACGTGGACACCTGCCGGCCGGATGCCAGTCACCGGAGCCGACGTGGACAATTTTAATATTTTTTTGAATTTTTTTTTTTTCCTTTTTTTTCCACTTTTTTTTTTGGGTCCTCCCCTCCTTCCTCTGGCCCGTCGCCGGTCCCGCGACCGGCCAGAGGCCAGAGGCCGGCGAGCTCGACCTCGCCGGCCACTGGCGAGGGTGGCGGCCTCGCAAGGCGAGGGCGAGCCTCGCCTTGGTCGGGCGAGCCTCGCCTTGGTCGGGCGAGGCTCGACCTCGCTAGATCTGGCGAGGTCGCAGCTCGCCCGACCATGGCGAGGCTCGAGCCCTCGTCGGAGGCCGCGGCGAGGGCGAGCCTCGCCATGGTCGGGCGAGGCTCGACCTCGCTAGATCGCGGCGAGGCCCGGCCTCGCCGGACCATGGCGAGGCTCGAGCCTCGCCGCATCCGGCGAGGCTCGGGCCTCACCCGAGGCCATGGCGAGGCTCGAGCCTCGCCGATGGCCTCGGCGAGGGCTCGAGCCTCGCCATGGTTGGACGAGGCCCGACCTTGCCGGATCCGGCGAGGCTCGCCCTTGCCGCGGCCTCCGGCGAGGGCTCGAGCCTCGCCATGGTCGGGCGAGGCGCGACCTCGCCGGATCTAGCCCTCGCCGGGCGAGGCCGCCGCCCTCGCCAGTGGCCGGCGAGGTCGAGCTCGCCGGCCTCTGGCCCGGTCGCCGGACCGGCGACCGGCCAGAGGAAGGAGGGGGGGACCAAAAAAAAAAGTGGAAAAAAAAAGAAAAAAAAGGAAAAAAAATAAAAATTCAAAAAAATATTAAAATATTATTAAAGTTGTCCACGTCAGCGCCACGTCGGCGCCGGTGACCGGCCGCCGGCTGGCAGGCGTCCACGTCGGCAAATTCCGGTCAAAATTGACCGGAAAGACTAAATTGGTACAAAAACAAAATGTTTAGGACTGAATTGGCACCAATTTAAAAGGTTTAGGACTTAATTTGCACCAAAAAAAGATTTAGGACTAAATTGACACCGATGCAAAAGGTTTAGGACTAAATTGGCACCAAAAAAAGGTTTAGGACTAAATTGGCACTAATGCAAAAGGTTTAGGACTTTTTTTTGGCACTTTTCCCGTTTGATTTCCTAACACGGGTAATCTGATAGAATCTATAATTTCCAAAAAAAAAAAAAAAAGATGATGGCCACCTTTTGACCTTATGTGGTTTGTAGTATTTACTTATTTTTTCTTGGAGAAAGGGTATATGGAGAGGAGAAACGGAGAGGGATCGAAACCCGTACAATAAGTGGAACTTTTGTCTGGTGGTGATTGTCGGTCGAACGAAGATAGTGTTATCAGAATTTAAATCGTAGTGCTGTTTCTTCCTCTTGTCCGAGAGCTGTGTACCGCATTTCGCCCACCTCCCACTCACTTTGATTTGACGTCAATGTCCATGAATAAAATGGATAAATAACACAAATGATTCTTAAATTTTGACCCAATACGTAATCTAGTACTAGATTGAATATGTACCAAAAGTCCATATACCAAATTGAACAAATTAAAAATTCAGGGACGATATTGCACATTGGCTGAAAGTTTATGGACTCCGTTAAACAAATCAAAAGTTTAGGTCGCATTGCACATTTGGTTAAAGTTCAGAAACTACTTATGTCATTATCCCTCTTGTTTATGTCTATCTGTGTATATATGTATTATATATGTATGTTCATCTATTTCCTAGAAAATGGTGGATCTAAGCACAAAGGATTACTTCCCAGTGCATAGCACGAGTCAGTAGGCTAGTTTTCAAAATATTGCAAAAATTTTATATCAGTGTTGGCCATGCCATGTAAGATGGCCAGCATCCATGTTAGTAATTTCCGTCAACTTTGAGTGGAATGATTACACTGGTAATCGTTAAAAGGTTTTAGACTAAATTGACCAAATTGAAAATTTTAAGAGTGAATTGGTTGCTGTTTAATAGGGTCATGACTTTTTGGAAAATTATCCCATTAAAAAATCGATGTCCTTGGAGTCACGGTATGATTGATGTCGCATTATTAACTAGACTCTAGCTATGAAGCCTTATATTTAAGTTAATATTGTATTAATTGAATAGTTATGAAGCTGTAAATACCAGTTGCATTTAGTAGATATATTTCCGAAAAAAAATTGTTCCTAAGTTTAATGTCTATCTCGATTCAAATTGCGAGCGTCTCTCACATATTCTTGTATAGTATTCTGTTGTTTGATTAGGTTTATATATGCAACACTAATACCACTATGCGACGATGATCCAATGAATTGAAAGCTGAATCATGCAATACATTCAAACAATATACGACACCCGGAAAAGACAAAGACGAGTTATGGCTGATAAGTTCAATGTCATTATCAACAATCACTAGCGCAACCGTGACTTTTGGAGCGGCATCTTAAATGGCAGTACATATCAATACCACAAAAAATCCTAAACTGATACATTTATGATAAATTTACCCCAAACTAATTTTTTAACCATAAAAAATCCTAAATTGATACACCTGTGATAAATTTATCAGAAACTAATTTTTTGACAACAAAAACCCTAAATTGGTACATTTGTGACAAATTTATCCTCCGTCAAATTAGATTAATACAAAAAAAAATCACAAACTAGTACACATGTAACAAATGGAGGGTTAAACCCAAAACTAATACATTTGTTAATTATCACGTGTCATTTAACTCAGCAATTTGACAGTAAAATTTAACGGAAATTGGCGGAGGATAAATTTGTCACGGAGGATAAATTTGTCACATTTGAGGTTTTTGATGGTGAAAAAATTAGTTTGAGGTAAATTTGTTGCAGGTGTACCAGTTTGGGATTTTTCATGGTATTAACCCATCCAATTATTACTTCAGTTTCATTTAAAATGGACATTTGTCTTTCTAATTGAGGGCCAAAGTACAAATAGATGCCCTATATTCTAACAAAACATCCAAGGAATAATAATAGCCTGTGAAAAATACATCATCGTGGAAATGATTTTTGAAAAAAAAGAAAAACATCTAAGATTAACAATAAACAGCAAAACATTAAAAATGGACCTCGGAAAATTACCACACAAATGGTTCAAAAAATAATTAAAATCAAAGTTAGGTAAGAGATTAGGTCGTACGAATACAAATAATAGTTGTGTTGTGAACTCTTAATTTGACCTTAATTATCGACCTTAGTTGAAAACTTAAATATCAATGACCAACTCAATAATAGCTGATAATTGCTCTAATTTTGTTTTTGGTCAGAGTAAAATTTCAGTCATTTTCATGAAAAAACGAGAGAAAAACAATGTAGTCCAACTGTAAACCAAGACAAGTCCCAGATAACTTCAAAACAAAATAAGCTCCAAATAACAAGATAAATAATTAGAACAATGTCAAGGGTCATCCGCTCAAAGAGCAAATCTACCAAAATCGGTGGCCAATTACTAAATCTGTTTTCAGTAATGAGCATAAACCGATATCTCCATCTATTGCTATGGCTTCGCCTTTTGGCGGTGCGCGCCTATGTTTGACGTCCCTAGCACCATCACTGATCAAAGTAACAAGGGTGAATGAGTATAGATCTAATACTTGTGAGAGTGAAACCTTCACAAAGCTCTTCCGATCTCCTATGAAATTGGACTTGTACAACAATGAAAGTCGAGGTAAGCGAAACCCCGAGATCATTCATGCATAAATTCCCAAATCTAGATGAGATAGGGATAGAAACCTTCCTGAAATGGGAGGGAGAAGCTTCTAGATCTAGACTAGCACTTCTTTCGACCAAAAAAAAAAGGTAGATCTTCTAAAAAAAAGTTGATTAAATTAACAGCTAGGAGGCAAGGCAAATAAAAGTTAACAACTCCATTAGAAAAGTTTATAATTAAAAAAAACAAATAGATGTTAGTAAGCAACTCAAACTAGAGTTCGTAAATTGAAATTTGGTTCCAATTTAGACTCTATTTGTTTCACAGAAAATAAATGATTTGGAAAATATTTTCCTAAAATGGTCGCTTGCATTTCTTAAAATAATTAGTTAATGAAAAATGTTTTCATTATCGACAATAACTTATATTTAAACATTTTCAAGAACAATGGAAATGTTTTTCGTTCGCTCATTTTTGTAAACAATACAAGCGATCATTTTTAGGAAAATGTTCTCTAAATCAATCATTTTCCTTGAAACAAATACACCCTTAAAACAAGCTACTCGATGAGATCGTTGAAATAAACTAAGAACATTTGCAATATGCATGAATATATATGGAAGACACCGATCCTCTTTAAGTATATGATCACAATTGCCGAAGGAGTCAAATTGCCTCTTTTGGTTAACTCGTGTGACTTCGCCTAGCCACTTATAAAGCGAACTAGTTTAGCAGATTGTGACACAAATCAATCTCTATTAAAACATATTGCAATTCGATGTGGAGCAAAGATTGGTTGAGCTGTTGTCACTGAACACATAGGGCTATTTAATCAGGTGCCCCCACACATTTGGACGCCGGCCGATCTAGTTGGTCAGGAGCTGGTCCTACTCATCTAACGACAACACGTGGCTTATACTGCATTCATTTTGCGGAAAACCGCAGCAGAATGTTTGTAACTTTTCCTCCTTCGCATTGCTTAGGAAAATGATAACGAAAAATGTTACTATGAATCTCTATAGCTCAACATTTCGGTCCCATGCATACAGCGATAGGTCTTACCTACACAACCAATATAGCTGTATGTAGGCTTATCTGATCTATAAATGCGATTAAATTAAGCTTTTTGGGTCCATGTGGCACGTCTATCTAATATCATTGTAGTGTACGCAGAGAAACTTAATGTATGGTGAGAAAGTAAGGAATGTAAGTTGGCACTAGTTCATTTCAAACCCACATAGGAAAGATGTTTACCCAATTAAATGAGATACCCAATTTCGTCCCTTTGTCTACCTCAGAATTCTCTGGCAAAAATCAGTGGCTTAAACAGCCTTTCGCAGAACTTGTGACGACATGTCCATTCACTGTGCACAGCAACAATTATAAATTCACCTCCAAAGAGTCCCTCTTCTCATTCCACATCACAATAACCCCGAAAAGAAGACATTAGTACTCCAGGAAAAAAAGAGAGTTAAGAGATCACATGGAAGCCGAAGGTTGCAGGAAAAATCTGATGCTGACGATGTGGATGGCGATGTTGGTCCTGTCGTGGGCACCGTCCACATCGGTGGGTCAAGCAGTGCCGTGCAAGTTGGTGTGCGTGGTCGAGTGCTTCTTCTCGGGAAGCCCTCTCGATTGCTACAACGACTGCGTCAAGAGAGAGTGCGGTGGATCGTCGTCTGGGGTACTGAGCAAGAGCAGCAACTGCATCGCTGATTGCGTCCCGGCTAAGTGCTTCGACCCATCCTCAGGTTCATATACACACACACCTGCATACACAAATCATTGTTTCTGTAGAAGTCCAAACGTGTTTGTTTTGCATGGGCATGGGAATATGGACGGGCTTCTTTTTAAATGCTGCTGTCTTAACGTTTTGCAGGTGCCAATATGGGACCCTGTGTGAACTCATGCTCACAAGATTGCAAGAAGTCTTATGGCGCGGTTGGTTTGGGACAGCCGCCTCAGTAGATGAACGAACGACTCGAATAAATGTGAGAGGCCTTTTGATGTTTCGACTTGGAATAATAACATGGGATTGATGTCTTCATTATAAATACGAAACGAAATTCTTGATCTAGATCTCAAGCTCTCGAGTGATGATGATGCACTAACATCGATGGCCTTTGGAAGCAGCTAGATCTCTCTATTTACAAGTCGCATTACAGTTTTTTTCCTACATTCACGGCCAAATATGATGGATGTTTTCTACTTCCACGAGAAGGTATACCTTTTAGGTGAGCGTTTTTCTATAAAAAAAAAAAAAAATATGATTGTCGGAAATTTGAACTATGTATCAAATATATCTCTTGATATTTACCTTTGCACATAATATTTTATTGAACAAAAGGATGGGGTAGGGAGGAACGAGGAAACGCAATTGATTTCCCTAGACATTACCTTAAGATTCTCGTACCTTACGTGAAAAGTACGAGATTTAGACTCAATCACTTAAGATAGATTATCAAAGAGAAACGAAATACTAACAAAACATTCAACATAATTACGAGAGGAAGTATTGGATTCGAACACTTTCTTTTTGGGATTCGGACACTTGAAATATGCTTTAATAGGGAGTTAAGAACCCTTAAATAATTTCACAATGTTAAGATATTAGAAGACTGTTGTATCAATCGAATATCGAGCATATCCGGTCATTTCAAATAGTAAATGCTATACTACGACGAGGAAAGTAATGTCTTCAAATCATAGAGGGCTCCATTCATTGCACACCCAAAAAAAAAAGGATATCCTTCGTAATTTTCTCTCTAATTACCAACATAATATTGACTAATAAGACAATTGATCCCATTATAAGAGAATCGTTTCTTTCACTTGTTTAGCTGTGACCTTACTAGGACAATCAATGCCCTTCTTAATTAACCACTAAACTTGTATATAAACATACTTCATTCATTCGACGGTAATACAGTACATACGGTAGGGATGTTGAAAGAAAAACCAGACTCGGCTCGAATTGGACCGACCCAAAAATTTCAGGTTAGGCCTCCTTTCGATTCGGTTAATACCAAATAAAAAATTTTAGGTATTGTGGTGATTTACTTTAGGTTGGGTCATAAACCCGAACCAGATCGAACCGAAACAAATTAAATTCTACCCAATTCCATCGTGTTCTTCCAGTTTATGCTGAAATTGGCCAATTCCAAACCAATATTTCTGTTCCGATCGTCGTTTATCAACTAATACACGAAGCATCGGCCAAAAATTCAAAAAAACAAAGCAAAAGAACAACTGTCATCAACTGTAGCGGAATTCTCTGCTTTGCAACCCCAAACAATCAATAAACAATAAAGTGTCGACTTTTTCACATAATCAAGAACAATATTAACTAACTGCTAATTAAAATCGATGGAAACCATAGAAGGATGACCAAGAAACCAAATCAGATTTCGACTGGGAAGCCAATTGATACCTCTCGGACGCCGAAGAGACTCGAGCGCTCCATAAATTAGCATCCACAGCCCTAAAACTTGAGATATAGATATATAGAGAATATATAGATATATTTAGGAGATTTCTCTTGATTAACCATGATTGAATGCTTTAGATAATTATCTTGTAAAGCCTATAAATAGTTCATGTTCATTAGGAATGTATATAAAATTACATTTGTCTGTCAGTACGATTCTCAATTTGGTATCGGAGCCATGATTGTTTAAGAAACGGGCATTGAGTCTTTTTGAGGTGGTCATAGTAACGTTACGATAGTCGTGCCGGTATCCATTTTTCGCCGAATCCACCGATCTTGAGTACTATTCCAACAATATTTGTTGCTTATTTCAACAAACCAACACTATCACCTGACTTGCTGCCCTCGGAACTGCTAGATCTCAAAATTTCGCCGCCACCCACTGTTGTACGCACTCCCATGCGCCACCCTGCATGACCGCGAGCGCCTCCGGAGAATCAACGCTTTTGAGTGTTGTTCTGACACTATTGGTGGCTTGTTTCACCAAATAAAGACCACCGCCAACCTCTTCATCTGACGATGAGTACAACGCTGGACATCGTGCCGCCAAACTCCGCCGCACACGCCACTAAGGTTGAGATCCACGTGCCTCCACGCGCCACAAGTCCCTACCACTCCCCTGACGTCATGTGCCATGCACATGCACATTCCCGCCGAGCCAATGCCACGCCGGCAGTTGGCCGTTGATCGACCGTTGACTGACCGCTGACCAGTTTAGTCATACCAGTCCGACCGATTTCGAGGCACTTTTCTAACCGGTTCAAGCAATTTTAAACCGGTTCTTGGCGATCACAGACCAATTCCTAAGGTACTTCGACGTGCTGAATCCATTTTTGGCCTTATTCTTTCCATATCGGCTCTGTGGGTATTGGTTTCTTCGCATTTGTTGTTGAATATACTGTGTTGAAATTGATAAAGTGCATATTATGGATAAATCAAAGTTTTGATGTCCAATTGCCATCGACCACGACTTAAGCATTTTATAGGGACAACCAATCAACCTCGGAAGTGCAGTCCACATGCAAGTTCATCTACTACTGCTTCTACAATTAAGGCCTCTCATAATGGATTGTTTTGTCACTCTTTCATTTGAGGATCTTGGTTCCATTCTTTGAGAGTTTGGTATTTTTAACTCCTCTATTCCTTCTGTTATGTCTGTTGCTTCAGGTTCTTCCGATTCGTGGTTTTTTGACTCTGCCTACCGTAATCATATGACTTCAAATTCTGATTTGTTTCAGTTAAAATCATTCAATTCACATGCCTTTACTATTCACACAGTTGATAATTCCTAAACGAGAGTTAGCCATACATGAAACATTTCAACATCTACATTATCTTTACCCAATACATTCATGGTTCTCAAACTATCCCTAAATTTGATTGCAGTAGGACAATTGTGTGAACTTGGCTTTGATGTCCACTTCTCTTCTGATGGTTGTCATGTGCAAGATCCACATACGGGACAGGCTATTGGGACAGGTTGTAGAGTGGGACAGACATTGACCATTCATGGTACGTAAACCATCATAGTTCATGATGGTCAAAGTGCTCATCAATGTACTGGCAAGTGATTTATCATTAGTTTGAGAATGCTCTTCTACAAATTTCATAAACTCCTTAGCACCATCAGTTTTGGGAAAAGTAGTTTAAGTTGTTTGCAATTGTCATGTACATCAACATTAAGCTTAATTTGTTCGTTTTTTCTCAAGCTTTTTGGAATGACCTTTCATTATCGCTACTCTCATCAATAATAGCAGTCGGTTTTTCAATTTGAAGTGCAAACTGAAGATCCATGACACCTAAGTGAAACTGGACTTGTTCATACCAATAAGGGAAATTCATTCCATTGAATAAATGAACAGACGAAACATGCGAATGAAGAGTAACCTGAATGATTTGAAAAATATTTTAAAAAAATAGATGTCACTAAGCAACTCAAACTAGAGTTCTGAAATTTTGCTTCAATTTAGGCTTTGTTTGTTTCGGCGAAAATGAATGATTTGGAATATATTTTCCTAAAAATGATTGCTTGTATCTAGTCATGGCCACGAACCGGAACCGGTCGGTTCCGGTTCGTGGCCAAGTATGAACCGGAACCGGCCGGTTCCGGTTCCGGTTCAGGTTCGGAACCGGTCGGTTCAGAACAGGTTCCGGGCCGGTTCATAATTTTTCTTTTCTGTTTTTTTTCTTTTTCTTTTTCTTTTCCTTTTCTTTTTTTTCTTTTCTTCCTCCGCCGGCCATAGCCGGGGCCGGCGGAGGTTGCCGGCCTCAGGCGAGGCCGTCCTCGCCGGCGTGCCGGGCGAAGGCCGCCTCGCCCGGGCCGGGTGAGGCCGGTCTCGCCTCCGATCGGGCGAGGGCTCGACCTCGCGGCGTCGGGAGAGGCCGACCTCGCCTCGCAACCGGGCGAGGCCGGCCTTGCTCGACGCCGGCGAGGCTCGACCTCGCCAAAGAATCGGGCGCGAGGCCGGCCGGCCGAGGCAGCCTCCACGAGGCCGGCGAGGTCGAACCCTCGCCGGATCTCGGTGAGGCTCGACCTCGTCGGCGTCGGGCGAGGCGGCCTTGCCCGGCTCCGGCGAGGGCGGCCTCGCCCAGCCCAGGCGAGGGCGGCCCTCGCCAGATCTAGCGAGGTCGGCCTCGCCTAGCCCAGGCGAGGGCGGCCTCGCCTGACGCCGGCGAGGGCGGCCTCGCCTGAGGCCGGCGACCTCCGCCGGCCCCGGCTATGGCCGGCGGAGGAAGAAAAGAAAAAAAAAAGAAAAGGAAAAGGAAAAGAAAAAAAACAGAAAAGGAAAAACAGAAAAGAAAATAATAAAAAAATTAAAAAATTACTGTTCCGGTGACGGAACATTATTCAATATAAATTGTAATTAAAATGTAAATTGTAATCAAATTTGGGGACAAAAAGACAAGAGAGAAAGAGAGGGCTTGAACTTAATAAATTATCATTAAGCACATTACAATTCGTTACAACGATCTATAAAAAAAAAGGAGCACAATATATATGCCCTAAAATGATCCCAAAACCTAAGCATTCCGTGCGCAGGGGACCAGAGGTCACATGTCGTCGGATTATACTTCGGTTTCCCTAAATTCATGTGGGCGTACCCGGTATGAGAAACAAGGGTTCCCGAAATATTTGCCAACTCCAATAGTTCTTTTACCTTCAATCGTCACTACCCATTCCAGTACCGGTACCGGTACCGGTAGTGATAGTATCTCCGTCGTTAAAGAATTCGGATTCATTATTCCGATCTATCTCTTGTTGCCAGTATTGAACCTTCGTCCAATCAGCAACACAAGCTTGAATCTCCACTGATTCTGGAGCTAATCTTGAACGATGTTCGTCCAAAATATTACCTCCGGCACTGAATGCTTGTTCGACCACAACTGTGGAATAATGGGTTGAAAAAATCTGTTTTGCAATAAGAGAAAGGATTGGGTATTGGCTTACGTGCCTCTTCCACCAATCCAAAATTAAAAAATCTGTACCACCTTCGGATTCAGTAAACTCAAATGAAACGGTTAGATAAATCTTTAATTCAGAAATATTTCCTATTACTCCCTTTTGTTTTTTTTTGTCTATGTAATAAAAGTTGGTACCCTCTACTAATTTTACCTGTACTGTCATTTTGTATCTCCGTAGATTAAGAAGATCCAATATTACCTAAATTATATTTAGTATAAAATTCATTATATAATTCTATTACTACGTTTTTAACCTCACGTACTATGGTTGTAACATTTATCGCATCATAATGTAAACATTGATAATACGTACGCAAAAAATCATTTAAGCCATCCAATTTGCAATGCGGATCAAAAACACAAGCAACTAAATAAATAATGGGAATTTCGCTATAATAATGTAGCTACTTCATTTTCATTGCAACTATAGTATATTGTAATTCAACATCATTTTCATATTCATCAAAAATTCCGACAATATTAGTACACTCTACTAAAAATAAATGTGTAGTAGGATAATAAACACCGGACAAAGTATAAGTTACATCATTAAAAACCTTTAAAACATCTAAAATTTTTTGGCAAATATCCCACTCTTGTGGGTATAAATTAATCTGAGGTATATTATTAGAAATGAATGCACATAATAAATCTTTATATGCTAAAGATTCACTAAGCAAGTGGAAAGTAGAATTTCAACGAGTTGGAACATCTCTTGAAAATCTTTTTGGCTTTTTGCCATTTTCTCTACAAAATCTACCCCATTCTTTCATTTTTTGGGGATGTTTCCATAAAAATTGAATAGCCGTTTTTATTGGTTGAAGAAAAATATCAAGAGTTTTCAAACCATCTTGTACACATAAATTTAAAATATGACAAGCACATCTAACGTGAAAAAATTTTCCGCCAAAAGCGGGTTTACAAATATTTTCTAAATCGGCAATTGAAGCAGTATTTGCTGCGGCATTATCAAAACCAATTGAAAAAATTTTGTTAAGCAAATAATATTCTTCTAAAACTTGCCTAATTATTCTATAAATATTATTTGCCGTATGCTTATCATCGAAAACTCTAAATGCAATAACTCTTTTTTGAATACTCCACTCGTCATCTATCCAATGACATGTTATGCCCATGTAAGAATGATTTTGCCAATGATCACTCCAAATATCACTACCTATATGCACGCATCCATTAAATTGCATAAAAAAGTTTTGTAAATCTTTTTTTCCATTTTTGTAAAGATCTTTAATTACTTGTTTAGTTGAATTTCTAGGAACACGTTTTGCTTGTGGAGCACATGCTTTTTGTACAAATTCATTAAAACCAAATCTTTCTCCAAAATTAAATGCTAAATGCTCAACGGAAATAAATTTGCCTAATTCTTCCTTATAAGTTTTTTCATTAAAACGAAATAAAGGGGAAGTGTTAGGATTGACGTACCCGGAAATTTGTTGTTGCCCGATATCGATTCCCATTTCGGTTGGATGTTTGCTCCTAAGATGTCGTTTAAATATTCCATATCCTTTTCCACCTGTATATTTATATATTTTCCCACAATATTTACAAATTATATCATACCTTTTTTGACCAATATCAAACATTTCCATTTTCGTGAAGTGATTCCAAATGTCAGATGTAAATTCCCGTTCCGCTTCCTTTGTTGTAGATATTTCGGCAGGAGGATGAAAACTTTCTTGCGTCGGGACGCGCTCCACATCGGGAAAAATATTGATTTCATCATCTTGAAAATCTGCATATTCACGAGGATCAAAAGAATGATGGGATTCCGTCATAATATTCTTACCTTTGCCAGTTGGCACTCTGTGACATCCGGAATTTCGTAACAATAAGTAATTGACGTTGGGAATTTTCCAAGCTCGAAGATGATATTTGGATTATAAAGCTGAGTATTATTTAAGTTAATATTCGAGCGGACGAGTAAAAATCATTATTGGATTGTAAATCGCGAAGCGCGGACCCGGAACGTAATCGCCCCGAGCTCGTCGTAATTAAAATCTTAAACGTTGTCGTGTGCGATAATCGTAGTACGGCATTAATTAATTTACTGTTGTTTTGGGAATTTAGTGGGTATTATTATTATTATTGGTTAATTTTAGTTAAGTAGTGATCTATTCTAATTTGCCGTAAGGGAAGGGGATGAGATATTCTTATGAAAATATCTTCTGGACTCTCCTATTTTCCTCACGTGATTATTGAAGAGGAAGCTTGACCGAAAGCCACCTGACCCCTTAAGTCATCCTCTGCCCAACTAGACACCTAGCCTAAGTAATGATTTTCCTTGGCCATCACTTCTTCTTTGATCTCTTACACGTGGCCATGATGGAAGGAGAAGATGTCACCTGTGAGTGCATTGAATTTACCCACCCCTTCGTATACTTCTCAGCTTTCATCTTCGTATGGGAATTACCGAAGACAATTTCACCCAAACCTACATTCTCTCCTTCACTTTCTACTTCCACCATCACCGATCCAGAATTTCCGAAAGAGCTTTAACCTTTGAGGTGTTCAGATTCTGCACAAGGTAAGTGAAAACTCTAGGTTTAAGCTAAGTAAATCTACTTGGCACTTGCAACTTGGTTGCTTGAGAAGGGTTATTTTGAGGTGCAATAGTGAGGTTGTGATGATGGTTGAATCTGTTTTGCTGGTTCTGTGCAAGTTCAAATGGATGTGATTTGTTTCCTTAAAGTATGGCGATAATCGGCAAGCGGAACGATTAAATCGGAATGAGTAAGTGTAAATTTTGAGGTGATTGTTGGATTCTTATTATTGGTTTATGTATGTTTAAAAAGGGTAGAAAATCGTTTTACTCAAAGTGTTGATTATGTTTATTTTGATACTCAAAGTGCTGATGATGTTTATTTGATTCTCAAAGGGATGTTTTTGTTTATTTTTGAAACTGGGCAGATTTTAATCCTCAAAATTTGGTTTTGTGTACCTTGAAACTGCTAAGACTTTGTTATCAAAATCTGGTTCTGTGTACTTTTGAACCTGCTCAGACTTTGCTATCAAAATCTGGTTCTGTCCACTTTTGAAAAATATTCAGATTTTACTTTCAGACTTTAACTTCATACTTTACCTTCAGACTTTACTTTCAGACTTTACCTTCAGATTTAACATCCAGACTTTGCAGTTCAGACTCTACTTTTAAAATTGCTTAGACTTTGCTGCTCAGATTTTACCGTTCATACTTACTATTCAGATTTTACTGTTTAGATTTACTATTCAGATTTTACTGTTCATATTTACTATTCAGACTTACTTATAAAACTGATTCAGACTTTATTATTCAGAACTCGGTTCTGAGTCTGAACCTGCTTTTGAGTCTGAATTCGTTTCTGAGTCTGAATTTACTTCTGAGTCTGAACCCGGTTCTAAGTCTGAACCTGCTTTTGAGTCTGAATTCGTTTCTGAGTCTGAATTTACTTCTGAGTCTGAACCCGTTTCTGAGTCTGAATCTGTTTCTGAGTCTGAACTTGCTTCTGATGACTCGAATTTGCTTCTGAACCCAAATTTCTTATGAGCTGAGTTGCTACTGAGTTTGAAATGTATTGTTTCATGTTTAAATTGCTCGGATGATGCATTTCATGGCTTTAAAGTACAAAAACCGTGATGGCTCGGTATGGGACGGGCCAAAGCGGACTTTTGCATACAAATACTTGGTTGTCATGACTTGCATGGGAATAATATTAATTCCGTCGCCCATTTAGTGGTGTGTGATGATGCCCCGTGTGTCGGGATGCCCCGTTGGTCGGGATGCCCCGGGGAGTGTTTCAGGATGCCTCGAGAGTCGAGATGCCTCGTTGGTCGGGATGCCCCGGGTGTGTGCCGGGATGCCTCGGAGTTGGGATGCCCCGTTGGTCGGGATGCCCCGGGAGTGTTCGGGAGGATGAAGTAATGAACTTAATCGCATGAGCATAAATGTTTTACCTCATGCTTGCGTCTGAGTGGAAATATCATGATATGTTGCATTATTCAGATTTTGCGGCACATCCAGACGAAAAAGGTATAACTTGCATTCAAGTTCTATGCATATCATTTGCTATGCATGCGTATGTGATTTATGCCATGTGAAGTGGTAAGCTGATTTTCCTAACTTAAAACTAGAGATTTCATTTGCTGGGCTTCGGCTCATTCCATTATTTTTCAGACATGTAGGAATGGACAACCTGCTACCAATGCTTGCTGGTTTTTCCCTAAATACTATGAATGCCAACACGTTGATATGCTTGTCCCGAGGGCAGATATAGTTTGTACAAGATGTATATCTACTATATGGGTTGATGCGGGATTTTGATTGATATGAAGGCGACGCCATCTACGACATCGTTGTAAAGTCTACTTTTGTGCGGGCCGTCTTTGGAGTAAATTGTAGCATGGAGATAGGCAACCCTGACCTACCCAGATGTTTGTTCTTTGTGATTTTATGATGTATTGTCTGGACTTGAATTTCTCATAAGTGTTGTTAATGAGAAGCAAAAGTATTTTGACAAAACTTGTTTAGTCTTTGTCTTCCGCTGGCTATTTTATTAATAATATTAATTGGTACGTGTCGCGCGTGACGCTCTGGGGCGTCACACACTCGACTTCCACTTGCCATTTTTTGAGTGGATTGAGAGAATTGAGCGGATTAGTTGGGAAAATTAAGAAAGAATTGCGTGGATTGAGAAAATTGAGAGAATTTAAGAGAATTTGAGAGAATTTCGAGTATTGAGAAAATTTGAGACTTGAGAGAAGAGAATTTGAGAGAATTTAAGAGAATTGTGAGTATTGAGAGAATTTGAGAGAATTTATAAGAAAAAAATGAGAAGAAAATTTAGGATTTAAAAAAAAGAAAAGATAACCGTTGCAATTTTGCAACGGTTATCTTTTTTTTTTTTTATAAATTTTTGCCCGTTTGGGCGTTGGCCTTGGCCGTTGCCAGGGCAGCCTAAAGGCTGCCTTGGCAACGGGCCGCAAGGCGCAAGCCCGCTGCCTGCAGCAGGGCTTGCAGACATGCAGGCCCTGCTGCGGGGGGGTTTTTTTTTTTTTTTAAAAAATTTTGCCCGTTGCCGGGCGCCCGGCAACGGGCATGAACAAACATCATGGCTGCACTGCGGTGTGCTTTGGCTTTCTTCTTTTTCTTTTTTTTTGGAACCGGGCACGGAACCGGAACCGGGCCCGTAGGGCACGGGCCGGTTCCGGTTCCAAACCGCGGGCCCGGTCAATGGGCCGGGCCCGGGTTTGACCGGGCCGGTTCTGGGCCGAAACCGGCCCGTGGCCATGACTACTTGTATCTCTTATAATAATTAGCCAATGAAAAATGTTCTCATTATCGACAACGACTCATGTCCAAACATTTTTGAGAATAATGAAAATAATTTTCGTTCGCTCATTTCCGTAAGCAATAAAAGATATCGTTTTTAGGAAAATGTTTTCTAAAGTTATTCATTTTCTGTGAAACAAACGCACCCTTAAAAAAAAGCTAGTAAGTTACACAAATAAAGGTACATTCATATAAGCGTTAATAAATTAAAGGCGTTTGTAAAGTGAAATAAAAGTTGATAAACCCTAAATAAAAATTGACAATTTTTTTTTTAAAAGAAAATTAATATTGATAACTGACTCAATATGTGGCCAAACAAAACTCAGTCTTACGGGGAAGCCCGTTAGGGCTTTAATTACTAGTTAATTAGAAAGTAATTATCCTCATAACTTTATATAAAGCAAAGCCTAAAGCGAAGAATGTGGGAGAGCATGCAACCCTATTGCTTGACGTGCCAATTTAGGATTCAACCATTAATAACTACGATTAGCTTGAAGCCCGCAAGTATCGAGTGATTACTGACGCATAACAAGCCCGATTCTCGTCGCCCTTCCAATAACGAAGATGGCAAAAGTACTTAAAACTTAGACCAATTAACGTGAGCGGTGCATAGTTTTGGTATTTCCACTTTTGGGGCTGATCATCTATTTTGTGCAATGCCTAGGGAACCAACATAGCATGTAATCAAAAGAGAAGCCCCCATACTCCAAGTGCGAAACACACATTTTATTCTTTAAGAGTCGGGGAAAATGACACAAATGATCTATAAATTTTAGCTTATTGTGCAATGTCGTCCATGAACTTTTAATTTTATTTAATTTCCTTGAACTTTTGGTAAATGTTCAATTTACTCCTAGACTTGTTTAACATTGTCCCTGAACTTGAATTAATGGAATGATAATATTGGATATTTTCATATTGTTTAGGGACTAAATTGAACATTTACCAAAAGTTCGAGGATCGCATTGAACAAATTATAATTTCAGAGATGACATTGCGCATTGAGCTATAGTTCATGGACCACATTGAACAAATTGATAGTTCAGGGATAATATTGCACATTAGGTCAATGTTGAGGAATCATTTGTGTTATTATCCCTAAGACTTAACGTCTGCAAAATGCATGATGATGACCATATCTTGGTACTGGACAAAATGCGTGGCTTCATGCTCTTCTCAGACGCATTCTTCCATAAACGGATGAGGAAATAAGCGATGTGTTTCTTCGGTTGCTTGTCGTCAAATATGATCAATGCACTTTGTCGAGAGTGGAAATCTACTAAGCGAAAGGATTTTTAAATGGTAAACCTAGCCGTCCTCTTGCTTATATAAGTTCCCAAGAGAACTCTTTTATCCTCACTTCAACAATTATCAAAGCTCGTTGTCCAACCATAGAAGTCAGTATCTCTCTCGCACAGCGGACAAAATAATAGACAGATGGCTTATATGAAGGGTTCAGTGATGGCGATGTTGATGTTGGCTTTGGTTCTCTGGGCAGCATCAGCAGAAGCACAAGCTCAACAACCAAATAAGATTTCAGGTTGCGTGGTCAAGTGTCACCTGTCCTGTGACTCGTCCAAGGTACCGCATTGCTTGGAAGATTGCCTGAAGCAATGCCGAAGCTTGACGCACCCGTAGGCCCGTGCTCACTGCGATTTAGGTTGCGTGCTGTCGACGTGCTTCGATCTCTATCCTGGTATGTATGACGAAACCCTTGAGATTTCCGGTCAATGCATACAGGCATGCACTTACTGAGACAGATGAAGCAGTAGCAATTGTATCTAGTCTAAGTAGTATGGACATGATAAGGGAGAACCCTGAAATTTATGTAAGAGTTTTTCTAATGTGGGCTTATATTAATTGAGATAGTAATTAACCATTTTTACAAGGTTGGTCTAATAAAGTGTGATTTAAGGATTCTTAATTAGTCTAACATGGGCCTGGCTTGTGTGGACCGAGTTAAGCACGGTCCGTGATGCTGAAAACTCTATAAATAGTGCTGAAGTCTCTCCTCTAGCCCTAATCTCTCTCTCTCTCTCTCAAAAAACACTCCTAAAGCTCTCATAAGGATTCAGAGAGAAAATTCTCTCTGTCGAGAGGCTCGAGTGGTGATCTCATCGCGCCAGGGATCCAGAGGGTCATAGGGGAGAAGTGCTATAGCTTCGGATTGTCGCCTGAGGATTGGATCGTTGCCATTCCGCATCAAGAACGATGGATTCCAAATTAAGTGCGCAGATCTCTCTAATCCACTATAGTGTTTTGAGTTTCTAGTTATGGTAATCCTGGGATGCTGTCCAGACGACGGCCAAGAATTTAATGTGGTATTGTTCTTAAAAATTGATAGGGTTCATGACAGCTTTTGAGTTTCCACCTCCTCAGCAGAACAATTACTTGCTGATGATCTTTCAGAGTCTATTGAACTCCATCCGTGTTTGTCACTATGAGAAGTATACTAAATAAAAATGTATCTCGTGTGCATGTCAAATACCGAAAATGTTTTGTGCTCGTTTTCAATTTTTGTGAGAATTTTCAGTTTTCTTCTATCACAAGTTTCTACTGAATCTAGAGACGATAGTTGATTATGCTTGTGACAGAATATTCTTCTCATGACTTCTTCTTACATTTAGACTACTGCTACATGAATATGCAGATGCTCGCAAATTCCAGCGTTGTGTCCGTTCTTGCTCCGATGCCTGCGAGTAAGCCTTGTACACCGCTCTAGGGTGTGCGCTGCGGTGGAAAAAATATGGGTATGTTTATGAAGAATAAAGAGATGGAGATGGAAGAAGGATAATGAGATGCAGGAAACGAAAAGAAGTCGACCGATATGCCGAAATTATTGGTCAATCAAAGATGTATTCTCCACATATAATGACTGAAATAAAGTTCATTGAGATATCCTTATTTTGGTGCCTATGTACTCGAGTTATAGAAGCCTATAGCCATTTGTTAACAAGCTACTCAATGAGATCGTTGAAAAAAACTAAGAACATTTGCAATATGCATGAATATATATATATATATATATATATATATATATATATATATATATATATATATATATATATATGGAATACACCGATCCTCTCAAGTATATTATCACAATTGCCGAAGGAGTCAAATTGCCTCTTTTGGTTAACTCTTATGACTTCGCCTAACCACTTATAAAGCGAACTAGTTTAATAGATTGTGACACAAATCGATCTCCATTGAACCATATTGCAATTCGATGTGGTAGCAAAAATTGGTTGAGCTGTTGTCACTGAACGCATAGGGCTATTTAATCAGGTGTTCCACTCATCTCGACCCGGCTGATCGAGTTGGGCAGGAGCTGGTCCTACTCACCTGACGATGACGCATGACTAATACTCTATTCATTTTGCTGAAAACCACAAAAAAAAAACAATATGTTTGTAACTTTTCGTCCTTCGCATTGCTTTGGAAAATGATAATGAAAAATGTCATTATGAATCTCTATAGCTCAACATTTTCAGTTCAATGCATACAATGATAGGTTTTACCTAAATATTTTCATATTTAACACAACCAATATAGCTCAACATTTTCAATTTAGTTCCTAGACCGTATGAAAATGTTAAATTTTCTCCTTTCATAAATTCAAGTTCAGGGATAACATTGAACATTTTTATACAGTTCAGTGACTAAATTGAACATGTACCAAAAGTCCAAGGACTACATAAAACAAATTAAAAATTTAGGGACAACATTGCACATTGGACGTTTAAGGACCATATTGAACAAATTTAAAATTTAGGAACCACATTGTACATTGAACCAAAGTTAAGGAAGTGATAGTGTCATATCCTGTAAACTAACAATGGAAACAGTTTCCCCCTAGTTCTCAGGTGCGGACGAGTTCTAGACGGCATTGATCCTTGGGGCACCGATGGTCATAGAGCCAGTAACTTTGAGGCGCAGAATCATCTGTCTACAAAGAATACTTAGTGAAATGCATCTGGCCGGAGACTCCCCCGAAGGCCCGGCGTCATTGCAATCTCCGTCGTGCAACATCCATGCGCTTCAAGCTCTATTCTGGTAACGCCTGCCATTCTGCTGGTGCTCGACAGGACATCTTGGCCCGATGCATGTGAACAAAATTCGCATGTCTCTGTATGAGTTAATGAATCGAAAGCGTTTCACCTACTCATGTTACGGAAAATGACTACAAATAGACTATAAAGACATTGGTTACTCTTTTTTTTTTATCGATTTAAATTTTGGGAAAAAGTGGTTTGCTCAACATGGTAACGGACCGCAGGTCAAGGGTTGAAACTCATTCTCAAAATTGTTTTGCCTAGTTTTCTAATTCCGCATGGTATTGTCACGTCCGCGTTCTAGAGAAATTATTATATAAGTGCGATATATATACTAAACTAAATCTTTACCATTAAAGATGATGGGTCCTGCATGTGTCACATAAGATCTAACGGTCTATCTCGAGTTTAATATATATATTAGGTTCATGATGTACTCTTTCCCACATCCTATGTTGCACATATAAACGCCAACTTACATGGGGAGACGAGCGTTAAGAAATATGACATATGTGCAATATAGGTCCCTACTTACATATTTGGAAAAAATGGTTTGTCAAACAAAAAGTAGAATTAGTTATTTCTTATTGCACTTTTATTTGCTATAGGAGCACTATTTAGTGTTTAATTAGGTACGAATAGACACCGTTCTATTTTTGATATATACACTGGCCTCACTACAGGGCATTTATCCCATGCTTCCAGCTTCCGCTAATTAATTTAAATTTTGACACCAACCCATACTTCACCAAAATTCGGAGCACAAATTTGATTTTCCTTCAAATTCCTGACCAATTGCTACGTCTCATTTGGGTCAATTGACCATAGAGAACCGCCACAGCTGACATTAGATGGATGACCCGGTTTTTCTCTCTTCTTGTTTTCTAACCATTAAATGTGACCGGCCCACCTTGTAACCGCAAGCCTGTATATATACACTTCACTACCCTCATTCTGAATCATCAGCACTACGATTCACAACACAATGCAAAACTACTTGGGTGTAGCTAGAGAAGTCATAGATCTGTGGCGGAGACATGGACGCAAAGGGTAACACTAGGTCAATTGACACTGGCATTGCTTGTGATGACAATGTTGCAGATCGTTTGGCCGCCGACCCTCGTCGAGGCCAATTCCGAATTTACCAAGTGTGAAAGAAGATGCATACTTCTATGCGGATTTGCCCCGATTATAGATGTTTGTCATGAGGATTGCCTCGCAACGCTCTGCCCGGGGGAAAACCGTCCAAGGCCACCACTCACTGCAATCTTGGTTGCGTGACGTCCCAGTGCAACAGACGCTATTTGGGTTCATTACATTAGCTTACGTTGGTGAACGTTGAGAGGGTTAATGCAATTTGATCGATCACATGATCTTATACTATGTGTTTTTCCATCGAAACAGCCGGTTTACATGAATGCCACTAGCGCCACTATTTCCGACCAAAAAATCATATGAATATCTTACGTTGGTTTTTGATGTTGTAGATGCGAAGCAAATTGAGGCCTGTTTGGATAGATGCTCGGACGGTTGCGAGAAATCCCTCCCACCGCACTAGATCGAGGAGCTGCTTCAAGAAACCAGTAAAAATAAATAAATTGTTGAAAGGCCCTTGCTGTCCTAAGGAAATGAAAATCAAACCTTTGAGCACCATTGTAATGATCTTTATATTTGGCAATAGCAAAATTCTCCAGATCTCCATGAAATAAAGACATGTTATTGTTTTCAACTTCACACATATTTTTCTTGAGAATTTCCAAGGCAAGAGCGTAGAGCCTCAACTACTTAAAAAGGTTAAATCACAAAATCTCAAACCGGTACACTTATGACAAATTTACCAAAACTAATATTTTTACCACAAAAAACCCCAAACTGGTATACCTGTGACAAATTTATCCTCCGTAAGTTTTTGTTAAATTTTACCGTCCAATTTCTAAATTGGATACACGTGCAGTTGACATGTGTACCGGTTTTGGGTTTTATCTTCTGTTCGTCACAAATGTAACAGTTTGTGGTTTTTCATTATATTAATCTAATTTAACGGAGGGTAAATTTATCAAAAATGTATCGATTTGAGATTTTTTGTGGTCAAAAAATTAGTTTGGGGTAAATTTGTCATAAGTATACAAGTTTGAGGTTTTTGGTAGTCAAAATATTTGTTTGGAGTAAATTTGTTACCGGTATACCAGTTGAGGGTTTTTCGTGGTATTAACCCTACTTAAAATCATATAACACCCTGCAATCCTCTGTTTCACATTTAAGTCAAGTTAAATTATAAAAAAATAAAAGAAAAATTAAATATCACATAAAGTATATATATTCTAATAAAAGGTGAAAGTAGAAGCAATAAAGTAGTTGATAATTCCTCTTTATCGTAAATCTACATGTGTTTCGGCCGCGTTAGATTTCGAAAGATACTGTCGGAGTATGGCATTCCCATATGCTAAGAGAATCATCATATGGAAAATCCTTTTCGAAGAATTATGAAAATTCACATCACTTTGACAGGCAGTGATTACTCTGGCATCTTGGAAATATGCCTTCGCTGAAGCACCACATGAGGAAGCAATGTAGCATTAGCCAAAAAGTATTGAACAGTTGCTTAGTGAACCCAATTTTGACTGCGCAGTCAATGCAAAATTACCTAACTGGAAAATGTCAAAGTGATTTTAGGCACATTTTGCTAGGCTCTCTTTCATAAAATGGCACGAGCTTTAATGTTTGTGGACCTGGCCCGGCATCGATGGACCAGGGCTCGAGCACTAGGGTCTTGGGCCTCGGCATCGTTGGACAGGGGCTCTGGTGCAGGGGATCCGAGCACGGACATCGAGGTCCTAGGCCCGGCCTCGATGTACCCGAGCTCGGCCTATGTGGACTCGGGCCTAGCCTTCGATGGACTCAGGCACAAGTGTCAGGAACCAGGGCATGGGCACCAGGGTCCCGGGCCTTGGCTTTCATGGACTTGGAATTGGGCACGAGGGATCTGGACACAGGAACTGGGGACCCAGGCATAGGAACTGGGGACTTGGGCATTGTCTTTGTGGACTCGGGCTTGGGTGCAGGGGATTCGAGCATGGGCACCTGGGTTGTGCGCTTGCCCTTTGTGAACTCGGCCTTGATGGGCTCAGGTCCGGGTGTTGGAGACCCGTGCATCGGCATCGAGGTCGTGGGCCCAGCCTTGATGGACTTGGGCGGGGGGGTTGGGGACCCGGCCTTAATGGACTCGGGCCCGACCGAAGACCTAATCCTATGTCAAGGACCTAAGATTGAACATTAGGGTTCCATTGCCTAAGCGCATAATTTCTGATCCAAACGTCGATATCTAGTCATATTTGTGACATCCCCAATTTCGGACCTAGGAAGCCGAGGGCTAGTAATAAATGGATGAGTGGGTAACTCGAGCCGAGGGTCGGTAATGGAATGGATAGTATGATCGGAACGAGTGTACTGAGGGTTGGTCATGGTTCGATCGAAAGATTATCCATGAATTGGCCTAGGGATCGACAGTGGAATGACCCCCTGACTACGCAAATTATTAGAGTAATATGATTGCGGAATGACCCATCGACCATAAGGGCCGTTAGTGGAACGGTCCGGGATAACTATGGATCAGTCCGGTGTCGGCATGTGTCGGTCGCGGGTGATACCGTACGGCCATGCATCGGTCACGGATGACCATGAGTTAATTCCGGCGTACTGATTACCACGAGTCTACATGACAACCGAGGGACGACCATGGGTCGTTGATACTCGAACGTGGCTCGGTCACGAATCGGCCACGGATCGTTGCGTTGAGTTGGGTAGGCCATGGACGAGACATGTGCCTAGTGGCTTGGTCGTAGGCCGGGCAAAATTGCCAGTCGCGCCGGCCAAGGCCATGTGCCCGGTCATGACCAGCTATTGTGCCCGTCAACTAGGCCACGGACCGGCTATGTGCTTGGTCGTGCGCCGGCCATTGTGCCCGACCCTTGTGCCTGGCGTTGTGCCCGTAAGATCCGGTTCCGATCTCGTCCCGTACCCAAGAAATATGGCCATGAGCCGTGCATCGTGTCATTCATGGGCCGTTGTGCGTGTTTGGCCCTGAACCGATCCCTCGCTCGTGTGACCAGGCGTGGCGCTTGGCACGTCGCCCATACGGCCGGCAAGGCGCTCGGCATGTCGCTCGTGAGGTTGGTAAGGCGCACGGGGCGTTGCCTGTGCGGCCCGGCGCAGCGCCCATGCGGCCCTGTCTCGCACTCGGCCATGTGCCCATATGGCCTAGCGGCGTACCCGGCCATATACCCGGTCGGGCCCGGCCATGCGCCCAGTGACCCGGCCACGCACCCAGGCTACCCGAGAGACCCAAATTGGCATAGTTAGGCTTAGACTTTTGTGTAGTTACACTTGGGTTGCGCATGACAACGATTCTGTGCCCGGGAACAGATTCTACTCATAAATGATTCTTTTTTATTCTGTGCCCGGAATTGATTCTGAGCATTTTAAGGCGTTTGTTAACGGCCCAAAATTCCATCCCTGGAATAGAAAAAGAACAGAAATGCGTTTGGTAACGCCACGAAATTTCTTTTTATTAATAATATTTTTATATATTTTAATATTTCTTTCTTTTTTTCTTTTCCTCCTTGGCCATGGCCTAGTCGCCGGCCATGACTGGTAAAATATTTTTTTTATTAATAATATTTTTTATTAAATTTTTTTTTTGCCATGGCCGATAAAATATTTTTTTTATTAATAATATTTTTTATTAAAATATTTTTATTAAAAATATACATTTTTATTTTTTGGGCCATGGCCTGATCGCCGGTCATGGCCAGTAAAATATTTTTTTTATTAATATTTTTTTTATTAAAAATATATATTTTTATTTTTTTTGCCATGGCCTGGTCGCCGGCCATGGCTGGTAAAATATTTTTTTTATTAAAATATTTTTCTTTTTTTTTTGCCATGGCCTGTAAAATTTTTTTTTATTAATAATATTTTTATTAAAAATATACATTTTTTTTTGCCATGGCTTGGTCGCTGGCCATGGCCGATAAAATATTTTTTTTATTAATAATATTTTTTATTAAAAATAGATATATATATTTTGCCATGGCCTGGTCACCGGCCATGGCAGGTAAAATATTTTTTATTAATAATATTTTATTCTCGTCAGATCCGGCGAGGGCGGTCCTCGGGCCGGACATTAGAAGCTACATTAAAAACCAAGAAAATGAAGAAGAAAAAAAAATTGATTCTCAAAATTGTTCCCAGAATCAAGAAGTTACTTTTTTTTTATTCTTGAAAACTGATTCTGGGAACAATTTTTGACAAAATTGTGCCCAGAATCAAAAAATTAAATAAACGCATTTCTGTTCTCAAACTGATTCTGGGAACAAAAGAACAGAATCAAACACTGTTTGGCAAGTTGTCAAGCGCAGCCTTGGTCACTTTTGAGGGCTTTTCCACACTAAACCTCATTTTGAATGGGATTATTAGAAGTGTTTTATCGCGAGAAAACCCTCGGAAATTATTAGAGTTAATATGATGCAGGTTTGAGATTTAAGTGTCAATTAGTCGGTTTTATGATACCGATCAACCAAGCTATTTCGGGTGAGACCAGCAGCTCCAGAAGACTCAATTTGGCCTTAGAATCTGGTTAGAATTTGGTTAGAAAGGAAGGAACTAGAATTAGCCCAACCTTATCTCTTCTTAGTCTCCATTATTGGTGCAAGCCTAGGTGTCCCTCTTCGTTTAAGGCTCTTTTGCTGGGTTGTGCCCCTCAATTATGGTTCATTTATGGCTCATGGTGACTCATGACCACCAATAATGAGCCTTAAAGCAAGGCCAATAATCGGCCAAGCCAAAGGGAGCCGAGGGAGAGGCCATTCGGCCAAGGGAGAGAGAGAGAGAGAGAGAGAAAGAGAGAGAAGCCGAGAGGGAGAGAGAGAGAATGGACCAATAATGCTTGGATAAGCTTGGCTTCCATCATCATTATTTTTTGCTCTAGTTCATAAATGGCATTTAATGCATGTCATGATGATTTTTGACTTAGAAGTCTTCTATTATTACCTTATTCTAGGATGTTCTAAGGCCTCTATAAATGCATGAAACTCCCCCCCCCCTCCTTCTTCTTTCTCACGCCAACATCACCAATCACCTTCTTCTCCCTTTTGTTTCTTGTTTTTGTTACTTCTCGACCCAAGAAGCCTCACGCCCAAGGAGTCCCGTACCGGCCCGTGTTTCTCCTCATTTCCGCCCAAGAGCCCACGATTTGGCCTTTGTGTGCCTAGTATTGGTCGGCCAAGCAAGGAGAAAGCCCGAAAATCACCCAAGCTCACCCGTCTCTAACTCGTTCTCTAGTTCTTGTTAGTCGTTGAGTAAGTGAATTCCCTAATATCGAGAAAGAAAGTTGTGATACGTTGTAACATGGGTTGCTTGGCCTGTTTCTTGGTTTCATGGTTGCTTATAGTTCGTTCTTTCTCGATGAATGAGGCTTACGTGTGATGCTCATGTTTGATGTTTGTTTGTTGTTTTGTAGCGTGAACTTTGCTATTTGAATTGCAATCGATGCCGGTACGGCAAGAGTCGACTTGTGTGAATGGCGATTGTCTCGTCCTCACTTGATATTAGAGTTTTCACTTATTGAGTCTTCCCAACTCACTCCCGTTGTTTTTCCTCTTTTTCAGGTCCGTGATATGGCATCTCCTCCAACCCGGTTCGAAAACCCGGTGGAAATGCGAGCCGAACTCCTCACTGTAATCGACGCCCGGGAGGGCCGTGCGTACCGTCATATCACAACCTATGTGATGGTCGACGAAGGCCGTGAAGAGTTAGTCCCTCACCCGTATGAGGTGCGGTATCGCCTAGCACACGGAGAATGGGTTGGACCCCTTCGCGGGTTCAACGGGCCATTCGGCGGGCCGAGCGGTTCGGCTCCGGGGCAAACCGGGGGTGGAGCGTGAGATGGCCAGGCGGACGAGGAGCGGGAGGAGTGAGATGAATGAGAAGTTGTAGTGAAGCTAGGAACCCAAGCCAAGATTTTGTTTGTTGATATTTGGCTTTTGCGGCATTGCCCTTGAAATGGGCATGTAAAATATAAGTGTGGCTTGTCAGGGCCCGAGAGAGAATGGCTCGATGAAATAAGCACGTATCATATAAATACAACGTGCGTTGTTTGCTTATCTCACTCCCGTTTGTCTCGTTTATTGTTTATTTGTTTCCGCGTGCGCTTGTGATTGATTAAAATGAACGGGACGAACTATTACATTTTCGCAAGTCACGGTTCCGTTCGGGTTATGTTCGGTCTTAAGCATCGATTGTGATTCCGAGTCGGGACGTGACAATATCTTTAAAAATGATTTTGGAATTTTTAAAGAGGAAATTTGAAACATTTACCTTTGCACATAATATTTTATTAAATAAAAGGGTAGAGTAGGGAGGAAAAATGAACGTAAGCGATTTCCCTAGACTTTATCATAAGGTTCTCATATCTTATGTGAAAAGTATTAGTTTTAAATCCAATCACTTAAGATAGATAATCAAAAGAGAAACAAAACAATAAAAAACATTCAACGTAATTACGAGAGGAAGTATTGGGATTTGAACACTATTTCTTTGGGGATTTGGACGCTTGAAATATGCTTTAATAGGGAGTTAAGAACCTTTAAATAAATAGTTAATACCACGAAAAACCCCAAATAGATACATCTATGATAAATTTATCCCAAATTAATTTTTTGACCACAAAAAACCCCAAACTGGTATATCTGTGAAAAATTTACCAAAACTAATATTTTAATCACAAAAAACTTTAAACTGGTACATTTGTGACAAATCTACGCTCAGTTAATTTCCGTTAAATTTGATTAATACCTCGAAAAACCGCAAATTGTTACATCTGTGATAAACGGACGGTAAAACCCTCAAATGGTATATCCGTCAACTACCACATGTCATTCGACTTAGCAATTTGATGGTAAATTTCAATGGTAACTAATGAAGGTTAAATTTGTCATGGGTGTACCAGTTTGAGATTTTTTGTGATAAAAAATTAGTTTGGGATAAATTTGTCACATGTGTACTAATTTGGAGATTTTCGTGGTATTAACCCTTAAATAATTTCACATTGTTAGGATATTAGGACATTGTTTTATTAATCGAATATCAAGCATATCTACTCATGTTAAATAGCAAATGCTATTGTGAGATGAGGAAAGCAATATCTTCAAATCATAGTGTTGCAGAAGTCAATGGATCGAACAATAAATTTGACAGAACAAGAAAATAAATCGGATACTAGATTTATGTACTTCGGTCGTATTGACCAACGTCCACGGGAAGAGTAGTACGGAATTCCACTATAGATCAAGCGATACAACCACACTCGAGTTACTCAAACACTTTTAGTGTTTCTCAAGCCCCAATTACACCCAATAACTCACATAGTGTTTAGCCCACAATTCCTCACAAAATAATCTTTCAATTTCATGAAAGAATTAAACACAAATTCTTACCACAAGAATTTAATCGCTACTAACACTCGGATATCTTCAAAGTATAATTCACTCACAGAAGTTCCTCTTTGATGATCTTCACAAATAACATCCCCTTTTTATTTATAGGCAAGAATTGGATCCAAAATAGGAAACCTCTTTTTAGGAATTTTTCTCCAATTAAGAAATATTTTCCAACTAGGAAACCATTCAATTAGTAAACCTATTCAAAATAGGAAACATACTTGAATTAGGAAACTTTCCTTTTCGTGCTCAAATTCGAGACATATTTAAACACATAGAGGGCTCTATTCATTGCACACCCACGTAAAACAGGATATCCTTCCTAATTTTCTCTCTAATCACCACCATAATATAGACTAATAAGACAATTTATCCCACTAGAAGAAAATCTTTTTTTTCAATTGTCCAGCTATGGCCTTACTAGGACAATCAATGCCCTTCTTAATTAATCACTTTTTTTTTCGACCAAAAAATAATTAACCACTTTAAACTCGTATATATAAATACTTCATTTTTTTTTTGGGCATATACATACTTCGTTCACTCAATGGTAATACAATACATATAGTAGGGGCGTTTAAAAAAAATTTGGACCTAATCCGACCCGGACCGACCCGAAAATTTTGAGTCTTTTCGGGTTAGGCCTCCTTTTGATTTGGGTAATACCAAAAAGAAAAAAAGCTTAATATTTATGCAAATGATAGTTGCAGATAATTTAAAGAATGCTTTTCCCAAAATATTATGAGACTGTTCTATCAATCGAATATCAAGCATATCCGGTTATAGAATGTTTTTCCAAAGAGGGCATTCTTCTGTAGGTCGTCTTGACATAGAATGTTTTTATTTTAATCTTTCAAACTAAAATAATGTCAGTTATGTTTGACTAGCTATCATCTACGGAATTATGTTAATAGAGAGATGGAATTTAGGCTCCGTTTGTTTTGTAGAAATGAATCATTTGTAAAACATTTTATGAGTCTAGATCCCCAAACCGACGGTTAGACGGAGAAGGTTAATGTACTCTTGAAGTTGTACCTCCGACACTATGTGAGTACAACACAAATGAATTGGACGAAGTTGATTGACGTAGCTCAGTTTTCTTACAATCTATAGTGGAGCGAGTTCACGAACCAAAGTCCATTTGAGATCATGACGGGCAGCAACCGCTCACTTCAAGCACGGTTGCAACGGGTTATCAGGGGAATAGCCCATTCGCTTACAAGTTCGCCAAGGAGTGGCATCAACAGGTGGACTTGGCACGAAAATGTCTACACAAGGCCTCGAAGCACATGAAGAAGTGGGCCAATAAGAAGCGACGACACAAGGAGTTCCAAGTTGGGGACTTGGTGTTGGGCAAACTACACCCAGTTCTTTGATACAAGGACATGCATAAATGGCTTATCCATTGCTATGATGGGCATTCTGAGTGTTGCATCGAGTCGGGAAGTTTGCATACAAGTCGGAACTTCCGTCAAAACTAAAGGTACATCCTGTGTTCCGCGTTAGTATGCTTAAACCTTTCCATGTAGACGAAGAAGACCCAGATCGAGGAGAGTCGCAATGGGCGCTGCTTGGGGCAACAACCTTGTATGATCGAGATGTGGACTTCATTGTGGTGGATCGAGTCATATGAAAGCGATATTGTGCGCTGAAATGTGAATATTTGATCCAGTGGAAGGGTCTTCCGGAGAGTGAATCTAGTTGGGCGCTGTCGCGCCACGCTCTCGCATGCTAGAATGGAGGTATTTTTTCTACATGGGTCTCTCCCAGACCATACCTCACGTGACAGCGGGGTTCATTTGATCTAAACTTGAACTTGGAGTCGCTACTAGTCATTTACAGTAGGTTGACTAGAAACCTAATCGAGGTACGGGAGAAATACCACGATTCTACGAACCAGAGATTCTGAATAAGGGACTTGGTTACGTTAACGATCCCAAATTGAGACCATTAACGCCCTTTCGGTACCTAAGAACGATATGGCATGTCTAACATGTCACACGGATTTCTAAGGTCAATTCACTAATCTAATCATGAACAAACAATTAAGCACCCAAGAATTAAATGCGCAATCAAGGGCAAATCAATCATAGCAATCCTAATTTGGCCACTAAAAATGAAAATCAAGCAAAACACCAAAACCCTAATGAAGCTCTAATGGCTTGTTCATTTCATGATTTACACATTTTTAGGGTTTTAGGGTTTTTTAGGAGTTATAACCCTTAAATTTGGAATTTTCCAAAAATGCCACTTAGGCATTTCCGAAAATTCAAATTTCACTTTTTATGGCTAGCCACAATGATTTTGAATCATTCTGTGGATTTTCAAATTTTTTGATTTTTTGATTTTTTTTTTTCGGAAAAATTTTTAAACCAAGAATTGATTTTTTTTAATGATTTTCTGAAAATTTTTATGAATCTTCTAATTTTTTCAATTTTTATTTTTCAGAATTTTTATATTTTATATTATATATTTTCTGAATTTTCTGAATTTTTATGAATTTTCTGAAATTTTTGAATTTTTATGAATTTTTGAATTTTTTATTGAAATTTCTAATTTTCTAAAAAAAATCTAATTTTTTATGATTTTTTCTAATTTTTTCGATTTTTCTGACTTATTTTTTTTTGTAGAATTTTCGGATTTTTTTTTGTTTTTATTATTATTATTATTATTTTTTGAATTTTCCCGCCGGGGAAAACGAACCGGACCGGCCCGGTTCGGCCAAGTAGCCGGCGCCGGTCGCCGGTCGTCTTCTCCGGCGAGACCAGGGCAAAAAACGGCGCCGTTTGGTCTTTTTTCATTTAGGCATTTTAACGAACAATTGGTAGGCACAATTTTCAGTTTAAAGTTTTCGAGGCCGCCAGTTTGAACCCACCGCCGACGACCTTCCGGCAACTATTTCGCCGTTCCGTTTGCACCATCATCAAGTCCACATATTCTAGTATCAGTTTAGTCCTATTAGGTCGCCATCGGACGTTCGTCGGCCGTTGAAAAACCGATTAGAAAATCCTAATATAACACTAACCCAAACAAAATTTTCCAGAACATTAATCCTAACACTAGCCGCCCTAGCCGTCTAAATCGGTTCTAACAACCATCAAAACATCAAACAAGGTCAGGAAAACTAACTTGAATGGCCCTACGGCCATGGCAATGCTCCGGCGAGGCTTCGAGTTTTCCGGCGAGGGGGTTTAATGCACAGCCGACTCGGTTTGTGCATTTTTAACCATTCAAAATGCAAACAAGCATACAAAAAAGTGATTAGAACAAGTTTTAGGCATCAATGTAACAAAATCAAGAGGAAATATGCACAAGCAAACCTAAAACCTATTCTGGAATTTCTGGAGAAAATATGACGTGATCGAAATTTACCTTCTTCGTCCGATGATTAAACGAAATTGTTGAGGTGATCCGCGCCTGTAGTGTCGTTCCTTGACACTTGATCTTCACTCAGGTGGCCGTGACTTCGCTGGAACAGGTCTTGATGCGCCGGAACATACTCGGTTTCAGACCTTCACGAATGGTTTCTTCCCTGGTTCGCTGGTCGTGGAGGATCACGATCGGAGCCAATTTACCGGCGTTTTCTAGTCGGAGAAAACGCCGATCACTCGGTCCTCGAATCCTCTACACGTCTCTAGCACCTTCTCTCTCTCTGTTTCTCGCTCTCTCTCTCTAATCTCTCTCTGGAATTTTTTCGAGCGGGTTCTATGCGCGCCATAACATTTTTCGCCTTTTTGTTGATCAAATTCTCCCTCCCAAAATTTGTTAGCACCGACTCGCAATCAGTTAGAATGATTCCCTAGCGCTAGTTGGAGATTCTCCAGCTGGAACGTTCAATTTCCACGTGCTAGAATGATCGGGAGAGGTCGTCGAAGTCGCGGGTTCAAGATGTTTTTTCTGGGTTTATTGCGTGTTGGACAATCCGGGCGAAGGGGATGACCGACCCGGGTCGGGTCAGGTCGACCCGACTGATCCGGCAGACCCGGGTTGGTCTAAAATCACGAATTAACCCGAATTTTGACCAAATTTTCCAATTAAAACCCAGAATCAAATTACCCATGACATTTTACATCAAAATATGTTATTTTGCCCAATTTTTGTCTCAATTTAACCCAAGATTTTTTATTCACAACATTCGGGTTATTGGGGTTTTATTCAATTCAATGCCTTAATGACCTGATTAGACAAAATTGATGCCAAAATTGGATTACCCACACTTGATTAACCCTAGGATTGATGGTCTTAGGATTCGACAATTTCGAATTGGACACGATTCCCAATTTGGGTTCAAAATTCCTAATTTCCAATTCATTTTTGGGGATTTTTGATTTATCTGTTAAATTGTGCAATTGGACTGACCATTATGCAATTAAAGGTCCCAGAATCATTTTTTGTGAAGACACTATGACCTAAAAATGACTAGAAAGTATTTAATTGAATTTTTGGCTCAATTTGGGTTTTATTTTGCCCAATTTTGGGAAAAACATATACCCGATTGAGATTTTCCAAAATTTACAATGTATTTATAAAATTGGATTTAAAATAAGACTAATGACTATTTTTATGGAATTTTCTGATTCCATTTGCTATTTTTGTTGATTTTCTCACCTATTTTGACTAAAAGAAATTAAGGAAAAATGCAGAAAAATGCTAAAAATTTATTTTTGGTTTAGAACTAGGTTTCTAGGCTTGGCCAAGGTTCCTAATCCTATTTTTGATATTTTTGAAAAATTTTAAAAATGAGCTAAAAATTAAATGTCAATAGGCACCGGAGGAAGCTCTTTGGTAGTTCAAGAAGCAAATCGATGCACTGAAGACGTAACAAGGGCGTTGCCCGAATAGGTGGGTGAGAATGTCATGGCCCAAAAAAATGGATCGTTCTCGAGGGTTCCTGAACAAAGGATTGTGACTGATCCATGAACGAGCAGGTGGACCTCAATGATTCTAAGTCTTAGAGTTTTCTTGTATATTCTAGACTACTCCTGGGGGCAGGTAAAATTGTAATTGTATCCTCTTGTAATAAATGGAAATAATCGGTAGATAAGGAAATGTGATCTCCACCATTAGATCGAGAAGAGATCAACGGATACGAGTGAGCCCGTACTTGTATATAAAGAGTCTTCTCCCTTCATTTGTACATCTCATTCTCAAAAGAGCAATACAATTCCAGAGCTTCTCTTTCTAAGATTCTTGTGAGCGAGCAAGTGTGGGATCCTATCGACCCGTGATAGAGACATGGAGGCAAAGGGTAACACTAGGTTAATGACACTGGCATTGCTTGTGATGACAATGATGTTGATCGTTCGGCCACTGACCCTCGTTGAGGCCGAAATCGATTTCAGCCCGTGCGAAAAAAGATGCATGCTTCTATGCGGATTTTCCCCAATTGCCGGTGATTGTTATCCGGGCTGCGTATATGGGCTCTGCCCAGGGGCGAAACCATTCAAGGCCACCGCTCACTGCAATCTTGGTTGTGCGATTTCCAAGTGCTACAGAGTCTATTCGGGTACATTATATGAGCTAGCGTCAGTGAAAGGGTTAATGCAATTTGATTGATCTCATAATCTTATACTAATTTTTTTCATGGAAAACACTGGTTTTACATTAATGCCACTTGTGCTACTATTTCCGACCAAAAAATCATATGAATATCTTACGTTGGTTTTTGACGTTGTAGATGCCAAGCAAATTGAGGCCTGTTTGGATGGATGTTCGGACGGTTGCAAGAAATCTCTCCCTCTGCACTAGATCCGGAAGCTGCTCCAAGAAACCAGTGGAAATAAAAAAAAATAAATAAATTGTTGAAAGGCCCTTGCGGTCCTAAGGAAATGAAAATCAAACCTTTGAGCACTATTGTAATGATTAGTTGGCAATAGCAAAATTCTCTGGATCTCCATGAAAAACAGACATGTTTTTATGTTCTACTTCACACATATTTTTTTTTTTTGATGATTCCAAGGCAAGAGCGTAGAGACTTGATTACTTAAAATCATATAGCACCCCGCAACCCTCTGTTCCACGTTTAAGTCAAGTCAAATTATAAAAAAAAAATGAAGGAAAAATTACATATCAAACAAAGTACATATTCTGATGAAAGGTGGAAGGAGAAACAATAAACTAGTCGATGATTCCTCTTCATCGTAAATCTACCAAGTGTTTCGGCTGCGTCAGATTTCGAAAGGTGCTGTCGGAATAGGGCATTCCCATGTGCTATGAGAATCATCAAATGGAAAATCCTTTTCGAAGAATTATGAAAATTCACATGACTTGTCAAGCAGTGATTATTTTGGCATCTTGAATTTGCCTTCGCTGGAGCAATGCAAAATTACCTAGTCGGAAAATGTCAAAGTGATTTTTAGGCACATTTTGCTAGGCTCACTTTCATAAAATGGCATGAGCTTTAATGTTTGGGATAAAGATAACCCAAACACTAAATCTCATCTACTGTAAGCTCTCAGTCTATCTTATCCCTTTTATCTGTTTGAGATTATAAGAATTTCCAAAAAAGTTTATCTCCTGGCTTCTTTAAATTTCTTTTTTCTCCTCTTCTATAACATGAAGCCTTTTATTGACCAATAAGGCCACCTCTCTCGCAAGTGCATGCATACCTTCCTTTGCATAAGCGTAGTCATTTTCTCGAGCAAAAAATTTTGTCGAGAAAGTATTTTCTTTACAATGTAATCTTCTATACATAGGAGAAAATATATCTAGTTTCCTATCAACCATTTTTATTTATTAGAATTGTTTTATTTTTTCACGAGTAAAAGGAACATAATTGTTGGTGTCTTTTATTAGGAAAAACCATCACTTTTAGATTTTCTTTATAAAAGTTCTCCCTGTTTAAGCAGTTCCAAATAAATGCATGAACTTTAATGTAGTCTCTATTTACCAACGACTAATTGTAATAGCTAGAAAAGTTAGCCCTATGCATATGCGCCATGAGATGGCCATGCCACATAAGATAACAAGTTAACAAATCCTTCATTGCTAATAGGCATGCGGCCCTATTGATAGAGGGATTGGGGTGGGAGAGGGGGGGGGGGGGGGAGACACTAGTATCACAGGTGCTGGATTCGATTTTTGCGTTTTGCAGGAGGCAGAACGAAAGTCAGAAAGTGATGAGAATTAGAGATTTGACAGACTTAAAATCCAATTTTGACTGTGCTGTCAATGCAAAATTACCTAATTGGAAAACGTCAAAGTGATTTTAGGCACATTTTGCTAGGCTCGCTTCCATAAATGGCATGAGCTTTAATGTTTGGGATCCCAAACATTAAAGCTCATGCCATTTATGGAAGCGAGCAATTAACCCAAACATTAAAACTCATCTGCCGCAAGCTGTCGGTCTATCTTATCTCTTATATCTTATATCTGTTTGAGATTATAAGAATTTCCAAAAAAGTTTATCTCCTGGCTTCTTTAAATTTCTTTTTTCTCCTCTTCTATAACATGAAGCCTTTTATTGACCAATAAGGCCACCTCTCTCGCAAGAGCATGCATACCTTCCTTTGCATAAGCGTAGTCATTTTCTCGAGCAAAAAAATTTGTCGAGAAAGTATTTTCTTTACAATGTAATCTTCTATACATAGGAGAAAATATATCTAGTTTCCTATCAACCATTTTTATTTATTAGAATTGTTTTATTTTTTCACGAGTAAAAAGGAACATAATTGTTGGTGTCTTTTATTAGGAAAAACCATCACTTTTAGATTTTCTTTATAAAAGTTCTCCCTGTTTAAGCAGTTCCAAATAAATGCATGAACTTTAATGTAGTCTCTATTTACCAACGACTAATTGTAATAGCTAGAAAAGTTAGCCCTATGCATATGCGCCATGAGATGGCCATGCCGCATAAGATAACAAGTTAACAAATCCTTCATTGCTAATAGGCATGCGGCCCTATTGATAGAGGGATTGGGGTGGGAGAGGGGGGGGGGGGGGGGAGACACTAGTATCACAGGTGCTGGATTCGATTTTTGCGTTTTGCAGGAGGCAGAACGAAAGTCGAGAAAGTGATGAGAATTAGAGATTTGACAGACTTAAAATCCAATTTTGTATCTTTGTCAATGCAAAATTACCTAATTGGAAAACGTCAAAGTGATTTTAGGCACATTTTGCTAGGCTCGCTTCCATAAATGGCATGAGCTTTAATGTTTGGGATCCCAAACATTAAAGCTCATGCCATTTATGGAAGCGAGCAATTAACCCAAACATTAAAACTCATCTGCCGTAAGCTGTCGGTGTATCTTATCTCTTATATCTTATATCTGTTTGAGATTATAAGAATTTCCAAAAAAGTTTATCTCCTGGCTTCTTTAAATTTCTTTTTTCTCCTCTTCTATAACATGAAGCCTTTTATTGACCAATAAGGCCACCTCTCTCGCAAGAGCATGCATATCTTCCTTTGCATAAGCGTAGTCATTTTCTCGAGCAAAAAATTTTGTCGAGAAAGTATTTACTTTACAATGTAATCTACTATACATACGAGAAAATATATCTAGTTTCCTATCAACCATTTTTATTTATTAGAATTGTTCAATTTATTTTGTCATGAGTAAAAAGAACATAATTGTTGGTGTCTTTTATTAGGAAAAACCATCACTTTTAGATTTTCTTTATAAAAGTTCTACTTGTTTAAGCAGTTCCAAATAAATGCATGAACTTTAACGCAGTCTCTATTTTCCAATGACTAATTGTAACATCTAGAAAAGTTAGCCCTATGCATATGGGCCACGAGATGGCCATGCCGCATAAGATAACAAGTTAACAAGTTTTTCATTGTCAAGAGGCATGCGGCCCTGCTAGTAAAGAGATTGGAGGGGTAGGGGGCTAGTATCAGGTGCGGAGTTCGACTCCCGCGCTCTGCAGGAGGTAGAACACAAGACAGAAAGTGATGGGAGTTAAAGATGGGACAGACTTGAAAAAGAAAATCCTTCATTTAAAGGCTACTCTTGTTTGAATATATTTCTCAAAAAAGGGCATTCTTTTATACGTGGTCTTGACATAGAATGTTTTTATTTTATTTTTTTGAACTGAAATTCTGTTTGACTAGGTATCATCTACGAAATTACATTAGAAAGAGAGATGGAATTTGGGCTCCATTTGCTTTGTGAAAATGGATGATTTGGAAAATATTTTCCTAAAAATAATTGCTTGTATCTTTAAAATAATTGATCCATGGAAATTGTATTACTCATCGACTACAATTTATGTATGAACATTTTCGTGAACGATGGAGATCTTTTTCATTCATTCATTGATTTTTCTAAGTGATACAATCGATCATTTTAAGGAAAATATTTTTCAAGTCATTCATTTTTCGCAAAACAAAATGAAGTAGTAGAGGCAATTTGAAGAGAAAGATAATGACACTTTAAATGGCAGTGTTATTCCTTGGGAAAATTACCAAAAAAGTCTTAAACTTATTACAATTGTGCCAATTCAGTCATAAACTTTGTTTTTGTACCAATTAAGTTCTAAACCTTTTGCATTTGTGCCAATTTAGTTTATCCAACCAATTTTGGCTGGCCGGCACTAACGTTGACAATTTTTAATAATATTTAAATATTTTTTCAAAAATTTTAATTTTTAATTTTTTTCCTTTTCTTTTCTTTTTTTCTCTTTTTTTTTTTTTTTTCCTTTCTTCTTGCTCTGGCCGGTCGTCGGACCGAGGTGATTGGCCAAAGGTGAGGACCAACAAGTTCGACCTTGCTGGCCCCTGGCGAGGCTCGCCCTCGCCGAATCTAACAAAGGCGAGCCATGCTGGATTTGGCGAGGGCTCGCCTTATCACAGGTATACTAGTTTGTGATTTTTTGTGGTAAGAAAATTAATTTTTGGTAAATTTGTCAATGGTGTACCAGTTTAGGGTTTTTCGTGGTAATAACCCTTAATTAAAATTAAACTTGGCATCCAAAAACTAGTTGATACCTTGACTAGAAAAACTTTTGTAAATTGCTTAACTAAAAGTTGATTGTTTCTTATAGCAGTGGGTAAATTTAAGGCATTAGTAAGAAAGATAAATAAATATACCAAAGGAGATAATTTCTAGAATATATTTAACGAACCTTAAAAGGGAACTCTTCTATGATTTTCTTTATGAAAAAATCTAGCCGTTTGAGTCACTTTCAAATAAGTGCGTGAATTTGGATGCTGTCTTTATTTCCAACGACTGAATGGTAACTGCTAGAAAAGTTAGCACTATGCATTTTCGCCACGAAATAGCCATGCGGCATAAGATGATAAGTTAACAAAGTCTCTAAAAGCGTGATAAGGTTTTATCTTTTAAAGTTTAAAAAACTGAGATTATTCCAGTTCTATTTGACTAGCTATCATCTATGAAAAGATGTTTTAATCATGGGATTATATAATCACCAACACACATATAATTGTATTTTCAAGAAATTAAAGTTGGAGTGAAGCGTAATGATTTTACGTATTACAAGGAGAATTGATATGAAAAGATTATTTTCTAAACACGACTTTATTAATCATAGCTTAACAGGTGTCCCAAGTAAGGCATTTTTATAATTGTTCACATTTTTCTAATTTATGGTAGGTTTAATTTTTTTATGGAGCGCTTTCATTCTGTCCATTGACATTTAGAACTATTTGCAAAGGAGATGTTGAGGTCCAACCGTGTCTTGCGTACTCCAATTATAAAACTGATTAGATTTGAACCGTCCGCCTGGTCAAAACCTCAACATCGTCCAGTACAAATTACAATTGCCACTAATCGGGGACATACGTAATCAACACCCTTAAAAAAAATCAACATTCGATAGAAAAGTAGGTAAATTTCAGAAAAAAAATAGATAAACAATGGTAAATAACTCAAACGAGAATCGGTAATTCGAAACTAGTTGGCAATTTGATCGAGGTAAAGTTGGTGTTTCGCACAAGTAAAATAAGTTGATATATGGGTGGATTTTCTGATAGTTGTGAAAGTCTTACAATAATAATAGGCACTCTTTAATTTCACTTGCCAATTTTAAGCACTTTCCCAATAAATACATGACGTTAATGCTCTCTTTAGTTCCAGTTCCAACGACTGGCAAACACGATGTATGTGTGCCGCGAAATAGCCATGCAGGATAGACGACAAAAAAAAAATTCTATAGAAAAACGTTGTTGGCTGTACATATTTCTTCAGAAGGGGGCCATCATTTACGAAGAGAGGTCTCAAATATGGACTATATATAACGGGGAAAAGTGTTAAAAAAAGTCCTAAACCTTTTGCATTGGTGCCAATTTAGTCCTAAATCTTTTTTTGATTTCCAATTCAGTCCTTTCGGCTAATTTTGGCCGGATTTTGCTAACGTGGACGTCGGCCGGCCGACATGGCACCACCAGCGATGACGTGGATAACTTTTAATAATATTTTCCAAATTTTTTTTATTTTTTTCTTTTCTTTTTCTTTCCTCTTCTTCTTCCTCCAACCAGTCACTCGGCGACCGGTTGGAAGCCAGGGCCGGTCAGCCCCGCCGGCCAATGGCGATGGCGGCACGGCTCGCCCCTCGCCGGATGCTCGTGAGGGTGGCCTTGCGCTGGGCTAGGCTCACCCTCGCCTCGTTTGGTGAGGGTTGAGCCTCGCCGGCCATGGGGGAGGCCCGACCTCGCCAAATCCAGTGAGGTCGTGCCTCGCGCAGCCTAGCTCGAGGCCTCCCTTGCGGCCATCCAGCGAGGGCTCGAGCCTCGCACTGGGCTGGGTGAGGCTTTCCCTTGTTGGATCTGGCGAGGGTCGAGCCTTGCCAGCCATGGGGGAAGCTTGACCTCGCCAGATCCGGTGAGGTCACGCCTCAGCCAACCTAGCTTGAGGCCGCCCTCGCGGCCATCTAGCGAGGGCTTGAGCCTCGTGCTAGACTGGGCGAGGGTTGAGCCTCGTCGGCCATGGTTGAGGCCTGACCACGCTAGATCCGGCGAGGTCATGTCTTGCCCAGCCGCTAGCGAGGCTTGCCTTCGCCGTTGTTGACGAGGGCAAGCCTTGCCAGTGGCCGGCGAGGCGAGCCTCACTAGCCCCGCCGGCCCTAGCCTGTAGCCAATCGCCGAACCAGCGATTGGTTGGAGGAAGAAGAAAGGGAAAGAAAAAGAAATTTTAAAAGTAAAAAGATTCAAAAAATATTAAAATATTATTAAAAGTTGTCTACGTCATCGCTGACGGTGCCACATAGGCCGACCGACGTCTACGTTAGCAAAATCAGGCCAAAATTAGCCGAAAGGACTGAATTGGCACAAAAACAAAACGTTTAGGACTGAATTGACACAAAAAAAAGGTTTAGGACTAAATTGGCATCAATGCAAAAGATTTATGACTTTTCTAACACTTTTCCCATATTTCATGTTATAAATTACTCATAAAGTGATGTTATTATCGGTGCTCTTAATTGAGAGAGTCATACATGATTCAAACTTTTCTTTTACCATCTTCCAAATACAAAGTCTTACCTTTTCGAGAACCAACATACTCATATCTACAATCTTCTCGTGTCTAAGAGGCTTCATTTTGGCTTCCGAAACCTAGAGAACAATCACGATCTCGAAAGGAGGCCAAGAAATATGGGCTTCAAAAGCTAGGAGAAAGCGATGCCAATGGCGATGACGATGGTGGTGGTGCTGATGATGTTGTGGGTCTCGCAGGCGCAAGACCCTTATAAATGGTGCAAGCTTGAATGTACTTTTATCAAGCCCAGAGAAGGTTGTATTTTGACGTGTATCGCGAACAAATGCAGACATCCAATCCCCGAAGGTGTCGGCTATTGCAGACTTGGTTGCGTGATCTCTACATGTTGGGGCTTCGGCAGTCATGTCGGTACGTGTTGCTGTTCTCGCCCCTCGAAAATTTCATTCTATATATCTCAATGATGTATGAAACAAAGCAACATTGTAACTTTTTAGGGAAAATTACCTAAAAAAGTTATAAACCTATTACACTTTTACCGATTCAATCTTAAACTTTTTAATCGTGCTAATTTTTTTTTAGTTAGAAATTTTAATCATGCTAATTGAGCCATAGATTATTTCACGTTTTTCATTTTGGTCGGATGGACTCAATTGGAAAAACGTGAAAATGTTTAGATTTCAATTGGCATAATTAAAAAGTTTAGAACTGAAATGGCAAAAATGCAATAAGTCTAGGATTTTTTCAGTAATTTTCCATAACTTTTTAAAATGGAGTCTCTTATGAATCCTAGGAAAAATCATCATAAATTAATTGAAGCCTTTCGACTCTCACGCGTTTTATTGTATGCTTCAATGAAAAATATTAGTAATATTTAGGGATGAAACAAATAAGGACGGTACATGCTGTATGAAAGGCATGTATCTGGGTAGAAATCTAGATGATTCAAGAAATCGACACCCCAATTAAAGTTATGTCAATAATATTGGCCTGTGTAAGCGTTACTTTATGTTGTTTTTCACAAAATTTAGGCCATGTATTGAACTCACTTGTTTAGGTGATGGTAAATTGTGTTTTAAAAGACATTGAATCATTACCCCTTATAATTATTAGTGTGGCTAAAATCTCTTCGCAAAACGTCATCGGTAGGCTTGCCGTTAAAAGTTATTCAGCTCGGCCCTAGCCGGCTATTGGGGACAGGCAGCCTGTTGTTAGAAGTTTGTATGAGGGTTGGGCATCCCATTCCTCGAAAGCCTTTGTGAACAACACAATGCTTTGATACCACTGAATATTTTCTTCTTTGTGAAAGTCTTCAAGAGTCAAGAGGGAGGACCGAAGCTTTTTTAGGGATGGCTGCAAACTAATTTAGGGACTACAAAAACCATCCAAAAATCCTAGTCTCACTGTCAATTTTCTTTGAATTTTGTTCAGAAGATCTTTCTTTAATGGTCCATTTATAGTCACACCTTATATGTCATGTTTTTCCGATCATTCCACTTCCCATAACATTCTAGATTTTACCACAACAGAACTATGTATGTCAGAATATTTTTTGCAGATTAAACTTCTATACGGATATCAGAGTTAGTGTGCATAAATTTCATGAGAAATTAGATTTTGCATTTTGCTTTTGTTGGTTGCCCTCTTAATCTTGCTTTTCTGCTTTCATGCAGATGCCAACAACGCGTCAAGATGCGCGGATGCATGTTCTAATAATTGCACAAATTCTTACAACAGTACCTCGATTTCGCATTTGAAGAACCAGAAAATTGATTGAAGAAGATATAGGTTCTTTTGTGTCTAAAATGAAGAGATGTGGAATAAAATAAGAGTTCACAGGCTGTTACTTTTACATGTCCTTTTCAAAATTCGAACGACTAAATCCAGATACGTAATGGGAACCGAGATCTTGCATTTGTGAACCGCAAATCAGGAGGGAGGTGAAATATAAAATTCCGCAAATTACTTAATATATGGTGCCATAAGCATATATATAAATTAAGGAAGGAATCTCATAAAATATGGAGGGATATATTCGCTAGAAGTCCTAAAACTTGTCACCAAAGTGTAATTGAGTCCTAAAACTTGTCAAATTGGTTCAATCGAGTCCTAAAGTTAACACCGTCCAATTTGACTAACGGAAAATACTGACGTGACTTTTTTATTATTTTTTTATATCCTACGTGGCGATGAAGTAGCTTTTTTTATCATTATTTTAATATTAATTTTATTTAAATTACATTTAAAAATAAGCTAAAATGTAAAAAAAAAAAAAGGGGAGGAGGAGGATAGGCAGGGAGGAAGGGCTTGCCCTCCCCGCCACCACCATCCCACCATTGCCGGGAGAGGCCGGCGAGGTTGGGGGGACGGCAAGCGGGGGTCACCGGCACCTAGCAAGGGCCGACGACCCTCATCGACCGCAGGCGAGGGCCTACGAGCCCTCCCCCAAATTAGGCGAGGGTCGCTGGCCCTTGCCCAGACCTTGTCGAGGGTCGCCAGTGGTGGTCGACCCCCGCCTACCGTCCCCCCACCCTCGCCGGCCCCTCCCAGCGATGGTGGGGTAACGGCAGCGGTGGGGAGGGCAAGCCCTCCCTCCCCACTTGTCCTCCTCTTCTTCTTTTTTTAGCTTATTTTTTAAATTTAATTTAAATAAAAGTAGTATTAAAAATCAAATTTGGAACAAAACGATATCGTTTTAGCAATGTTATCGCCACATAAGAGAGAGAAAATATTAAAATAAATCACCTCAATGCCACGTCAGCATTTTTCGTTAGTAAGTTTGACGGTGTTAACTTTAGGATTCATTTGAACCAATTTGGCAAATTTTAACACTTGATTGCATTTTTTGTAAGTTTTAGGACTTATTTGTACTTTGGTGACAAGTTTTAGGACTTCTAGTGAACATATCCCAAATATGAAATATCAAGGAACAACCACCATCTGTGACAAAGGTATACTGATTTCGAGTATATATTATGACTTCTATGCATGTGAAGATATTGCTACCTGCATTTTACTAACAAAAGAATCACATTGAGAAGGAAATTAAACATTATTATATGTTATTTCACGAAAATTACATCATAGAATACGGAACTATACTATGAAAAAAGATAAATATATTATAAAATACAATAAAGTTACATCATCTTATAAAAAAATTATGAATAGATTAAATCGGAACATACACATCGAATAGTACACTCAGGAACAAATTGATAGACTCATTTGCAATTCAGAAAATTATAGATTAACCTAATAAATACATCATTTAGACTTCGAATCATTCTACTCTCACGATACGAGTCGAGAATCAATCAATTTTGATGACTATGATCCATAAATAATTACTTACTCCATATATTCATCTATGGCTGCTGTGGTACTTGCTCTGCGTCGCCAATGACAAAAAGTAAGGACAGAACAGAGGGATGTTTTTCGATAACTTTGGTTTTGTCTGGCTGAAAACTGCCAAGCGAAACGAATCAAGAATCAATCAGTTTTGATGACCATGATCCTCAAATAATTACTTACTCCATATATTCATCCATGGCTGCTGTGGTACATGCTCTACGTTGCCAATAACAAGAAGAAAGGATAGAATAGAGAGATATTTTTCGATGACTTTCTGTTCGTCTGAAAACTGCCAAGACACAGTCAATGCATGACTTAATTAGCAAAAAAATTATCCAAAAAGTCATAAACACATTGCATTTTTATCGATTCAGTCCTAAACCTTTCAATTTTACCAATTAAGTCATAAACCATTTCACATTTTGCTAATTGAGTCCATCCAGCCAATTTTGGCCAGAAATTGCTAACGTTAACATTGGGCGTCTTACGTGGCACGATCGACGTTGACATGAATAATTTTTAATAATATTTCATATTTTTTCAAATATTTATTTTCTTTTATTTTCTTGGTTTTTGTTATAAACCTCTGGTCGGCGAGGGCCGCGACGCTCTCTCCCAGACCGAGAGAGGGCGTCGCGGCCCCACCTAGATCCAAGCGAGGGCATTGCGCCCTCACTGGCCACAGATGAGGGCGTCGCGCCCTCGCCGGCAGGCGGCCTCGCTGGCTGGAGGTTTTAAAAAACAAAGAAAAAAAAGAAAAGAAAAGGAAAAATTGAAAAGAAGAAAAAGAAAAGAAAAACTAAAAAAAAAATCGAAAACATAATAAAATATCATTAAAAATTGTCCGCGCTATCACTGGCTGTGCTACGTAGGACAACTGACGTCCACATTAGCGATTTCCGGCCAAAATTGATCGAAGGGACTCAATTGGAAAAACGTGAAAAAGTTTAGGACTCAATTGGCAAAATTATAAAGTTTAGGACTGAATTGGTGAAAGTGCAATAAATTTAGGACTTTTTGAATAATTTTTTCATTAATTAGCTATGGCGAAACTGTTCCTTTTTTTAGTTGTTGCATGGCTTAATTAATGTGAATTTTTTACTTTTCTTTTAACAATGGATGAATATCTAGAGATCTTGCATCCAACAAATCATTGATCCCCACCAAGTATGGCAGTCCTTTGAGTCTATTCCATTCACTTTATAATCTGTCGAAACACACAAATTCGTTCCGCTATACTACAGTAATCTAAGTAAATGCACAGATGTGGCCATTTGAATTCAAGTCTGCATGGACGTACATGATCACTTGAGTAAACAGCGATGGAGCCAGGAATTCCGTCGAGGGGACAAACAGTTTTTGTCATTTATGATTTTGGATCCATTCGTGGCTAAATAAATGTATCAAGATTACCGGCATAAGAAACTTATTTAAGAAAGGATACAAAGAACATAAAAGATGATAAATAATCAATATTTGCATAATAACAACAATAGCTCGAAATATGAGGAAATAAAATATCAATTCTATTCTTACAAAAGTTGTACTCGCTCAGGGTAAATTTATTACAGATATACCAGTTTGGGTTTCTCGTGTTTGTTTGGACATATATGTGGTAAATTTGCCCAGATCTGGCGAGGCCAACCTCGCCGTCGCCACCCCCGGCGACGGCGAGGTCGGCCTCACCTTGGCCGGGCGAGGTCGGCCTCGCTCGACCTCGTGATCTGGCGAGGTCAACCTCACCATCGCCGGGGGTGGCGACAGTGAGGTCGGCCTCGCTCAACCTCACCATCGCCGGGGGTGGCGACGGCGAGGTCGGCCTCGCTCAACCTTGCCGTGATCTGGCGAGGTCGACCTCACCGCCGCCGGGGGTGGCGACGGCAAGGTCGGCCTCGCCCGGCCATGGCGAGGCCGACCTCACCGTCGCGACCGGCGAGGACGACGGCGAGGGCTGCAACGTCCTCGCCGGCCATGGCCAAGGAAGGGAAGGAAAAAATAAAGAAATATTAAAAAATTCAAAATATTATTAATAAAAAAAAATTGTGTAGTTACCAAACGCATTTCTATTCTAAGAATAGAAATTTTGGACAGTTACTAAACGCCTTCAAATGCTTAGAAATTATTCCCGGGTACAGAATAAAAAAGAATAATTTCTGATCAGAATTTGTTCTCGAGTACAGAATGGTTGCCATGCGTACCCTAAGTGTTCCTTTTTGATAGTTTGGTCCACATGGATTTGGATGGCACGATCATAATTTACATCATAATTATGTTATTGCTGTCCAGAACTATCAGTTTGGGCAAAGTGCTACGTCATGAGGCCGTGAAGAAGATATATTGCATGCAAATCATCTAGTGCCGGCTGTGCAGCATGCTGCTTGTCTGTTAACTAGGTTGGAGGTGAATATGTTCTTAGGTACGAAAGCCACCTAATCAGACACCTCCTAATTCATTAAAAAAAGGGAAGAAGAGAAAGAAATGCGCAGCAACAGGGGCGTGATTTGAAAGGGTGAGTTCAGATTCGTTACAATTCTGATGACTCTTTGGAGCTAAAAATGAGAAAATTAATGTTTTCTTATAGGGAAAAGTGCTAAAAAAGTCCTAAACCTTTTGCATTAGTGCCAATTTAGTCATAAACCTTTTTTTGGTGTCAATTCAGCCCTAAACCTTTTGCATTTGTGTCAATTTAGTCCTAAACCTTTTTTTGGTGCCAATTCAGTCCTAAACCTTTTAAATTGGTGCCAATTCAGTCCTAAACCTTTTGTTTTTGTGCCAATTTAGTCCTTCCGGCCAATGTTGACCGGAATTTGCCGACGTGGACGCCAGCCGGCCGGCGGCCGGTCACCGGCGCCGACGTGGACAACTTTAATAATATTTTAATGTTTTTTTGAATTTTTATTTTTTTTTCCTTTTTTTTTATTTTTTTTTTGGGTCTTCCCTCCTTCCTGATTGCCAATGAAGGAGTAAAAAAAGTGCAACCCCTTTTTTTTTTGTCTGGTCTCATCCTATCCTGATTGCGAAATCTTACTCTCTCACTCAGGCATCCCACCCAGCCTACCGATAAGGTGGGGAATTGAACTCTCCACCTCCTATTCACAAGTGGGAAGGGTAGCCACTGAGGTAACCCCTAGTTGTTAGCGTGACCCCTTTGAAACGAACCCTTTTTTCCATAATCCAAAAGTAGAGTGAGCATAATCGGCTTTAATTTGGGCAAAATTGCCTTGCTTCAGGAACAAAAGATTCAACCAACGCTAATATGGGAAATAGGATTAAATAAATTCACTTTTTTCCTTAAGTAGAGAAAATCGTGTTTAATAATATCCATATTGGTCAAATTAGATGTTAATTTAAACAAAAGATTCAACCAACCGAAGTGATGCTTTCTAGAGGAGCGCGGCGATGACAAGTGAAGCTCAGTGACGGCAAAATTGTTTGATTATCACCAGCAATCCTGCAAAAAAAAAAAAAAGTTTCTAGCGCGATGGCAAGAGACTCTTCTAACGCGACGAAGACTGACAATATTGGTCTTCTCCATTAGGTTACTGTTGACACAAAAAAATGATATGGTCATTGATACACACGTTCCAGACACGTGAACGAGGAAAACATGTAAATGGCATGTGAGCAAGGATAAAAATAATCATATGCATAGCACATGAACACCATCATGCACGTTTAAACTATCGACGGGCATAGGAGTTAACACGCGGCGATCGATGACTATATTCTTTAATGTAACGTGTCCAGTTCTCGAAATACGACAACGGATGGTTGGTATTTGCCAATATGGGCGCCGGCGGTAAATTTTCAATAAAGGAATTTCAAATACCATTCAAAACTTGAAATGGTCAACATGGTTAGCATTAGGAATGCACAAGGTGGAGGGAACAATTACTATTCAGGAACCAGTGTGGAACCATCATCGATGACTATAAAGTAGTTAACACATGATGAAGACAGTAATTCAAGAACATGATGCTTGCGGAAATGAAGGAGTATGAATGAGATTGACAGAAGTTACTTGAAGAAGCACAACTGCTGAACATCATCAAGGAACGATTACTACACCTTCACTATAAATACCATCGGCCAACCCACAAAGGCCCTCCACACAAATCAAACAAAATGTTATCTTTCAATTATAAACTTTACCGCACACTACTTTCAATTCCCCAATTGTAGCTTTCATATCCGTATTATCAATTAAATTCCGACGTGATATTTCAAATAGTCAGATCTTATCGTCGATTAAATTCCGGCATAGTTTGTTTACATTTGTACTCACTGTACTTTCTAGGCTTTGTAGTCGATTATATTTCGGCACGATTCAAGTTTGTATAGTTTTGATCGAAGTGAAGTTGATTCCATAGTTTGCCTGGATACCTCTTGTCCGAAATCGCCACAAATTTCGGTCTCTTTTGTTTACAAAACCGAAGAACGACTTTCGATGAAAGATACATTGTCACGGGAACCAATTCTGGCGAAACAGTTATTGGATTGCCTCGCTAAGGTCGTTGGTGAGACGCTGAAGGACACGCACGAAACAATGTTGGAGTCGCGTTGGCCCCAGAATTAATCTGAGCTCTCGCTCGGGATTCGCCGGCTCGTCGGAAGTGTTCTTGAACGTTGCAGGCAACAAGAGGGGCGAAGGCTTGAGGTCCACGTTACAAAGACTCGCTTGGGTACACTAGCATAGGGCCGCCAAGAAGCTGAGCGCATCAGCAGGAACAATAGACGTGGGGACCTACGGGCTGAGATACCACCGGCGCGAGGCTGAGGGCCGTATGTTTTGTCAGGCGAATTCCAGGGCTGATCACTTGGAGGTGTCGAAACCAAACCGGAAAACCGGAACTGAAACCAAAATTTCGTGCATTTTCGGTTTGGTTGGGGTTAAGGTTTGAATAATGAAAAAACAACCATTTTTTATTGCGGTTTGGATAGTTTCGGTTCGGCACCTCTTCTTAATGTGTTTGGGATGACTAAACATTATCTGTCTTTGCCAAAGGAGAACTTCAATCGTGCAATCCACCATCGAGCCATTGAAATTTATTCAACGCCGACATTCTTTAAAGTGACTAAAAGCAATACAATATTAATATTAACATTTTTATTTAGGGTGGGTTCGAATTTGATCCCTAATTATTATGTAATGAATAGCATAAATTGATTGCCAAAATTTAGATGTCAACATGCTATTATGTATTTTATTTATTTATTTTATCATTCTTAATTTTGTTTTGGTCAAATTGTCACTCTCACTTCTTTTTTTTTTTTTTGGTCGAAGTGACTCTCACTTCAAAGGCTTACTTTTATGATAAATTTGTTTTTGGGTTAGTCTCACAATATTTTCTATATTAAAGGATTGGTGGTTTTTTTCTACAATCGATAAAGACACTTTTATGCACGAAATGTAATAAGTTTTTTGGGCATGTGAAAATATACTAAAAACAATGACGTAAAAATGTTATGCACTTTCAGACACGTTATTATTTTTTCGTAGACACACCATGATCCATGATTATATTTTCCATAAAAAAAATAGTGAAATTTAACTATTTTATATTAATTTTTTCTTAGTTTAGGAAAAACTTGATTTAATTAAATATGATCATATTCACATTGGGAATGTAATTGTGCTTTTACTTTGGGATATCTTTAAAGTAGTTTTTTTTACAGGAGAATTAGGTATTTTGAAAATGTCTTTCTTCTGGAGTGCTAAAGTATATAGAGGTAAAATATGATAATAAAAAAGAAAAAGATTACAAGGTGGTGTTGGTATGAATGGTAATACCCACTTAAGAAATGAAAGAAAAACCATGTTAAATTCTTAACATTGGCAATGAGAATCTGCCCAGAAAATGCAAAAACGGAAAAAAAAAAAAGGGAAAAAGAATAAATTTAGGTCCGCCATTTTAAATTTCAATTGCATTTTTATAGGCAATTTCGTCTCTTTAGCGAAAATGGGAGATTTAGTCATAATGGGAAGTCGTAATAGCCCCACAAGAAAAGAAAATCCCAACTTGAAAATAACCACCCATAATCAGCAGGTTTATCAAGTATTATTGTAACAATATGTTTGGGAATTACAATTATCTTTCTCCTTTGGGTTGATGACTTGGGAAATCCACATCCTCAAATAAAATCTCCCTCCATCCAAAAAAGTAGAAATTATCAACGGCTAAAAGCATTAACTCTGACCTATGCGGTCGCATTATTTGTTTGGTAAGGATGGATAGAATTACTATATAGACAAATGAAGATTATCCCAGTGTCCTGCATCTACATAAACAGCATAATCACATGACTAAACCAAAACACAGCAAATAGACTACGAATCATTACTCATTTGAAAACAAATCAAACATGGATGTCAAGAGTTGTGCTAAATTAGCGGTGCTGATGCTGGTGGCCATGATACCGTTGCAGGCATCCGCCGCCGAGGTGAATTCATTGAAATCGGCCTTTTGCAAGTTCCATTGCTTTACGGCTTGCATTGTGTTCCCTGACTATAATGCTTGCCATCTCCCGTGCTACAAGAATTGTATGGGCGCAGCGGAGGTTGCTATACCCGAAAGCCAATGCAACCTCGATTGCATGGTGTCCAAATGTGTTGACTTGCGACCCGGTACGAAAATAAAACCTTCACCTTTTATATAGAGAAGATGACTGTATTTTCTTCATTCAATTATGATAGCAAATAGGCTAAAACCTTCGACTTTTGTTTGATCATTAGACTGCTCGCAAAAGCAAGAGATTTTTAATGTTGTTTTATGGAATAAAAATCTATTATCTCTATTGTTCGTACGTTTGGGATCCATTTGCTTTGCAGACAACTTGATTTTTCCAGAAAATGACTGCGTTTTTCAAGGAATTTACTTTTGTTTGGCTGGACATGAAATTTGTTTCCTATGCTTGTTAACAAGAAACTCTAAAACTTTTCTTACATATTTTCTTGGGATCGGTCCTTAAGATTTGGGTTTATGTGACAAGTCCAGGCATTGAGGAAATTTATTACGTGGTTCGTAAATTATAAAGATCAATATCATTTGTACTATTAATCAAGTGGATCACCATATTATAAATCACGTGTGTCCTGCATGATTAATGGTGCAGATGGGCTTGGTCTACATAATCTTTAATACACCATACGATAGTTTTTTTGGGCATCAAGAACTCGATTTCTGCCTTTGGAGTCTTTTTTCCAAGCTTTGAATGGCCAATGACGATAATTGAGGTCTTAATGAATTCGGAAAAATGAATTCTGGTTTTCAGAAGCATGGTTCTCATTGCCGACAATTGACAATGAAAAATATTTTTGTAGCCCCATTTTTCCAAAGAAACATACGATGTAATACTAGAAAAAAAAAACACCCTTAGTGTAGGTGGATATTAATTAATTCTGGACTCTGGGAAAAATTATACCTAATAAAAATTCTTTTAACTATATAGTTTTATTGTATTTCAATATTTAGAGATGTGTAATATGGCCTTTTATGTACTTTTTTTTATTGCAGACGCCAAGAATGTCGAAGGCTGTGTGAATTCATGCTCGGAAAATTGCAAGAAATCTTAAGCCACTCAAGAGTTTGGAGGATCGTATTCGCAATTAAAGCGAAATAATAAGGCTTGTATTTTTCATAGAAGAATGTATGGGACAAAAAGGAATACTACAATCAAAGGGCATTTTGCTATGCTCACCTAATTAATTGTCATTGGGCTTCTTAAAATTTCTCATCTCCTTATCGTTTTATGTCAAATAGATATTGCCTATCCTACCATTTATGTCGTTGAAATGTTTTCTGATAGAATGACAATTTATTGACCGAAAAATATGTTGTCGGCTAATTTCGTATATATCAGAAATTAAAATCAAGCGTTAGGAAAACTGACCTGAAAGCAGTACAACCAAATAAGCAAAATGTTGATCCGAGCCCAACGAATTAACGTCGTGTCCTTAAGACGAATTTGGCCCCTCAATCAGTACCCGAGGATATTGGACAATCGTCTCCCAGGATAGAACGGATCTCGTTCCTCCGAAGCGGTACGTATCCGGAGGACTCCAACGAACGCAATTTTGCAGAACAATCGCACGAAATGACAAATGATGAAGAATGAGAGAGCAGCAGAATGCCGCGAAAATATGAAATGCCAAGAGCACTTTGTTCGGTCATGTATGAATGAATAGTCATCAAGGAATTTCGGATATAGAAGGATGAAACCGAAGAGTCACCAACCGAACAATTTTGTTCGGTCATGTGGCTGATCCACGAGCCGAGCCTTAAACCGGTTTGGTTCGTGAACAGAGAAGGGCTTCGGTTTTCGTTCGGGCGAACCGAACCTCACGAACAGACATGTTTGTTTGTCCAAAAATAAATAAATAAATAAATAATTTCTAAACAACGTGTCTGTTCGAAAACTAAAAAATAAAAAACCGATAGAGAGTGGACCCGGAACCGAACCGAGCCGAGCCGGCCGGCCGGACGGACGGCGGCGCGCGCGGGAGGTGGACCGACCTAGCTTGACGTAGGTCCTCTCTCTTCCACAAAAGTGGGGTACCCCTTGGGGCCCAAACCCATTTGTGAGGCTCAACTATTTGAACCCATCTCCCATCTCTCTTCTACCCTATGTGGGACACTTTCACCCACACACTTCTCATTCAATTCTATGGGATTTTGGTTCCAAAATCCCAACAATCCCCCACATGAATGAGAAGTTCAGATATCATGACTCTTTGTGTATGCATGAGATGCAATGTGCGATTATTCCATGAGAAAACGTTGCATCAGGATAAGTAGTCTGAGACCTTGAACTTTCCTTAGTGAAACCTATCGGACTTACTCAGTCAATCAGTAGACTTGATGTCTTTGAACTGTCGACCTTTGGTGTAAGCCTAGACAATAGAAATCACACAACTGTTTCTCGAACAAAATTGGTTCTCACTGTTGTGTTCGTTTTGGCCATGAACACCGCCTGGTCTCATGAGTGTTTTAGAGAATTCGGCCTTTTCAATTCTCACAGAAGCGGCCCTCACTTCACACTCACATAGGTGATTTCTGAACATATAGTATATCACATACTCAATTCAGAATCATTAAAAGCTTTTGCTTAACCTTCACATATTAGTACTGTCTTCATCCGGGAATGAGTAAAAATTTAACAGTACTCTACACTGTCTTCATAACTTAGTTGTCCCTTTGAACCTAGATCTTGGGATCTCCAGTCAACTAGGTAGGGTTTCCGCTATGATGACTTGTTTATAGGCCTTAAACCCATTCCCCTTGATGTTTTTGCAACCATCTCTCCAGTTAGGCCTTTTGTCAATGGATCCGCAATATTATCTTTTGACTTCACATAGTCAATGGTGATAATTCCACTAGAGAGAAGTTGTCTTACTGTGTCATGTCTTCGACGTATGTGTCGAGACTTACCGTTATACATGACATTCCTTGCTCTTCCTATTGCCGCTTGACTGTCACAATGTATACATACAGCGGGCACTGGTTTAGGCCAATTAGGAATATCTTCCAAGAAATTTCGAAGCCACTCTGCTTCTTCACCGGCTTTATCCAAAGCAATAAATTCTGATTCCATAGTGGATCTAGCAATACAAGTTTGTTTGGATGATTTCCAAGACACTGCCGCTCCCCCAAGTGTGAATACATATCCACTTGTCGATTTTGTGTCTTTAGTGCCGGTTATCCAATTTGCATCACAGTATCCTTCAAGTACCGCTGGATATTCTGTGTAATGCAAAGCATAATCTTGAGTATGCTTTAAGTAGCCCAATAAACGTTTCATTGCTTTCCAATGATTTTCATTTGGACTAACTGTAAATCGACTTAGCTTGCTAACCGCACAAGCTATGTCCGGCCTAGTACCATTCATGACATACATTAAACTGCCTAGTATACTAGCATACTCATTTTGAGCCTTACTTTCACCAGTATTCTTCGAAAGATGTAAATTAACATCTATAGGAGTCTTTACCGGTACAATATCTAGATTCTTGCACTTTCCAAGAATCGTCTCAATATAATGGGATTGTGATAGAGTTAATCCTCCATATGTTTTATGGATTTTAACTCCTAAAATAACATCTGCAACCCCCATATCTTTCATATCAAATTTACTTGTGAGCATGCGTTTGGTTGCCTTAACAACCTCACTATCGCTGCCCATTATAAGCATGTCATCTACATATAAGCACAAAATGGCAAAACCATTATGAGTGTTCTTAACATATACACATTTATCACATTCATTGATCTTGAAACCATTCGACAACATGACTTGGTCGAATTTAGCATGCCATTGTTTCGGTGCTTGTTTCAATCCATAGAGTGACTTGATAAGCCGACATACTTTCTTCTCTTGACTTGGAACAATGAACCCTTCGGGTTGTTCCAAATATATTTCTTCTTCCAAATCCCCGTTTAAGAAGGCCGTCTTAACATCCATTTGATGGATTTCAAGCTTATACACCGCTGCTATGGCAATTAGCATCCTTATGGATGTAATTCTAGTAACAGGTGAATAAGTATCAAAATAATCAAGACCTTCTCGTTGCTTGTATCCTTTTACTACAAGCCTAGCCTTATATTTATCAATAGCACCATCCGCTTTCATTTTCCTCTTGAAAATCCACTTACATTGTAGTGGTTTATTACCAGGAGGAAGGTCAACCAATTCCCATGTATGGTTTGACAAGATGGATTCAACTTCACTATTGATAGCTTCTTTCCAGAACGGGGCTTCTGGCGAAGTCACAGCTTCTTTGAATGTCCGAGGCTCATTCTCTAACAGATACGTTAAGAAATCAGGTCCAAAAGACGTGGAAGTCCTTTGTCTTTTACTACGTCTAGGTTCATCCTCAATTGGATCATTTCTAGATATAGTATCTCGAGACCTCTTATTATTATCAATTGGCTCATATACTATGTTATACGGAAATATATTTTTCAAAGAACGAAGCGTCCCTTGATTCAATTATCGTATTAACATGTATATCTGGGATCTCTGACTTGTGAACAAGAAAACGATATGCATTGCTATTCTGAGCATATCCGATAAAAACACAATCAACAGTCTTTGGTCCTATCTTAACCTTTTTAGGCTTAGGAACCGCAACCTTAGCCAAACACCCCCACACTTTGAGATAATTCAAGTTAGGCATTCTGCCTTTCCATTTCTCATAGGGAGTTTGTTGTGTTTTTCTGTGGGGCACTCTATTTAAAATAAAATTCGCCGTCAAAACAGCTTCCCCCCACAAATTCTGTGGTAAACCGGAACTATTCAACAATGCATTCATTGTTTCCTTTAAAGACCGGTTTTTCCTTTCTGCCACTCCATTAGATTGCGGCGTATAAGGAGGAGTCATTTGGTGAACGATACCAAACTCAGTACAAATTTCCTCAAAAGGAAATTCATATTCACCTCCTCTGTCACTTCTTATCATTTTAACTTTCTTATTCAACTGAGTTTCAACTTCGGACTTATAAATTCTAAAAGCATTCACAGCCTCATCTTTGCTACTAAGCAAATAAACATAACAATACCTCGAGCAGTCATCTATAAATGTGATAAAATACTTATTACCACCTCTTGACGGTATTGATTTCATATCGCATATATCTGTGTGTATTAAATCTAAAGGTTCTGAGACTCTATTGTCTACAGAATGAAAAGGAGGCTTAGAAAATTTAGATTCAACACACACTTGGCATTTCTCACTAGAACATTCGAATTTTGGCAATAATCCCATGTTCATTAATTTCTTTATCGACTTATAGTTAACGTGTCCTAATCTATCATGCCATAAATTAGGAGACTCAAGCACATAAGCAGAAACAGCTTTATTCATAACAACATTGGGTACAACAGTCATTACATTTAACTTGAAAAGACCATCACTGAGGTAACCCTTTCCTACATACATCTCATTCTTGGAGAGTACAAACTTATCGGATACAAAAACCAACTTGAAGCCATTCTTGCTAAGAAGAGATCCGGACACTAAATTCTTGCGTATGTCTGGCACATGTAGCACATTATTTAGTGTCACAACTTTCCCAGATGTCATCTTTAGAGCAACCTTTCCAACACCTTCAACCTTAGAGGTCGATGAATTACCCATGTAGAGTTTTTCATCACCTTCCATAGGCATGTAAGATGAGAACATTGATTTATTGGCGCAAATATGACGAGTTGCTCCAGTATCAATCCACCACTCCTTGGGATTTCCCACCATATTACACTCGGATATCATGGCAGTTAGATTGATATCATCAACACCATTGGAAATTTCTTCCACCACATTAGCCTGAGTTTTCTGTCTTTTTCTTGGCTCTGCAGTCTTTGGCTCGATGTCCAGACTTGCCACAGTTGAAGCACTTGCCAACGAACTTCTTCAGGCCTTGGGTGAATCCCTCTCCCAGACTTGCTAGTCATTTTCTCTTCTTGTTGGGTTTTGATCCTTCTTCAACAACATTGACCCTTGAGACCGCCAAATTGCTGCCAACTTTCTTTTCGGAATTTCTATTGTCTTCCTCTATCCTCAACCGAACAATCAAGTCTTCAAGTGACAACTCCTTTCTCTTGTGTTTGAGATAATTCTTGAAATCTCTCCAGGATGGTGGCAATTTTTCAATGAATGCAGCCACTTGAAATGTCTCACTTAGAGTCATTCCTTCAGCATGAATATCATGCATAATCACTTGAAGCTCTTGAACCTGACTTAAGACGGTCTTTGAATCAACCATCTTGAAGTCCAGAAATTTACCGACAATGAATTTCTTCAATCCGGCATCTTCGGTTTTGTATTTCTTGTCCAGACTATCCCATAACTCTTTAGCCGTTTTTAGCGGACTATATACGTTATAGAGAGTATTGTCCAGACCGTTGAGGACATAGTTGCGACACAGGAAGTCAGAATGATTCCATGCGTCCACAGCAGCAAGCTTTTCTTTATTTGTCTCTCCAACGTCCAATTTAGGACCATCCTCATTGAGGAATCTAGCCAAGTTCAAGGTCGTGAGATAGAACAACATCTTTTGTTGCCATCTCTTGAAATCCGTACCATTGAACTTTTCTGGCTTTTCTCCGTGATTCGGAACAGGATTAACCGAAGTCGAAGCCATTTCTGAAATATAAACACATACCATATTCACGAACAGAATTGAAAATTTCTAATATGAACAATATTCGAAAAATTCGTTAACGAACAGAATGTGCAAATAGAATCGTATTCTATACGATATGACAAGGAACATACGAACTATACAAAAGTTCGAATTAAAGAAACGGCAATATGATATTTGATATGAACAACGCATAAGAATATACGAACAGAACCGAAGCAAAATTCGTCTTAAGATTGTTGTCGGCTAATTTCGTATATATCAGAAATTAAAATCAAGCGTTAGGAAAACTGACCTGAAAGCAGTACAACCAAATAAGCAAAATGTTGATCCGAGCCCAACGAATTAACGTCGTGTCCTTAAGACGAATTTGGCCCCTCAATCAGTACCCGAGGATATTGGACAATCGTCTCCCAGGATAGAACGGATCTCGTTCCTCCGAAGCGGTACGTATCCGGAGGACTCCAACGAACGCAATTTTGCAGAACAATCGCACGAAATGACAAATGATGAAGAATGAGAGAGCAGCAGAATGCCGCGAAAATATGAAATGCCAAGAGCACTTTGTTCGGTCATGTATGAATGAATAGTCATCAAGGAATTTCGGATATAGAAGGATGAAACCGAAGAGTCACCAACCGAACAATTTTGTTCGGTCATGTGAACAGTCACGAGCCGAGCCTTAAACCGGTTTGGTTCGTGAACAGGCGCGAAGGGCTTCGGTTTTCGTTCGGGCGAACCGAACCTCACGAACAGACATGTTTGTTTGTCCAAAAAAAATAAATAAATAAATAAATAATTTCTAAACAACGTGTCTGTTCGAAAACTAAAAAATAAAAAACCGATAGAGAGTGGACCCGGAACCGAACCGAGCCGGCCGGACGGACGGCGGCGGCGCGCGCGCGGGAGGTGGACCGACCTAGCTTGACATAGGTCCTCTCTCTTCCACAAAAGTGGGGTACCCCTTGGGGCCCAAACCCATTTGTGAGGCTCAACTATTTGAACCCATCTCCCATCTCTCTTCTACCCTATGTGGGACACTTTCACCCACACACTTCTCATTCAATTCTATGGGATTTTGGTTCCAAAATCCCAACAAAATATTCGTATTTTGGAAGAGATCAAACTTGAAATTCGGGAAAATTTCAAAAAAGCCTTTTCTAAAAGAAAGGGTTCAAAGTGGACATTATCTCAGAAAATGGCGGTCAAGTTAGTTTAAAATAAGGGCCTGAACACGTTTTCTGGCCAAATCTTCGCCGGACATTTGTTTCCGACAACTAGAGGAGCGGAAAGTCAAAAATTCCAGCTAATAAAAAATGCTTAAAATGCTTAACAAAACAAAAATCCCAAATTAAACTCTTGAGTTCTTCGTGAAATCGTCGATTCTCCGTGCTTGAACCCCTCGTTCTTCCTCTCTCGATGCCTCAAGTCTGTTGCCCAATAGGAAATCGCTCCTCGCCCAAATTAGAGGCAGGGTTCTTCTGGCTTGAATCTCCCTTCAATAAAGTTAACATGGAGGTCAAATTGATTTTGGAATTTGCTTCGAACCAGCTGGATTTATAGCTTGAATCGAAGAATTCGTTTGCCGTCCGAAACAAACCCAAACCAATTATTGTTTACAAAGCCTCCTGAATTGAAGAATTCATTTGCTGTCCAAAGCCTCCTGAATAGAAGAATTTGTTTACTACAGTTAGTTGCACTCAGACATGAAGTGCGCCACTTCGAAGGAGGGCTGGAGGAGCGTCACTTTCATCTGAATTTCAGCGTCCTCTGGTTTTCTTCTTTCTACCGAGATCAGTGTGCTAAATTGGTGCATCTGATGCTTCGTCTGCCAAGAATAGGCTATTGCAGCGACATGTCGAAAAGGTGCGAGCATACCGCGGTATGTCACAGCACATATCGTGGTATACCACTCCGATGGCGGTGACTGCTGTGATGGTAGGAGGAATGTTTGCTTTGGCTTGTTTGTTCAGATTTGCGTGTGTACTCTGTATCATTTGGAATTGATGCATGTTAGTTATATTTTGTAATGGCAAGTGTATACATCATTTTGTAAAGGCAAGTGTATACATCATGCATTTTCTAATTGGATTTGCTGCCATCGGGGTCTTATCATCTTATGTGCCGGTCGTGCTCCCTGTTTTGCAAATTTTTAGTGTTTTCGTCTTGTTTTTTTCAAGTATATGTTTTGTGTTAACAACTAATCCAATTATTCGTGGGAGTTGTGAATCTTCTATATTCCACGAAGTAAAGACCTAGTGGAGTTGTCAGAATTAATTGTATTTGATCGACCAAACTGCTCTTTTGGCATTTGGTGTGATTTTGTTTTTGGACTGACCCGATCCAAACCCGACCCGACCCGATCCGATCCATCCGTTTGACACCCCTACCTGTACACAACGGGTGGACAATCAACAATGAAACAAGGTGTCCAAAATTTTCCTAACATACACTTACTTTGATTTATGGATGTGCATGAAAATGCTACGGCCAAAATTTTAACAAATCAGAACACCTACTTCAATTTTGCAGTATGTATGAAAATGCCTCTAGGGTTAGCTTGGGAAAATTACCAAGAAAATCTTAAACCTATTGCAATTGTGCTAATTCAATCCTAAACATTTTTGTGTTTGTGCCAAACTCATAGAATCAAATCAAATCGTGAAAAACTTATATGAATAACATTAATATGTACTAAAAATCATATACTTTTTAATGTCACTACACGCTAATGCTTCCTACTTTTAAGTATTCGAAATAGTTTAAAGAATAAATTATATAATTCTTACATGTCAAAACCATCGGCGACAATAGCAGCAGCAGTAGCAATAATAATACACTAGATTAAATTTAAAAATAACAATAACATCATCTTAAAAATTGAACCATATCCTAAAGCTCACTCTATTTCCACTCATTTATTGGCTCCATCCCCCCCCCCCAATTAAACGGATTACCATATCTCTTGTGGATCCCGCTCTTTAATTTAAGATTATTTCTTTTTTTAATTTTTTTTGTTTTGATTTTTCCATACATGGAACTACCCATACCCCTCTCAATATCATTTGTTGATTAAACGTGGGGCCCACTCTTGACTTAAGATTATTTTTTTGTCTTATTTCTTCTTTTTTGGTTTTTTCCTTTTCTTTTGCCATGTTTATCATTTGAACTATTTATTATATGTGTCAAGGAATAGTTTGAATTGATTTTGGAGAGTTAAGGCCTTTCAAAATAGAGTCTTCAATTAGGGAAATAAATTTAAAAGGATCTCATTCTTGTGGTAAAGTTTGTAAAGTCCCCAAATTCCATTATCCCAAAGAAGACCGGGCAGAATTGGCTTTGTTTTGGGCAAGATTGCATTGCTTTGGAAACAAAAGATTCGGTAAAAGGACACTACAAGTGCCATAACTTGTGTACGGCGATCACTACGGCGTCATAACTTTTTTTCGAATCCTTTGGTGCCAAGTCGGAGAAAAAGAGATCACTTTAGTGCCAATTTGGCCGGAAATTCAACGTGGCATTTTTTATTAATTTTTGACTCCGACGTGGCTCGCCAGAGGCTGAGTCAGCGTGTACAGTCAGCATTTTTTATTTTAAACAAATTTTTTTAGCATGTACAGTCAGCATTTTTTATTTTAAATATTTTTTTTTCTTTTTTTTTCTTCTTTCCTTTTTCTTTTCTTTTCTTTTTTTTCTTTTCTCCCCTCGCTGCCGGTTGCGGCCACCGGCAAAGCCCGGGAAGGGCCGGGCGAGGGCGGCCTTGCCCATGGCCGGCGAGGGGCGGCCGACCCTCGCCCGGCGACAGGCGAGGCCGGCCCTCGCCGGCGATGGGCGAGGGTCGCCCACGCCCGACTCGAGGCGAGGGCGACCCTCGCCCGCCCGGGCGAGGGCGACCCTCGCCGGCGTTGGGCGAGGAAGCCCTCGCCCGGGCGGGCAAGGGCGACGCTCGGGCGAGGGCGGCCCTCGCCTCGCCGGCCTCGCCTATCGCCGACGAGGGTCGGCCGCCCCTCGCCGGCCATGGGCAAGGCCGCCCTCGGCCAGCCCTTCCGGGGCTTCGCCGGTGGCCGCAACCGGTCGGCGAGGGGAGAAAAGAAAAAAAAGAAAAGAAAAGAAAAAGGAAAGAAGAAAAAAAATGAAAAAAATATTTAAAATAAAAAATGCTGATTGTACACACTGAAAAAATTTATTTAAAATAAAAAATGCTGACTGTACACGCTCGCCCTTCCGGCGAGCCACGTCGGAATTTTTATATTTTATATTTTATATTTTCTGAATTTTCTGAATTTTTATGGATTTTCTGAAATTTTTGAGTTTTTATGAATTTTTTAATTTTTTAATGAAATTTCTAATTTTCTAAAAAAAATCTAATTTTTTATGATTTTTTAAAAAAATTTCTAATTTTTTCAATTTATTATTTTTTTAGTAGAATTTTCGGATTTTTTTTCATTTTATTTATTTATTTATTATTATTATTATTTTGAATTTTCCCGCCGGGGAAAACGAACCGGACCGGCCCGGTTCGTCTTCTCCGGGAAGACCAGGGCCAAAAACGGCGCCGTTTGGTCTTTTTTCATTTAGGCATTTTAACGAACAATTGGTAGGCACAATTTTCAGTTTAAAGTTTTCGAGGCCGCCGGTTTGAACCCATCACCGACGACCTTCCGGCGACTATTTCGCCGTTCCGTTTGCACCATCATCAAGTCCACATATTCTAGTATCAGTTTAGTCCTATTAGGTCGCCATCGGACGTTCGCCGGCCGGTGAAAAACCGATTAGAAAATCCTAATATAACACTAACCTAAACAAAATTTTCCAGAACATTAATCCTAACACTAGCCGCCCTAGCCGTCTAAATCGGTTCTAACAACCATCAAAACATCAAACAAGGTCAGGAAAACTAACTTGAATGGCCCTACGGCCATGGCAATGCTCAGGCGAGGCTTCGAGTTTTCCGGCGAGGGGGTTTAATGCACGGCCGACTCGGTTTGTGCATTTTTAACCATTCAAAATGCAAACAAGCATACAAAAAAGTGATTAGAACAAGTTTTAGGCATCAATGTAACAAAATCAAGAGGAAATATGCACAAGCAAACCTAAAACCTATTCTGGAATTTCTGGAGAAAATATGATCGTGAGCGAAATTTGCCTTTTTCGTCCAATGATTAAACGAAATTGTTGAGGTGATCCGCGACTGCAGTGTTGTTCCTTGACACTTGATCTTCACTCAGGTGGCCGCGGCTTCGCCGGAACAGGTCTGGATGTGCCGGAACACGCTCGGTTTCAGGCCTTCACGAATGGTTTCGTCCCTGGTTCGCCGGTCGTGGAGGATCACAATCGGAGCCAATTTGCCGGTGTTTTCTAGTCGGAGAAAACGCCGATCACTCGGTCCTCGAATCCTCTACATGTCTCTAGCACCTTCTCTCTCTGTTTCTCGCTCTTTCTCTCTCTAATCTCTCTTTGGAATTTTTTCGAGCAGGTTCTTTACGCACCATAACATTTTTCGCCTTTTTGTTGATCAAATTCTCCTGCCCAAAATTCGTTATCACCGACTCGGAATCAGTTAGAATGATTCCCTGGCACCAGCTGGAGATTCTCCAGCTGGTACGTTCGATTTCCACGTGCTAGATTGATCGGGAGAGGTCGTCGAAGTCGCGGGTTCAAGATGTTTTTTCTGGGTTTAACGCATGTTGGGCAATCCGGGCGAAGGGGATGACCGACCCGGGTCGGGTCAGGTCGACCCGGCTGATGCGGTAGACCCGGGTTGGTCTAAAATCACTAATTAACCCGAATTTTGACCAAATTTTCCAAATTAAACCCCAGAATCGAATTACCCATGACATTTTACATCTAAATATGTGATTTTGCCCAATTTTTGTCTCAATTTAACCCAAGATTTTTAATTCACAACATTCGGGTTATTGGGGTTTTATTCAATTCAATGCCTTAATGACCTGATTAGGAAAATTTGATGCCAAAATTGGATTACCCACACCTGATTAACCCTAGGATTGATGGTCTTAGGATTCGACAATTTCGAATTGGACACGATTCCCAATTTGGGTTCAAAATTCCTAATTTCCAATTGATTTTTGGGGATTTTTTATTTATCTGTTAAATTATGCAATTATACTGACCATTATGCAATTAAAGGTCTTAGAATCATTTGTTGTGAAGACACTATGACCTAAAAATGACTAGAAAGTATTTAATTGAATTTTTGGCTCAATTTGGGTTTGATTTTGCCCAATTTTGGGAAAAACATATACCCGATTGAGATTTTCCAAAATTTATAATGTATTTATAAAATTGGATTTAAAATAAGACTAATGACTATTTTTATGGAATTTTCTGATTCCATTTGCTATTTTTGTTGATTTTCTCACCTATTTTGACTAAAAGAAAATAAGGAAAAATGCAGAAAAATGCTAAAAAATTATTTTTGGTTTAGAACTAGGTTTCTAGGCTTGGCCAAGGTTCCTAATCCTATTTTTGAGATTTTTGAAAATTTTGAAAAATGAGCTAAAAATTAGGTGTCAACAGGCACCGGAGGAAGCTCTTTGGTAGTTCAAGAAGCAAATCGATGCACTGAAGACGTAACAAGGGCGTTGCTCGAATAGGTGGGTGAGAATGTCATGGCCCAAAAAAATGGATCGTTCTCGAGGGTTCCTGAACAAAGGATTGTGACTGATCCATGAACGAGCAGGTGGACCTCAATGATTCTAAGTCTTAGAGTGTTCTTGTATATTCTAGACTACTCCTGGGGGCAGGTAAAATTGTAATTGTATCCTCTTGTAATAAATGGAAATAATCGGTAGATAAGGAAATGTGATCTCCACCATTAGATCGAGAAGAGATCAACGGATACGACTGAGCCCGTACTTGTATATAAAGAGTCTTCTCCCTTCATTTGTACATCTCATTCTCAAAAGAGCAATACAATTCCAGAGCTTCTCTTTCTAAGATTCTTGTGAGCGAGCAAGTGTGGGATCCTATCGACCCGTGATAGAGACATGGAGGCAAAGGGTAACACTAGGTTAATGACACTGGCATTGCTTGTGATGACAATGATGTTGATCGTTCGGCCACTGACCCTCGTTGAGGCCGAAATCGATTTCAGCCCGTGCGAAAAAAGATGCATGCTTCTATGCGGATTTTCCCCAATTGCCGGTGATTGTTATCCGGGCTGCGTATATGGGCTCTGCCCAGGGGCGAAACCATTCAAGGCCACCGCTCACTGCAATCTTGGTTGTGCGATGTCCAAGTGCTACAGAGTCTATTCGGGTACATTATATGAGCTAGCGTCAGTGAAAGGGTTAATGCAATTTGATTGATCTCATAATCTTATACTAATTTTTTTCATGGAAAACACTGGTTTTACATTAATGCCACTTGTGCTACTATTTCCGACCAAAAAATCATATGAATATCTTACGTTGGTTTTTGACGTTGTAGATGCCAAGCAAATTGAGGCCTGTTTGGATGGATGTTCGGACGGTTGCAAGAAATCTCTCCCTCTGCACTAGATCCGGAAGCTGCTCCAAGAAACCAGTGGAAATAAAAAAATAAATTGTTGAAAGGCCCTTGCGGTCCTAAGGAAATGAAAATCAAACCTTTGAGCACTATTGTAATGATTAGTTGGCAATAGCAAAATTCTCTGGATCTCCATGAAAAACAGACATGTTTTTGTGTTCTACTTCACACATATTTTTTTTTTGATAATTCCAAGGCAAGAGCGTAGAGACTTGATTACTTAAAATCATATAGCACCCCGCAACCCTCTGTTCCACGTTTAAGTCAAGTCAAATTATAAAAAAAAAATGAAGGAAAAATTACATATCAAACAAAGTACATATTCTGATGAAAGGTGGAAGGAGAAACAATAAACTAGTCGATGATTCCTCTTCATCGTAAATCTACCAAGTGTTTCGGCTGCGTCAGATTTCAAAAGGTGCTGTCGGAATAGGGCATTCCCATGTGCTATGAGAATCATCAAATGGAAAATCCTTTTCGAAGAATTATGAAAATTCACATCACTTGTCAAGCAGTGATTATTTTGGCATCTTGAATTTGCCTTCGCTGGAGCAATGCAAAATTACCTAGTCGGAAAATGTCAAAGTGATTTTTAGGCACATTTTGCTAGGCTCGCTTTCATAAAATGGCATGAGCTTTAATGTTTGGGATAAAGATAACCCAAACACTAAATCTCATCTACTGTAAGCTCTCAGTCTATCTTATCCCTTTTATCTGTTTGAGATTATAAGAATTTCCAAAAAAGTTTATCTCCTGGCTTTTTTAATTTTTTTTTCTCCTCTTCTATAACATGAAGCCTTTTATTGACCAATAAGGCCACCTTTCTCGCAAGAGCATGCATACCTTCCTTTGCATAAGCGTAGTCATTTTCTCGAGCAAAAAATTTTGTCGAGAAAGTATTTTCTTTACAATTTAATCTTCTATACATAGGAGACAATATATCTAGTTTCCTATCAACCATTTTTATTTATTAGAATTGTTTTATTTTTTCACGAGTAAAAGGAACATAATTGTTGGTGTCTTTTATTAGGAAAAACCATCACTTTTAGATTTTCTTTATAAAAGTTCTCCCTGTTTAAGCAGTTCCAAATAAATGCATGAACTTTAATGTAGTCTCTATTTACCAACGACTAATTGTAATAGCTAGAAAAGTTAGCCCTATGCATATGCGCCATGAGATGGCCATGCCACATAAGATAACAAGTTAACAAATCCTTCATTGCTAATAGGCATGCGGCCCTATTGATAGAGGGATTGGGGTGGGAGGGAGGGGGGGGGGGGGGGGGAGACACTAATATCATAGGTGCTGGATTCGATTTTTGCGTTTTGTAGGAGGCCGAACGAAAGCCAGAAAGTGATGGGAATTAGAGATTTGACAGACTTAAAATCCAATTTTGACTGTGCTGTCAATGCAAAATTACCTAATTGGAAAATGTCAAAGTGATTTTAGGCACATTTTGCTAGGCTCGCTTCCATAAATGGCATGAGCTTTAATGTTTGGGGGGGGGGGGAGACACTAGTATCACAGGTGCTGGATTCGATTTTTGCGTTTTGTAGGAGGCCGAACGAAAGCCAGAAAGTGATGGGAATTAGAGATTTGACAGACTTAAAATCCAATTTTGACTGTGCTGTCAATGCAAAATTACCTAATTGGAAAACGTCAAAGTGATTTTAGGCACATTTTGCTAGGCTCGCTTCCATAAATGGCATGAGCTTTAATGTTTGGGATCCCAAACATTAAAGCTCATGCCATTTATGGAAGCGAGCAATTAACCCAAACATTAAAACTCATCTGCCGTAAGCTGTCGGTCTATCTTATCTCTTATATCTAATTATATCTGTTTGAGATTATAAGAATTTCCAAAAAAGTTTATCTCCTGGCTTCTTTAAATATCTTTTTTCTCCTCTTCTATAACATGAAGCCTTTTATTGGCCACCTCTCTCGCAAGAGCATGCATATCTTCCTTTGCATAAGCGTAGTCATTTTCTCGAGCAAAAAATTTTGTCGAGAAAGTATTTACTTTACAATGTAATCTACTATACATACGAGAAAATATATCTAGTTTCCTATCAACCATTTTTATTTATTAGAATTGTTCAATTTATTTTTTCATGAGTAAAAAGAACATAATTGTTGGTGTCTTTTATTAGGAAAAACCATCACTTTTAGATTTTCTTTATAAAAGTTCTACTTGTTTAAGCAGTTCCAAATAAATGCATGAACTTTAACGCAGTCTCTATTTTCCAACGACTAATTGTAACATCTAGAAAAGTTAGCCCTATGCATATGGGCCACGAGATGGCCATGCCGCATAAGATAACAAGTTAACAAGTCTTTCATTGTCAATAGGCATGCGGCCTGCTAGTAAAGAGATTGGAGGGGTAGGGGGCTAGTATCAGGTGCGGAGTTCGACTCCCGCGCTCTGTAGGAGGTAGAACAAAAGTCAGAAAGTGATGGGAGTTAAAGACGGGACAAACCTGAAAAAGAAAATCCTTCATTTAAAGGCTACTCTTGTTTGAATATATTTCTCAAAAAAGAGCATTCTTTTAAACGTGGTCTTGACATAGAATGTTTTTATTTTATTTTTTTGAATTGAAATTCTGTTTGACTAGGTATCATCTACGAAATTACATTAGAAAGAGAGAGATGGAATTTGGGCTCCATTTGCTTTGTGAAAATGGATAATTTGGAAAATATTTTCCTAAAAATAATTGCTTGTATCTTTAAAATAATTGATCCATGGAAATTGTATTACTCATCGACTGCAATTTATGTCTGAACATTTTCGTGAACGATGGAGATCTTTTTCATTCATTCATTGATTTTTCTAAGTGATACAATCGATCATTTTAAAGAAAATATTTTTCAAGTCATTCATTTTCCGCAAAACAAATAGAGTAGTAGAGGCAATTTGAAGAGAATGATAATGACACTTTAAATGGCAGTGTTATTCCTTGGGAAAATTACCAAAAAAGTCCCAAACTTATTACAATTGTGCAAATTCAGTCATAAACTTTGTTTTTGTACCAATTAAGTTCTAAACCTTTTGCATTTGTGCCAATTTAGTTCATCCAATCAATTTTGGCTAGCCGGCACTAACGTTGACAATTTTTAATAATATTTAAATATTTTTTCAAAAATTTAAAATTTTAATTTTTTCCTTTTCTTTTCTTTTTTTTTCCCTTTCTTCTTGCTCTTGCCGGTCGTCGGACCGAGGTAATTGGCCAAAGGTGAGGACCAACAAGTTCGACCTTGCTGGCCCCTGGCGAGGCTCGCCCTCACCGAATCTGACAAAGGCGAGCCATGCTGGATTTGGCGAGGGCTCACCTTGCCACAGGTATACTAGTTTGGGATTTTTTGTGGTAAAAAAATTAGTTTTTTATAAATTTGTCAATGGTGTACCAGTTTAGGGTTTTTCGTGGTAATAACTCTTAATTAAAATTAAACTTGGCATCCGAAAACTAGTTGATACCTTGACTAGAAAAACTTTTGTAAATTGCTTAACTAAAAGTTGATTGTTTCTTATAGCAGTGGGTAAATTTAAGGCATTAGTAAGAAAGATAAATAAATATACCAAATGAGATAATTTCTAGAATATATTTAACGAACCTTAAAAGGGAACTCTTCTATCATTTTCTTTATGAAAAAATCTAGCCGTTTGAGCCACTTTCAAATAAGTGCGTGAATTTGGATGCTGTCCTTATTGAAGGGACGTATCGAGAACCGAAACAGAACGATCACGAAGAAAACAGAGAAAATAGACGATGCACGAATTTACCCAGGTTCACCCTCGATTAGGGCTACGTCCTGCAAAGAGATTTCACTATGTTTTCGGTTTACAACCACTCAACTCGTTACAATGATCAGAAAAACGAGCAAAATATATATATGCCCCAAACGGGCCCAAAACCTAAACCTATATGAAATCTCTTAATCTCGCACCATACGGGCCAGCCCAAACCCGTTGAGGTTTCGGGGGCGCTGCCCCCGCCCGCTCACCGACGAGCGGCAGCCGTCCGCTGACCGGGCAGTGGAACCCCCGTCGGGGGGCGCTGGCCCCGAACCCCCGCCCGCTGACCGGGCAGCGGGGCACCCATGTCGGGGGCGCTGCCCCCGAACCCCCGCATTCCGCACGTAGGGATCACATGTCGTCGGATAACACTTCAGTTTCCCTAAGCTCACGTGGGCGTACCCGGTGTGAAAAACAAGGGTCCCCGAAGTATTCGCCAACTCCAACACTTATTTCCAACGACTGAATGGTAACTGCTAGAAAAGTTAGCACTATGCATTTGCGCCACGAAATAGCCATGCGGCATAAGATGATAAGTTAACAAAGTCTCTAAAAGCGCGATAAGGTTTTATCTGTTAAAGTTTAAAAAACTGAGATTATTCCAGTTCTATTTGACTAGCTATCATCTATGAAAAGATGGTTTAATCATGGGATTATATAATCACCAACACACATATAATTGTATTTTCAAGAAATTAAAGTTGGAGTGAAGCGTAATGATTTTACGTATTACAAGGAGAATCGATATGAAAAGATTATTTTCTAAACACGACTTTATTAATCATAGCTTAACAGGTGTCCCAAGTAAGGCATTTTTCTAATTGTTCACATTTTTTCTAATTTATGGTAGGTTTAATTTTTTTATGGAGCGGTTTCATTCTGTCCATTGACATTTAGAACTGTTTGCAAAGGAGATGTTGAGGTCCAACCGTGTCTTGCGTACTCCAATTATAAAACTGATTAGATTTGAACCGTCCGCCTGGTCAAAACCTCAACATCGTCCAGTACAAATTACAATTGCCACTAATCGAGCACATACGTAATCGACACCCTTAAAAAAAATCAACATTCGATAGAAAAGTAGGTAAATTTCAGAAAAAAAATAGATAAACAATGGTAAATAACTCAAACGAGAATCGGTAATTCGAAACTAGTTGGCAATTTGATCGAGGTAAAGTTGGTGTTTCGCACAAGTAAAATAAGTTGATATATGGGTGGATTTTCTGATAGTTGTGAAAGTCTTACAATAATAATAGGCACTCTTTAATTTCACTTGCCAATTTTAAGCACTTTCCCAATAAATACATGACGTTAATGCTCTCTTTAGTTCCAGTTCCAACGACTGGCAAACACGATGTATGTGTGCCGCGAAATAGCCATGCAGGATAGACGACAAAAAAAAAATTCTATAGAAAAACGTTGTTGGCTGTACATATTTCTTCAGAAGGGGGCCATCATTTACGAAGAGAGGTCTCAAATATGGACTATATATAACGGGGAAAAGTGTCAAAAAAGTCCTAAACTTTTTGCATTTGTGTCAATTTAGTCCTAAATCTTTTTTTGATTCCCAATTCAGTCCTTCCGGCTAATTTTGGCCGGATTTTGCTAACGTGGACGTCGGCTGGCCTACATGGCATCACCAGCGATGACGTGGACAACTTTTAATAATATTTTCCAAATTTTTTTTTATTTTTTTCTTTTCTTTTTCTTTCCTCTTCTTCTTCCTCCAACCAGTCACTCGGCGACTGGTTGGAAGCCAGGGCCGGTCAGCCCCGCCGGCCAATGGCGAGGGCGGCGCGGCTCGCCCCTTGCCAGATGCTCGCGAGGGTGGCCTTGCGCTAGGCTAGGCTCACCCTCGCCTCGTTTGGTGAGGGTTGAGCCTCGCCGGCCATGGGGGAGGCCCGACCTCGCCAAATCCAGTGAGGTCGTGCCTCGCGCAGCCTAGCTCGAGGCCTCCCTTGCGGCCATCCGGCGAGGGCTCGAGCCTCGCACTAGGCTGGGTGAGGCTTGCCCTCGTTGGATCTGGCGAGGGTCAAGCCTTGCCAGCCATGGGGGAGGCTCGACCTCGCAAGATCCGGTGAGGTCACGCCTCAGCCAACCTAGCTTGAGGCCGCCCTCGCGGCCATCTAGCGAGGGCTCGAGCCTCGTGCTAGACTGGGCGAGGGTCGAGCCTCGTCAGCCATGGTTGAGGCCTGACCACGCCAGATCCGGCGAGGTCGTGTCTTGCCCAGCCGCTAGCGAGGCTTGCCTTCGCCGTTGCTGATGAGGGCAAGCCTTGCCAGTGGCCGGCGAGGCAAGCCTCACTAGCCCCGCCGGCCCTAGCCTGCAGCCGGTCGCCGGACCGGCGATTGGCTGGAGGAAGAAGAAAGGGAAAGAAAAAGAAATTTTAAAAATAAAAAGATTCAAAAAATATTAAAATATTATTAAAAGTTGTCTACGTCATCGTTGACGGTGCCACATAGGCCGACCGACGTCTACGTTAGCAAAATCATGCCAAAATTAGCCGAAAGGACTGAATTGGCATAAAAACAAAACGTTTAGGATTGAATTGACACCAAAAAAAGGTTTAGGACTAAATTGGCATCAATGCAAAAGGTTTATGACTTTTCTGACACTTTTCCCATATTTCATGTTATAAATTACTCATAAAGTGATTTTATTATCGGTGCTCTTAATTGAGAGAGTCATACATGATTCAAACTTTTCTTTTACCATCTTCCAAATACAAAGTTTTACCTTTTCGAGAACCAACATACTCGTATCTACAATCCTCTCGTGTCTAAGAGGCTTCATTTTGGCTTCCGAAACCTAGAGAACAATCACGATCTCGAAAGGAGGCCAAGAAATATGGGCTTCAAAAGCTAGGAGAAAGCGATGCCAAAGGCGATGACGATGGTGGTGGTGCTGATGATGTTGTGGGTCTCGCAGGCGCAAGACCCTTATAAATGGTGCAAGCTTGAATGTACTTTTATCAAGCCCAGAGAAGGTTGTATTTTGACGTGTATCGCGAACAAATGCAGACATCCGATCCCCGAAGGTGTCGGCTATTGCAGACTTGGTTGCGTGATCTCTACATGTTGGGGCTTCGGCAGTCATGTCGGTACGTGTTGCTGTTCTCGCCCCTCGAAAATTTCATTCTATATATCTCAATGATGTATGAAACAAAGCAACATTGTAACTTTTTAGGGAAAATTACCTAAAAAAGTTATAAACCTATTACACTTTTACCGATTTAATCTTAAACTTTTTAATCGTGCTAATTTTTTTTTAGTTAGAAATTTAATCATACTAATTGAGCCACAGATTATTTCACGTTTTTCATTTTGGTCGGATGGACTCAATTGGGAAAACATGAAAATGTTTAGATTTCAATTGGCACAATTAAAAAGTTTAGAACTGAAATGGCAAAAATGCAATAAGTCTAGGATTTTTTCAGTAATTTTCCATAACTTTTTAAGATGGAGTCTCTTATGAATCCTAGGAAAAATCATCATAAATTAATTGAAGCCTTTCGACTCGCACACGTTTTATTGTATGCTTCAATGAAAAATATTAGTAATATTTAGGGATGAAACAAATAAGGACGGTACATGCTGTATGAAAGGCATGTATCTGGGTAGAAATCTAGATGATTCAAGAAATCGACACCCCAATTAAAGCTATGTCAACAATATTGGCCTGTGTAAGCGTTACTTTATGTTGTTTTTCACAAAATTTAGACCATGTATTAAACTCACTTGTTTAGGTGATGGTAAATCGTGTTTTAAAAGACATTGAATCATTACCCCTTATAATTATTAGTGATGGCTAAAATCCCTTCGCAAAACGTCATCGGTAGGCTTGCCGTTAAAAGTTATTCAGCACGGCCCTAGCCGGCTATTGGGGACAGGCAGCCTGTTGTTAGAAGTTTGTATGAGGGTTGGGCATCCCATTCCTCGAAAGCCTTTGTGAACAACACAACGCTTTGATACCACTGAATATTTTCTTCTTTGTGAAAGTCTTCAAGAGTCAAGAGGGAGGACCGAAGCTTTTTTAGGGATGGCTGCAAACTAATTTAGGGACTACAAAAACCATCCAAAAATCCTAGTCTCACTGTCAATTTTCTTTGAATTTTGTTCAGAAGATCTTTCTTTAATGGTCCATTTATAGTCACACCTTATATGTCATGTTTTTCCGATCATTCCACTTCCCATAACATTCTAGATTTTACCACAACAGAACTATGTATGTCAGAATATTTTTTGCAGATTAAACTTCTATACGGATATCAGAGTTAGTGTGCATAAATTTCATGAGAAATTAGATTTTGCATTTTGCTTTTGTTGGTTGCCCTCTTAATCTTGCTTTTCTGCTTTCATGCAGATGCCAACAACGCGTCAAGATGCGCGGATGCATGTTCTAATAATTGCACAAATTCTTACAACAGTACCTCGATTTCGCATTTGAAGAACCAGAAAATTAATTGAAGAAGATATAGGTTCTTTTGTGTCTAAAATGAAGAGATGTGGAATAAAATAAGAGTTCACAGGCTGTTACTTTTACATGTCCTTTTCAAAATTCGAACGACTAAATCCAGATACGTAATAGGAACCGAGATCTTGCATTTGTGAACCGCAAATCAGGAGGGAGGTGAAATATAAAATTCCGCAAATTACTTAATATATGTATGGTGCCATAAGCATATATATAAATTAAGGAAGGAATCTCATAAAATATGGAGGGATATATTCACTAGAAGTCCTAAAACTTGTCACCAAAGTGTAATTGAGTCTTAAAACTAAAACTTGTCAAATTGGTTCAATCGAGTCCTAAAGTTAACACCGTCCAATTTGACTAACGGAAAATACTGACGTGACTTTTTTATTATTTTTTTATATCCTACGTGGCGATGAAGTAGCTTTTTTTATCATTATTTTAATATTAATTTTATTTAAATTACATTTAAAAATAAGCTAAAATGTAAAAAAAAAAAAAAAAAGGGGAGGAGGAGGATAGGCAGGGAGGAAGGGCTTGCCCTCCCCGCCACCACCATCCCACCATTGCCGAGAGAGGCCGGCGAGGTTGGGGGGACGGCAAGCGGGGGTCACCGGCACCTAGCAAGGGCCGACGACCCTCATCGACCGCAGGCGAGGGCCTGCGAGCCCTCCCCCAGATTAGGCGAGGGTCGCTGGCCCTTGCCCAGACCTTGTCGAGGGTCGCCAGTGGTGGTCGACCCCCGCCTACCGTCCCCCCACCCTCGCCGGCCCCTCCCAGCGATGGTGAGGTAACGGCAGCGGTGGGGAGGGCAAGCCCTCCCTCCCCGCTTGTCCTCCTCTTCTTCTTTTTTTAGCATATTTTTTAATTTTAATTTAAATAAAAGTAGTATTAAAAATCAAATTTGGAACAAAACGACATCGTTTTAGCCACGTCATCGCCACATAAGAGAGAGAAAATATTAAAATAAATCACCTCAATGCCACGTCAGCATTTTTCGTTAGTAAGTTTGACGGTGTTAACTTTAGGATTCATTTGAACCAATTTGGCAAATTTTAACACTTGATTGCATTTTTTGTAAGTTTTAGGACTTATTTGTACTTTGGTGACAAGTTTTAGGACTTCTAGTGAACATATCCCAAATATGAAATATCAAGGAACAACCACCATCTGTGACAAAGGTATACTGATTTCGAGTATATATTATGACTTCTATGCATGTGAAGATATTGCTACCTGCATTTTACTAACAAAAGAATCACATTGAGAAGGAAATTAAACATTATTATATGTTATTTCACGAAAATTACATCATAGAATACGGAACTATACTATGAAAAAAGATAAATATATTATAAAATACAATAAAGTTACATCATCTTATAAAAAAATTATGAATAGATTAAATCGGAACATACACATCGAATAGTACACTCAGGAACAAATTGATAGACTCATTTGCAATTCAGAAAATTATAGATTAACCTAATAAATACATCATTTAGACTTCGAATCAATCAACTCTCACGATACGAGTCGAGAATCAATCAATTTTGATGACTATGATCCATAAATAATTGCTTACTCCATATATTCATCTATGGCTGCTGTGGTACTTGCTCTGCGTCGCCAATGACAAAAAGTAAGGACAGAACAGAGGGATGTTTTTCGATAACTTTGGTTTTGTCTGGCTGAAAACTGCCAAGCGAAACGAATCAAGAATCAATCAGTTTTGATGACCATGATCCTCAAATAATTACTTACTCCATATATTCATCCATGGCTGCTGTGGTACATGCTCTACGTTGCCAATAACAAGAAGAAAGGATAGAATAGAGAGATATTTTTCGATGACTTTCTGTTCGTCTGAAAACTGCCAAGACACAGTCAATGCATGACTTAATTAGCAAAAAAATTATCCAAAAAGTCATAAACACATTGCATTTTTATCGATTCAATCCTAAACCTTTCAATTTTACCAATTAAGTCATAAACCATTTCACATTTTGCTAATTGAGTCCATCCAGCCAATTTTGGCCAGAAATTGCTAACGTTAACATTGGGCGTCCTACGTGGCACGGTCGACGTTGACATGAATAATTTTTAATAATATTTCATATTTTTTCAAATATTTATTTTCTTTTATTTTCTTGGTTTTTGTTATAAACCTCTGGTCGGCGAGGGCCGCGACGCTCTCTCCCAGACCGAGAGAGGGCGTCGCGGCCCCACCTAGATCCAAGCGAGGGCATTGCGCCCTCACTGGCCACAGATGAGGGCGTCGCGCCCTCGCCGGCAGGCGGCCTCGCTGGCTGGAGGTTTTAAAAAACAAAGAAAAAAAAGAAAAGAAAAGGAAAAATTGAAAAGAAGAAAAAGAAAAGAAAAACTAAAAAAAAAATCGAAAACATAATAAAATATCATTAAAAATTGTCCGCGCTATCACTGGCTGTGCTACGTAGGACAACTGACGTCCACATTAGCGATTTCCGGCCAAAATTGATCGAAGGGACTCAATTGGAAAAACGTGAAAAAGTTTAGGACTCAATTGGCAAAATTATAAAGTTTAGGACTGAATTGGTGAAAGTGCAATAAATTTAGGACTTTTTGAATAATTTTTTCATTAATTAGCTATGGCGAAACTGTTCCTTTTTTTAGTTGTTGCATGGCTTAATTAATGTGAATTTTTTACTTTTCTTTTAACAATGGATGAATATCTAGAGATCTTGCATCCAACAAATCATTGATCCCCACCAAGTATGGCAGTCCTTTGAGTCTATTCCATTCACTTTATAATCTGTCGAAACACACAAATTCGTTCCGCTATACTACAGTAATCTAAGTAAATGCACAGATGTGGCCATTTGAATTCAAGTCTGCATGGACGTACGTGATCACTTGAGTAAACAGCGATGGAGCCAGGAATTCCGTCGAGGGGACAAACAGTTTTTGTCATTTATGATTTTGGATCCATTCGTGGCTAAATAAATGTATCAAGATTACCGGCATAAGAAACTTATTTAAGAAAGGATACAAAGAACATAAAAGATGATAAATAATCAATATTTGCATAATAACAACAATAGCTCGAAATATGAGGAAATAAAATATCAATTCTATTCTTACAAAAGTTGTACTCGCTCAGGGTAAATTTATTACAGATATACCAGTTTGGGTTTCTCGTGTTTGTTTGGACATATATGTGGTAAATTTGCCCAGATCTGGCGAGGCCAACCTCGCCGTCGCCACCCCCGGCGACGGCGAGGTCGGCCTCACCTTGGCCGGGCGAGGTTGGCCTCGCTCGACCTCGTGATCTGGCGAGGTCGACCTCACCATCGCCGGGGGTGGCGACGGCGAGGTCGGCCTCGCTCAACCTCACCATCGCCGGGCGTGGCGACGGCAAGGTCGACCTCGCTCAACCTCGCCGTGATCTGGCGAGGTCAACCTCACCATCGCCGGGGGTGGCGACGGCAAGGTCGGCCTCGCCCGGCCATGGCAAGGCCGACCTCACCGTCGCGACCGGCGAGGCCGGCGGTGAGGGCCGCGACGCCCTCGCCGGCCATGGCCAAGGAAAAAAAAGAAAGAAATATTAAAAAATTCAAAATATTATTAATAAAAAAAAATTGTGTAGTTACCAAACGCATTTCTATTCTAAGAATAGAAATTTTGGACAGATTACTAAACGCCTTCAAATGCTTAGAAATTATTCCCGGCAGTGAATAAAAAAGAATAATTTCGATCGAATTTGTTCTCGAGTACAGAATGGTTGCCATGCGTACCCTAAGTGTTCCTTTTTGATAGTTTGGTCCACATGGATTTGGATGGCACGATCATAATTTACATCATAATTATGTTATTGCTGTCCAGAACTATCAGTTTGGGCAAAGTGCTACGTCATGAGGCCGTGAAGAAGATATATTACATGCAAATCATCTAGTGCCGGCTGTGCAGCATGCTGCTTGTCTGTTAACTAGGTTGGAGGTGAATATGTTCTTAGGTACGAAAGCCACCTAATCAGACACCTCCTAATTCATTAAAAAAAGGGAAGAAGAGAAAGAAATGCGCAGCAACAGGGGCGTGATTTGAAAGGGTGAGTTCAGATTCGTTACAATTCTGATGACTCTTTGGAGCTAAAAATGAGAAAATTAATGTTTTCTTATAGGGAAAAGTGCTAAAAAAGTCCTAAACCTTTTGCATTAGTGCCAATTTAGTCATAAACCTTTTTTTGGTGTCAATTCAGCCCTAAACCTTTTGCATTTGTGTCAATTTAGTCCTAAACCTTTTTTTGGTGCCAATTCAGTCCTAAACCTTTTAAATTGGTGCCAATTCAGTCCTAAACCTTTTGTTTTTGTGCCAATTTAGTCCTTCCGGCCAATTTTGACCGGAATTTGCCGACGTGGACGCCAGCCGGCCGGCGGCCGGTCACCGGCGCCGACGTGGACAACTTTAATAATATTTTAATGTTTTTTTGAATTTTTATTTTTTTTTCCTTTTTTTTTATTTTTTTTTTGGGTCTTCCCTCCTTCCTGATTGCCAAAGAAGGAGTAAAAAAAGTGCAACCCCTTTTTTTTTTGTCTGGTCTCATCCTATCCTGATTGCGAAATCTTACTCTCTCACTCAGGCATCCCACCCAGCCTACCGATAAGGTGGGGAATTGAACTCTCCACCTCCTATTCACAAGTGGGAAGGGTAGCCACTGAGGTAACCCCTAGTTGTTAGCGTGACCCCTTTGAAACGAACCCTTTTTTCCATAATCCAAAAGTAGAGTGAGCATAATCGGCTTTAATTTGGGCAAAATTGCCTTGCTTCAGGAACAAAAGATTCAACCAACGCTAATATGGGAAATAGGATTAAATAAATTCACTTTTTTCCTTAAGTAGAGAAAATCGTGTTTAATAATATCCATATTGGTCAAATTAGATGTTAATTTAAACAAAAGATTCAACCAACCGAAGTGATGCTTTCTAGAGGAGCGCGGCGATGACAAGTGAAGCTCAGTGACGGCAAAATTGTTTGATTATCACCAGCAATCCTGCAAAAAAAAAAAAAAGTTTCTAGCGCGATGGCAAGAGACTCTTCTAACGCGACGAAGACTGACAATATTGGTCTTCTCCATTAGGTTACTGTTGACAAAAAAAAATGATATGGTCATTGATACACACGTTCCAGACACGTGAACGAGGAAAACATGTAAATGGCATGTGAGCAAGGATAAAAATAATCATATGCATAGCACATGAACACCATCATGCACGTTTAAACTATCGACGGGCATAGGAGTTAACACGCGGCGATCGATGACTATATTCTTTAATGTAACGTGTCCAGTTCTCGAAATACGACAACGGATGGTTGGTATTTGCCAATATGAGCGCCGGCGGTAAATTTTCAATAAAGGAATTTCAAATACCATTCAAAACTTGAAATGGTCAACATGGTTAGCATTAGGAATGCACAAGGTGGAGGGAACAATTACTATTCAGGAACCAGTGTGGAACCATCATCGATGACTATAAAGTAGTTAACACATGATGAAGACAGTAATTCAAGAACATGATGCTTGCGGAAATGAAGGAGTATGAATGAGATTGACAGAAGTTACTTGAAGAAGCACAACTGCTGAACATCATCAAGGAACGATTACTACACCTTCACTATAAATACCATCGGCCAACCCACAAAGGCCCTCCACACAAATCAAACAAAATGTTATCTTTCAATTATAAACTTTACCGCACACTACTTTCAATTCCCCAATTGTAGCTTTCATATCCGTATTATCAATTAAATTCCGACGTGATATTTCAAATAGTCAGATCTTATCGTCGATTAAATTCCGGCATAGTTTGTTTACATTTGTACTCACTGTACTTTCTAGGCTTTGTAGTCGATTATATTTCGGCACGATTCAAGTTTGTATAGTTTTGATCGAAGTGAAGTTGATTCCATAGTTTGCCTGGATACCTCTTGTCCGAAATCGCCACAAATTTCGGTCTCTTTTGTTTACAAAACCGAAGAACGACTTTCGATGAAAGATACATTGTCACGGGAACCAATTCTGGCGAAACAGTTATTGGATTGCCTCGCTAAGGTCGTTGGTGAGACGCTGAAGGACACGCACGAAACAATGTTGGAGTCGCGTTGGCCCCAGAATTAATCTGAGCTCTCGCTCGGGATTCGCCGGCTCGTCGGAAGTGTTCTTGAACGTTGCAGGCAACAAGAGGGGCGAAGGCTTGAGGTCCACGTTACAAAGACTCGCTTGGGTACACTAGCATAGGGCCGCCAAGAAGCTGAGCGCATCAGCAGGAACAATAGACGTGGGGACCTACGGGCTGAGATACCACCGGCGCGAGGCTGAGGGCCGTATGTTTTGTCAGGCGAATTCCAGGGCTGATCACTTGGAGGTGTCGAAACCAAACCGGAAAACCGGAACTGAAACCAAAATTTCGTGCATTTTCGGTTTGGTTGGGGTTAAGGTTTGAATAATGAAAAAACAACCATTTTTTATTGCGGTTTGGATAGTTTCGGTTCGGCACCTCTTCTTAATGTGTTTGGGATGACTAAACATTATCTGTCTTTGCCAAAGGAGAACTTCAATCGTGCAATCCACCATCGAGCCATTGAAATTTATTCAACGCCGACATTCTTTAAAGTGACTAAAAGCAATACAATATTAATATTAACATTTTTATTTAGGGTGGGTTCGAATTTGATCCCTAATTATTATGTAATGAATAGCATAAATTGATTGCCAAAATTTAGATGTCAACATGCTATTATGTATTTTATTTATTTATTTTATCATTCTTAATTTTGTTTTGGTCAAATTGTCACTCTCACTTCTTCTTTTTTTTTTTTTTGGTCGAAGTGACTCTCACTTCAAAGGCTTACTTTTATGATAAATTTGTTTTTGGGTTAGTCTCACAATATTTTCTATATTAAAGGATTGGTGGTTTTTTTCTACAATCGATAAAGACACTTTTATGCACGAAATGTAATAAGTTTTTTGGGCATGTGAAAATATACTAAAAACAATGACGTAAAAATGTTATGCACTTTCAGACACGTTATTATTTTTTCGTAGACACACCATGATCCATGATTATATTTTCCATAAAAAAAATAGTGAAATTTAACTATTTTATATTAATTTTTTCTTAGTTTAGGAAAAACTTGATTTAATTAAATATGATCATATTCACATTGGGAATGTAATTGTGCTTTTACTTTGGGATATCTTTAAAGTAGTTTTTTTTACAGGAGAATTAGGTATTTTGAAAATGTCTTTCTTCTGGAGTGCTAAAGTATATAGAGGTAAAATATGATAATAAAAAAGAAAAAGATTACAAGGTGGTGTTGGTATGAATGGTAATACCCACTTAAGAAATGAAAGAAAAACCATGTTAAATTCTTAACATTGGCAATGAGAATCTGCCCAGAAAAAGCAAAAACGGAAAAAGAATAAATTTAGGTCCGCCATTTTAAATTTCAATTGCATTTTTATAGGCAATTTCGTCTCTTTAGCGAAAATGGGAGATTTAGTCATAATGGGAAGTCGTAATAGCCCCACAAGAAAAGAAAATCCCAACTTGAAAATAACCACCCATAATCAGCAGGTTTATCAAGTATTATTGTAACAATATGTTTGGGAATTACAATTATCTTTCTCCTTTGGGTTGATGACTTGGGAAATCCACATCCTCAAATAAAATCTCCCTCCATCCAAAAAAGTAGAAATTATCAACGGCTAAAAGCATTAACTCTGACCTATGCGGTCGCATTATTTGTTTGGTAAGGATGGATAGAATTACTATATAGACAAATGAAGATTATCCCAGTGTCCTGCGTCTATATAAACAGCATAATCACATGACTAAACCAAAACACAGCAAATAGACTACGAATCATTACTCATTTGAAAACAAATCAAACATGGATGTCAAGAGTTGTGCTAAATTAGCGGTGCTGATGCTGGTGGCCATGATACCGTTGCAGGCATCCGCCGCCGAGGTGAATTCATTGAAATCGGCCTTTTGCAAGTTCCATTGCTTTACGGCTTGTATTGTGTTCCCTGACTATAATGCTTGCCATCTCCCGTGCTACAAGAATTGTATGGGCGCAGCGGAGGTTGCTATACCCGAAAGCCAATGCAACCTCGATTGCATGGTGTCCAAATGTGTTGACTTGCGACCCGGTACGAAAATAAAACCTTCACCTTTTATATAGAGAAGATGACTGTATTTTCTTCATTCAATTATGATAGCAAATAGGCTAAAACCTTCGACTTTTGTTTGATCATTAGACTGCTCGCAAAAGCAAGAGATTTTTAATGTTGTTTTATGGAATAAAAATCTATTATCTCTATTGTTCGTACGTTTGGGATCCATTTGCTTTGCAGACAACTTGATTTTTCCAGAAAATGACTGCGTTTTTCAAGGAATTTACTTTTGTTTGGCTGGACATGAAATTTGTTTCCTATGCTTGTTAACAAGAAACTCTAAAACTTTTCTTACATATTTTCTTGGGATCGGTCCTTGAGATTTGGGTTTATGCGACAAGTCTAGGCATTGAGGAAATTTATTACATGGTTTGTAAATCATAAAGATCAATATCATTTGGACTATTAATCAAGTGCATCACCATATTATAAATCACGTGTGTTCTGCATGATTAATGGTTCGGATGGGCTTCGTCTACATAATCTTTAATACACCATACAATAGTTTTTTCGGGCATCAAGACCTTGATTTCTTCATTTGGAGTCATTTTTTCCAAGCTTTGAATGGCCAATGACAATGATTGAGGTCTTAATGAATTCGGAAAAAACGAATTTTGATTTTTAAAAGCATGGTTCTTATTGTCGACAATTGACAATGAAAAATATTTTTGTAGCCCCATTTTTCCAAAGAAACATACGATGTAATACTAGAAAAAAAAACACCCTTAGTGTAGGTGGATATTAATTAATTCTGGACTCTGGGAAAAATTATACCTAATAAAAATTCTTTTAACTATATAGTTTTATTGTATTTCAATATTTAGAGATGTGTAATATGGGTTTTTATGTACTTTTTTTTTATTGCAGACGCCAAGAATGTCGAAGGCTGTGTGAATTCATGCTCGGAAAATTGCAAGAAATCTTAAGCCACTCAAGAGTTTGGAGGATCGTATTCGCAATTAAAGCGAAATAATAAGGCTTGTATTTTTCATAGAAGAATGTATGGGACAAAAAGGAATACTACAATCAAAGGGCATTTTGCTATGCTCACCTAATTAATTGTCATTGGGCTTCTTAAAATTTCTCATCTCCTTATCGTTTTATGTCAAATAGATATTGCCTATCCTACCATTTGTGTCGTTGAAATGTTTTCTGATAGAATGACAATTTATTGACCGAAAAATATTCGTATTTTGGAAGAGATCAAACTTGAAATTCGGGAAAATTTCAAAAAAAGCCTTTTCTAAAAGAAAGGGTTCAAAGTGGACATTGTCTCAAAAAGGGGCGGTCAAGTTAGTTTAAAATAAGGGCCTGAACACGTTTTCTGGCCAAATCTTCGCCGGACATTTGTTTCCGACAACTAGAGGAGCGGAAAGTCAAAAATTCCAGCTAATAAAAAATGCTTAAAATGCTTAACAAAACAAAAATCCCAAATTAAACTCTTGAGTTCTTCGTGAAATCGTCGATTCTCCGTGCTTGAACCCCTCGTTCTTCCTCTCTCGATGCCTCAAGTCTGTTGCCCAATAGGAAATCGCTCCTCGCCCAAATTAGAGGCAGGGTTCTTCTGGCTTGAATCTCCCTTCAATAAAGTTAACATGGAGGTCAAATTGATTTTGGAATTTGCTTCGAACCAGCTGGATTTATAGCTTGAATCGAAGAATTCGTTTGCCGTCCGAAACAAACCCAAACCAATTATTGTTGACAAAGCCTCCTGAATAGAAGACTTTGTTTACTACAGTTAGTTGCACTCAGACATGAAGTGCGCCGCTTCGAAGGAGGGCTGGAGGAGCGTCACTTTCATCTGAATTTCAGCGTCCTCTGGTTTTCTTCTTTCTACCGAGATCAGTGTGCGAAATTGGTGCATCTGATCCTTCGTCTGCCAAGAATAGGCTATTGCAGCGACATGTCGAAAAGGTGCGAGCATACCGCGGTATGTCACAGCACATATCGTGGTATATCACTCCGATGGCAGCGACTGCTGTGATGGTAGGAGGAATGTTTGCTTTGGCTTGTTTGTTCAGATTTGCGTGTGTACTCTGTATCATTTGGAATTGATGCATGTGAGTTATATTTTGTAATGGCAAGTGTATACATCATTTTGTAATGGCAAGTGTATACATCATGCTTTTTCTAATTGGATTTGCTGCCATCGGGGTCTTATGTGCCGGTCGTGCTCCCTGTTTTGCAAATTTTTAGTGTTTTCGTCTTGTTTTTTTCAAGTATATGTTTTGTGTTAACAACTAATCCAATTATTCGTGGGAGTTGTGAATCTTCTATATTCCACGAAGTAAAGACCTAGTGGAGTTGTCAGAATTAATTGTATTTGATCGACCAAACTGCTCTTTTGGCATTTGGTGCAATTTTGTTTATGGACTGGCCCGACCCAAACCCGACCCGACCCAACCCGATCCATCCGTTTGACACCCCTACCTGTACACAACGGGTGGACAATCAACAATGAAACAAGGTGTCCAAAATTTTCCTAACATAACACTTACTTCGATTTATGGATGTGCATGAAAATGCTACGGCCAAAATTTTAACAAATCAGAACACCTACTTCAATTTTGCAGTATGTATGAAAATGCCTCTAGGGTTAGCTTGGGAAAATTACCAAGAAAGTCTTAAACCTATTGCAATTGTGCTAATTCAATCCTAAACCTTTTTGTGTTTGTGCCAAACTCATAGAATCAAATCAAATCGTGAAAAAATTATATGAATAACATTAATATGTACTAAAAATCATATACTTTTTAATGCCACTACACGCTAATGCTTCTTACTTTTAAATATTCGAAATAGTTTAAAGAATAAATTATATAATTCTTACATGTCAAAACCATAGGCGACAGCAGCAGCAGCAGCAATAATAATACACTAGATTAAATTTAAAAATAACAATAACATCATCTTAAAAATTGAACCATATCCTAAAGCTCACTCTATTTTCACTCATTTATTGGCTCCATCCCTCCCCCCCAATTAAACGGATTACAATATCTCTTGTGGATCCCGCTCTTTAATTTATTATTATTTATTTTTTTAAATTTTTTTGTTTTGATTTTTCCATACATGGAAGTTGGAACTACCCATACCCCTCTCAATATCATTTGTTGATTAAACGTGGGCCCCACTCTTGACTTAAGATTATTTTTTTGTCTTCTTTCTTCTTTTTTGGTTTTTTCCTTTTCTTTTGCCATGTTTATCATTTGAACTATTTATTATATGTGTCAAGGAATAGTTTGAATTGATTTTGGAGAGTTAAGGCCTTTCAAAATAGAGTCTTCAATTAGGGAAATAAATTTAAAAGGATCTCATTCTTGTGGTAAAGTTTGTAAAGTCCCTAAATTCCATTATCCCAAAGAAGACCGGGCAGAATTGGCTTTGTTTTGGGCAAGATTGCATTGCTTTGGAAACAAAAGATTCCATCTACCCTAATTCGGGATATATAAAAAAAAAAAAGGTGAGGTTATTCTCACCTCTATATGACTAGATTCACTCAGTTTCACTGGATCAACCAAATTATCTTTGATGGTTTCCACATTTGTATGATTTCCTTCTATTTAGATAATTTCTTATTACGATTTTCTTTCAAATATAACTTAACACTGTTCAGAAAATAAAAATTGCCCTTCCTCTTCAGCATTGCTGTCGTGCAAGTTACCCATTTTTTTGTCACTCTTACTGAAAATGCTTACTTTTATGCTACATTTGTTAGTTGTTATTTGATTAGTGTCGGAAAATATTATCAAATTACTTTATTTTTCAAATCAAAGAAATTGGTGATTTTTTCTACCATCAAGACACATTTTTGTCATAACATATAAGAAGTTTTGGGAGCATCTGGAAGTACACTTAGGCTACGTTTGACAGTCAGGATAAAATTCAAGATATGATAACATTTATCATATCCTGTGTTTGGTGCATGCCCAAGATAGGATAAAGTCGGATATAAGGGGAATATAATACGGATAAAATTATTCCACGGGGGATGTGGGATAAAGGTGGATAGGATTTCTAATATCCATAATATAAAAAGTTATTTTTTTCGAATAACAAACTGGTTAAATTAATAATATTAAAATAAAATTTGAATATAAATAATAATCTAATTCTAATATAAAAAAATTCAAAATAACAAAAAATAACAACAATTTCGTTTTTATTCCTATTTTTATTTATATATTCAAATTTCTTTCTATCTTATGATATAAATTCCATATATATAAATGAATAAATATTTAGTATTTATATTTATTACATATTGTAAGTATATTAGTATAGTTTACTATTTAATAAAATTTTATTAAAGAGTAATGGAAGGGAAAAAAGAAATAAAAAAAGAAAAAAAGAGAGGCATAAATAATAAAAAAATAAGCAAATAAAAACAAAGTAGGCAAGAGTGTCATGAGAGATTCTTACCATTTCTGTTTGTGCAATTTTTAGTTTCATTTACGCTGACATATCGTTCATAGCAAATAATAGACATGATAATATATGAAATAATCCGATTTTATTACTACGATTCACCGAACGGTAGTTAGGATATAGCAAAATCTCTGGATTTCATATCATATCCTATCTAGTTCTATCCTAACTAAAAATCTAGACGACCAAACGCAGCCTTAAAACATTGACATGAAAAAGGTTATGCACATTGAGACACCTCATTATTTCTTTGTCCATAAATAATAAATGAAGTTTAGCCATTATTTTAATTTTTTTCTTATGTTAGGCAATTAAATTTGATTTGGTTAAATTTAATCTTATTGAAGACTGTAAATGGTAACTTTCTACATGTGCAGAACTAACTAGCTATCTAAATTGTGTAGAATTTTCTTGAGAGTAAAATGGTTTCCTCTCAGGTCTCCGTTCTCTTTTCTCTATTTATAGAGAGTGAGAAGCGATTTTGTAACATCCCCAATTTGAACCGAAATGACTAAGGGAAAATGACCATGAAATTGCTGAGAGGATCGATCCAAGGGTCGGTTATGGATTGGCTGGTATGGTCGGAACGGGTACTGAAAGGATCGGTCGAAGGATCGCCCATGGATCGATCAAGGGATCGATAATGGAATGACTTCCCAATCACGCAAGTCAATTGTGACATAATTCATTTTGTTCTACACATCACCCACTTTATTATTCGGAAATGGCGACGTGCTTGCCAACATCACATCGAATCTCAAATTGTTGCAATTTTTTTTTTTTAAGAATGAAATTTTATTGAATCCGAAAGTACTTAAACACCACAGCCAACAACCGAGACATCAAAACAAAGTAAATTCCAAACCGTTGTAGTTTTTTTTTTTGGTCAGGCCAAACTGTCGTAGTTTATTAGCTCATTTCTAGACATTTGGTAACGGGGATGTCATTCTCATGGGAATACTGATCAAAGAGGATTTTGTAAGCTCAAAACCCTTGTATATCAACCTTTTGTCAATAATAAATAAATAAAAGAGTAAAAACTAGGGCAAAAGCCATAAAAAAAAACCTTATCTCAAACTTGTATTTATGTAATACATTTACCCTGTCAAAGTTTTGTCAATGCGGACCATTAAAAATTTACCTACATTGACGCTGACATGGCATTTGAAGTGATTTAAGTGAAATAAAAACGACAGTTATTTTGACCGAAAAATCAATTGACGGAACCTTGATGGAGGGCGAATAATGTGTTACATGGATACAAATTTGGATTAAGAGAAAAAAGTTCAAGATAAATGTTACAAAGTGAGCATGATTTGGAAAATGTGTAACAGTGAATATAATTTGGGGGTTTTTGTCGCTTTCTCCCTAAAACAAATCCCGTGCGCAAGTGCCAGTTTTTTTCGATTGACAAATCAGAAAATGAAAGGGCCAAAAAATAAATCAAGAAGATAAAAGGATTTGCTTTTTTTTTTTTTTTCCTTTTCTTTTTCTTTTCTCGAATTTACTCCAAAGAGGCCATTCGAGGAACACGTCGGGTCGCTCTCCCCTGGCGTGTCCTCTTTCCATTTTCAGGCCCGCCTCTCTCGATTTCGGTCGGCCAAATTCAATCGAACGAAAATCGACACCACCATCCCCCCCGAAAAATTAGGGTTCATCAGTCGCCGTCGATGATGCCCGCTCAATGGAACAGTTTCCGCCCTTGAGCAGCTGCTCCTCCTCCTCCTCCGGCGTTCGTTTCCGGCTCGGGCCCCGTCGTCGCCGGCGCTAGGTTTTTTCCCCCGGCGTTCTTCCCCCGTGTGATTTTTTCCGGTCGTTTTGTGTTTCCGTCGCTCCCGGCCGGTTCGTCTATGGCGAGCGCGAATCCGGCGCACTTGCGGGCGCGCGGCGGGCCGGTGAGGGTCGAGGAGGCGGAGGAGGACGACGAGGAGGAGCTCGAGGACGGGGGCACCGACGACGGCGCCGATGAGGTGGAGGTGGAGGCCGGTGGAGTTTATGCGGATTCCGTGGGGGGGGACTATGACCGCCGTCGGCGTCGTCGCCGCGGTAGTATCGCGAGTGGCGGCGGGACGAGGGGTGGTGTCGTGGCGCCTTCGAGGACGAGCGAGCTCACGCTCTCTTTCGAAGGGGAAGTGTACGTGTTCCCGGCTGTTACGCACGAAAAGGTACGTGCTTTGTTGGGAAGTGAGTAGTTTCGAGTGAGCTGAGGGTGTATGGTTTGAGCTAGCTTTTTGGCTCGTATTGTGCTTGAACTTGTTTGCTCTCGTTGAATGTGAGCTGCTGGTCATCTACAGTTTGGTATTATGCTTATTCGGTTGAGTTTTGAGGCCAATGAGCTTGCAGCTCTTTAGTACTTCTGGTCAAGTAATGGGTCAATGCTGAAGTTGGTTGAAATTCTAGGCGTTCTGCTTTTCTTTTTTTTTTTTTGAAAATGGGAAAAATTATGTTTTTTGGCCTCGATAATTCTCGATTTACACGAAGCAGTTAAAGGTTATACTTACATCTGATATGCAGGTAGAGTAAAGGTATTTGGGTTTTCCTTTTTTGAGGGGCGTACATGTTTGTTAATCTGGAAGGACGATACATGTGCGGTGTTATGAAATAAGATTGTTTTGGGTCCCCTGTTTAGCAGTGCTTGTACCATTTCAAGGTTCTAAGTTTTATGCTTAGGAAAGAGATGAGAAAGCATGCATCTGTAGTGAGTATGCGTTATATGGTATTGTATGCCACTAGCTCCTTTTGATAGGCATTGATGTGGAACGTCAAAAGCGACTAGAGAACTCGTGTTTTTATCTGTTTCCAGCATTTCGACATTGGTAATTGTGATTCGGATGAGTTACAACTCTTGGCAAAAGATACAGTTTGGATTTTGCCATGATATTTTCTGAATGTTGGTTGAAAGGCTTTGCCTTTGTATTTTGTCAGCTTATTTTTCTCCAACAATCTGTAACTATTACTCTTGTCACTGCATTTAGAGACCAATTCCACGCGTGTTACCCGTCATGCGATGGATATTGATGGATTTTCTGCAATTTGTTTGCCAGGTGCAGGCAGTGCTTTTGCTTCTAGGAGGACCCGATGTACCAACCGCTGTGCCTACATTTGAAGTCCCTTATGCTCAAAGTACTATGGTATGCAGATGGTTGTTTTTCCGAGAACTTACAGTTTCTTATGTGTAAATTTTTAATGAGTTATCACCATGTATTAGGATGTGGTTGACACGTCAAAGCGGTCTAATCTTTCCAGAAGAATAGCCTCTTTGGTTAGGTTTCGGGAGAAGCGCAAGGAGAGATGTTTTGACAAGAAGATTAGGTATACTGTGCGAAAAGAGGTTGCCCAGAGGTTAGATCAATATTTCACCTTGTTGGCAGTTATTTCATCTTTGTCAGAGATGCTAAGTCGGTGATTTTCTTTGAAAAGTATTGTTGAACCAAATCATGGAGCATAGGAGTGATTCCAGAATGTTAGCCATCATCAATTCTATTGCATAACGCAAAATATAACAGAGTTAAAAATTGATAGCACATTAATGTGGCTCTTCTTACACTCATCATTAATGGGCTTTGCTCCACTGAAAACTTGGTGTTGATTTGATTCATTCTCCTCTCGTCATCATGCAAACAGGATGCATCGGAAAAATGGGCAGTTTGCTTCAATAAAAGAAGGTTCAGGTGCCAGTAGTTTGGATTTAGCCCAAAGTTGTCATCAGGATGGTACTCCCCCTCCAGAAACTGTGTGAGTCCCTCATTTGCTTTGGCATTGTCAATGTGAGCATTGGAAAATATATGTCTGAGATTCTTTTTTGTCTGGCACATCCACCCATCTCTCTCTCTCTCTCTCTCTCAGGTTGAGACTTGACACTCATTTTATGTAATTGTTTCTTTGGTTGATGTTTCAGTGCCCGGAGATGTCAACATTGTGGTGTTAGTGAAAATGCAACTCCTGCTATGCGTCGTGGGCCAGCTGGACCAAGGACTTTATGTAATGCCTGTGGTTTAATGTGGGCGAATAAGGTTCTTGACATCGGAATTTAGGTTTCAAAGATATGCTTGCACCTGCATTTCTTGTGATATTTCCTTAGAATTTGTACTGGGTAGCCTTTCTTGTTAATTGAAATATGATACCATTGTGCTTTCCCATTCTACCTTTACGTAGGTTCCATCAATTTTTGAGAGACGTGCTTTAAATATGGAGCTGCTAGGAAAGAGGGCTACTGTTGGATGGATTAATATTAGTTTTTGCTTTTGATGTGGTGGTCTTCAATGTGCCAAATAGAATGAATTTGCTCACCAATAATGAAAGTGACATAGGCGCACATATCTTCATTTACTGTTGCAGATAGTGTAGGAGCATAAATTCCTGATAAAAAGATAAATTGTAAATTTCCTTAATGAGTTAATTACGTGATAGGTTCATCAACATTTTCTATATTCACATTGTAGAACAATGTCATTGGTCAAGCGGGCACTTGCTATCTAAGTCTAAGTTTTGGTTCAAGTAAGATGACATATTATAAGTGATAAGAAGTGTTTTATGTAAAACTATTTAATAGTCTACCCTGTCATTTTCCTTTTCGATGATAATTTTTGTCATAGTGTTCTACAGTATACTAGTTTTGTAGCAAACTTGTTGAGTGTGGATATGGTTTTTGAAGCAATATATAATGTTTATTTTCATTGAGCTCACTGATTTTATCAGAATATTTATCAAATTTTCTTCTATGAACCTACAGGGAACATTGAGGGATCTCAGTAAGGGAGGAAGAAATCTTTCTCTAGACCAAAGTGAACTGGTATGTTCCATTAGATTTCACTTTGCCTGGTTATGATGCATCAGTTTGTTACCTCTTTGCCAAACATTGTTAAATATGATTTTGTATGCATACTCAATTCGCTGCACCCTACTTACAATAGTTTAATTCTATGGAAGATAGATGAAAACGTCACTTGTACCTATCCACAGGGAACCCCAGATGTCAAGCCTTTGATTATTGATGGTCAACATTTCTCTAGCAATAAGGATGATCTTGTGAGTTTCTTTCAAACTACTCAAAGTCAATTAGTAGCTTCTGAGGTTTTTTTACTCTTTCAATAATAGTCCATGCAGGTAATTTCTGGAGAGACTTCTACAGCTGACATTAAGAGATTATCTGATCCTTCAATCAACCCCAGTGGTGAAGTAGACGATCAAATGGTGCTCACTTTTTTCCATTTTAATTAGTCACATACCACGCTGACATTGTTAATCTGCTGAACTAGAGGAGTCAAATGACCAGTTCTTTGGTGATTTGAATGATGGAAACCAATTGATTTTACATGTCCATTACTTGGTCGAGTGTTTCTTTTACAAATGATTTTTCTGATCATAAGGATGTGTTTTCTCTGTTAGTTGTTTCCCATTTCAGTTGCTGCTATGTGTGGTCATATTGATTGGTTGAGAGTCCTTAAAAGCTCTCTTATTCAATGAGAATTAGATCCAAGAGCATTATCTTAATGTAGGGTTGATGGGGAGAGTTAAGAAAGCAAATGAGAAGAGGCTCTTTTACAGTCTTTCAGTGCTGCGTTTGATTGCCAGTACAGGGTTAAGGATAGGATAGGATAAGATGAAATGAGAAATGTGGGGGGTATATTGTTTAGTGAAATGTTGGATATCTCAGCAGATATTGTATTAAAAATAACAATAAAAAATTCAAAAAGTTGGTCAAAAAAGGGGTTGGGGGTCTCGGGAGTCTGGGAAGCTGACCATCGCGAGCCACCATAGTCGTGGCCAGCCCAGCAACAACCGTCTGTTGCAGTGGTCAGGGACCACCACGACAGTCAAACAGAGACATGAGCTCGGGAGTCAGATCTGGATTTGGTTCTTGGCTGCGAGGGTGACCACCGAACAGTGGTCTAAAGAGCCGGCGTGATGGTTGACCACCCACGAATGTAGAAACAGAGACAGGGAGAGAGAGACCGGACGGTGGGGGGTTGAGACGCTCAAATCTCGGATACAATGATGGTCACCTGAGTTGTGTGACCACCTTGACAGGGTCACCCGAGGGGTGTGACCAACGTGCAGTGATCACCAACAATGCCAACAATGGTGGTGCGGTTGGCGTCGTCTACGGCAGAAGGAAATCTGTGCAACTGTTTTTTTTTTTCAGTGTTTTATTCTTATGTGGGTGGAATAGAATCATCCCACCCCTAGCCCCCAGATAAGTTATCTGGGATTTTATCCGGACTTATCCAGGGTCTCCAAATGCCGGATAGGATAAATTTTTTTATCCTATCCGGTGTTTCTATTGCAAATCCATGTGCTGTTAAGAGTTAGGTTGAAGAATCATGGATGGAACAAGCAGTAATGTTTTTTAATCTGAAGTAATGGCCCTTCTACATTTTGTTGGGTACTTGTTATTGAAAAAGGGAAGCGGAGTTAGAAAGAGAAATTTGGAGTTATAAAATGCTGGTGGGGCTGAGAGGCTCAAATCTCAGGTGATTACTGCAATGATGGTCGTTTGAGTTGCGCGACCACTGTGACGGGGTTGCTTAGGGGGATTTGATAAACATGCACTAATAACTAAGTGTATTGGTCAGTTGACTCAAAAATTTGATTTCTCGATCACGTTGCCCTCACATGAACGCCTATTCATTAAACAGGCACCGCAGGATTTCCTCAGCCTACCAATTTTGTTTATTTTATTGCATCATTGAATTGTATTTTAATTATGAAATCAAACTGGTCAATATTTTCTTATTCAAGGTTGATTGTGTACTGTGTAAGCCATATATAAATACTTTGATATGTTTCAGAGGATGTGTCGAACAAATTAGAATAAGACCTAGCTTGCATGTTAATGGCTGTCATCTCTGGTGCACTAACATAAAGTAATCCCTATTGACATGGCTTTTCTGCAGATAACCACTGCTGATTATTAACCTTGCATTATATAGGAGTTTGGGTTAGAGATGTTTGTTAGGTTACTACATATTACCTTGATTTCTCTGACTAGAGTGATGTGCTGCAATCAACAATTGGACACAAATGATAAATTCTCTACCTTTTGGGAACAATTTATGTCCCCTTTGAAAAAGTCGGATGCTACACTACATGGCGTTAGAACTTTTTAGCCATTCTTGATGAAACGAAACTCCTTTATCTATCTCATTTGTAATGTAATAACTATGCCTCTGCCTGTTTCATTTGTGATGGATCAATTTGAGGCTTGGACTGCATTTTCGGACTCATAATCAGAGTTTGATGATAAGTTTAGCAAGGCACTTGGTTTTTATCCATATAGTGATGTGAAAAAGATACTATAGATAAAAACCTGACATGCAATTGGATGGGAAATGGTGACTTCAACTTTGACAGAAGAAATTTGTTATCTTCTAGTTTTAATGATCATACACCTGATGTTGAGATACAGATTTTAAATTCAATGGCATGGGCTTGATGATAATCCTTTTAATTTGGATTGCTGACTTTGTCTGCTCACGTGTACTGTATCTGCTCTGATATGCTCCAAAGAGAGTTATAAGTTAAAAGGATTTCTTTGTAATTTAAATCCTTTTGATCTAATAAAAGGGTGTTACCTTCCGTGGTAGCACTAACAGATTTTTCTATTCTCAATTCTCTCGTCTGTCTCTTTCTCTCTCTCCATACCACCACAGTGCTTTTTCTGTGCAGGACTTTCGTGAAACTGCTGCCGATCTAACAAGCACGTTGCCCATGGGAATCATGCATTCTTCAGCTGATGATGATGAGCAGGTACTTAACCGTGATAATATTTGAGATGTCCATCTGTTCTTTACTGTCCTTTAATTATAAACGTTTCTATAATCCCAGAAGCTCCTCTCTCTCTCTTATATATAATATAAAAGGGGAATAGATATGAATAAGGAAGTCCTACTATGCACATCTCTTGGAGCCTTTATTTTCAAGAGCTCCTCACGCAAACCGCAAGTACCATCCAATTCCATCATTATTTGTGCAGACATTGCATATAATCATACAGCTAAAATTGTGGATTTGGCTTTCCTTTGCTTTAATAGAGAAACATATATAGCCAATGGGAAGCCTTGTCTTTGTTAGTTATGTATATTTAGTATTCTCTCACAGTATACATTCCAAACCTTGTACAGCCTGTACTGGTGGATAGCTGAAAAAAGTTGAATATTTTTTTCCTGAACTTGAGTTAATTAGGACTGATAGGGAGACTTACTGGTACTGGTACATTTCTTCTTTTTAAATTTGCATCTATTCAGGCTCCTAATTCACGAATCAAGACACTTTGATCTGTAAAGCTCATAGCTACCAGTCTCTGGGAGTCTGCGTGTTCCTTTCAATCTACATTCCTAAGCAGAAATTTGGTTTGACTCACTGACACAGGACTTATCATGGTCTTCATTTGAAAGGTTAGACAAAGAACCTCTGAGTACTCATCTTCAGAGGGCCCCACCAAAACCTTCAGCATATCCGAGAAAAAGTTACCACTTAGCTGTCATCAGTGGATTCTGAGAAAGTTTTATTTCACACTTGCACTTTCTGCACCCTATAGCTTCATTTCATTGAGCTCATGATTCAGATCATTGATAGCCTCCAATAACATTTTTCTCCAACTTACTGCCTTCCACATGCTCCATTGATAACAAAGAGAAATGTATGATAAACTTGGTTGCAGAGATCTGTTTACCTTTCTATTTTCTTTCTCGATCAACAGATATTGGTTGGAAAAAGCTTCTAGTGGATTCACTCCTTTTTCTGAAACTAGGGAATAATGTTTTAAAAGCTGGAGGTAGCATGTATTATGTGATGACCTGTATGGTTTAAATAATTAGGTTAGTCCTCCTCACTGATGTCCTAGACAGCATTGCTTTCTCCGTGCACGTCCTGTAGGACATGCATGATAGGGTATCAACGAGTATTGTGTTTCCAAGGGAAAGTTAGCTTTGGAGAGATCAAGTATATTATTGAGCATCATTTAAGGTATATTCCCAGTGGCAATATGATGCTCTGGTGAAAACATCGGACTCCATGTAAGGGCAGATATTAAAACAGGAAACGGTGAAAAGTTATCAATAGAAATTCTTCCGAAAAACCTTCAAGATATGGATGTCAAGGAAGGTGGGAATGACGGTACAAGACTGAAAGAAAATATGTTACCAACTTTTGTTGGACATAAATGTAGTTCATGCCGTGTTGCTCCCATGAGGTTACATAGTGACATGTTTTGCACTTTGTGTATTGTTTCTTTTCTTTTTGGATCTATTAACGCCATTTAATTGTTAAGAAGAATCAAGACAAGCTCCTAGTTGTAGAACCTTGTTGCAAGGTCTCTGTTTGATTTTTGACTTCCCGTTATCTTGTTCTCTGTTTCATTTGGAAAATGCGAGGAACTGAAACATCTAGATGCAAGATGAGAAAAGGCCAAGACATTTTGGCATTTTGTAAAGACAAGTTTGTTGAACTTTTTAGCGGTTTTTCCAGTACAAATTATAATCAATCGAAGCACTTCAGTCTTCAGTTCTATGACTGCAGTCAATAGCTGTCAATTGTTTCGCAAAGTCCTAGTCTTTCGCCTTTGGTTGCAGCAAATTGACAGTGATTGTTTTTCTTATTTTGTAAGGTGTTTGAATTGCAGGGAACTCTGGTTGAGCTTGCTAATCCATCAGATACAGACATCGATATTCCTGCTAACTTTGATTAGAAGGTAATGTAGCTACCATGAGACTGTCAAAGAAATTGGTAATAACAGAGCTTATTAGCTTGCTCTGGATTAATTTTCCTCGTGGTTCCAGGTTATAAGTTACCTTCTCTTTGGAAAAGATTGGTGAATCCTAGAGGCTGTGCTTGTGACCACCATGCAATCAAATCTTGTGAGCTGAGGGTGATACTTTTATTAACTCTAGCCGTGATTAATTTTAAACCTATTGTATGTATGAAAACTAGATAGTGTGAATGCATCCTACCAGCCTATTCCCTGTAATTTGCCTTTCAGGGCTGTAGTTAAGGCATATGTTAGCGTTTGTGATTAACATAGCTTGACATAGACATGTGCTGCATGGGTTGCTCTCTTGAGACATCCCCCAATGTAAATTTAAAGAAGCAGCACTTCAGTAATCAATAGCAAGGCTCATTCATCTTAAGATCATTTTGTTGTTGCTTCTGATTCAGCCATATGGATAAGTGCTGGAGATGTCTCTCTTATTTTCAACTTCTGGCTTAGTTCTTTTGCTGCAATTTTGCCAACCATACAAATATCATTGCCCTTCATTCATGCAAAAGCAGTTCTACTGGGGGAGCTAATAGTTACTGTGAGAAACGATCGATGACCAGGGCTAATTTCAGGTGCCTTTTAGTCGGGAAGAATCATGTACACGTTAATTAGGTAGTTAGTCTCAATCACGTGTTGAGTTGCCAGCTTGAACCTTGTTTGAATAACTATATTGGGGTTATGGTTCAAAATGAATTTGATATAGCCAGATTCACTTGATGAAAAAGGGCATTTTTCACATCCAACGATGTTAGATAGAGCATCAAAGAACACTGAGAACACTGAAGGCTTCAGTAAAATACATTGTACCAGGTCACGAGGTAGGTTTATCATTTTGTCGAAAAATGTACCTCCTTATGGAAATATTACATGGTTTCGCCTTACACTCATGCGATTTGGTTCATAGTATCACGTACGATATTATTTGTGTTAGGTTACCCCTCAAAATCTTGTAATTAACCCAGTTGATCTTGGTTTGTCATCTTGCCAAGAAAATATTTGGGCAGAAAAGAACCAAAAAAAATATTGGGAATGCTCTGTTTACTTTAGGGATGCTCTGTTCAAAGTGGCCCCTGGAGATATTTTGTCACGTCGATTTGCTCTCATACTCTTACTAATAAGATAAATACGACCAATACTATACGCTCTTATACTCTTACTAAGATGCATACCACCAATACTATACTAAAGGTCATCGGTACTAGACATGTACTGGTAATGAAAGGGATTGATAAACTTTGACGGACCGACTAATGGCGATCGTGGATCTACCACCGCTGATCTCAGGGCCATTGGAAGTAAATTGGGTCCTAAGCCCACTGAGATAGATAAGCGCAAGTCCTTTGGCCGAATGAAGAATCACATGAATGTCACCATCGATAGTCGGGGAGCCATTCAACGTTGGCAAGGCTTTTTCCTAATAATCTTACATAAAGCTTGTTGGACAATGGCCTTCTATGCAAGTTGGAAAGAAACGACGCAGCTCTTCAGGGTATAGAATTCGAAGACGAAAAGGTTTGAACTTATGATAGTTAGACTAGTATGGTCTTAAAGCTCAAGGAATTAAGTGGTGTATTACTTTTGAGCATGTTCATAATTGAACATTGATTCGGCAAAGCAAATACAAAGGGGAGGAACAAGACAAGGTTCTACTTTAGACTTCGCCTTATGAAGTTTCGAAGTTTAATGTGGATGGATCTTCTTTTGGTACTCCAGGACCATGAGCTGGCTGATACTAATGAACCTGAAGTCTTAAGTTAAATCCCTAATTGTCTCGATGTTTCCTAAACTTTTTTTGATTATCTGCATACTCAGGACGCATTGCTCATCTATTCTAGTTCCTATGGATGGTTGGCTTTCCATCTTAGCTTTTGAGTGTAACTTGGTCGTTGCTTTGCTTAATCTCATATGAAAATGATGGCAAATGTAGATTTCCTTTAAACTTAGTGATGTCAATTCAATGTTCGGGGTTGTAACTTTAATTTAAGCTCTACAGATTGGCTTTAGTTTCTAAAGTCGTATTGCAATGTTTCGTCGATAAAAATATTTCTCGAAAAGAAAAAATAGGCGTAGATCCAAGAAGAATGAACAATCACCGAGTACTAATCGACGAAGTTTGATGATTGAATGGTTTAGATCAAGACCAACACTGGTGATCTCACAGGACGAGCAGCGGCTACAGGATCAATTGACGATAGTTCTGGACCAAATACTGTTCAGTGGTGATCAAAGACTAACTATCAATGACCGGGGAACGACCACCAACAATCGAAAACTAATTCGTTGTAACCAAGGCTAGATCAATGCTTAGGTTCGCAAGAAAGAGAGTCCAATCGAGGCTGATTATGACAAACATTCAGCACTCAAAATCAAACAAAGGCAACTTCCGATCGACCCGACAACCTGAGACTGAACAACCAGGACTTGCAGATCGACCCGACAACCTGAGACTGAACAACCAGGACTTGCAGCCGAACGACGCCGACTTGTGTATTGGCAACTAGTCACTGAGGTGCAATTTTGAACTGGAGCTCAAAATTGGGCCATTCGGACATCTCGAATCGATCAGTTCTAGAGGCACAGTGACGAGAAGAGTTCGAAGACCCACTGTCGGCTCTTCCAGTGTTTTTGCTAGCCTAGGGGAAAAAAGTAGCGAGAGGTCAAAATCCTGATACAGACTAAGCAAAAGCGTTGGGGTTTGAAGGAAATTGCAGGGTCGGCAGTACCTCAGAGCATGTCATGGTAGGCCATCTCTTGTCAAGTTAGAGTCAGTCTGTTAAGGCATTAAACCTGTCAAATTCTCGGGCATCCATCCATCAGGAGAGAGAGAGAGAGAGAGAGAGAGAGTGGGACTTCTCATTTATTTCCAATGATGTGAATTCCTTTACATACAAAATTTTACAACTTTGCTCATTAGCGAGCTCGTATACTTTCCTAACAAGAAGCTACAACAATATACAAACAAATAAGTGATCTGTTGTAGGTAATTGAGCAGTATGTGAGAAACTCGCTCAACCTAGACAATTAATTTACCACGGATATAACTAATTCAAAATGTCTCAACCCGCCGCAATTCAAAATTTTTTACTTGCTCTTCTTAATCATGCACAGACAGGTATCTCCCCGCTGATAAGAGCAAGATTCAAGGGCTTCATGTGCTCTTAAATAATGCATTTCTATTCATGGAAATCTTCATAGGGAGAGGATCCGCTGGAAGAGTCGCTCTCAAACGCTGTAGTCTCCCTTGGAGAAGACGGAAGGGATTCTCTTGCTTGTGACGATGAACCTGACAAGACATAGCAATATATGAGTCTCAAGACCAACTTTGAAGCATTCAGATCATGGCAAGCGAGTGGACCAATGCTCTTAAACCAGTTAAATATGCGATAATGTAGTAACTGCAAAAAGTAAAGAGAGAGACAGAGAGAGAGAGAATCCAGGACGAGAGAAAAAAAGAATTCCAGAACCAGCATCCCAAGCAGTATCTTAGGCCTTTCTGAAAGGGATTTTGAACCTTTGGTTGTTTAACAATACCAGCTTGGCACAGAATTTCTAGGAGATGAAACCTCGATCCCACCAGCAGTATCACGTGGCAGAAGTCCAAAAGCTATGAAAGTTAGCGGATACAAACTTCTAGCTCACTGACAATAGGTTGGCCATAATCTCTCTCGCTCTCTCTCTCTCTCTCACACACACACACACACACCCTGGACGTGAATGAGGATATCAATGTGTTTATACAGTTTTACCGGTTTGAAGTGGAGGAGCTAGATTCGCTGACAGTTCCACAAAACCTTTTTCTTTTCTGGTCCTCTTTGACTTCTCAGCTAGAGGCGAATAGAGGGCCAAAGGTATAATCCTGACAAATTGGAGAAAGAAAAACCACAAACCTTTCTGCCCTCTGGTGCGGAACTTCATCGTGTGTCGCCTAATGAGCCTCTTTGCTTTAGTTATGGTGAGCTGCCTAGCAAATGGAGAGAACTCCAAATCACTTTCACTCCATTCACCGTCATTTTCTGCTTCACCCCGCATTGTCCGTAGAACAAACTTCTTTGCCTTGCGACGTTGGGTGTTGAAAAGGCCTCTTATGGAAGTAACAAAACCATCACCTGCTCCGTCACTGGTACGCTTAGGCCAGGATATAGGATACTGTTCATTCTTCTCAGCCGGACCTCCTTCATCATCACTAAAATTTAGATCGCTGTCAGGAATACCAGTCCCATTGTGCTCTCTCTGGCTATGTGCCTTGTCTTTGAATTTTTTACCCTGCACGATATGTGGGGAAAGAAATATAAAGACGAAAATAATGGAAAAGGCTTAGCACCTCAAAAGACGAAAAGGCTTGTTGGGGAAAAGCATGGTCAACCATGTCAAAGTCTAAAAGCTTTAGCATGAGTCCCAACCGAAGGAAAAATATCACAATTTAGTGGTGTAGGTTGCAATTAAAGGCCACTCAATCAGGTTGCAATTAAAGGCCACTCAATTTGGATCTTTGTTTATCATGACTCTTCAATACCTGCATTCCGGTCACGGACTTCAGGACTCCCCAGATAATATGCTTCTTCACTCGCGAGAAGAGTCGTCTCCATGTGCCAGTAAACTCCACACGGTGAAATGTATCCATGAGCAACTTAAGATCATTCACAACAAATCTCGATCCTTCATAAGTTACCAACAGCTCCACCTATGCCAAAGAAAAAGAAGACTTCAGACGAGATGAGGTTGCTGCAGTTCTATTGCAACAACATTATTATGCATGGATAAGAGCAACCTGACTGATCTTGATATTGTGAAACTCCATTAGCTTTCGCGGTCTAGATCTTTTCTCATTGTGTGACTTTCCTAATTTCTTCTCTTCATGAGATGACCGACCAGATTTGGCGGGTCTTGAATCCTTGAGTTTGTTTCGAGAAGATTCATCTTGTTGCTCGGCAAAACCAAGTGGCCCACTCTTTGAGGAAGAAATGGCTGAAGAGTGAAGCTGTAAAACTAGTTCATTGGCAACAGATTCTGCAACATTTTCTTCCCATGATCTGTCAAAGGAGGATGTCCTTCTCAATTCCGGGGTAGTACCACAGACGAGGTTTGCTTTAAAGTTCTGCACCTTAGACGGCTTCAACCAGTTCCAGAGTTATTAAAAAACAAAGAGAGTCAGTAAGTTCTGATTTCAATGCTAGTGCTACATAATGAAAAAAGTCCATCAATATGATAAAGACAACAAAATTGGTCTGCATCACATGGGTAACTGATAGGAAGACTAACAATCATCAAGTGCAAAAAAATACCAGTTACTAGAATTAATATACTAATTACCCAAGCTGTACTTCTGCAAATTTCCCACTAATGCCATGATAAGGTAAATATAGGAAACCAGAAAATAGCAACAATCAAGTACTGATTGGCCAAATAAATCTCGGTAGAAGCAATCATATACTAGTTGCTTGAATAATAATGATTTACAGGTTTCCCATCAATGACACATTAAATAATTGAGGAACTCACTTGCAGTGTATCTGCTGGAGAGGACTGACTATTTGAGGGTACTGTAGGGACAGTAGATTTATAAGTAACTTCAGATTCTCTTGTTGAGGAAACATTTGATGTTGATGCATCCTGAGAGGAGCCTTTCTTCGCCCGTTTGGAGCTGACAGTAGTTGAAACCTTCCAGACTTCCTGCATTGTTGTAAACTATCAATTGCCAGCCTTGAAAAGGTTTACTGAAAACTATCAAAAGGACTACTTCTAAGGAGAATTGTCACAAATGTAGAAGAGAGCAAAGTCTAATCTAACCTGTCGTCTTTGAGAATCCTGCTCCTCTTCAGGGAAAAAATATTCCCACATCATTCTGTACATTGTCTCGGTCAAATGGATCCTGAGGGGGTAAATATCTACCTACAATGTCGGAAAATGGGTTGAACAAGACAACCTGTCATAATGAAATTTCAAGTTTCTATAGTATGTGCAAGTTTCAATTTTCTGAATTTATCCGCAATTCAAGCCCAACGTCTTTACACGATTTAAAAGCATATGCTCCTGCAGCCACTATATTATAACAGGGTTGTGACTATAGAAACAAACTGCATTACCTGGAAAAGTTCAAGAGGAGAATTCCCATCCTTGGGAGCTCCTTGTTTTGCATCGACCCGAAGCATGACCTCTCTGAAGATGGAAAAAGTGAAATATTCAACAATTCTTCAAATATAGTAAGAGAAATTTCACAAGGCACTTGTCTGACCTACCGGGAAAAAAATTTACACAGCACTTAACAATGCAAAAGAATGATATCTGAAAAATATAAAAGCATAGATAAAGCATGGAGATTTGAAAAGCAGTCAAATACTAAGCAAGTAACAATGCCTAGAAGACAAGTAATTAAAATGATAATGCAATACACATAGAAACGCTAATCTGTGCATGATGAAGAAAATATCTGAAGACTCGTCCATACATACAGTCAAAATATTCCTACTAGTATTGTCAAGAGTGGAATATATGACTACAACAGCGACGGCGGTTATTATTATGTGAGAGGTAAAAGACGAGGAATAGATAATTATTTGCCGAAAGATCAAGCACGATAGAATAAGTTAATTCGAAGGAGATTCTCAGAATCGTGAAGTAGGATCACATTCGGAAAGCCAGAAAGACAAACCAAAAACGAAATGCAATAGCAATAAATGTCATCGTTGGACGAATATCACATTTAAGCTTTGCAACTATAGAAATGCAGAGACCAACATATCAACAAGCAATACTAAAAACATAACATGACTAAGCATTGGCAGCAAAAGTACTTACTTTCCCCATTCAGGTGGAGGATTCCACGCAGATAAAAGCATATCGGACTTGGCATCAGGCAGGCAGTTCCTAACAACAACGTACTTAGTCGTAAAACGAGCAACGCCAACGTCCTTGTAGTCCCGGTCAAAATCATAAATCTGCCAGAATATTTATATTGAGGTACATACTCCATTATCATATGAATAACTCAAAGATAGTAAACAGTAGCTTCAGTTTGCCAAAAAGCAAATTTTAGACAGGTAGCAACCTCTAACCTAAAGAAGTGAGTATGAGAACAAGCTCATCTACAACTTTTCAGGTAGTATTCTTTGACTACTAGTTCAACAAATCCAGAGAGAAAAGAAAACAGAACCAACAAAAATGAGTATCATATGGAATATTTCATCTCTAGAACCATGGCCAATTTTAGACATCAACAAGTGCGATAGCTGACCACGAACGAGAACACTTTGATGTGACAAGATGCAATTTCATCATGGGTGAAAGCTAAATCTGACTATAATTATAGGAAACAAAACCCATGCGCTATCCTTTGACGTACTCACCATGTCATTTATCTCAGCCTCGGCAAAAGATTTACCATCTACAAGCATGCTCCAAACCACTTTGTTGATTTGTAAAGATATACGCATAGCATATGATGGACTTTTATTCTTCTCCTTCTCCATTAGTCGTAACTGGGCGGCTTTTTGTAGAGCCGCCCTAAGTGCTAAAGATGCTACCTTCCTTGATTTTTGTGCATTTAAAAGCTCTCTCTGAAGTCTTTGAACCTGCATAAATGAAGCTTGTATGCTTTGTGATGCAATACCCCAAAAGAAAAAAAAAATGCCATAATATCGATAGCAATTCAAAGGCAAAATTAAAAGCACGTGGAATGCATTGTTCATATTGCAAAGACTACCCAAAACTAAAAAAGCCGCAAATAACATCAAAACCATTCATAGAAAGAAAGGAACAGATACAAACAAAAGCCTTTTTATAAAAGACCAATCAAATCCTCGGAAAAAATCAACTAACATAACTGTCAGAAAGCCTTTATCTAATGTCCAGATTATTATTAAGAAGTTAAGGTTAAGAAGACAATTGTTTCAGTCAGAGACAGAAACTTCTGGACAGATGCCACCTAATACTATTAGAAATAATGCAGCAATAATGGGGTCATGTTACTGAATTCAACCTTCCATATCAAAGTTGCATGTCAAATTTTGACTTGCTATGACCGGACTGGCACCTCAGATAGGAATGCAAACATATGAGACAACAGATCAGAAAACTATGCATGTGACCACAAAATAAATTTAAAAAAGTGATTAGCACAAGAGCACTAAAACATAACAATAAATTAATAAATGCACAAAGGTCCAATAAAAAATGTGTGTTGTATGACTAACTATATAGGAATTTGCTCTTACAGCAAACCCTCCCTAGTAGTTCTATACCACAAATCCAATTACCTTTGGCCCAATTGAGATGGTGTCACGAATCAACAGAAGCAACAATATCCTTCCAAGACATTTCTGATGTACCAGATTCTCTTTTAATAAATTTTTTTATTATTCATCCACTCATATGATCACATTCACATCAAGCCCATCTAAGAACCATGAGTGTGCAAAAGCTTTTTCAAATAATTTGAGAAGTGCTGACAACCTAATTAATCCTCGGTATATTTACCAAAAAGCAATTAATCCTATGGTTACCATTAAGTCAGAAAAATAGACAAGGACTTCATTGGATCTTATAAGTTGGATTCTCACCAAAACAGTCTTTCCGCCATTTACCATCCATAAGTCAAATTCTTTCTCTCGATGTAGGTCCCCTGAAGTTTCACAGTTATGAGACAATTTTCTAATGTCATCAATTAGCAACTTCTGGTCCCACTCTCTCTGCTCCAGGTTGATTTTCGCAAGTTCTACTTCTTCCACCCCATCAGGAACCACTTCATCTGCCTCCTCTTCAACATCTTCATCACCATCATCAATTGGGTATGTCAGACTACTTTTCCGAGGCCTGACAAGTAACATAACTCCCGCTCATAATCGACACAAGTAAGCAACCGATATAATAACACAAATATTCTGCATTTCTGTCTATCCCAATATTACATATAAGTCCACAAAAGCCAAAATGTGGATTAAGATGGCCAGGAATATCTTGCTGTTCAACCTTCAGCAAAACTCAACTTAGGCCTCACAAATAACATTCGAGCTCATGCCAGGGACATATTAGCAACAATGGAAATTCATACACCAATTAACAAGAACATGATGATCAGAATTCATATCCTACCTCTGCTAGAAATTTTAAAAAACATTATCAAGCTCAAAAATAGGAACTAATCCTCACTTGGGGAGACGCGCAAACAGAAGATTCGTCAACACATCCAGCATAACCTGAAATTGGCGAGAAGTCATTGTTGCCGTTATATCATGAGAATTAAATGCAAGCTCTTTCAAGGGCTTCATCTGCAGCAGAGAATAAAACAAAGCAAGTGAGATCTTACACTAAAATTCGGTTGACTAGATAAAAGCCTCTGCTAAAGTTTAAACATAAAAAAATCATGTGCCTTCCTGAAAATATACAAACACCAGATAATGTGCATTCCTGGACAAGAAGAGAGCTATATCACCTTCAAATCTGGAGTCCCACCTTTGTGCCTTGTATAGCGGAAATACATATCACATGGCATAAAAACTCTTTCAAGTAGAGCACCAGTTCGCTTCACTTTAGCTGAGTTTTTTAGAATTTTTGGGAGCCACTGAAGTCCGGCCCCAGGATCAACATCAGTAGGTGCAACATGAGCTTGGACTTTCTCCAACATGACAGAGAGCTCCATGCGTTTCCATGTCATTTCAGGTTGAGAATCTGGAACGTTTATCTTTGCAGATCCAAGTGCTTGTTCAATAATTTCATGCCCAAGATGGAGAACAGAATGAAAGGATCGTGCCAAAACACGGCCACTAACAGCAGCAAGCAGAAACCTACCCTGATTAGGTAAGAATCATAGCATCACATCATGAGAACCATTCCAAGGAAAGTTGCTCCTGCTCTATTTTCTAAGATTACTCAACAAGTTCATTGAACTTCATTCACAAATCATTAGACACACCTACACACATAAACACACACGCATGCACGCACACAAACATATTTATGAAAGGAGAAACGGTAAACTGTTTCAGGGATGCCTTCTACAATTAATAGTGTTAGTTACATGCCATACAATTTTCAAGGAGGGTAATATCTGTAACAGACTCTCCTTCACATGTATCTTTGACTCTGCCTTCAAAAGCTCTCCATCAGTTCATACAAGTCTTGATTATTCCCACTGAAAGACACGATTCAAGCGATTTTTTACTCTTTCATGACATTCTCTGATGTGTTGACCAGATCATTAATCATGACAGTCCATGCAAAAAGAAACCCAACAAATGGTACTTCCAATGGAAAGTTCCTTGTGAAGAAAAGGATAAGGCAAGGAAAAAAAGAAGATTCAGCAAAAATATCTACTGACAGGATCAAAATGCCTATTCAAGAGATGTTTCTGATGAGAGAGATTCTATTCAGAACTTACATTGGCTTCTTCCGAATGTAGATTAAACTGCGGCTCAATAACATTCACCATAAAATGCCGCGTGCCCTCCTCCTCAGAATCATTTGTACTTCCATTAATCACTGGCACAAGCACCCCCAACAATCAGTTTTTTTATTGCTCATAGAGGCATTCAAGTATATGAAATAAAGCAAGCATAGTATTTAGACTTAAGATACAGCCCAAAAATAAGAAAAGTATGACTTCAGAAGAACTTCATGTGGGCCAGTAGTGACATTCCATTTAAAATTACAACCCATGTTAAAGGACACTTCAAAGCCAGTAAGAAGTGTCACTTGATTACAAAGCTTCTTATTTTGGCTGTTTTATGTAAGGACTCATTCAAAGCATTTGTTTAGTAAAAGTGACTCTATACATTAGTTGGGTTAATATTTGGATTTTGAGAGTATAAGTACAGCTTTTGGTTAGCTTAGACTATCGGACATGTACTATTATCAAAGGCTAGACATTTTGGTGGAATCCCCAGCCACTTCTGCATTCTCCAACCTCTTACGCTTCTTACCTCAAAAGGAGAAAACAAATAATAATTCTGAAAGTTCTCAGTAAAAGCAAAAATAATGGTTTACTGTCCCTTCTCATGGTTTACCGTCTCTTCAGGAACAGTGCTACATCAATGTCTTCTTCTTCTTCTTCTTCTCTCTCTCTCTCTCTCTCTCTCTCTCATCTGCACACCAAACTTCTTCGGCCCAGAGTCATCTTATCGGCCCATCAGAATTAGTGGGTCCCAACAGGTTTAACATGGGGCCACCAGATTCAGCGAATCAAATTAATATAATGTTGCAAGCACTGGGTCCATTTGAAGTGGCTCGTGTCTAGACGAGTTCTGAACTACTTTGCCACATCTGGTCTAGGGCCAACTCACATCCCAGCAGTATAGGTACCAACCGTACCATTGCCCCAAGGGCCAAGTCCAAGCATCAACCCATGAAGTGACATAAGTGGATTCAGCCCATTATGCTCTAAGAAAGCCTATATTGCGGGTTGGCTCATTCTAATTGAAATGACTATTCTTTACCATTAAATAATCAAGACCCTGAGATATTTCTGCAGAACCTAACAATGATACTTTTTCTAAATTTGCATTATCTAACAGGCATGCAATCCCCATATCTCCAAGTAGTGAGGGCATAATTGTAAATTAGCTTCTACAGTGACCTAAGGGTACTTCTAAAAGTTTCAATGCCCTAACAAAATTCAGGATAGAGGGTAAGTCAGATGAGACCAAATTTTGGGGACTTAGATTAACATTTCATGATGACAACAACTTCAGTTCACACAAAAAAGTCCAGATTTATCATGATGAAAAAAAAAAACCAAACCATTTGATCAGCCCATCTAGATTTAAATTAAATAAAGTTATCAAATGACACTTTCAACGAAAAATAAAACATCAACTCAACAAATTAGTTACTTTCAATCAATCTCATGAGTATACAGACATACCGATGGCAGCAGACGCTGAATTCTCTATCTTGACTGAAGATGATGGAGATGAAAGCAATGCTGAAGTCTCTGCAAGTTGTGTGGAAGGAGAACTCCCACTATGGCCAGAAGAACAAGCCTTTCCCTGATCATTCTGATGCACATCAGCTCCATCATCTGCCTGGTTTTCCCGATGTAACCTCCTTTGCGCATAAAGCCGTGAAGGAGAAGGCTTGGGAGGCTCAAATGCTTTAGATATTCCACCAACCCAAGACCAAACAGCATCTCTGTTCTCAATTGTCCACAATAGCTTCAAGCCATAAACAAACACACGTTGACAATTATCAGCTATTAGCACATTGTATCCATCATCATCACTCTGGTCAGATCGTGCATGCTCATCACTCTCGCTTCCATTTTCAAATTCAGACCTGACATAGGTCATCTCAAGATTTCTCCTGCCACCCTCTTGCCATGCTAATAACCTGGCAGGATCAGCTTTTGGGGCCTGTCTTCGTATGGTAAAATAATCAGATGACAGCAAAAAACCATCATCACGATGCTTCTCGGTGCAATTAATTACACGATTGCCCTTCTCACTAGGAACTCTATCCATGGATATGGATTGCGAATTTTTCCTTGTCCCTTGACCTGCTTTTGCAAAAATGGGACCATTATCAGTGTCTTTATACAAAAATGCCTTGGGCATGTGAAGGTCAAGACCCTGGTAAACAAGATCAAGAGGTTCACGCTTGCATTCAAATGTGTATTTCTGCTTCCCCCGACTATAACACATTTCATACTTCAGCTTTGTCATATTAAATGTTAAACCTTCGGCAGGGTCATCTTCAGCTAAGGGGACATGTTTTAAGCAGGTAGGAGTAGCATCTACTCGCAGCATAAACTCTGTCATCACCTTGTCTAGGGAAAGGTTGCCTGATCTGACAGCTCTCGGAACTCCAAAACGAGGCCATCGAGAAAAACTGCGCAGCTTGTGAGGAGGATTATAATTCATACTCCAGAACTTTAATATCCAAGCCAAGTCATGGGCCCCGAGGTTGAATGTTGGTGAAACGTTGGGAGTACTTTCAGAAGGATGGGGACCACAGATGGTTTCATCAACAGCAACATCAGCTCCCTGAGTAGACTGGTATTGTTTCTCAGATTGTGGAAGAGGTCTAAAAGAGAAATTCCACCTGAGAGAGAGAGAGGTAGATCTGAAGGGGTCAAACACTTTTTCACGAGGCTTTCCTTCATTGGGAAGCGCAAACAAATAATGATTGAGTGGATCGACAGATTCGCACTCCCAGTCCATCGTTACTTCAAGTGCAAAAGCTGGTGTTTCCAGGAAAGCATCAGATAAACCTGTAGGAAGTTTTAAACTGCGGTTCTTCCCTAAACTTTCCAAGCTGCTCAAAAGAATCTTGAAATCCTTAGCAGAAACATAAACTCGACCATCTGATTGCTGGATCTCCATATATCCCGAAACAAATTGAAGTTTGTCAAGCTTTTCATAAGGATCAGTTGTGGCAAGAACAAACCATCTCGTTTCTAAAAAGAATAAGGTGATGTTTCCATGGATGTAATTTCTTACTTCATCCCACCACGGCAAGCTCCGCTCTTTCTTTGGTGGCTGAATTTGTGGTGTAGTATTCCTAAGGCTCAAATTCGCCCGGCGAAGTGCAACAGTGAAAGCATAGCTCACATCAGCGAAAGATGGTTCATATCCCACTCCAAATGAAATTTGTGCTTTTTGAAAATATATAGGCAAATCAAAGTATGTTTTCACTGGAGGAGTTGTGCCACTAACGGATCGAAGCAGGCAGACCTTTCTCCATCTACCAATAAAGACATCTTGGTGTATCTGGGGTTGAAAACATGTTGCCTAATTCCAAAAAGATAAGAAACATGTCAGCTGCCTAGGAAGATATGATATGAGTCGGACAAAGCAAGTGACTGAAGCTAGCAAAGAACAGAGAAACATTCATCAACCCTTGAAAAGAAAGAGAGCTAGAAATTAGTTATAATGCAAAAATTGCACAGAGCGGTTGATGGATATTACTGCTTCCAATCAACGCTACACTTGTTCTGTTAAAAAACTTGTATATATGTGTTCCACCTTAGGGGAACAAAACTTACACCTGAATAGCAATATCATCATAACCACAATGCTATTGTGGATAAACCAAAGTCTCATCTCATATTTCCATAGAATTCACTCGAAAGCAGCTTCTATAGATTGCAGAACATCCATTTTGGCAATGTTCATACATGAAAAAAATGCCTAATGATGAATACTGACAGGTATAATCTTTATTTTCGTTTGAAAGAGTTACTGTCAGTTAGTATCTTCTTAGGAGTGTATCTATTCATAGCCTCGCTCAATCCAGTAAAGGCAATCCTGAAATGCCTCACTTTCTAAACTTACTACTTAAAGTTGCACAAATCAACAGGTTCCAGTAGCCTTGTATTCAAAAACATTACCTAAAACAATAGGAGATATACTTAAAATCAGAAAACCCATATCAATAGGCAACAAAAGGTCCTCCTTTAACTCAAAAAAAAAAAAAGGACCCTCTTAACTAAATAATAGTATCTTTATGACAGATCCTCCCACTCAACCACCAAAAGGCATTTCATATGAACCAGAGTAACAGAGTGGACTTAAAAAGGTAGAGCAGAAAATAAGGAAAATAAACCAAAACATAACAAATTTTACCTGCTGCGCCAGAATTACACGGCCCTCACATTTACCAGAAGTTGCTGAGAACATAGGATGTGTGTAATTCCTTAACTGAACAACCAGAGTACCTGTGTGCAAGAGAATATTTCTTCCATAAAGACGAGAAAATGGAATGTCATTTTCACAGCATACAGGATCAAGTTTCCTGAGTATATCTATCATCCCAGCATCTCCACCATCAATGCTAGTCAAGCTTAAATCTAAATCGGTGGCAGATATTGAAAGAAGTGAAGTCCTGCCAGCACTAGGCCTAAATCCAGCCTGAAACCCTTCACTGCATGCCCCTGAACCTTCGGAAGGTCTTAACTTCTGACAAGCCTGGTAATAAGATTGAAATGACCTTTTGTATATTCCTTCTTCGAGTTCGCGCGAGGAAGATGGATCTTGTCCATCTATTTCAATTCCATCATTATTAAATTTTCTTTCTTGAGCAACATCACTTGTCTCTGCACTTCTACTACATAAGTTGCCTTTCATTGCTTCATCAAGATACTTCATTCTGACAGCTAACTCAAAAGCCTCATTCTTCATAAGCTGATAATGCTCATCAAGCCAGCCCTGAATAGGTTCTTCCTCGATATCAGCAGTCAGTTTACGTATGCCAAACTTTATACACCCCAATTTCGACAAACTAGACTTTTTTGATTTCGAGCTTTCTTTCTTGAATGGCAATATGAGCATGGTTTTAGCAGCAGCTATAAGCTTCAAGGCCCGTAACATATCCTCGATGGAGTCATCAATGGCACGCAACTGTAGCCTATATGGCATACATATATGAAAATGAAGACCTTGCACTATCCAATCCCATTTAGTAACTGAAGATACTTTCACATCAGATGAAGCACTACTGGTACTAGGAATACGTGAAACTTGCATCCGGGTGCTTTTGATTACTCTAGCCCCATTAAAACTTAGAGTAAGTCCTTCAAAGAGTACTCCTATCCGGGCATTTTCAGAAAAGATAGACTGAATTTGAACCAATGCATCAACCCCATCTCCAGCCTCTGCTGATACAGTCAACGTCTCCACGTCTATTGCAAAAATAGACTCCTTCTTGTGTTTGGCACTTCTTCCCAGTTCCTCAGCCATTTCTTTACTCTGATGAACATTTCCCTGAGAAAAGACATCATCATTACTGATACTACCCAGTTGCTGAAGCTTCTGATGATGCATCATAGATTTCAAATTCAGAACAAGTTCGAATAGCGATAGATGTACATCAGGCTCCCACCGCACCGTAATATTGGTTGCACTGAAAAGGGAGCAAACAGAAATCTCTTTGTGACCACCAGACCGTCGTACAAATTTAGCATTTTGCATGTCAAATACAGTCAATCCTGTAGAAGAGTGATGCTCCTTCATGTTTTCTTGATAAATTGATCTGGCTCTTTCGAGCTCCACCTGGGTTGTCTGTTTCTCTTTGTTTACGCACACAGAGAGGTGAAAAATGTCAAGCGTGACAGAATAGTTCAATGTCTTGCATTCTCTGTGGACTGTGGACATTATGGTTGCACTACGTGGAGTACCATCAGCAGAAACACTAACTATGACCCGACCACCCTGTGACCCATAATTCACACGCTTGGGATCTGCAACAGTCATATTTTCCAAGCCTGCCTCACCACAAATGTTTATAGAACATCGCTCAAGATTAAATTGTATGAGTCGAGTCCCTTTTCCTGATTGCTTAGATGCCCGGCCCCCTTGGCTCTGTCCTGATCTCTTTCTAGAAGCAGAAAGACTTTTGAAAAGAGCTTGAAAAGCTAGAGCAGTTGATATGAGGGATTCAACCCGCTTTAAGGTAAAATAAACACCCATACCAGTAACGTCAACTGAAAGAGCCAATTTAGATCTAGTAATGTCTTCTTCCGATGACTCCATGTCCTTTTTGCCCCAGTCTAGACTCACCTTAGCTATGTGCATCAAGGAACCAGAATTTGATTCAACACCAAAAAGGTTTTCTTTCAAACATTCTTGATACTCATCTTCCATATGCAGATTTATCTCACCAAGCTCCATGTGAACAGAAGGGCCTGTTGTAGATATATTATTTGCAAAGATGTGCGAGGATTGTGAGCAACCCTGCAAAAAGAAAATTATGAAGGATACCCAAGAAACTAAAGTGAAACTTATGCTTTGTAGGATCAATAACAAGAAGATAAAGATGAATAGACTAAGTGCATTTTACATAGACACTTGAGCAAGAACGATTAACAGGAAAAACTATATGTAAATTATAACGAAAGATAAAGGCAAACCTGCTGAGCAAGAAACCTAAGAGCTCTATGCAAGTGATTAGAACTACATAAAGAATCATCCTCAAAAAGTAGATTGCAAGTAATAGGAAAAAATTAAAAGACTTTGATAGAGAGAGAGAGAGAGAGAGAGAGAGAGAGAGAGAGTACAAATTACATTTTTAGCGAAAGTCAAAGGAAAAATTTCATCTGTAAGGACTTATATGCATTATCATAAATATGGTAAATGTGCCACAGAGATTTTGAAATCGAGAAGTAAAAGAATCAAAATGGAGAAGAAATTATCTCCGGTGAAAAAACCTTACCCATTTCCTAGAAAGCATAATACTGCAAGGCGAAGCCCAATTAAGAAGTTGATCCAGAGGAAATGTTTTGGATTGATTATGACGGTTCAATGAAAGATTCATCCATCCTACAAGGTCTTCCCATAATCAACATATTCATCTCGCTATGAACAAGAAACACTAAAAAGACTGACTCTGGAATTTTCTAAGTTGAGCAATATCACTTAAGTTTGCACCAGTTTAAAAGCAAAAGTGTCCCCATGTTTAGAAGGTAGTAACCAGCTGACAGTACTTGGTTGATGACCAACAGTTCTTGTTAAATTAGCAACACTTGGGACGTGGCCAACTTTTCAGTAAGAAATTAGCCTGGGAGCTAGAAGTAGAATCCCTTCAATGTCGTAGTCAAGACAAACTCTTACATCCTCAAATCTTGTAGTTTAGACATGCCTTCTGCATATAGTAAGTCTGCCATCCTAAGTTCAGTTAAGTGATTTCTAAAGAATGGAGTGTTAAGGCACAGTGGCGTATCAACTGAAGCAGCACAATTCAGGGGGACAGCAAATTATCTACATAAAATTTCTAGCTACAAACAAGTCCAAGTACCCAAAAGCTCATAGCAAACTCACATGATACAGAGGCAAACCACTGAAGCTGTATAGCACAATAGTTATCTCAGGAGCTGAGAGAGTACAAGTCCACATGATAGCTTTAGAATCTGATGATAGTGACCTCTTAGATGTCACAGTTGGCTCCTGCAGCACCATTTTCTTCTTCTTTGAGGACTGGAGATGCAACCACGGTTTTAATCTACTTATGAATACGTTGCACTGAGTACCTCCCAATTTGACATCAACTTCAGCTCTCACTGGCAATGTTGGCTGAAAATGAATAATTTATTACATGAGATAATAAAATTACAAAGAGAAGAGCGAGCTCATGCAGTCAGGCTTATTAAAGCTAAGAAATGACACATAATAATTGACAAGGGTATCAACACATAAGAATACAGTTGCAGACGTAAATGTGAAGTGTGTCAACAATCTACAAGCCTCTTTCATGCCATGTTGCAGCCCCGTTGATGATTCTAAAGAATTCAATTAGGTGGAGAACTTAAATTGATAGTTTTCATCGTCATACTAAAATTAGAAGGTTTATGAGACAACTCCGCCAGCCTTCTTAGGAGTCACAAAGTAACTCTGATGTGTTATAAGCTTTAGCACAATTACAGAATGGGGAAAAATATTGAAGTAATGAGAACACACAGTTCAACTTGGCGATTATGCACAACTAAAAGAACAGGCCTATGCAATATACAGGTCAAAGTAGACAGTACTTATGATCGTAATTGAAAACAAAAGTTGCTTATTGATTAAAACGTAATACCATGCAAGGTTTAAGAGAGATGGAATCCTTATTTAAATCTAACTTAAAAACACATTTCATACAGCTTTCATAGCTTACACAAATCATTCGTAGTTCCACGCTAGGAAAAAAAGCTAATAAGACCTTATAGGCATCTTTTTACTTCAAGAATGTTGAATAACTAATAAGTGTGGTTAGAAGTAGCAGCTGCAGGATGGTTTTGGAGGTAAAGCGCAAATAGTCAATGGTTATTCATGGTTTTATCAACCCTAGCAGATAAGACATCATTTATTCTCTTCTGTTCCGAAACCTAGTAATGATTTACTACGGATGATTTAGTTCATTTTGGTGCTATTTTTTTTAGTCCATGAGGGATTAGAACAATTGTCAAAGTATCCTGCATCACTTACAAACGAGATTTATGTCGGCATATATGCATGTATCTCACTCTTGCTTTTGTATGGACATTCTAAGGTGAAATAAGAGCAAACTTTCAATTGTTCCTTTCCCGTTTAATAATTCATCTCACATGTGGATTCTTGTTCGTTTCAATCCTCATTCTTCAACTTCATGTGCATTCTTCATATGATTTCGTTCTAGCTTGCATATGAGGGAGTGTTCAAGTATCCCACATAACTTATCCGCAGGATTTATGAGAGCCTTATATACCTTATTAGTTTACACAATCTGGTTTAGACTTCCTCACAACACCAAGGTATTCTTGGTTCTCAACTTTCGGAAACCTAAGGCAAGTGCTATCTGTACCGCTTCTTCGGTGTAACATAGATAAGTAACATTATTTCCAACATGCATTAAAGTTCAAACTTTCACCAACTTCTTCTCCCTTTATCAATGAACCTATCAGACTATATGCATTAGCCAGGATATGATGGACCCGTGACCCTCTACAGCAATTTCAAAAAATCTTCTTTTCTGAATCAAAAAATAGAACATGACTCACCTCTAGAGGAATGTACACCAGAGATATGACATCAACCTTCAGAATCTCCATAAGAGAACTGCCAGCTTCTCTTAGCAGCTGAAATATCACAGATAATTACTGTTTAGAAAGGACGAAATGGAATGGAGAATACGAAACTGAAAAGCAAATAACGGATTCACAAACTAGTACATAAATCTCGCTGAATTCCACTTGAATGTCAAGACGTGTACTCTCCCCCACATCCTCCGTGGATCGAGTTTTCAAGCATCTAAATTGAATGCCCGTGATGTTATTCTCTACACGCAGGTCATGCTCTTGATGACTAAACTTAATATCCACTTTTGGCAAACTGAAGGAAACCTGTCGAAAAGGAATTGTTTTCATTCAATAAAAGATTGCAACCAGTCAAGGAGCTTCAGATTGCAATATGAATGAAACTCTCAAACTTAAAGTAGATGATTTATGTAATCACCTAAAGTTGTTATATCCAGAATTGAAGAGATGATGCAAATGCTGGACCGTCATCAGAGAAAAACTACTGCTGTATTTGAGTTTTAAATTTAAAAGGCTATCATAAACTTTGCTTGGTATGAAGTAGGGGACCATCAGAGGAACCTTTGTGCTTGCTGGGAGGTCACATGTAAACCAAGTTAGAAGGGTGTGTCACTATTACAACTTGTTTCTTAAGAATATAACTGTTGTTCAGAAGCAGTGCTGTAGTCTGTTCAAAAAAATTTCTGCTCTCCGGGAGATGAATAGAAGTAGTATAGTTGGTGACAACATGGATGGCATGATTACTGGGGCATTTGTTTCCCAGGCAAGCACCAAGAAACTGATCGCCCCCACTTATGAAATTTTTTATATTTCTAAACATCAACAAAAAAGTTGGAAAGGATTATTAAATTTAATTAACCTTTGGAATATTTATAAGCACCAGCCACTTTGATTCTCCATCCTAATCTCTTTCATTCTTCGTGGAGTTTCCAATGATGTCCACCATTCATTTCTTATCTTGTCTTTTGTTTAACTAGTCATGATGAACTGCTATGTGGTTTTCTATTGCAGGGTAGACGTAGCAATAGTTAAGTACCAAACATTAAAAAGAAACTTATATTGCCAAAAATGCACACACATATAAAGTCTTTGTCACATGCACGAACCATGCTGCTATGCTGAAATCATCTAAAATCTTCTGTTGCATTTGCCTTTGTCTTCTCTGCCTTTATTTCAATCATTCTTTCTCCACAAGTTGCAGTACTGCAAACAACTTGATCATCTTAAAGTAACCAGTAGCTTGCTGGTACTTCTATATTCTTTAGTCATTTCTTAAAATTGAAAACCACAATTCATTGAATTCTTTGTTTATTCCTTCTTTTAGCCTACACTAAAAAATTTTACAACACCAAAATATGCCAATATACTTTTCGAAAAAATGGTCCTACAAATTAGTATAGTCAATCAAAGCCCCCCCTAAAACCCCATAAGACAATTTATCATGCCAATGAGAGGTTATGCTACTTTCTTGAGCCAAACATGACCCTTAGATAGTAGTGGCAATATAAACTCACAATATTCCACCAAAGAAAGAAACAAAGAAAGTTCATAATGCATGTTTTGTGGAATATCTCATATGATGCAACAATCAGCCTGACACTGAATAGACTGCATTTGTCAACATCATCAAGAATTGAACAATTTAGTAAGTCAACCATTCCAAGAAGCTTGGTTAGTATGGATTCTGAAGACATAAATTGTCAATGTGGTATCGTTCTACAATAGAAATTACCATAATACATCTTTTTCCATTTGGAACTGAATGAAGTTTTTTTATAGTGTGATCCAAGAGACAGTGATGTGAGTGTGTAAAAATAGCTCAATCACTTATGGAGCCCAAAACATCTTTACATTAACATTGCACAAAGCTTTATCCTTGTCAAAAGCATCAACCATATTAGAAGGCAGTCTTGTCTATTTTTAAGACATAACCTTATCGCAATTTGCACCCTTTACAAAAAAGAAACTTTAAAAATGTGCTGCTTAGTTAACGAAGATCAAGTTTGGAGTGGGGCAATAAAATTCCTCATTTTCCTTGTATAATAAGAAGTGTTTAATTGGTCGGACATAAATTCTATTTTTCCCATCAAATCCCTACAGCTCTCTGCCCATCAAAACATAAAACAATTAGGCGAAAAGATGCCACAGCGAAGAGAAAGTCCATGTAATGTAGTACAAGGACAAAACTAGAGAGGCAAGGTTACTACAAGGCACCAGCTTGTAATGCAATAAACTCACTAACCTTCTCAGGAAACATCAAACCGTACTTTGAAAGTGCTGCTTGTTTTCTGGGTGGATTTTTGCCAGCCGCAGAATCAATAGTTCGCTCCATCTCTGTAGAAAATGTATCAGATGACCTTTTGTCCTTCGAAAAAAGTGACTCATTCAGGTTCATATTGACTTCTCCACTATGGATGTCTAGATTGTTGATAATTACACCAACTTCCCTACGTTCAAAAGAGCAAAGCAGAATAATTAAAAAATAGACCAAGACTGTTGTATCCAAAGCTACAAAAAAAGGTCATCCGTATGTTGAGAGAACACCATAATGACAAAGTAATCACACACTGCAATTACATTTGAGAGAAATAAATGGGTGGGGAAAAAATCACCTATCATGACCGAACTCGCAAGAAAGAAGCAACTCCTCACAGCTCAAAGGTGCAGAAGACCTCTCCATACCAGCATGTGCCATCTGGTTGGAAGAGTCACCATCGAGATTACATGACTGGTCACAGCTCAATCGTGATTCACCCAGGTAAACCAGAATAGGTGATATCTGCAGCTTAACCAACAGATTACGTTTGGAGCCACCATCTTTAGATATTTCCACTTTCAAATCTTTTACTTCAACAGTAGCCTTGGGAGTCTGCCATTTACAAACACCCGATTAAGAAAAATATGAAATCAACCATGCAGTGTTCTCCATGCTCATGAAAAAAAGCAAAAGGACCAAAGACTTCTTTAGACTGAACATAGGAAAAGCAAGTTGTGGAAAGCAAGAATTCCATTTATATTATCTCAGCAGCCAAGCGTCAAATAAAAACATGGCAAGACCTGGCAGCCTAGCAAAATATATTTTAACTGATATGCCTGGCTTTAATACAGCTTCAAGTTCGCACCAACTAATAAAAGTACTTTCAGACACACCACGTGCTAATCTAGCAATTGGAATATCAATTTTTACAAGAATCGTAGCGTCTCAGGAAAAAAAACTACAAGAATCCTAGCACCTTAACAATAGGAGGAAGGGTGGGATGGCTGGCAAAGGGGACCATTACACGGTAACAAGAACATGAAGAGAACATGGCTACCTAGAGTATGGAATTTGAGAGATTGAGCGACTAATTCCATTCCCCGGTCCTCTCCCCTTTAAGTGCCTATCTTGGTCCAACCAGTGTCAATACATATCTCTGCTGCGAGTCTATGTGTGTATGCACAAGTGTAAACAGAATGTGGAGTTGTTAAATAATCATGCATAAAGATTACCAAATCATTCACCTTCCTTGTACTTCCTAACCAACCAATTACTGCCAATTGACTATTTTCTTCAACACCTAAACATACTTAGCACTTTGCTAAAAAGTAACACACCCAAAATCTCTCAAGGATAGAATTACCTCAGTGATCCTCTTGAAAAACAAACAAACTCAAAGTGACTAAGTCAAAACACTTCCAAAACAAATCACGAGTACATAAACCAACATTTAAGAATTGCAAGTTACCTTCAATGCCAAATCTGTAATACTAATAGACAAAAACCTTGCAATATTGGCTACAAGCATCCACTTTCCCCTGCCTGAAGTGCGGGGTCTCCGACTTTTGACTTTCTGCTTGCTTTTATTAGGAGGCCTGATCACAACCTCTAAATCAGATATCAGCACTTGTAGCTTGGGATCCCTCGAAAAAAAACCGGCCCCAAGCTTGACAAGAGACTGTCTCAGGCTGACTCTAATTTCTCCAACAGACACAGATTCGATGGGACCCTGCATATTGGCAAGTCAAATTCATCAACCACAGTTTACATTTCCTAGAATCCAGTTAGCAAACGAGTTCTTTCAGTCCTTTGAGCCCAGATCCCCAAAAATCCAAAAAGAGTCCATGTTGTATTACATGATGCATGCATGACTTCCCTGACTAATGTTGTTTTCACCTTGCCTGGGGTATATTGTCTCCACTCCATTAAGGCCGGAAGGCAAGAGCACAATCAGTGACATTTTGTCATAAAGAAACTCTAGATTGGCAGGTGATTAGGAGCATGGAATTTGAATATGAGTAACCGGATTGACCGGAGTAGATGCCTAAGATTTCTAAAAGGTTGAGTTTCTCTATGAAGAAAACTTTAGCAGACCAGTCATAGAAGTGAGAAAAGAACCTTTTTAAACTTCACCACAATGTCTCGTAAACATTTCCACCCACCAACTTTAAAGGCAACAGAAGCTCCCAAAACCCGGCTTAAAGTCCAAGCGACCAATCGAGAAGCAAAGCTGCAAGGAAGAGGAAAACGAAGACATGGATTAAAAAAAAAAACAGCTGAATAAATGGTACAAGGGCAATCCACCGATAACGAAGCCAAAAACAAAGGTACATAATTTCTGCGAAGTAACATTAGCATGAAAACTTGCAAACACTTAAACTCCATCAGATGAAACAGCATTATAAACCCCATGCAACAGCAAGGGCAACCTTATATCCCCAACATGGTCAACTTTCTCTGCGCAAGCACAACTCTATGTTTTTTCTGTTTGTTACATGAAGTGGCAAATTGAAAGTAAGCTTGGCCAATGCTAAACCATGGACGGACGAATTCCGCGAAGCAAGACACAGCAACCATCGGAAGAACCAATAAAACATGTCCTCCGCCGGAACTATACCCTGCATGGGACGAATTCGATCGAACGACCACGCAATTTTTCCCCGACCAGTCACTTTGATCGTCGCCAAACGGTTCCCATTGCTCGCTCGGCTCCGCTCCTTCCACCACTCGCCAACAGTCACTCAAAAACCAAAGTCACCGCACGCCGCTCGCATTTCTCTCCAAACGGCCGCAAAATCCCTTCTTTTCTCCCGATCCACCACGAAGGCTTAAACGCGATCGACACGTCGTGTCTCAAACCGATCGGCAGGCAGAATTTCAAGAGAGCAAAAGAGAAAAAGAAAAAAACAAAAAACAAAAGCGGAATTCCCACGGGGGGGAGGGGGACATACATGAAGAGCAACCACAGCACAATGGAGACCAGCAGGAACCCGAAGAGGAACTTGGCCGGCGAAGCGGACGCCATTTCCCGCGCGGGGCAGGGGCGGGGGCGGTGGCGGGCGGTCGCCGGCGCCCGATCAGGACGGCCGCGGGCGGCGGCGAGGAGGAGGCGGCGGCGAGGGGAGGGAGGGGGAGGAGGGGGATGGGTGGGGAGGGGAGATCATAGCAGTGGTCGTCGTCGTCGTGGTGCTTCCACTTCGAAGGGCCCTGAAGATCGGAAGGGAATTGATGGTTCGAGCTTTTATGGCAGGATTCGAAGGATCGGATCCGCGATGCTCTCTCGGTCGTCACACAGAGAGAGAGAGAGAGAGACGGACAGGGAGGCGGTGTTTCCGATCGGGTGCGCGAGGGCGCAGGGGAAGGAACGGTGCGCTCGACGTGCGCTCGGAGGAGAAGACGCCGTCTTTCGAGAATTCTCGTGCGTTTGGTCGTCTTTTTTTTTTTTTTTTTGGGACAAGTGCGCCCGGAGCCTTGAAACTCGTCCCGTAGACGTAATTATGTCCTAAAATTTTTCGTGAAAGTGTAACTGAGTCTTTAAGCTTTCAAAAAATACAATCGAATCTAGAAACTTGTCGAATTGATCTAATCATGTTTATATGTTGATTGAACTATTTGAAATTTTTAGGACTTGATTGCTTTGGTAATAAATTTTAGGACTTGATTGCATTTTATAACGAATTTTAGGACTTAATTGTACTTTTGAAAGTATAATAGTTTTAAGATTTAATTATACTTTCATGATAAATTTTAAAACTTGCAACGCACTTATCCTTTTCTTAACTATGTTAAAAAATTTAACATCCGAAATATCGACTAAAATCATTTTTGTAATGAAATATTCGAATCATCAAATAACAGAAGGAAATCATGGATGAAAAAGTACACAACATGAAGACCATTTTAGAGTGATAGCTACCGCTTGGTAGGTTAATTTTACATGTTGCAATGTATTAATTTAGTTGTCTGAAAAGTTGTGACTCATTTTCTCGATATTCGGGAGCATTTTCAAGGAATAGGATCTGAGAATCAAATCAATATATGTATTTTTTTTGGGAGATTTAACGAGAGATATAACCAAAAAAAAAATTCCAATAAACCATCAAATTTTAAACTAGTAACAAGGGTAACTTAGTGGGCTATTGCCCCCGACGGTTTTATATATAATTTTGATGATAGAATAATTTGGGTCTTCAAAATTATCATACATCAAAATTATGATTTTGTAACTTTGCAAGTGATCATTTAAGATACATGGCACTTAGATCGGATCAAATTAACTTCTACTATGATTTAGCTAGCCGGATAATCTTAATTGACATTTCTTGAATAATAACTTATATCCGGGTGGTTGTCAAGGAAATCATACCCAAAATTTAGTTCGCGATTCATGTCACTTTACCCTAAACTCCTCTTAACAAATATAGAGCTTTTGAATCCGCTCAAGAGAGAGCAAATCATCAATGTCAGAGATCAAGGAATCAAACGGGCATCGAGCTCGAGCTCCTAGCCGGTCCAGATAAAAAACAAGGTGATTCTTGAAACTTTGGAAACTTTGCAGATGCAACTTTTTCCTCGTCATATCGACCCGAAACGGATCGAATTTTCAAATATTCACTTTATTTTCTCAAGAAACCTATTGTGTTCACTTTATTTATCCATGCAGCATGTGTTGGTTTAGATTACAAAAAAGAAAAATTCCCGGTAGTTTTGGACGCTGACTTGTCTGTGACCCAAGTAAGTTACCCAACGACTATAATATTTTGCCTCGTCGAAGCTGTTTCCTTCTAAGTTCTGTAATTTGCCTCCTCGTCGTATGTGGTTTTTCTTGTTTACTGGCTGCTGGGTTTGTTTGCAGGTATGGCCTTCGGTGCCGGTTTTGCAATTGCTCTTAGATTCGTCAATGGTGAGATAGGTCCTCCCAAAGTCATTGTGTATGAGGCAGCTAAAGATCGTCGTAACCTTCAATTGAAGAGTTAGCAACATGCACCGTCTCTCGTGACTCCGATGTTTGTATATATGTATACATATTGCACATCTGTTCTTTGGAATCAACAGTGTGCTTTGCTGCTGTTGCATTGTTGCGGGAACATGTTTGAGTGCCGCAAAAAAGAGAAATTTCAAACCTCGTGTAACAGCAATACGCGGCTGTTTAGACGCATTGCTTCCTTGTTTTCCATTCGAACCCTTGCGGCGCTATGAAATGCTTGCATGTAGATTCTCTCAAACTGGTTATTCTAATTGTAATTGGCTTTTGCACGACAGACACGAATCGGACAGTTCTTGTATGTGGGATATCTTGCTAACATCGCCGTGGTTTAAGAAAGAAGTAAAGCAAAAGTAAATATCAAGTTAGTTTAGACGATGGCTTGTGACCTAACCAAACAACCTCATCAAGCACAACGCACTTCCCTTGCCTCTTCTTCTCCCTGCCCAGCTTCGTTTCTCTCAATCTGTCTGCAACAACAAACTCAGAAAACGCCTCGCTTGAAGTCCATGTAATTAAAAAAGGAAAGAAGTCCACGTTAAACGGGGTGCGATCTCGATTCTCTCTACTCTATCCCCACGCTTCGATTTCTTCGCTCGGCACGAGCACCTTTTCTGATGGTGGTCTCGGCTCACGGGTAAAGTCGGCAGTGCGATATTGAACTCAACGAAAAGCTGAAGGTTGGGCTGCTCGGAATTGGTATCCTACATGAAAGATGTAACATAGACGCAAGAAATTTCTCCCTCTTAAGACCACTGTCTAGATACAAAATGTTTTCCAAGGTTTGTGCTTTAGAGCCTTTTGCTCCGTGTATCATTGACTATGGGTTCAACCATGTCTCTTGCATTTTAATTTTGTAATCTGCAGTAAGCCTTCATAGTTACTCCGAGCTCGAAAGGTCATACAATGCAGTATGAATCTTATTTGACCGCAAGCACATAATCGATAGTCAAAAGGCCAAGAAAATACAATCAACATCCCTTATCCATTTAATCACCAATATTACAACTCTCAGAAGTCATTGAGATTTACACACATGGACGGAAGGAATTGAGACAGTAAAGAGGCGAAACACCTCGTCTCCAGCCAGTATAAAGTTTCTGGAATCCAAACACGCAATTGGTACTCGAAAATCACTGAGTGAGCAGCTTCGAGTCACATGCTACGATCTTAACCCGACCGACAGTTTCCGGGCAGTCCTCGTTCTTAAAAGTAGCGTCCTGTAGAATGAACGTCCACACGTTGTCGCAGAACCGGTACGTATGCAGATGTCCCTGAACCAAAACAAGAGAGAAGTTCAAAAAGATGTCAGTTTTCCTCTCATAGTGATCACAGCTTAAACCTTTTCACCTTATAACTAAATAGACAGTTTGAATGCATAAGTTCAAAACACACATATAACAAGATACATATCTCCTTAGTAGAAGACTAGAAGCTATTTGCTATCCTCAACAATCTCACAGCAGGAGTGTTATATTCATTTCGGAGGCAATATTTAGTGCATTAGGGCAAGCATTGATGTCCTTGGCTGCAGTCGTCCATAAGTCACCAACCAAGATCTTAAAAAATTCTGTTTAGATGAATCCATTTGTGCTATAATGATAACCAAAACGAGCCAAACCCAAAAGGGACAAATACTTTCACTGAACCAGTAGAGTTCGTACATTCAAAATAACACTTAACTCGCAAAGTACATGCATGCATAAGCCTCCTAGATGCCGAAACGTATGAGTGACGGATCTAATTTTCAATAAATTTACCGAAAAATGACTGGGCGTCGATTGTTAACGCTTATTCAATAAGATTTGGTATGTGATATTAGCATATCGGTTTGTTATAGAATCTTCAAATGAAATAAACAGGTATCTTTACAATCAGCGAATCCATGAATAAATAGCACAACCTATGCCTCTGCACACGCGCCCACGCGCGCGAGGAGAAAATACCGCGACGGTGATACTATCATTATTATACCATGTAAGCAACTAATTGAGGACATACCATCCAGCTATTGAAAAAAAAACAATGATGATAATAATGACATCACAAGCCATGCACTACTGCTCCAGCAAAGTATCATCTACCAGGGCTATGGAGCAAATTTGAAAAAAACCCGACATGAGAATCAATCAGCTAACAATCAGTCCGAATTACACGAGGACAGTGTCGTGAGGAACCTACTTCCACCAGTCGCCCTTTTCAGACAGACAATCGAGGCAATACAGCGAATAGCACCGCCAGCGACCGAATACGACAGAGGCATGACAAAAAAAGGAGACTTTTTTTTTTACCTTGATAGTCACCTTGCTCTTGACCTGGGTCTCCAGCGCCTCCGTCATGGACTTAAAGAAACGCGCACGGTCATCATCATCAGCTCAACACGAACGAACAGACAATCGCGAAAACAAAGACGGAAAAAAAAAAGAAAAAAGAAAGAAGAAGGTCGGGTCCAGATCCAGACCTTATCGAACTGGACGAGGACTTGGATGGCCAGCTCGGGGCTGAGGGTGCCGTTCGACACCATCTCGTCCAGCGTCTCCGTCAGGCACATCCCGATCGTCGACCTCCGGTACAGCTCGAACGTCGCCATTTCCCCCTCTCGATCCAATCACCGATCTACCCCCGAAAGAAAACGGAAAAAGAAGAACACCACCACCCCCGCAAACAAATCGATTCGATCCGAGTCGAGTCAATCTCCGAGAAGAAATCGAGCCAATTCGACGCGGGGAAGAGGAAGAGAGCAACGAACCGTACCGAGTGCTTCAGCTGGAGAGCTCCGCTGCTGCTGCTCGGCGTCGATTGGGGGGGGGCGTCCTCGAGAAAGAGAGAGAGTAGGGGGAGAGAATTGGGGCTTTTTATACCTAGATTCAAAGCGGAGCGGCATATATAGCAGGTGACGGACGGAGGACGTAGGACGGCCGGACCGAGGGGGCGAATTGACCGGAATGCCCTCCGCGGGCCCAGAGCGGGCGGTTTTTCATGGGCTTGCGGGCGGGATCGCAAAGCCCATTCGATAGATGGATCCGGGTCGATTGGCCCACGGACACCCGGCGAGGCACGTGGCGTCAACGGCCGCCACGTACGCGAACGGTGCGCTGACGTGGAAGACCCTAAGGAAACGAGATCTTGCATTGCTGCATCCGTAGAAGAAGAAGAAGCATCAATAAGCCTCGCCGATGGACGACATCGTCAGCTCGTCGCCGCCGCCTCCTCCTCCTCTGAGCACCGCCACCACCGGCAGCCACGCTCCCTCCATCAGAAGCGGGAGGGACCATCGAGGGACCTCGTCGCGCGCAAAGGAGGGGCTTGTCCTTCGCCGTGTTGGTGCAGGAACGTCTTCGCTACGTCAAAGCTTCTCCTGCTCGGCCAGGTAATGGATCAGCAGCTCCGGACCGAAATCACGAACCCGAAAGGTTACGGGCGAGCGGGACGGACCGATTTTGACTGCGAAGTAACATGCGAATTGCCCGTCGCGTTTTCTGTGCGGCAGGCGAAGAAGATGAGGGCGAGGAACGAGAGGGAGGCGACGGAGGCCGATCTGCGGACGGCGAAGATGCAGGCCGACGCCACCAGCGACGCCGAGAAGCGAATTCACGACAAATCCGCTTGATTTTCTCCATCAATAATTAGGAGAGTTTATGCTAATAACAATGTGTTCTCTTTGGTGGCAAAGAAGGCTAATGGAGAAATTCTATGTTTCGACTAAAGTGATGAAAATTTGTACAAGCGACCCTGTTATGCGATACGCACAATGCCACAATGTCGTCAAGCACGTAGGAATTTCTGGAGCGGGTCTAGGATTCGGCGTCCTTCCTTGTCATTCGGAGATGGGGAGGGCCTTCGAAACGGATGTAGTCGTACATGATTCCCTGGAGAGGACCCATGCTCATGGTTTGGGAGAGGAACACGGTGTTGTCCCCGGCGACGAGCTGGCCTCCGGGCACGTCGACGGCATAGGAGCGGTAGAGCCCGTGAATCCCGTGCCTGGCGATCGTGTTGTCGTGCCCGATCACGCCGGTCGAGAACAGGGGAGGATCCGCTTGCGGGTCATTGACTCGAACCTAGGAACATTGGAAAAAAAGAAACGAGGCGCGGATTCAATGACACTCAAAGTACGAGAGATTGAAAATCTAAGTAGTTCGACATAGGTTGGTACTTCTAGTTGTGCTACATTGGCCGTGGCCAACGCCAAACGCAGCTTGTAGGTCTCGGACGGACGAACATCGTCGAGTTTGAACTTTATTTGCCATGTCGTTCCTTGGTACGTGGTATCATCAATCTTCCTGTAATTCAAATTCGATCGAAGTGAAATGTTGCCGTACACCAACACCGAAGGTTAAGACAAGGTGTCAAAAGAGATGCGTACCTGGGAACTTGTGCGAAGAACCAATCTTTTCTATAATCACTAGCATCGACCGTATAGATCAAGTCGCTATCGGGATATAGTTCAGTGTATCTCTCCCACAATCCATATTGCCTAAACCTGTACGCGAAGTGAGATATTAGCTTCCTCCATGTTAATCGACATGATCAGCCGAACGATCGAATGTCGAATCGGATATGACCTCGATCTTTTATCAACACTACATTGTCTTTCTTCCCCTCGAAGCGATCGTGAGGGCCGCGCTCGCCGGTTCGGGGGATGGAATTTCATCCGATGCACTCGAACGAGACGGTTTGCATGGTTTTATAATGAAAAATTGTACAATCGAAACTTTGAGAGCTTACTTGTCAGGATGATTGAGATAGAGCTTGTTGATGTACTTCGGATCTGGGTCGGGCACGTAGAATTCTGCCGCGGAACGATCCGGGATTCCAATCTCCCACAAGGTCGGCCCATCTCTAGGAGGCTCGTACACAAGTTCCCCCACATCAACTTGGCAACCTAATAATGTCACATTCCAAAAGGGGGATTTACGTATATGGATCTTGGTTCATGCAATAATATTCATCTCCACGTAAGTTTGAGAAATTAATCGTACTTTAGCACAAAAAATTAGCCCGTCACCTGATGTTATAGTGATCGCTCTGTCATTCCGATAATCTCCGACATAACAGGGTGCCCATGCATAGATGCAATAGTCGCCGGTCCGCACGTTATTGATTGAGAAGTAACCATCCGAGTCGGCTTTCGTCCAAAATTGATAACCCTGAGAATCGATTTGATAATAATGTGTGAGATGGTATTTTCTAACTCCAAAAATATTTATCAATATTCTTTTTATTATTATTTTTTTTTCTTGTTCTCTATTTCATTCACCTTGACTTCTGTTTGCCACGATCCGACATCGCCCGGAGGTGCTAGTCCCACGTATGCCCCGTTCGCAGGGATTAAGGAATCATTGATGTACCTATGGAATAGTTCGCAATTCATCAAAAAGATAGATGTATACACGCAACTTAATGAACATCTAGAGCAAATTTATAATACATGGTATTGTATATAGTTGTTCTGCACATAAGATTGTCCTAAGTAAACTAAAAACCAGCACTAAAAATTATGACGCTGTCGATACAGTATGTTTATATCGTTTCAGAACATGTCATGTGATAGTTAGGCTCCGTTTGCTTCGCAGAAAATGAATGGTTTGGAAAACATTTTCCTAAAGATGATCGGCTGTATCGCTTGAAATAATTAGTTAATGAAAAATGATTTCGTTATCAATAATAATTGATGTCTAAACATTTTCATGAGCAATGAAAATAATATTCGTTGATTCGTTTTTGTAAGTGATATAAATAATTATTTTTAGGAAAATATTTTCCAAACTATTCAACGAATGGAGCTTAAAAGTTAAGAGATAAGTAAATTGGAAGTCCTAAATCTTGTTATAAAAGTGCAATTGAATCCTAAAACTTTAATAAAATGCAATTAAGTCCTAAAACTTGTCACGAAGGTGTAATTGAGTCCTAAAACTTGTCAAATTGGTCAAATCAAGTCTTTTCGTTGATTGCACTTTGTGAAAAGTTTAGAACTCAATTGCACTTTCGTGACAAGTTTTATGATTTGATTGAACTTTTTTGAAAATTTAAAAACTCAATTGTACTAAGTTTTGAGAATTTCAGTATTTAATTAGCAAGAAAATCAGGAACTAATTACCTGTCTCGAATCATAAGCCTCCCACTGACATAGCCCCGCTGGTCTAAAGTCTGGTATTCCTCCGAGGCTGGGAAGGCATAAGGCCAGCTCTGGACTTCGCTCAACATCTACAATACAACAGTCCACGGGTTTCTCAGGCGATCGCCCGTCGATTGTAATAACGAGCTCTAACACAGTTCACTCGATTAGTCAATCGATCATCACCTGTTCCTTAGCGTCGACCCAGAGCTTGAGTGGATCGTCGGTTTCCGGCACGCAGTTAAGGTAGAAAAACACGGGTCCGAAGACTTTCTTCCATGGCTCGCCCGGTGCGAGCTTCATCACCAGGTCCTCTCCGGCGTAGTGAGCGCTCAGAAACATCTGAGACATTACACACTCTTGCGTGTGAAGACTGAGTATGAGCTTAGGAGAGTGCAATGATCCACAGAACAATGAGAATTGGCAATTCGCGACCGGAAGTTGTCCACGAGAATTAGAGAGAGAAGGAGAGAGGGAGATCATCGTACGGCGAGGGTAATGGGGCCGACATGGGAGGTAAGGTTCTGTTTGAGAAGTCCGCCGGAGCGAAACTCGTTGCTCGGCGTTATTTGCCAGAATCCCACCGGAGGGTCGAAGCATATCCACCCGTGAACCTGGAGATCTTTGTTCTCGCATGAGTACTGGTACTTGTCATCCACCTGCAACCCGAATCTCAACCTGAGAAACATCCTCTAATTGGATTTGATCATGCTACAACTAAACTAAGTAGCGAAGTTAACTACAGTGTGGAGCTCTAACTGGTGAATTAGACACCAAATAAACCAACACAATAGGCGATATTTCCATAACACAAAATCTCCAAGTACCAACTCTCATTAATTTAAACTTTTGAGATGAGATGCACTTGTCGGTTATATTAGAAAAGTCGCGCATCAAAGAGTTGGTGCACTGTTGAGTGATAATATATTTTAATTTGCCCATAACTTATTGATCTAAACTTTCGAGTGAAGGTAAATTGAATATCTTAATTTGCCCATTTCGATAAAAAAAAATAAAAAAATTTGCCCATAACTTAGGACTTCCAATGTGTATCAATGTTTGGTGAATATCTCAATGAAGTAATTACTATATTCTTTTTTATCCATAACTTATTGGCTTGCAGCTTTCTAGGGCAATTATAGCACGTGAAATTACCAACTCGAGCTGCTTCAACTGTCATATGGGATTTGGTAAGCTCTTGCATACCTACAGCACCACCAGACCAGACAGCTGCAACACCTCGTTACAGCTTTGAGAAAGAGAGAGAGAGAGAGTACCTCGCCTTTGAACTCCGGTTCGACAGGATTGACGAGAAGAACGGCTTCAGGAGTGGCCAAGGGCTGCCCTCTGCCGGGCACTCGATCGTCAGGAAGGGGCATGTATCTCTGCCTGTCATCTCCCACCACCATGTACTTAAACCTATCCGCGTAATTACCACCACAACAACCAATCAAATTAATCAACACTGAGAAGAAAAATAGAGAAAAAAATGATGATCTCATCAACCAAGATGAATGTCATGCAGAAGTAGTTGGCATAACCACAACGTGTGTACTAACTTATCCTTCCTGAGCTTGAAGACGATCCTGGTCTGGGGAAGGTTGAAAGCAGGCCACTCCCCTGAGTGCTCGTAGATTCCATAGGAGTAGAATCCTGAGCAGTTCCGAAGCATGACGTACCTGAAAAAATATTTGAAGGAAATTGAATTTTTCCCTCAATTATCGGTGTTTATTTTTTTCATGTTTTATGACTTGAAACTTAGATAAAAATCGCGCCTTTTGTCAATATTGAGGGGAACCATCTTGCCCTCTTTCGAGGAATCCCACGCCCTCGTGAACGATATCTCCACCTGCTCGTCGTTCTCCACTATCACGTTGAACTTCGTCGCCTCCATCCTGCACCACCAATGCTAAGAAGCATTAGATGGAGGATAACATATAGGAAACATGAAAATTGGATGCATCACTTTTGTCAATCGTTAAAGAAAGATGCATGACCAATCTAACACTCCCTAATAATGAGATCGAGATATGGGGTTGAAATTATTTCTGAATGGGGTTAAAATTTGATCATCTGATGCGACCGAAGGAAAAGTATTTTTATACTACTTCTCCTTCTCTTTTGATGACGAGAAAGCCCATTTTAAATGGGTAAGTTCTGAACTCATGAAATTCCCGACTATCCTTGTAATCAAATAAGACGTGAGCTGAAATTTGGATGGGGTTACGAAGGCAAAAACATGAAAATGGTTTGAAAATCGAGTTTATATTGTGTGCCTAAGTTACACGCAAATCCGTTCTTTTAACCGCTCATCTAACTCCATGTTAGAGAATCGAAATGATTGTCTCTCCATCTTAACAAGCATGCTCAAAATTAGTTTTATTCTCGAATTTATAAATAAATTTGATCACGAAAGCTGATGTATACTACGGTAATGAGTCATAATTATCCAATAATAAACTAAAATATTCGTTTTTCCTATATAGATCCCATCTTCATAACTTACTTTTGTGTTATCAATTTTGATTTTTTTGTTAAGAAACAATGGAAAGGATGAAGCAGGCTCACCTATCATCAGTGCCCGTCGTGCCAGTACTTCCTGCTTCACTCCACACGAGGTCCCAGTACCTGCAAACCATAGGTACTCAAAACCCCCGTTTCGATCGGATTTGCTAAGTTAGAAAATGAGATAAAAGCATTGGAAATCTTACAATTTATTATGAAAATACAATTGAATCCATATTTTTTTAAAGTTTTAGAATTCGATTGCACTTTCGTAATAAGATTTAGGACTTCTAATGTACTTATCTTTTTGAAAATCAGAGATTATTTCAGAACCGGATTGATTCAGCTAATTATCGACGTACCCTCTATTGAATTCCTCGTTACGAACTTCGAGCAAATTGCTGATGCCATTGTATTTGATCCCGGTGACGAATCCATCTGGTTTCGCTATCGTCACTTTGACCATGCCATTGTCCATTACCACCTGCGCCACGTCCGTGCATGTCCGCACGACATCAATAAGATATAATAAACTCCCATGATGCATGTCTCAAACCCTAGCGTCCGAGAAATCTTGTTTTTATGTATGTGAATGCCTTGAGAAAATCACCTCCCCTTCCGCCCGAGCAGCTCGTGGAGAGGTAAAATGCAGGCAAACCAAACATGGGAACAAGACGGTTAACTAAGAACTTTGTTAACGCCAATCCCATCTCAGGGGGACGGAGCCACTAGACCCGATCGCGGGATGGCCGGGGCGAGTCTGCCCCCGAACGCTGGCCCCGACCAACAAGATTCGAAGTGCAAACCTAGCAGTCTGAGGTAAATCTCGTTTTTAGGCTCCGTGGATAACCGGCCCGTTGATCGAGTTTAACGGGAACCATACGAACACAGGTATTTTCTTCCGGATAAGATCGCTTCTCCGACATAATCTCAAACTAAAAGTGCTAAGAAAATAACATGGTGTAGATTTCGATGCGACTAGAAAGAGTATATATAACGATCAAGAAACGAAGAGACTCACATGCTTATCCTGAACATTCAATCGCACCCCCGGAGACGACGCAGCATGACCATCACGTCCCATTTCACCACCTTCTTGAGCAATGAAAGCATTCTGGTTCTCCATCTTTGCTCTGAATCATATGGAACGAGTAAATATATATATATAAAAAAATACTATCTCGCACGCTGGTTTCGGCAAAAGATCTGGAGCGACATGATGTGAGAGATACTGCAAGTTCGTGAGGACCTTCACGGGCTCATAAGAATGGCGTCTTTGAGCTTGCTTTCTTGAAGTAAAAAGCAAGCAATGCTTTTTCACAGGCTCGCTTTTATTTACTTCGCTCGGTCGCCACTACTGTTTGGTGGGTTTTTGAAATTGAGGCGTGCAAGGTTGGACATCTCTATAAATGCCAAACCCGGAGAATATCGTGGTTTATATGTCATGATAATATTATTAGATTGCTCATATAGGAGGACTTAATTTCGCACGTCGCGGCTTCGATCGATGTTGTCTTTGTAACGAGTTTTGACGGTTTCCTCTACCTTTATCTCTTTATTTCATTACTGAAATCTCCCGGCTATCGGAACCTTCTTCAGCTTTTAAGTACTTGTCTGACACAATGCCGACATAAGAATGTAGAGTTGACAGGGGGTACTTCGCGAGGGAGGCTCCGGCCCTCCTATCATCACGGCCGCAATTTCGACATTTACAAGAAAATATGGTGTGAATTTTTATGACAGCAAGTCTCGCTGGTGGTGTATCACTTGACTGCTCGTATGTATTGGGCATGATCCTTACCGCTAACTACTCCAAATTAGGTTTTTGAAACAAAAATATCGGATTATAGTGTTAAAACGATGTGGAGGACTCTCGACATAACAAAGGCATATAAATCTATAATTGCTTTGATCTCGAGCTTAATACACATATAGTAATATTAGACTAAACGATAATTTGCAGGTTTCCATGAACGCAATGCTTAAGAAAACTTAGCTGCTAAGAGTTGATTTTCTTGTGATTGGAGGAAAAGATATGGTCTCTCTCCGTCTGAACTTGACATGCCAGAGTGTCGTTGGACTTGGGAGTACTCGGAGAAGCCTAAGCGAGCTCTATAACTCCAATGAATAATGTTGAAGTTAATCAAAGTGTCATGGATATGAAATAACCATGAATCACATGCATTGATTCATTCAGGGCCTAATAGTTTGCTAGTGAATGTGGCCAATATCTTTATAGCTATTGAAATTTCACCCCAGTAACAACGTTCACATGAACTTTCAAGCTTTATTGTACAATCAGTTCGATCCATTTCGAGGGGATCGGGTGTTATATAGCTATGGCTTTGTTTTGTTCGTCATAGACTGAATCTCAAATTGTGATCAAGACAATCCGTTGAATTAGACGCTGTTCATGGAGCAATCTCTCACCGTTAAATATGGATGAATTGTTGCGAGGTCATCGTTGAATGGTTAGGGAAAAAATCATGACCATCTTATTAATGCTATCTAAAAAGAATGACCGCGTTGGCTCCACTACAACAGCTTTGATCTTGTAATGGATCTGAACGTAAAGAAAAAAACTAAAATCTGTCTGTAGAATTGGAAGATGGAGGTCCCTCGAGGCGAATGTAGTCGTACATTATCCCCCGAAAAGGGCTTATGCTTCCTATTTGTGTGAGGAAGACGGTGTTCTCGCCCTTGATCAATTCAGTGCCTGGCACGTCGATGGAGAACAGCCAATAGAGCCCGTGAATCCCGTGTCTTGCAATCGTGTTGTCCCTCCCGATCACACCGCTCGAGAATAGAGGGGAGCTTGCGCTCGCATCATTGACCCTTACCTTTAAGAAGAGAACATGACGAATATAAGTACTACAATGGAGCATCTTTCTTTAAAATGAGGCTCATTGAAATTCAGTAGGGCTAAGCTTAGCGTACCTGCAGCTCGGATACGTGAGCAGTTGCAAGAGCCAATTGCAATTTATAGGTTCCAGTATGATCGATGCTGTAAATTGTGAACTTGATTTGCCAAGTAGTTCCATTATATGTGTTATTGCCAATTTCTCTGTGACAAGGTAATGTTCAGCTGATGAGTTATGTTGGGCACAGAAAGCTTTTACATGACAATGAGATGAACCGCGAGTTTCGAAAAGAAAGTCTTAACAACAATTGTTTTGTCTGTTTCTTTCACTTTGAATTAGGTCCACCTAAAGATTTTGCATTCCAAGGTAAAGCAAGCTGCGCTTCTGTGGCTGCTATTATAAGATGTTCACTGCTTATCGTTCATGCATCTTAAAATTCCCGTGAATGTGAAAATAAAGAATAAAGACTGATTATGAAACCAAAACCTGGTAACTTGAGCAAAGAACCAATCCTTCCTGTAGTCGCTTGTCCCGACTGTGTATATCAAATCTTCATCTGGATATAACTCTGTATATCTTTGCCACAGGCCATACTGTCTAAACCTGGTTGATGGTAAATCAAATGTTAGCTCTCCTAGGCCAAGAAAGGGCAGAGAGAGAGAGAGAGAGAGAGAGAGAGAGAGAGAGATCATATGGCTTTGAACATGACTGACCTATCAGGATGATTAATGTAGAGCGGGTTGATGTATTGTGGGTCGGGATCTGGAACATAATACTCTGAAGCAGTACGGTCAGGGATGCCTATTTCCCACAATGTCGGGCCATTTCTCGGAGGCTCATACACAAGTTCGCCCACATCGATATTAGAAGCTGCTTGTCAACACGTATTAATCCATGTTAATTGTTCAAGAACGGAAGAAACGAACAGTCCATCCAAACAAGAAAGCATATACCTGCAGATATCGTGATGTTTTTCTCATATTTGTAGTCTCCGATGAAACCTGGAACCCAGGCATAGAGATTGTAATGACCGGGAATAATACCGCTGATGGAGAAATTTCCCTCTTCGTCTGCTCTAGTCCAAAATTGATAGCCCTAGTAAGGAGAGATTTGTTATATAGCAAGAAATCTCTGTATTTTCATTCTTCATTAATCATTAAAAAGGACTTGCATTAACAAAAACAGATCCAGGGCTCGCAAAAACTCTAGACAGCTTCACATAGCCCTGGTAGGTGCCTGTATATACAGAAAATTAAATATTACCTTGGTTTCTCTTTGCCACGATCCAACGTCTCCGGGCGGTGCCAAGCCCACATAAGCACCATTTGCCATCAGGCATTCCTTGCTAATATATCTGGATGATCGTTGATTCATTAGTTGATCGAACGCGCATAGAGAAAATGGACACCATTTTCCATTAAGCATTCTGGTTGCATTTGGCATAAAGGTAAGAGAAGTACCCACCTGTCTAGCACGAGTAGTCGACCAATCACATTGCCCCTTTGACTGGGCTGCACATAATCCTCTAGAGCCGGGAATTTGTACGGCCAGCTTTGGGCTTCAACAATTAACTTACAATAAAATCAAGTTAAACTATGCGCACAGAAAGATGGGACAAAGTTTGATAAGTTAAGTGTATCAAAGGCGTTCAAGCAAAACCTGCTCTTTTGCATCCATCCAAAGAGAGCGTGGGTCTTCTCCATTCGACATAGAGTTAACGTAGATGAAAACCGGGCCGTAGACTTTCTTCCACGGCTCATTCGGTCCAAACCTCATTGTCAGGTCGACTCCAGAGTAATGAGCACTGACAAAAACCTTAGGGATCCCGATTTGAAAAAGCAATAAGAGATTGGTAAATGTGTTCATTGTACTTTGTCACCAAGGAAAGAGAATTAAGAAGGTAACTTTGGGGTGATCAATTGAAGCTCCAACTAAAAGCATTAATCTCATCTAAGTGAGATAAACCTAGATTGCTTCTTCTAGTGTCTTAGATTTAAGAGGAGAGTTATTTACATTGAGGGATGTCGGACCGACATGAGATGTTAGAAACTGCTTCACAGGTCCACCACTGCGGAACTCATAGCTCGGTGTAATCTGCCAGACCCCAATAGGAGGATCCTTGCTGATCCAACCGTGGACCTGGATGTCTTTGCTTTCACATGAGTACTCGTACTTATCATCCACCTGCAATGACCAACTATACGCTCTCAAATGGTCTTCATTCCCTGCAATCTTCATTTTCGCTTCCTGAAGATGATCCTTTAATAAGTAAAACGAATGTCAGATCAGAAGAAACTACCTCTCCTTTAAACTCTGGTTCCACTGGATTAATGAGCCGAACCGCCTCAGGATAAGCCAGGACTTGCCCTCTGTCTGGCAATCTATCATCTGGAAGGGGCATATATCTTTGCCTGTTATCTGCTATCGCCATATAATGAAACCTAGGCACATCACGAAACGCATTCAAAAGTTAGTCCAATCTGTTGAACTCCACCATCAGGTCCATATTCTTTATTTCAAATACTTTTGACTTTTTAAAAAATGTTTGGGAAATGAACCTTTTTGAAATAATTTAGAGGCAGCAGAGACATACTTGTCCTTTCTAGGCTTGAGCACGGTCCTTGTGTTACCAATGTTGAAAGCAGGCCATTCTGCCAAGTGTTCATAAACCGCATATGTGTAGAAGCCTGAAGATCCACGAAGCATCACATACCTAAAAGATCGCCATTCATATTATCACCACTAGACGTGTAGATTTCCCATAAACATGACATGCTAACATTAGAAGGCGACGGCATACCTCTTGTCTATATTTAATGGAACTACCTCACCCTCAAGTGACAAGTTCCACATTCTAGTGAACGAGAGCTCAACCTGCTCATCGTTCTCCACTATAACCTCAAACTTTGTGCCATCAAGCCTGCATAAAGTTCAGTTTTACTTGTTACAGAGCGGCGGCTGTAAACATTTATAAATTAATCTTAACATCTTGATTTTGACATACCGTCTTTAGATATGTACTCGAGGGTCACATGAAATTTACTAACAAAAATTACTTTAGCAGGTCTGAGGTTGAAAATAAAAGGTTTTCTTTTTGGTGCATGGACAACTTCAAGAATGATGTTAAAAACTGGCAGTGCCAAAAGAACGAGTCTTTTGTGGTACCATTAAGAAATGCAGAACTCCAATTTGTCCTGATAAGAATTTATCCTCTCAGATAAATGCTTCAATGGATTTTTAAACGCTCTAAGGGCTCAAGCTGTTGAGCTGCTTACTACATTTACATAGCTTTCATAAAATTCAGCTGAGTCTTCATTGCAGGCTACAGAGTGACATTGTGGTGCCATAGTTCATGTCTGATCAAATTAAATTGCACCTGGAACTTCGACAGAAGCGAAGTTTGAGTGCAGAGAGGACGGTGAGATAACATACCTATCGAGTTTACCCTTTGTTTTGTTACTTTGCTTAGCACTCCAAACCACATCCCAGTACCTACATATTCCAGTAAAATAATTCAAGTATCGAACCATTGAACAAAAAACAATAGGATTGAAGCAAGAAGCAGCAATTGAACTAGTTTTTATGAATTTGTGGAACTTTAACTAATAAAAGTTGATCAATAAGAGGGACACTAAGACTCATCAACTAAATTGGTTCATTAGATGATGCGGCACTCTGTTAAATAGTTACTTAAGTTAGTGGTCCATTTAAGCACTCATCAGGAATCTGCCACATACTAAGTAAATATATTGGTTGAACAATATATGTGGCATTATTCTTAATGTAAGACTTGACCAAAAACCAACATATAAGGACTTTCTTCGCAAACTCAAAGTATACCCAGTACATGTATGTTCAATATATTTAACACAAATATGATGGGAATTGATCTTATAACTTTAACGCCAACTGATGATTTGCAAAGGCTAACAATGCTGAGGCAAAAGAAAGAGTGGCCTTTAGATATTCTGGGGTTCTGGCTAGTTGCATATTGCCGCTGATAACATGACAAGATAGACAAAGTATCACTTGGTATGATTATCTGGTCCATTTACTTTGGTCTTATGTGTTTTCTCTCACCCATGACGACAAAAGAAGCATTAACCATGACTGTGCCTACAGGCATCTTCAACTAGACTAGGCCCACAAGTGCACCATACTGGACCCATGCTTCATCAACTAGGTTACCTTTTGAGTTGTTTCTTAAGCCTTACTTCGAACAAATTTCGACAAAAGTGACAGCTGGGGAAAAAAGTACAGGAATCACAATGAAGAAATGCGTAGGTACGTGTTCATTTGAAAAACATGAGGAGATTTGTGTCTTTTTACTATAATTTCTGTGCTATAAGCTCCCAGTTTTACCAGGATTCAACAAGAGAATTATTGGATTTCTTTTCTTCTTTTTGTGGATTTCTCTCACTCAGTACAGTCAAAGTAGCAAATGATCAACTAAACATCCGTCCCATCTAATATGGTGCTAGAGATGTGCTTGTAATAATATACTCAAATTGGTATGGAGCATTCAATGCTGATATACTTAAATTCCCTAAACAAAGAAGACACATGAAAACCACATCCTCAACTTTTGCTGCCGTTATCGAGTGTAAGATGACTTGCTTCGATGGACCATGAATTTATTCTTTTGCTAATTATCGCTAAACAACCCAAGAATTTATCTAGTGCAGAGCATTCCATTAAGAATTAAATGAATGAGGAATGGCAAGTAAATAGAAAAGAACTCAAGACATCAACAGTCATATACCCTCTGTTAAATTCGCTGTTTTGTTCTTCGAGCAAATTGTCGATGCCATTGTACTGTATTCCAGTTACACTTCCCCCTGGATTCGACAAAGTGACTTGGAGGATACCATTATCCATAGCCACCTGCAAAGCACTCGATCAGCGTATTGGAAAAGAAAGATCTTTTGGATGGAAAGCAACTTACTTATGCAACGACATGCTTGTGATTCAATCTATCACGAGATTGCTCTTTCTTTTGCTGAACAAAAGATTGAATATTTCTCTCTCTGTCTCTCTCTGTCTCTCTCTCTCTCTCTCTCTCTCCAGTCTACCCCTTAAGAGGTCCTGAACTTGATGACTATTGCTCCAAAGCAGCTTTTTCCATCTACTAATGCCAACTCTAAAAGAACGACATCATCAAAATCTACTGACATTGGACTAAAACGTCCCTCTCTAATAATATGGTGCATGACTTCCATATTCAACCAGGCAAAACACAAAAAGATTTACAACTTTAAAGTTTAAATATAGTAGAGTGCACCCAAATAAAAACAAAAACAAAATAAAACAGAGATGAAGAATTGAAAGCAAAAAGAGATCTCATACATATTTATCACGAACTTGGACTCGAACCCCCCCGGAGGGTGGCGTGGAGGGTCCAGGTCCAGGTGCATTAGCCTCATCATCTCCATCACTAGCTTCTTCAACATGTCGCAAACTATCAACCTTGGTTCTTCCGACACAGAGACCATGGAACAGGAACGCAGAAAAGAACATCAACAAAAGGGGAGTTCTCGCAAAACCCATCATTCACAAATGCCTGAGGGGAAAGAAGAGAAGTTTTTTTTCAAAGGTAGGCATACCTGCTTGGGGGGGTGGATGGGAATGTAATAAGTGGGTGTTTGTTTTTTGGTAGGAGCATGAACCTCCAAAAGTCGCAAAAAGGATGACTGCTGGAGTTTCCTCAAAACGGAGGATAAGGGATTTACTTCCTTTCTTTGCTTCTCTACTTCCGCTTCTGCTTCCGCTTCCTCTTCCTCATTCTGCTGAATCTCTCTCGTGACGACGAGATCATGTCCATATTGTCTTTCCTGATTTTTTAGTGTCTTTCCTTTGTCGTCACCTTTTGTTTGGTTCCGGTGTGCGGACATGCTCTGAGGTTGTCCCACCCGTGAGAGGAGTCAACATGTGACGTGACGAAAGGTCTATTAATTAAATCGAAGAAGGGGAAAGAAAAACCAAGAAAAGGAAGGGAAAGAGGAATCGCCATGAAGTTGGAATGGTATCACATTCAAGTTGAACGGGGACAGCACGTTGGTTACACCAAAAGTCACCAAATTGAATTCGCGTTTGTCAACTGCCTTGCCCACCACTCCACCAACCCAACATGGGCAACACAAGATGCTGAAAAAGTTTGTTAAGGAACATGCTATATTCCTTCTTGCTTATGAAAATAATATCGATATTCTTAGTTTTGCCATGCATACACCTGTCAAAATGGTTCATTAACTCATTTCTTAACCTATACAAAATAGGGTGAGTTATTATTATTTGGGTTAGTTATATTTAGTAAATGGGTTTAAAAATAATATGGTGTTCAATGGGTCATAAGTGGGTTATAAATGGATTTACAACTTATGGTTTTCTCTTCATTCTTTCTCGCCCTCATTCGATTTCGAACTCACTCACTCCATATTCTCACCTTAATTTGGGTACGAGTTTTCCTAAATTTGGTTAAATATGAAAATGTTTTAGTAATATGGATCGGGTTGGGTATAGATCAGGTATGGATCAAGAAATTTGCGTTACAAATAAATAGGTCAAATGAGTTAATGTGTCATTTTGGGTCGGACCATTTATAACTCGACCCAAACCCGATCCACCTATTTGACAGATCTAGCCATGCATGCATGATTTTGGTTGTGATTTCTAACCTTGTGTGAGGTGGTAGAATTGCCTATTTCATGACAAGTTTGGATGCATAATTTACTTGCCTATTTTGCGACACGAAAAATTGCATAATATCAAAATGTATCCAATAATAGACAAACAAAGATCTAGAGATTAAAAGTTTTCCCATGGAGGAAAGAAAGTTGAGGATGCTGATATTTCTTGCTCTTTATGTATTTATACTACCATGTTCATATATATATATACACACACTCACACTTCCCATCTATTTCACACACGATGAAATTATTGGCCTTCATGATCTTTCATCTTTATGGTGCTTATTTAGGTTGAGTTTCTTCATTTGACCCGCCCCATAAATTACAAAATTCTAAGAATCAATATGTTTTCCCCCACGTTTTTAAAGCATATTTCTATAAATACAAATCACTAATCTGTGCCGGCAAATTTAATGATCAACTAGTAATATAATTTTCATCAGCAAATTATTTAGCCTGTAACGTATTAGTAAGTTACCAACAATTATTTAGCCCGAATGTGTTAGTAAGTTATCACCACTTCTGTTGAAGTACCAACAATTACTTGACTGATTGTCTTAAGTTAATTCAATGCATTGCCAATATTTATTTGCGTAGTCTAAAAATGTATTGAAGTTCCTAACATCTATAGACAATTACCAACTACTACTTTGAATCCATCTAACAACTTTCAATTGATTGTTCTATAATTACTAATTATTCCAAACACTTACCATATGTTTATTTGCAAAAGTTACCATCAAATTAAATGTTTCTATCTTCTATAACCAATATTAATATAAGTGATTTACCAACTATTCATGAATTGACCTGCCATCCAATTTTAACTTTACTTACTCTTATTTGATTGAGTTAGCAACGTCCATATAATTGTTTTAAAGTCACAACATAGTTCAACAATTTACCAAACAAACAGGTCAACATCCAAGTAATGAATGGACATGCATATAGTCTATTATCATTTCTAGATCCTGGTGACATCAAGGCATCCACCAAATAAACAACTACCTAAGTTTTCTTTTTCGTAATCAACATGACCGGTCAAGTCGAAATGCACAAACATCCGATCCGCAGGAAGAAAATCATCGGATCAAGATGTGACGGCGGTGCCTGGAGGAGCCGGAGTGTATGACATTACTAGATAAACGGTGCTATAAACATGGCAAACCCGATGCACGGAGGTTTCTTCTTCGCTGTCTTGCACGTTCAAGCTTGGTGAGCAACGGCCGATTTCCCCACCACAAAATATTCCTGCCACAGGAACTCCAGGAAAGTTCTCCACGAACGGCGAGCTATCGACATTGAAATCATTGAAAAACGATTCTCCACGGCCAAAAGAAGAGAAAATGAAACCTCCGAAAACCCGGGGTTTACCAGCACTGGCAACGATGCTCCCCATTTTATCAGAGCAATCGGAATCACTCCCCAGATTCAGACTTCTCAGGCGTGCTGAGACTTTTTGGCACGAGTCAAGGGCAGCTGCAGGATCAGAATAGTAAAACTGGAAACTATCTCCACTTTCAATGCCAGACCCCTCAACACGAAGGTATTCAACACCCCTGTCAAAAATTCAAGAAATAGTCCTGCATAAGGAGGAGAAAATGTAGTTTCACTTGGGAAAGCGAAAGGTGACTCTTGGGAAGGGTTGTCCAACCAAACAGGCAATAAATTTTTGTGCCGGAATCACATGTCGCATACTTTTAACAGCTGGTCATTCACATTCACATGATTGTTGCATGCCTGAAGCAGGCAAAAAATTGATGCCATGTTAAACTTAAATTCCAACTAAATAAGCAAGAGAATGTTAAGTGAAGTCAACATATATCCTAAGCTTGATGAACTTTGAAAACTTCTGACACTATTTGGGATAAGAACAGCAGCAAGAGTGCCATAACTTTCGTATAGTGCTCACTTGAGTGCCATAACTTTTTTTTCGCTCAAAGTGTTACATCAGAATAAAATAGATCATTTGATTGCCACTTCCGACAAATCGTCCTACGTTGCTTTTTTAATTAATTTTCCATCCGACGTGAATTTATTAAATATTTTATTATTTTTTTAATTTTATTTTTTAATTTTGATTTTTAATTTTTGTTTTTCTTTTCCCTTTTTTTTTCTTTTTTCAGGGCCGGCGAGGGTCACCGATGACCCTCGCTGACTACGAAGCCCTCGCCCACTGGGCGAGGGCCGCCTTGCCCTCCGCCGTGAAGGCCTGAACAAGGCCATCGCGGCCTCGCTAGCAGTGGGCGAGGCCGTTGCCAGATCTGGGCGCTCGCGGGCAAGGCAGCCTCGCCAGATCTGGCTGCGATGCCTTGCCCGCGGCAGCCCAAATCTGGCAACGGCCTTTGTGGCCTCGCCCAATGGGCGAGGGCTGCCTTGCCCGCAGCACTGTGAAAGCCCGGGCAAGGCCATCGCGGCCTCGCCGGCAAGGCAGTCCTCGCCCAGTGGGTGAGGCCGCGAAGGCCGTCGCCAAATCAGGGCGGCCGTGGGCAAGGCGGCCTCGCCAACTGTTGGTGAGGCCGCGATGGCCTTGCCCACTGTTGGCGAGGCCGCGATGGCCTTGCCTGGACCTTCGCTGCAGAGGGCAAGGCGGCCCTCGCCCATCTAGGTGAGGGCTTCGTAGCCGGCGAGGGTTGCCAGTGACCCTCACTGGCATTAAAAAAAAAAGCTAAAAAAAAAGGAAAAGAAAATTTCAAACAAAAGTAATTAAAAAATTCCAAAAAAATAAAAAATATATATATATTAAAAAATTGTCCACGTCACCGCCGGCGAAGCCACGTCAAACGACCGGCATCCACGTCGGATTTTCCGGTGAGGCAAATCGTCAATGGCACTTAAGTGATCGTTTTTTCAAATTCATGACACTCAAGTGAGTGAAAAAAAAAGTTATAGCACTCAAGTGAGCGTCGTACGAAAGTTTTGGCACTCCTAGTATTCTTATCCCAACATTATTTATGCCATTCAATTGAAAGATGAGATATAGTCATAATCCCATAAAAAAATCCTGAAACTTTTTCCTTGTGGAACACCAATACCCCAAACTTTTTTTCGTCTCAGCAAAATCACCAAACTCGTAATAGTGACCCAAAAGTACCTTCTGTTAAACTTCCCTCCATAATAGCCGTTAAAAAAATGATGTGTCGTTATCCCCACATACTGCCACGTCTGATCTTTAATTATCATTATGGATGGAACTGTGATGGAAGGTATTTTTGGGTCACTAGTACAAGTTTGGGGTACTAATGAGACAAACAAAAGTTTAGGATATTGATGTCCTCCACAAAAAACTTCAGGAATATTGGTGAGATTTTCCATGAGATATAATAGGTTAAATATATTTCATCCTACCCACCACCACAATGTTTTATTCTAGCAGCCAAATCCAAAATCTAGGAACTGAAATCACTAGAACATACTCTAACTCAGATTCAATTAATTATAATCATGCAGAAGAATACCAAATTGCAAAATTAATCTTTCTTTGTGATAATGAAGATCTACTAAAGCCAATATCACTAAGTCAATACCGAGGTATAGGCAGTGCAAGAAAAACTCCACAGATCCAGTTTCAAGTGGAAAGTAGAAAAAGTAAAGACAAAAATCAACGTACTATTGCCCTCTGTGTCCAACCTCACATCACAAAACAACCATGGAAATATATAAATCAACAAAGAGACAGAGGTAAAGAACCTTCAGAACTCACCCCATCACACCATGAAATGACAAGAATGACATCAACTTTGCCTTCTCTGCCCCAACTTCATATATCCTTCTTTTAGTTACTCCAATGTACACGTCAGGGTACTCAACACGATTTTCTAGCTGCCACATAGTAAAACAGAGGCAATGATAAGAGTATTATAACTTGGTAATAGTGAGAGCCTTTGTCCATATTATTTAGTAGCTCAAACTTGTGCACATAACATGAGGTGAAACTTCAAAACTAAAAATATGGAGAACAGAAAGATTACGCAACATCAGATCTCCACAGTAACTGCCACACGTGCTATGTCCATCAAGGTCATTGGTTGTTTGATACGGGAGCTCCATTAAGTAAGCCTTTCATATTCCTATTGAAAATCATGACCTGAAACTTCTAAAGCAGCTAATGCTGCACTGTTCTGAAGTAACACTCACCAGATTAGCCTATACAAGTTTCGCTATTTCCATGATATTTCAATTAAACTACAATCTGTGAAACAGATCTTCCTGGCAAGACACGACCACTGGATTTGATCTCAACCATAAAATGAAGAGGGTCGAATGGATTGCCGAAGGCCTTGAATTTAAGATTCGTCTTCTCAGGTGGATGACCACAAAAAATCTCTGACATGCAGCACAAACTTTCGAACAAATCAAGGAGCTACTAATTCGTGACAACTGTGAAGAAAGTTCTACGTTCCTTACAAAGCATTTTGGTCCACTAAGGAAATACAGGAGCTTATCGTAACCATTTATTCCCGAGACAAACAATTTTTCACGGTCACAACCCTCACGTGACTCAGATTCATTAAACTCTTGTGAAATTAAATGCTGAGGTTTAAAGCATGTTGACACCCTTTTGATATGGAGGATCCACGTAAGTGCACCAACTCCCAAGTGACTCTCAGAGAATACTTGGTTAAACATGATTTTCTGTAGAAATTGGACTAACTCATCCCTCATCATGAAAGGAACTCCAGAAAAGGAACTCAGTTCATGGCTCTGTTACCAAGGGTTCAACATTTAAGTGGAGACACAGGATCTAAGGACATGCAAATTCTTAGCATAGTACAGCAGTGAGAAGATTAACAAAGGAAACAGGTAGGATTGGCGAATCATTAATCAAAAACTCAGTAAAAAAGAAGCTCCAAATTTGGGAAGCTCCAAAACTTGGTCAAGTGTTTGGAACTAACATTGACAGTACCGAATCTGCAAGTTACGAAACAATAAACTTTGATCTCATACCTCATCTCTGATGTCATTCAGAATTCCTTCGCCATCAAGAATTTCCTCCTGACCTTCTCTTCTAGCAGTGAGCAAAGTACAGCAATCATCAACTTGGACAGAAGCTGCCCTGTGCCTTGGACCTATAGTTGACAATCCATCCGATAATGCCACATGAAACTTAATATCACCTAACCCTGCTCATGCAACCAATGCATGCAGGAAATCAAACATTAGCTGGAATAAAGCAAAAGGAGATCATGAAAAGGGCGGACTAAATGACAGAAGGTAAGTGCAAGAAACAGCAAACTGAACTAGATTTTTTTTTTTTTTTTTTTTGGTGTTGGGTGGGGGGGGGCGTGGGAGAAGGTGTTTGGGGGTGGAGCATTTAAAATAGGGGCAGACATCTACAACAAGCAAACAAGAAAGGGTACAACGATAGAAGGTCCCCATTTTTATTGACAGAAAAAGACAAAGGTAAAGCAAAAAAGGTTTAAAATATGAGGAGGATTAAAGCAAGACAAGCTGTATAACTTGATTCCAGTGCATGTGCAGGATCCTGTCTGAATGGGTAATACAAAATATAAGAAAGACGTGAAGGACTAAAAGTAATCAGAACACAATAACATAGAACCAGAAGACTACCGCAAGAAACAGCAAGACCAACTGAACATTGAGAGAGAGAGAGAGAGAGAGAGAGAGAGCATTTAAGATTAAGCAGGAATCTTTTTTCTTTCTGCTGGAGATACAATGGAAAACAATCTGGAGAATACAGAAAGGATAAAACAAAAGCATCGGCAATAATCAAGAAAGCTTCAGACGAGCATGTAGAGTTTAGAGTCTTATGAAGTGTAATTCCTTTCCTCCATAAATTCCTGTTTTAAGAGTGAATGGCTATTGATAGAGCATGCTTCTCTTTTTCGACATATATATAGAAATACATCAACAGAAGGAGCGAAACCAAAATCAAATTATCACCAATTGCAGTAGACAATTACTCTTGGATCCATTTGCAATGGAAGAAAAGAATGAAAGAAAGAATTATAAGCACAGACCAAGGCGGCTATGTATTACTGAAACTGAAACAATACACACATAAATAACAACTACCAGGGCGTTTGTGTCTATCTTTGGCAAAAACAAGTGCAACGGCACTAGTGGTATAGTTTTGGAGCACAATTGCAGAGATGTATCTGGATTTGTCCACACTTCTGTACTCAAAATTGCCTTTCTCGTCACCCACTATCGCAGTTTCCAAAGGCATTGCATAATCTGCAATGACGTGCTGGTTCATGAGGCCACAAGAGCCAATGCCAACTGCAGAAATTTGATCACGCTTGTAAGAAGATAAACAAAACAAGCTACAATGATGATAATGCCTCAGTGATGTACTTGTTCTTTTAGACTATATGCCCAACCATATTAACCAAACAAAAGCACATGCACTGAGTATGGTGAATCAAGAGAAGAAACTGCTCTTTCCAACATAGCTTTGTTACTACAAAATAATATTTCCTCTCACTTTGAGCTTCAAAATGGTGGACAGAATCATTTTTTTCACCATAAAAGATTCTGTTAATTATGAGCCAAATTTGCTTGAAGACCAGTCTTAATTTCTAAGCTTTGAAACATCATGATTTTCACAGGAGGAATCAATTTTGAAGTCTGGTCCTTTCCAGTAACAATTTCACAGTTCAAATCTCCCTTGGAGTAAGCTATAGAGGGCATATGCTAATAAGACTCAACTTGAAAAGCATTAAATAAAAGCCCATTATGCAAAATTAAGTGCACTTTTACCAACGGTGCTCTGATAACTTAAAAGGTAAAATTTCCGTCTGTTCAGGTCCTTGTCCTGGCATTTTTAGGTCTTGATCGAGGTCCTCATCCACTTGCTTTGCTTATAAATATGACTTCTCCATGAGTGGTGTTCAGCCACATAAGTAAGCTACAACCCTCTCTCTCTCTCTCTCTCTCTCTCTCTCTCTCATCTGATTGCTGTCCAGTTTTCTGGTCTACTTCTTTTGATTTCATATTTTAGTCCACTAATGAGCACTCTCGGGTTTTGGTATAACTTGGTTAGTATCATGAGATTTCGAGTTGCAATTTTATATTGCTAAGATTCAAACTAACTATATCAAATTTGTCCTGCACTAAATATTAGTGCTGTCGGAACCCAGGAGCCTGAGAATACTTCTGTAAGATGTTAATAGCACATTGAAAGGGGTCATTTATGCTGTGAATAGAAGTGTATCCATACATAAGCATAAACTATTCTCTTATGGCATATTTTCATGCATTAGAACATCTGACTTTTTTTCATGAAATATTATTGTTCAATTTCATCAACCCCGAGTGATTCAGGAGATGGTTTTATTTTTTTGACAACCTAGCAGCTAACTCCTGTGACGAGCATTGGGCAAAAAATGGATCAGATAAAAAGCCTTTTTTTATTAAGCTGTAATTTACCCCTTACCCTATTATCTCTCACCCCATAATATAGATTCCATCTTCCTACTGATGGAAGAAAATCAAGGATAAAAAGGACTCTTTCCACTTCCATCTAATTATCTAAGAGAATGAGAAGAATTAACCAACCTAGTTTCTCAGCGGCAGATTTGATCTCAGCAGTTCCATCCTACAAGATCAATGTAACATGTCAACTAAGGCATCCAAGAGAAACGAATTTTCACTTATGTGAAAGGGAAAAGAGTGTAAAACAGGTGACTGGGGGACATACTCCAAACATAATAACTCCAACTGGTGTTGAGCACCCCGACACAGCAACTGAGTATTCCATTATATCCGTTACGAACTTGTCAACCAATAACCGGTCCTGGTATCAGCAAGAAATTTCTACCTTAAACCTTGTCTACAACGTTTTGCATACCAAGCTTTGAACTAAAGAAAATCTGAAGTTCCATTCATGACAAGTGGCATAAGTTAGAACAGATCTCACCATTTCATCCAGTGGCACCTGCAATAGATACTAATCGAGCACAATGATATAAAAGGATTCATCTAGCCGACCCATTTAGTGGGGTAAGGCTTAATTTGGGTTGTTGCATCATCAATTGGTCATGGCCCAAAGACTTGAGGTCAATGTTCAACGACAATGCTATATATAGAGAAAATTTGTACGTAAATATAAGTCCAGGATTTCTTTACATCATTTACTTCCGCTAGATGCAGCAGCGGGACAACATCAACTTTCAATCCTGGTACAAAACCCACGGTCAGGACAATACCCTGTTCAGCATTGTCGGAATCTTCATTGTTGTAGGAACCAATATCAATACCTCCTTCAACCTGCAATATTTTGGTACCACAAAAGGACCCGAAAAGAAAAACAAAAAAAGCAATATTATCAACCTCTTCAGAAAGATTCCTCATCCATCAATATTTGTGCTTGTCTTATTTTACGCCTTTCTAAGAATCTCTCTTACAGGAAATAAAACATAAGGCAGAATCTAACCTCTTTGACTTGATTGGTAAGAACATCTACTCCAATAATTCCACTGTCAGCGGATATTACTATAGGTGTTCCAGCTCCCAATTTACTACCAATCTGGACCATGAATACTTTTATAAATCAAATAGCAACAGGTAAATGGACTGGAACGAATTGAAAGATGAAATTGAGTAAATATTACTAAAAATGCCTTCATCAATATTCATACGTATTGAAGAGCCTCCGTCGTATCAACGTTATTTCCGACATTGACAATGGCAAAATGTGGGCAAATTGGCTCAGCCAAAACCTTATCAACAACCTCTTGCAAAGCACTCTGCAAAATAATTAAAAAAATCCATAGCTCAGTAGAACTACAAACTAGTTATCAGGTGAAATAATTGCACCAAGACTTTAAGGAAAGGAGGAATAAAAGCTAGAGAAGGCAACGTGAGCTCAAACCGACAGTAGTGAAATGAAGAAAAGCAGCCAACTTATTCGGTCAATCTTTTATTAAGGCTAACAAATGAGCCCGCTTATTCGGATAATCTTCCCATCGAACATTAACCTGTCCCGGTATCAGTTGGCCATTAGCATATGGTTCGGTTCGTTTAGCCGATTCGCTAATGTGGCTATGATTCACCGACAGCTCCCTCTACTCTAATGAGTGCTATAAAGACATCATCAGCATGAGAAGGAATGATATGTAACAGTGATGTGACACGAAAATGGCATCCCACCCCCGCATTTCAAAAGGTATCATCGTTTCAATTTCTCCCCATCCGCGTATCTGGGCATACACCAGGAATCTCCCACAAATGTACGCCCGCGAACGCACACACCCACTCTCTCTCTCTCTCTCTCCGGACCACTTGGTGTCAGACGCAGCACAACGATTCATAGTGTCTATATACTCCCTAACCGAGCTTACATGGACTAATTGACAGGATATCGCGAGAATTTCTGCCCGGGGACCAAACCAAACCGAGAACGCGCAATACCCAAAAACCTAACGGTGAAATCCAAGAGAAAGACCAATCCCATTTCGCCCCCCGAAAAAACCGACACCCCACCAACTCGAGAGGCAACAGAAAGGAAAAGGAGTTCTCGTTCGACTAAAAGATTACTTGAGCGCAAGGGTCGAGGGAGAGAGCAGTAGCGAGCTTGGGCCGCGAGAGGATACGCCCGCAGACCCGGTGCCACGACCTGCTGACGCACGCCGCCGACGCGAAGGTCGTCGCCGGCAGCCGCCGGAGGATGCTCTCGAGGACGTCCTCGTCGACGGAGCCGAATCCGGAGGACGAGCGGCCGCCCCGTCCGCCGCCGACGCCGCCGCCGCCGAGCTTGGTCGCCGGAGAGCCCGCCATTGGATCCACGCCGAGATCGCGTGCGGACACTGTCGAACGGTAGCTTAGCCTTCAAGTTCCGCGAAGCACTGAGGCTCCCTCGTCCTTTATATGAACGGCATTATTTTAAATATTTTTTTAATTAAATTAATTAAATTATTGAGGTACCGATTTCGTCATCGCACACGTGTCGCGCGGAGCGGGTCCCGTCCCCGCGCGGTCCGCACCTACCGAATTCTGTCCGTACCGAGACCACCACATTCTTAGTGTTCATGGCTATTAATCAGCAACCACGATTCTCAGAAAAATATCAAATAATATAAAAAGAATCACGTTTTTTTCACTCCCCTCTCGAGCGTCACATCCCCTTTTTCCGTATATTGACCATATTACTCTCGCTGAGAGTCAAAAGTGGGGCTCATTCGGAAATTTTCTATCTGTTTCTTTTTCTTTTTTTCTTTCACTTTTCGTTTTCTTCTCGGTGGTTTTCTTGATTAGGGACCTAAAGATCTAAAGATCACGCCGTCTCACGAATGGTTCCCTGATGAGATTGACGAGCTCTTTATTCTCCCGAATGGCAAGTTGCATACGCTTCAGGATTATCCTCTTCACATTCAGGTCTTGCTCGCGTTGCACGTGGGCTCAAGCACCTCAATCATTTTGTTTCGATGTTCGGAAATCATTGTGAGAATCAAAAGATTGCCGAAGAGAATTACAAGCCCTCTTTGCACTGGTAAAGCTTAGAGTGATCATGATTAGCATGGTTAATCCTTGTCTTGTTACGAAGGTTCAATGCCAAGGCCAAGCTCTAAAGGAAGTCTCGCTCTCCTACCTATTCCTCACTAATAATCTAAACTACATGGTGGAAAAGGCAAGGTTGACGAAACTCAAATATGCAAGGCATGCGAAAAAGGTGAGGTAGTATGCGGTGAGCTATATGGCCGCGGCGTGGAGTAAGGTCCTCTTGTCATTGCCAGAGGCGACGACCAAGGGATGATCACCAGAGGTGGCAAGGGCGTGTCTCCAGAGTTTGACACAGAGTTTGAGGAGGAGTACTAGAAACATATGTCATGGACTGTGCCAAACAAGCTAAGCGAGGAGATCAAGTTGTCCCTTGTGTTGGCATAGGGGTGGTTCTACCAGACGTGCGAAGGGTTTGTCAGGGGCGATGGCGAGGTAGAAACGAAGCTCGTGAGCTTATGTAAGACGATGTAATTGTTGTTGTGCATGCAGGTCTCAGAGGAGGAAAATGAAGACGCACCGACGATATGCATCAACACAAGCGAGAACAAGACCAAGGAAAGTCGAAGAAAAAAAAAAGAAACAAATAAAAAAAAAAGACCTCAAATTGACCCCATGTTTGACTTTGTGAGATACAGCATTCTAAGGTGGAAAAAGTGAGGGGTAATATGGTCAATAAAATGTGAAAGGGAGTGTTCGCGCCGAATGAGGAGTGGAAAAAGTGCCACCCTATAAAAATAAGAGATGATGACATAAACAGTTTTTGAATTTCGATTCAATGTACAATGTGGTCCCTGAATTTTTAATTTATTTAATATAGTCCCTAAATTTTAACCCAATATTTAATGTGGTCCCTAAACTTTTAATTTATTCAATATGGTCCCTGAACTTTTGATACAAATTCTATATAGTCCTTGAACTATATAAAAATATTCAATGTAGTCCCTGAACTTGAATTAATGGAAAGATTACATTAAACATTTTCATATAGTTCATGGACAAAATTGAATATGTACCAAAAGTTCAAGGATAACATTAAACAAATTAAAAGTTCAGAGACCACATTATCATATAGGTGATTTTGTCCGTATCCAACTTTTTTTTTTCTCTCTTTCTTTTTACTGTCGAAAACACCTGAGAAAAAGGAGGCGTCGATAGATTTATAGAACCTTTGGTTTGACCGCTGCTCTAAGGGCACGAATGGCAATATTTCTCTTCCTTGGCCCTAATTTTGGCTATATATATATATATTTCTCCTCCTGGGACGAGTTTCTGAGCAACAAGTAGCGTTTGATAACAACACAAAATTTATGTTCCCAGAATAGAAATTTGTTTGATAAGTTATTCTTAAATTTCTATTCTCGGCAGCCGGCCGGCGAGCAAGCGGCAGACAGTCGGCGGGTGGGCGAGCGACAGGAGGTGGTGGGGCGGCGGCGGCGATGGGCGGACGACGGCGAGTGGTTGACCGTGGGCGGCAAGGGTGAGCAATAAAATAGAGTTGATGTTAAAAGTAGAAAATTTTAACTTCTCATTTCTATTCCAAATCTATTTGTGGGCCAAAATTTGTCTCAAAAATTAAAATTAAAATTATTTTACCAAACAGATTTATGTTCCAAATCTGTTTCCGGGGACAAAAAAATAGAAAAACAGATAAATATAATGGTTATCATTCGCGCCCTAATGGCCCCATTGAAACCAACACATTCTCAAGTGGGCTTTCGAAGCGAACATTCTACCAGAGTATGAAACTCAGCGCGATAAGATACTAGTGATACGACAGATCTTCTTCTTTATTTTGCACGGAATAATAGAAGGAATCGGAACATCATTATGTGTATAATCTAGTAAAGAAATGAAAGATGTGAGGAGGAAATTCCGTTTCCCTTGATGGATTGTGGTTTGAAGTTCAGTTTTATATTCAAAAGGAAGAGAGAAGAAACAATTATACAACAATTGGTAATTTATTAAAAGGGTTAATAGCACGAATAATCTCAAACCGGTACACATGTGACAAATTTACCCAAAGATTAATTTTTTTACTATAAAAAATCTCAAACTCGTACACCCGTGATAAATTTACCATATATTAGTTTATGTTAAATTTTACAGTCAAATTGCCAAGTTGGATGACATGTGACAGTTGACAGGTGTACTAGTTTTGGGTTTTACCCTTCATTTATCATAAGTGTTCAAGTTTGTGGTTTATTCGTGGTATTAATCTAATTTCATGGAAATTAACAGAAGATAAATTTGTTACAAGTGTATTAGTTTGAGATTTTTGGTGGTCAAAAAATTAGTTTGGGGTAAATTTGTCACAAGTGTACCAATTTAGGATTTTCTTATGATCAAAAAATTAGTTCAGAGTAAATTTGTTACATATGTACCAATTTGAAATTTTTCGTGATATTAACCCTTATTAAAATAATGACCATTATAAAACCTCTATAAATCAAACGTTATAAAAATGTTACAAGGCCATTATACAGCCATTACAGAATGATGGCTTTCATGGCGGTTATAACTTCTATCAAAGCCGTTACTTTAAAATATTTTAAAATTATTGAAATATCAAATAATCTCCCACATATTTCAAAAGGTTGTGAAAAGAAAAAATAGGATAATGATCGGTTGTTAGAGTGTAATGTATCAAAAATAATGCTTGTTAGGTTATGAACCAGGCCTAAAAAAGAATGAAATATAATTTACGAAATCATTGTTGAAATTTGAAACTTATATGAATCAATAATTACTTTTTGTTAATTATAATTTTCACCAATCACATTACGGTCCCACGAATTTTGTTGTTCAACACGGTTTTGCGCTAATAGGCCATGTGCGTACTTGGTTTATTCATAAGTGCTCTAGTGATTATTTCTAGTGATTATTGTCAATAATTCTTATAGGCCCTACTCTACAGTTATATAGGTTATTCCATCAAGTGTATTCTGCAGTTTAATATACCACCAATAATGGTTATGAAATTCATTAAAAGCTTAGCTCAGTCTCTTTTCTATTGCAGTCTTGCACTATGATCACATTAGGAGGGAGCAGAAATTTTTAATAATACATCACTAGATCAACAAGTGACTTATTATTACTCATATGAACCTAATTCATGAGATCGCTAATCATATAGATTGGGTTACCATCTTTGTTGATTTTCCTCAACTAGTATAAGTCCTATTCCCCTCGATATATCATAAATTATCTTCCCAAAGGTCTAGAAAGAGAATTAGCCAAATTCACTTATAAATTCACATAATCAATGTACATAATTTCATCTTTTAGCAATGGCTTTCCACATTACGTCTCAACCGGATGTGTCTCTTTACCATTGAAAATTTCATTCTTTGCAATGGCTATTGTCGCTTTGCAATAGTTATTGCCACTTGGAAGCTGTTGATTTCATTCCCTTTCCTAAGAACTTGAGTAGTTCTTGAATCACCAAGATAAATATTTTTTTCTCCTTCCCCCTACTAGAGTGTTGGAGGATAAAACATTATGTTTTTGCATATATGCCCGGTAGCACCTGAGTCTACCACCCATTCTTTCGCATTAACCACAATATTGGCTTAGGAAATAACTGCAATAATTACATCATTATAATCATTTGCTTCAACCGAGTCAACTTTTGGTTTAGCAGGATTGTCATTTTCCCCACATTTTTTTGGCTGATTTTTAAGTTTCGGCACCTCCACTAAGTGTAAATAGTATTCATTAGTGGATTTTGTCTCATTAGAATTTAAGATCCGGTTAGCATTACAACAAGAAATCCACAAATGCATTAATTTATGGTTCCTCCCAGATATTTTGTTACTTTGTACAAGGGGTCCCAATAATCTCGATTGGGATTTTGCGTATATCTGCTCAGTCTAGTTTTGAGTGTTTAAAGAAGTTATATATAAAAAAAGGATCAATACGGACAAATTAAGTTATACCAGAGTCTTGTAACCACACTTAACAAAACAAACTAGAATAGATGCTCAAGTATGTCTATAAAGTGATCATAGAAGCATCTGTGCCGATTTGTAGCCGGAATGCTAAGTAGCACAACCAGCATAAGACAGCGAAATGATTCATTTGAAAATAAGTGAAAGGGTAGATGTTCATCACGGTCTGCTATCCAAGCATATAAATTGCATCTCTATCTCTGCAATACAAGTAGATCATACAGGTCTAAGTATTTACTAACACCCTCTTCATAGCGTACAAATATCTGTGGACTGACACGTATCAATACACACAGCACATGCACGCTTCAGAATATTATTAACCCTAATCATGCTACAGAGCATTTCCTCATAATAGTAAAGACATACATCCTTTATCTCTTACCAAAGCAACCAGTCTTCATCATGAAATGTGTATACCATATGCGATGACAAAAAAAGCGGGTAAAAGCAAACCTGCCCATTCCTGCGCATTGGATTTTGTAGTAATGGAAGTATCGATCAAATCCAACCAAAACAGCACCAACATCCTAGTCATGCTCGTCTGGGATTTCGATGGTGGCTACTTCGGTCGCCTTTTTGGTTTGTCTGCTGAATGAAACGCGAGTTTTACACGGAGAGACAGTAGAAGATGGAAAGGGAGGGGGCACAAAACAAAAGGAGGCCTTCTTTATAACATCCCCCACCCGATCCCACAGCAAAATAAGGAAGATGGATTTGGTACTTCGGTGCTGATTTCGATGATTCTGGTTCGATTGTCGAGTTCTTGGTGCTGCTTTACCCACCTCTCGCTTGGGATTGGTCCAAGGGTTTGATTCATCACGCGGGCTCAATTTGATGTTAGGGTTACGGGTCGATGTAGTTGGATTCCTTTCTGCTGCTGGAGCTGTGATGAAGATGTGGGGACCTTATGATTGACATGTAAAAGCGGACTTTTTCCATCATTCTCGTTTTCTCAGACATCTTTTCTTCCTTTTTTTGGCTGCTTCAGTTATGAAGCTTAAATGCTATATCAATGGACGAGAAAATGTAGATTGAAGAATGTGCTCTGCGAATCTGGAAATTCTGGAGTGTAGTAAAAATGGTTGCTTCACGAAAATTCGAAAGTTGAGAGAGAGTTGCAGAGAGAGAACGAAAGGGACAAGAAACCGGTGAAAAAGATGAGAAGCAGAGGAGAGAGGAGAGAGACAAAGGGAGATAGATTGAGATTTGAGAGTGGGCCTGCAAGCAACACGAGTCGCAGGATGATTGAACTTGTATTTTGCCGACGTGGAATCACTTGGGCTACCCAATATTTTCTCGAGTTTAACAGGTGGTGGTGGACGTAGAAACCCAAGTCAAGTCGCGTCGCGAGGAAAAGACAGACCTGCAACACCCAACTCAGAAAGAGAGTGGGACGTAGAAAATTCCAACCGGACGTGATTGGGAAGAGAAGCATGTATTGTCAAGCTTTGCCTGAAAATGCGGAAAACATGTTAAACAATGATTGATTTGCCAAAAAAACACACGGCAATCGCATTCCACGGCGATATAAACCCACGTGGCTTAATGCCTCGAAGAAATGGCACACGTGCCCCATAAGTTTAATTAGTAAACCTCGTTTGGCCATATCCTAACTCTGTACTGTAGCTTTGCCGGCGGCTTAGGACTCATCAACGGTGGTTAGCGAAGACTATCAAATTGTCCCAAACTTTTTGAAATTATTGAGGTAAACAAATGCCACAAGCGGCTATCTTATTGACTCCAAAAGAACTAATGACAAAATGGAAAATCTTAGCGAATCTAATTCGAAATCTTAATGTTGACTCTCTTGTACAAATCTAATGACGCGTTAGCTATAATATTGCTGTTAATATGCCTAATCAACATAGACGCATTATTGATAAATGGCGCGTTTGTTTCGCGAAAATGAATGAATGATTTAGAAAATATTTTCTTAGAATAATTGCTTGTATCGCTTACAAAAATGAACGGACGAAATAAACAGAGCCGAAAGTTGATTGTTTCTCGAAAGCTTAATCATCAATCCATGTCTTCATTGTTTTTTCTTTTTCTTTTTTTCATTACGTATGCCAAACGTATAATTTCCCAATTCTAGTTCACGTAATTTTCACATCAATCTCTCGGATAGCATGGATCGCCACGTCAACTTCACTATGTCGAAATTTGGAGATGGATGGACCTCAATGAAAAATAATCGCAAGTTTCAGGACTCGATTTCGGGCAAATTCCAAGTTCTAAGGACTATATCGAGAAAAGTACATAGCTTCAAGGACCCAATGCAGAACTTCTTTTACCTCATCGCTTACGTGCATCTAAAATCTTTATTAGCACAGACCAACGTGAAAATCAAGTTTGCTAAAACGACCCTGAACTTTAATTTATTTCCCCTTCACAAAGCATGGCCATTGGCCAAACATCAACTGCACACATGTGGCCATGATGCTGCCGCCTTTGAAGTGGATGGTGACGGCGAAGGAGCTTCGAGACGAATATAGTCGTACATGATCCCCTGGAACGGACTGCTGCTCCTCGGCTGCGCGAGGAAGACGATGTTGTCCCCTTCGCTAAGCAAAGTCCCCTTGATGTCCACACTGTACAGCCAGTAGAGCCCGTGGATCCCGTGCCTCGCGACCGAGTTGTCCCTCCCGATCAATCCGGTCGAGAACACCGCGTTCGACTTCGGGTTGTTTACCCGTACCTGTCGAGACGATGGGATCGCGTTTAGTTTTTTTCTTCTTGAATTAACATTGAAAAATCGGAAGGTTTCATCCGCTTTTCCTTTTCTTTCCTTTTCAGCAATGGTGATCTTGTGCAGATGTACCTGTAACTCGGAAAGCGTGGCAGACGCGAGCGCTATCCGGAGCTTGTAAACACCGTTCTTGTCCACGTTCGCGAGGGCGAACTTGATCTGCCATGTTGTGCCCTGATATGTTTTATCAACCTTCTTCCTGGAAAAGTTGAAAGATTGATTGAGAACGTGCAAGCTGCAGAATTGTTTTGAAAGTGCAATCCCTTCTTTTACACTCCATAACATGATGTCCTTAATGAGCTCTAGAAGGAGTCTAGTGACTTGTTATTACATTTACTATAACATGTATGTCTGATGAATGCACAAATTTATTAGAAGAGGATGTGTTACCTATTAACCTGCGCAAAGAACCAATCCTTGGAGTAGTCACTAGCGCCGACGGTGTAAACCAAATCTCCATCGGGATACAACTCGGCATATCTATCCCATAGTCCATATTGCCTAAACCTGTAAGCGAAATTACTTTAAATCGCGTCATAATTTAATCGAAACCTCCATCATCTTATCAGGCAGACAGGCATTTGCCTGATTTTTCGAGAAAGCCATGCACAAATCACGCAGAAACTGGAGAAAAGACTTAGCCATGCGAAGCAAATGATTTGTGCATAGATCCACTCTCATTGGGGTTATTAGCATTTACAGTTCATTTACAAAGCTCAAGTGTAATGTCCAACAGAAGTGATATCTTAGTTCATATTTGCTAGTGGATGTGCATCTAACCTATCAGGATGATTGACGTAGAGCCTGTTGATGTACTTGGGGTCGGGATCAGGCACATAGAATTCCGCCGCGGAGCGGTCGGGGATGCCGATTTCCCACATTGTTGGCCCGTCTCTTGGGGGCTTGTATATGAGATCGCCCACGTCGATGTTGCTGCCTGTGCATACATGGACGGCAAGTCACATCCGACTAACCAAATTTTGGTTACAAAGTTTGAGAGGAATTGGAAAGTGAAAAAAGGCACCTGGTGTTACGGAGATTGGAACGCCATACTTGTAATCGCCGATGCATCCAGGGACCCATGCGTAGAGATTGTAGTCTCCGGCCCATGCGTTGTTGATGGAGAAATACCCGTCCTCGTCCGCTCTAGTCCAGAATTGGTAGTCCTAAATCCAAGACCACATATTAACTCTTGTTAAAACTGTGCTTTTGAAGTCAACAGAACCAAAACTACCATAGCTGTAATCAAAGCACATAAGCTAGAGAAACAATCTCTCCTTTTGAGGGTTGTTCTTAATGTGAATGTTATGGTCATTATCATAGGTGATGTCTTTAGATCAGGAGAGCAATCTGAATAAATAGTGAAAGAAGCAAAGCCTAAGTCAGACGGACCTTGCATTCGCGTTGCCACGACCCGACATCGCCCGGTGGAGCTAACCCGACGTAGGCATTTTTCGCGGATATATAATCGTCGCTCACGTACCTATGGAGGCATCCATTTTCCCCACATGAACAGATAGTAAATATCGCAATAATGTCGGAGCAATTCTGAATAATGCATGAACCTGATTCTCTTTTCTGCCTTTTCTTTCGGTAGTCTAACCCTCGAATGAAGTGGAGGTCACAAAATTCTATGCTTTCTCTTTCACATATGAATTCGAGAATTATCTCGGCACTAGCAACAATTCTATCAGGCGAATTTGCAAAAGTTCGACAGACAAAGCATGCAGTTTTTCTTTGATCAGGAAGATAATTAAAAGGGTGGAATATTATATGATGTGGTTCAGCATATGTACCGGTCCAAGACTAGTAATCTGCCACGGACACTGCCTCGTTGGTCTGAGGAGGGAAAATCTTCTGAAGCCACAAAACTGTAAGGCCAACTCTCTACTTCCACCATCATCTGAAAAAGAAAGAACAAGAACAAAATTCCCATGTGCATGTTACAAACATTAGTATGTAATTAGAAGTCCAAGAGCTTAAGAACAAATAAAGGAAAAGGAGGAGGAGAAAAACCTGTAGCTTAGCACCCTCCCAGAGAAAAAGGTGGTCGACAGGATCGGTGACGGAGTTGACGTAGAGAAACACAGGGCCAAACACTTTCTTCCACTCCTCTCCGGCTTGGAACTTAGGCACCAGGTCGTCTCCCGTGTAATGGGCACTCAGAAACACCTGTAGTTCACATAAATCTCTACATATTATTATCAATATTAATTTGAAAAATCACCAGCAATGGATACCACATGCATGAGTAAAGAGTCACTGAATAAGTACCATCAAGCTAAAGACTCGCCATTCTACTTGTTAAAAGAAGAGAAGATGATCATCAAGAGAAAAGACGGATGGGCGCTAGGGCTAGGTATGCTGCCAAATACAACGTATTCTCTCACATTTTTGTGCACCGGCCTCAATTTGGTCTGTCGAACCATTTATAAAACGAGTATGCGTGATAACTTTGATTAGGTTGTGGGCCGACGTGGCGTACCGCTAGGGTGGTGGGGCCGACGTGGGAGGTGAGATTCTGCTTGAGGGGCCCGCCGGATCGGAACTCATTGCTGGGAGTGATTAGCCAGAATCCCACCGGCGGATCACTGCAGATCCAACCGTGCACCTTGCTGTCTTTGTTGTCACACGAATATTGGTATTTGTCGTCCACCTATTACGTCAATTGTACACAAGGATGATTTATTATTTGTTGGCCAAAGAGAAAAGAAAAAAGTACTTCAATTCAATTATATGAATGATACAGTAGAAAAAATCAACTATAGTAAAAAAAAAATTGTACGGGAATTTGCGTCTTTTGATAATGAAATATGATTCACTTGATGTATTTGCATATATATTGTAGAACGAGCCAACGCCATAGATGAGATTCCACTCGACAACATTGGTCTGACTTGAACTAGTTGGAGTCTGCTATCTTTTACAGTACTACCAGAAAAAGTAGTGATGCCATCTGATACATTATCGGTTTAAACACAACATGTTCTCCATATTTAAATATGTAGTTTCAGTTGATCAACATGGCAATAGAGTAAGAACTCAACAATAACCTAATAGATTATCAATATAAGAGTTAATTAACATGCCTCCCCTTTGAGATCAGGTTCAATCGGGTCGACGAGCAAGACAGCTTCAGGGTAAGCAAGTGGTTGGCCTCGTGGTGGTATACGGTCGTCCGGAAGCGGCAAGTACCTTTGCCTATTGTCAGCCATTGCCATGTACTGGAACCTACAATTTCCCTCCCATGCACAAAAACAACATGATCAAAAATTAGAAACTCCTAGATTGTGGAAGAACTGTTACAGGTCAGAAAATTGTAATGCATGTGTGTCTTGTTTGCTCAATTATTACTTGTCCTTCCTAAGCTTGAAAGCGATCCTCGTTTCGCCGAGGCTGAAGCCCGGCCAGTCCTTCAAGTGCTCGTAGATGGCGTAAGAGTAGAAGCCCGAGCTACCACTCAGCATTATAAACCTGAAATGGGTCACCATCGAACTCTTTCAAATTACGTTTAGAATATGCCAATATCAATCAACATGAGCACACATGCACAATAAGGTAGGGTTGCGATTCCTGTGTGTGACCTTTTATCAATGTTGAGGGGAACGAGCTTGCCTTCAAGGGAGGGATCATAAGTCCTCGTGAACGAGAGCTCCACCTGCTCGTCACTTTGAACTACCACGCTAAAACTTGTTCCTTTAATCCTGCATTTGAAATCTCAGTTCTTGAATGTATAGCTGAAAAATCCAAACCTATTATTTATGATTGTTTGCAATCGAAGAACATATGGGGCTGACGAGCGAGACGTGGCTAACGTGGTGGACAAAGAAAACAGATTTCGAATCGCTGAAGCTTCATATATCGGAACTGAGAGTCGATCAGGAATGGCACGATCACTTACACGTCGAATATCCCCGAGGAACTTCCTGGTGGATTCCATACAAGATCCCAATATCTACAAAATCAAGGAGAATTTAAAAAGGTTAAGTCAATTAATCTATTACAGAAAAGGCATTATATACATAAATGATCATTTTATTGAAGAATATTTATGCAGAAAAGATTGCTGGAGGCACTAGATAAATGTGTATAACATTATTATCTTGGAAATCTGTAAATATACATCTACATATATAAAACTTTACCCTCTGTTGGACTCATCGTTAAGAACTTCAAGTAGATTGTCAATGCCATTATATCGAATGCCAGTCACAATGCCTTCTGGCTTTGATAGAGTCACCTGGACAATGCCGTTGTCCATCACCACCTGCACATTCAAGTTTTAGCAAAACAGAAATCAGAGTTTCTATTTACCCAAACGAAAATGGAGGAAAATAAAATAAAAGACGATGACAGAATACTACATGGCGATCTTGAATAAGCAATTGCACTCCCAAATGGGACATCTTGAATTCGTCTTCCAAACACATGCAATTGTGAATGTAATTGCTATATATGTATATATATATATATATATATACCCACACATATGTAAGCTAATTGGACCGCCACAATGGTGGGGATGTTGGGGACTATACTTTTCTTGGACTGGAGATCAAGCATTCATATGCACTTTTTGAATGTCACTTAGTGGTCTCTCTTTACTTTGTCGCCACCATCAGCTTTGGTGTAGGAGGTACACAAGCGTGCAAGATTCGCCAAGAATAATAATGATAAAGAAAGCAAATTACTTAAAGATGCATCGACCCGAAAAATAAAGACACAGAGATGCATGAACGACCAGCGATAAGTAAATTACTGTAGGCCATGTTGCTCAATCACGTGAGGGCTTTGTTTTGTCACTTTCGCCGATCTTATTGAGTTAGGATAAATTTGTGATTGATGAAACCAACATTTAAGAGCATTAAGAAGGTTGAGTGATAAGCACCTGAAATGTCATAATCCATCTATGTGCGAGACCAAAGATGCAAGCACCTAACCCAGGCGGACTTGGCTGCAATATCCAAATCATAGGAGATGACAGAGGAAAAAGAAGGGTTCTGAGACCCCGGGGCGAATTAGAGAAAGGAGATCATATGTTGAATCGTGTCCCAACCATAGAATATGAACAACACAATGAATGCCGATAACATTCACTGTTTACTGATGTATATAGACATTCCCTTCAGAAAGGCCCCACGACGGCCCTCAAGTTCAACAGATACATACTAGCATTTTCTTTGCCAAATCGACTGAGCACGTTAATATTGCTCGAGAAAGTGCAACATGCACCAGTCGTACATGAAGAGGACGCAGATTGTCCTGTATATACAAAAACAGTCAATTCTGGGTCAAATAGACAACCTCTTTTTTCCTGAATATCATCATCTGCCAAAGAAACTATTGTAAACAGAGCCGAGTCCAACTCTACTTCAACCCAGAAGGGTGAGATTGGGGGCCTTCGAGACGCAAGTAGTCATACATGAGCCCTTGAAAAGGGCTATCGCATCTAGGTTGAGTCAGGAATATGGTATTTGCCCCCTCGTTTAGCAGAGCACCAGGTACATTCACGTTGAAGAGCCAGTAAAGCCCTTGAATCCCATGTCTGGCAATCGAGTTGTCCCTTCCTATAAGTCCGCTTGTAAAAAGAGGGCGTCTCGCCTTTGGATCATTAACTCGAACCTTCAAAAAAGATTCACATTTGTTTCTCAGTGAATTGTCTACTAATAGTGAAAGCAGATATACCCGTCCATACCTGCAATTCTGCTAGCGTAGCTGATGCAAGTGCAATTCGCAGCTTGTATGATTTGCTCCGATCAACGTAGCTTAGATTGAACTTGATCTGCCATGTAGTTCCTTCATGACTACCATCCTGTTTCCTCCTGATGAAAAGGCACGTCAATCTTAAATAAATGATCAGGACAGACATCCTTAATTGGACCCCCATGAGTCCGGGTTTAAGATGAAGAAACACTTTTTGGAAAATGAAAGAATCAATGAAATATGCATGCAATAACAAAGCAAGAACTTAGAAGATTGTGTTGTTCTCAACAGTTTTTAGCTTCTTATGTTGGAATCATCTCTAATGACGACTGATGAGTCAGTCTCATCAATCTTGCTTTTCGATCCTTTTGCACAATCTCAAAAACCAGGATGCATGGCACCAATTAAGCATGTTTCTTTCCTTTTTGAGCCTCTTTTGGCCAATTAGCTTGATCACACTATCTTTTTCTTCACTCGAGATGGATATAAGAGATGCAAAGACTGCTAAAAAGGATCAAAGGTTGGTAGAATTGCACCTGGGGACTTGAGCAAAAAACCAATCTTTAGTATGGTCACTAACACCAATTGTATAGACCAAATCCTTCTCGGGATACAATTCTCCATATCTGCTCCATAATCCATACTGCCTAAACCTGGCAACATCGTGAAATTGCTTAGGCCATGGGCTTTTGCAGAAAAGAAGTCCCACAGTTTTATGCACCATCGGGTGAAACCCATCTTTTGTGAGAATCAAAATCATACGATGTCCAAGAGCTGACCTATCAGGATGGTGCACATAAATTCTGTTGACGTACGATGCATCAGGATCAGGGACATAAAATTCTGCAGCCGAGCGATCGGGAATACCCATTTCCCACAAAGTGGCCCCGTCTCTAGGAGGCTCATATACCAGATCACCCATGTCATGGTCCAAACCTGAATTAATAGCTTTCTATCATATAATTCTCATAAAGAACAACCCTTGCAATTAAATAACTGAACGCGGGTTCAAAACCTGATGAAATGGTGATGATATCGTCGTGCCGGTAATCTCCAATGAAACCGGGGACCCATGCATACAGGTTATAGTCACCAGTTCTTACGTGCTTGATGGAGAAATACCCATCATTATCAGCTTGTGTCCAAAATTGATAGCCCTAAAAAGCATAGTAAGGTTACGATTCCGTAAGGGTGCATCAATGCATTACCTTTTGTCAAACAGCTTTTAGGAGTTATAGAAGAACCGTTCAAAATATGCTGAAGTCATTTTGGGAAATTTTTATTCTTGACAAACATTCAGGGTGAAAAATATGAGGCAAGCAATGATTGGAAATAGCACATTTGCTGCTATAGCCATGGCAACACTCCACTTCCACTTTCCTCTATAGCTACTTATTCTGCCACAAGTAAAGTTCATTTCATCACTATAACTTAAACTTTTGCATGCTTCAGTCTAAAAAATTATATAGCATTGAGTCCGAGATATTAAAAATCTACGAAAATGTCTAATATGAACTTCAAATAAAAATTCATTTGTCTGATCATTGAGGGAAGTAATCAAAGCATGAGAGCTAATACATCATGAGGGATATGCAGTTCAAAGATCATGATACTGTTGACATTTTCAGCACACTTTGTCTCTTCAAATTACCATCATGTAAATTATCATGTAATTGTGGGGAAGTTAGAATTTTATTGATGTATGATCTGATATCTCCCCCTTCTATGATATGACTAGAAGGAATAGATCCAGAACAATTTCCATGACTGCAACATGCGTCCCTCATGTACGTGCTGCTTGCTTTTCCAAATATGTACTTTTCAGGGTAAAGTTAACTAGTCTCGTCATTTGATTCCACTAGATTAAACAAAGGCTAAAGGATTCTATAAAAAGTCAATGATAACATCCAAAGAACAATGAAATTCTACTTTGATCACGCAAACTGATAAGAACTCCAACTCATGCTGAGCCTTTCGTTTGGACATGAGCAGGCTATCATACAGGAGATTTTAAAGGCAATGCCGGATGCAGGTTCACTGCGAGCACAGAAGGTGATCTAAAATCAAGAGTAAAGAAACTAGAAGCAAAAAGATAAACATTGACATGTCTGCCATTAACCAAAAGAGTTCATTGAGGTTACCTTACATTCTCTTTGCCAAGATCCAGCATCTCCTGGTGGAGCCAACCCAACATAAGCTCTTTTTGCCGAAATGCAGTCCTTGCTAACGTACCTAAGTGTCAATGTTACAAATATCTCACTATATTGCTCGTACTAGAGTTCATGCTCTCAAGATATACAGATAATCCATGATCCACTATTTCAAATTAGTCCAGATCGATCATTGTGTTGTAATAAGTCAAATTAGAGAATCCACCATAGCATCCCCAGATCACCAAGTTCCTCAAAGTAAGAACTTCCAAATTCATCATGTAGATTAATTAGATATTATGATGAAACATCAATATGCACCTTAGCTCTGTACCTGTCCCGGACTAACAGCCTGCCCCTGACATTACCCCTTTGGTGTGATTTGGGGAAATCTTCAGAAGCCGGGAAATTGTAGGGCCACCTTTCAACTTCATTCATCATCTAATAACATTGAGTATGCATTTGTGTCACTTTATCAGATGAGATTTAACCATCCCGCTTAGTTTGACAGTTCTCGTTTCTGTACAAACCTGAATCTTAGCATCTTCCCACAGCCAGCGTGGATCGTCCCTAGCTGATGCAGAATTAAGGTAGATGAAAACAGGACCGAAAACTTTTTTCCACGGTTCACCAGGTTCAAACTTCGGCACCAGATCCTTTCCAGCATAATGGGCACTGAGAAAAATCTGGTGACACCATTCCATTAAGAGAGAGAGAGAGAGAGAGAGAGAGAATTGCCAAGATGTATGTTTAATCACATCACGTCATGAGAACCTTTAAAACTGTATCCTTTCCCTAAGGTATCACTTACAGCAAGAGTCGTTGGGCCAACGTGGGAAGTTAGGCTTTGTTTGAGCGGTCCACCAGATCGGAACTCATCACTGGGAGTAATTTGCCAGAACCCAACAGCTGGATCACTGCTAATCCAACCATGGACTTGGATATCCTTGTTATTGCATGAGTACTGGTATTTGTCATCCACCTTCCACAGAAAAGTTTATAACTTGAATCTACTGACCGCATAAAAAACTTCGGTATAGCATGCGAGTGACTCAAGGCCAGATGTGGGTCTACATGGCTTGGATAAGTACCTCTCCCCTATGCTCTGGATCCACAGGATTAACAAGCAGGACAGCTTCAGGATATGCAAGAGTTTGGCATCTTCCCGATAACCGGTCATCTGGTAGTGGCATTTTCCTTTGCCTATCATCTGCTATGGCCATGTAATGAAATCTGTTTAATTGGGGGTAAAAAACAGCCACAGTTAAGTTTTTCCCAAGTTCAAGAGTGCTAAAATTTAGAGCTCTGATTCTGCTTTAGCATTTTCATCCAGAACAGTTCATAAAGATCATTGTTCAGCAGAGCTAATCACAAATCTGATAGATCCATTTACTTGTCTTTTCTGAGCTTGAAAGTGATTCTTGTTTCGCCAATTTCAAAGGGAGGCCATTCCGCCAAATGGTCGTAAATGGCATAAGAGTAAAAGCCTGACGATCCACGAAGCATTACAAACCTATGGACAGAAAGCATCAAGCTGTTAATCTGATTAACACTTGGGTCGAGATAAGTTAAGTCTGGCTTGAGCACGGACCTTTTATCTATGTTTAAGGGAACATACTTCCCCTCGAGAGAGAAATCCCAGGTTCTCACAAATGAAAGTTCAACCTGTTCCTCGTTCTCCACTATTACATTGAAACATGTCCCTTTAATCCTGCAAGGTAATTAATTCGTGTTTCAAGTGTAGGCATAGATTGAATAATTATTTCCTTTTGAGAGAGGTAAAACACTTCTTCTGCCGTATCAGTTTCCAAGCAAATGTCAATTTCTCACGTGAGAGTTTTGGAATTCACAAGGCAACTTTGGCGAAAAAAAAATTAATGGACTTATGCTGTTAAAGGTTAATAACATACCATAAAACACCAAAAACGGAAAATCTGTCATATCTAGAAGTAGACTCTCAGATATTTCGTTCATGCAGAAATATTGTTGCGGATCCTTAGCAGATTTTTAGGATTTAGTTTTTTACCTATTTCAGTTAGGATTTGTTTTTAAAATTCTTCTTATCATTAGGGACAAATATCTTATTTATTTTTTATTCCTTGTATTTTGGGATCTTATTGTTTTTCTGTTCCTAGAGATAAGCTTCTACAGCTTATAAATTTGTAAGTAGCGATTCAATCAATAACACAATTTAGCTAGTCTTTTCTCCTTCAACCAACTCAACATGGTATCAGAGCATGGTTGTTCTGATCTGTAAAGTTGAGAAAAACCATGGTAAAGACTGCCATGACAGGGGCAAGCAGAGGAGCAGACTCGGATGGTTCTACGATCATCTCGTCCTCCTCTACAATTGCTCCTACTCCTTCTTTCCTTGATCAATCCCTCTCCTCTCCTCAAATTACCTCACTCAAATTAAATGGAAAAAACTTCCTCTCTTGGTCTCGGTCAGTCCTAATGGTCGTTAAAGGAAGGGGTAAGCTTGGATATCTCTTAGGTACTCTATCAAAACCAGACTCAAAGGATCCTGCTTTTGAGACATGGGATGCCAACAACAACATTGTTATGTCATGGCAAATCAATTCCATGACAGAAAAAATCCAAAGTAGCTGTCTCTACTACTCCTCAGCGCGAACTCTGGAACTATCTAAATTTGGCATATTCCGACCTTGATAATTCATCTCAAGTATTTGAACTTCGGAATGCAGCAAGGAATCTACTGTAGGGAGAAGCCGATGTGACAGAATACTACACCTCACTGGTAAAGATCTGACAGGAATTAGATCTTCATGATGACTGCATTCTATGGCTGTGCTACATGTACCAAGAAATATCAGGACCGAATGGCAAAGGAGAGGGCATACGATTTCTTGGCAGGTCTAAATAGAGATCTTGATGAGGTTCGAGGTCGTCTTCTTGGAATCAAACCATTACCATGTATAGAGGAGATTTTTTCTGAAGTCAGGCGTGAAGAATCAAGGAAGCGAGTGACGTTAGGCAGCAACAAATCTGATATAACAGACCCAGAATCATCAGCCCTTGTTTCTCATCGTAATGATCACAACAAGGCTTGAATTTCAGGACTTGAGTTCGGGAAGAGGATTGGCGGTGCTAAGGAACACGGTGGACTTTATTATTTTGTTTCAGATTTCTGCATTAATCAAAATGTTTTCAATGTTAGTTGTGAATCTTTTCCAATGACTCGTGAAAAACATCTCATGTTATTACATTTCAGACTTGGACATCCAAGCTTTGGATATATGAAACAATTATTTCCATCATTATTCCTTTCAAGTGATGTTTTTCAATGTGATATATGCCAATTAGCTAAACATAAGCGCTCTTCCTACTCATCTCATGAACATATCCCATCCTCACCATTTTCTTTGATACACGGTGACTTATGGGGACCTTCACGTGTTACAACTAATACGGGAAAAAGGTGGTTCATTACTTTTATAGATGATCATGCCCGTCTTACTTGGGTATATCTATTAAAAGACAAGAGTGAAGTTTCTCATATCTTTCAAATATTCCATACCATGGTTAAAACTCAGTTCGGTACTAATATCAAAATCTTTCGTATGCGATAATGGTACGAATACTTCAACTCCACTAGTTCTTATGTCCGTACCCCAAAAACAGAATGGTGTTGCTTGAACGCAAAACAGACACTTGTTAGAGGTAGCCCGTTCCCTCATGTTTACAACTAATGTACCTACATATCTTTGGGGGATTCTATCCTTACAGCTTGTTACCTAATTAACCGGTTACCCTCACGAGTTCACAAGTATGAGACACCAATCAACATTCTTTGCAAAACTTTCCAGATCACCAAATTGTCTCCTCCTTACCATTGAAAGTTTTCGGCTGCAAGTGTTTCATTCATATCACCGATCCTTCTCGTTCAAAGCTTGAACCTCGAGCCATTCCATGCATATTTCTCGGTTACTCCTCCACAAAAAAGGTTACAAGTGTTTTATTCCCCAACATAAAAAATATATTATCTTTATGGATATTACCTTTTTGAACAGCAACCTTTTTCAAGAATTCTCTTCAGGGGGAGAAACCAGTAAATATAGAGGAAGACAATTCTTGGGACACAATCACTAAATCCTTTACGCTCACCGAATCGTCCCTACCGTCCCTACATTGCCTACAATGCCCGAATCACTATCTCAACCTATCACTCTATCCACTATACCATCATCTACCGAAACCAATATTGAAATAGAAACTGTGTCTCCTTCTATCTCTCGAGACCGCACCCAACAGTCCTGAAACTGTACCCAATAGCCCACAATTACACACTGAATTACGTGTTTATTCACGTAGAAATTTGAAACAAAATAAGGAGACCATTGTGCAACCCGAAAGCAGTCAATTCTTGGACCCGGATCGATCTAATAAGGTTAGTGAGCTCGACATTCCCATTGCTGTTAGAAAGGGTGTAAGATCATGTACACAACATCCTATTTCTAATTATGTTTCCTATGGACATCTGTCTCCTTCTTTTAGAGCCTTTGTTACAAGGGTTTCAGGCGAAAATCTTCCTAAGGATATTCATAATGCCTTAAAAGAACCACAATGGAAGAAAGCTGTATTTGAGAAGATGAGTGCCCTTGAGAAGAATAACACCTGGGATATTGTTGAAAACCCAAGGGAAGGCTCCAGTAGGTTGCAAATGGGTTTTACAGTTAAATACAAATCTGATGGCTCGTGGAAAGGTACAAAGCAAGATTAGTCGCCAAGGGTTTCACCCAAACATACGGGATTGATTACGGGAGACGTTTGCACCCGTAGCGAAGCTGAATACTATACGAGTAATTTCTCTCTTGCAGAAACCTTGATTGGAAACTACAACAACTCGATGTCAAGAATGCATTCCTAAACGGTGATTTGGAAGAAGAAGTTTATATGGATCTTCCGCCAGGATTTGATGATGCGAAGAAGTATGGAAAGGTTTGCATTGAACAAAGCTCTTTATGGGCTGAAACAATCTCCTAGAGCCTGGTTTGGGAGATTCACTAAAGCCGTCTTACAACAAGGATATTGTCAAGCCAGATGGATCACACTCTTTTTATAGACATAAGGAAGGTAAGAGTACTATCCTTATTGTTTATGTTGACGACATTATCTTAACAGGTAATGACGAAGAGGAAATGTCAAGGTTGAAGGGAAGTTAGCTGCTGAATTCGAAATTAAGGACTTGGGATCCTTAAGATATTTTCTTGGAATGGAATTTGCAAGAAATAGAGAAGGTATTTCCGTTACCCAAAGAAAGTATGTATTGGATTTATTGAAAGAAACAGGGATGCTTTGCTCTAAACCCGTTGATACTCCAATGGAACCATTAAGCAAACCGGCGTAAAGTCGATGGGACACCTGTAGATAAAGGAAGGTATCAACGTTTGGTAGGTAAACTCATTTATTTTTCACATACCAGACCTGATATAGCATTTGTTGTAAGTGTGGTAAGTCGATATATGCATGATCCTACTGAAGAAGATATGGAAGCTGTCTTTAGAATTTTGAAATACTTGAAGTGTACCTGGAAAGGGGCTGTTTTTCAGAAAAAATGAGAATAGATTAATTGAAGGATATACAGATGCTGATTGGGCGGGATCAGTGGAAGATAGGAGATCAACTTCTGGTTATTGTACTTTTATTTGGGGCAATCTTGTAACCTGGAGGAGTAAGAAGCGAGTGTTGTGGTTAGAAGCGGTGCAGAGGCAGAATTTCGAGCTTTGGCACACGGAGTTTGAAACATCCATACACAAGAAAAGGACATCGATTGATGTCCGAATGGCATTGTCACACGAAATGTATCATATGCATAACCATGTTGCTTAGCTGAGAAAATGACATTCTGCTTAGCTCTGACAAAGGAGAAATGAAGGCATCAAAGAAAGAGAGTAGCAGGCATACACGTCGAATATTCCCTTGCTTCCCGGCGCATTCCAAACCAGGTCCCAGTATCTGAAATGCCCAGTGGAAATACAAGAAAAGAAATAACCGAAATAAGAAAGAGAAAAGATGGACAAGCTTGTGACAGTTGCTGCATCAAACAGTAATTTCATAACGAGGAAAAAACAGAAAAGCATAGATTATCTCAGTATCGAAGAAACTCAGAGAAACACAGCAAGACAACACATCCTAATTCAAAAGCCTAATATCTGCATCGTATAAACTTTTTCCCTGAGCACTGTAAAACACGCCATGTATCGAAATGCTGGGCCACATGGACAATTTATTGTGTTGCATGCAATCCTGCATTTTAACCAAAGAAACCATCCTTTTCCAAATGAACACGAATGAAGTAAGAAAGAAACGGAAGCGGTCAAATCACACTCACCCTCTGTTAGATTCTTGGTTACAGATTTCCAGTAAATTGTCGACACTGTTATACCTTACTCCAATGACTATTCCATCGGGTTTCGATAATGTGACCTGCACTATGCCATTGTCCATGATCACCTGCAAAGAGAGTGAAGTAAATCTAAGAATGCCAAAAGAAATCTAACGCAACATATACCAGGTCGTTCTTATCCTGCAGGATACCTGTTTGATGTCCTAAATGATTTCTCCACACACACGCGCACACCCCCCAAACCCCCCCCCCGGCACAAAAAAAGCAACAAAAAAAAAATGGAGGAAAGTTGACACTCTCTGGAAAATTCATACTTGATGATGTTGGATGTGCAGATGAACTCCCGGAGTAGACATGGCTTCTTGTCCTGCGAAATTTCCCAGAATATGTCAACGGGCATGCGATTCTTGATTAAATGCAATGAATTTCCTGTCTTACAGATTAGAACAATATGCCGAGCAAGCCAAGTCAGTCCACAAAACCTTTATGCTAATTCTCAAGTCCTTTTATATCCCCTCTTACGTCCAAGTACAGAGGCTACATAGGCGTCATTAGCCCACTCAAAGATTGAGAGAGTTCAGAAAAAACGTGAATATCATCGTAAACTTCCGTAGATTGTCAGCAATAAAGATCGAATTTTTAGCGTATATAAGCACGAGACTGATCTATTCAACGTACATAAATGGAATCATTGAGAAAGCGTGACTGATGCCGTATTTTGCACGTCACTGGTTGCTCTTGCATTAGAAACTGAGTCTGTGACTCGTCTAGAGACGTAGCCGTCTCTCTTATGAAAGTGCCAAAACATGCAAAAACTGCCCGTGTTCTCGCTCATCATCAACATCGGCAAACACAGAACGAAATAAACAAACGACCCAGTTGCACGAATTTCGACAAAACACCCAGATCACTTTCCCCACACACCCAGATCACTGTAATTCGCAAAGAGGAGGAGGACAACATCCGGGGGGGGGAAATTTACCTCGGAGTTCTTGAGGATCAGAGGCTTGCTCCTTCGACTTCTTGGAACTGCACAGACCCATCGATCTCGATAGGGGAGAGGAACGAATCACGCGGCGCGTCAGCCTTTGCCTTAACTTCCCATCACTGATCATCACATGTTGAATTTCAAGCAGCAGTGGCTGTTGGCGAGTTCACTTTTGAGCGGTGGTGGTAGTTGACAGATGAGATGCTAAACAGTAATTATAAGTTTCGCTTCGATTCTTACTCCATTTGGGCTTAAAGTTCCGGACTCTCTCTCTCTCTCTCTAAATGTAACATTTTCCGCGATCGAAAATTGAATAATTTAAAAAATATTTTCCTTAAAAATAATTGATTTTATTTCTTATAAAAATTAATGAACGAAAATATTTTCATCGTTCATGAAAATGTTTAGATATAAATTGTTGTGAATAAATTATTATTGGGAAAATATTTTCCGAATCATACATTTTTTTATCAAGGAGACGGAGCCTAAGATGCAATTTGATTACTTCACATCCCAAAATTATTGACGATGACAGAGAAGTAATAACAAGATGGTTGCTGTGTTCCCACGCGTTAGTCGCTAGATGAAAAATATATATTGCAGTCTTCAATTATTCATTCATTATAACCATCTTCTGGGCAATTGGATATTTATCGAAGATTATGCTAATTAGGGCACTAATTAAATATATTTATCTGCGGAATGCCCAATTCTCAAATTATTAACGACTCATATATATAGCAAGAAAAGACGGTGTGTTGAAATTTGTACTTGTTTGACGCTTTAACAAAATCTTTTTAAGAAATTTGATTCTAGAGTTTATGAAATACTCAAAATTTTCCTAAAACTTAATGAAAACTAAGTTGTATACCAAGAATCTATTTATTTATATATCAATTATTTAAGTCAAAAAGTATCGTTTATCTCACTTTTTAACCGTTTTATTATTATCGCTATATCAAAAGAAAAAATTAAAATTAGCCAGCACTTTCTTCTTATAAAGTAAACACACAATTCACACATGATTAATATATTCAATCAGCAAAATAATTATCCAATTTCTTAAAAAAAAATATTTCTTTCTTTTCGTACATGACCAATTTTTTTTTTTTTGGTCATAGTACATGACCAATTGACAACCATGCAAGTGTATCTCGTATGCCTCAACTCAATATTAGTCCACTAATATAAGCCAAAACACCATTTTGTCTCATTTTTAAATTTTGATTTTGCTAATATTGTAATACGAGAAAGAAGTCATCCATCGATTTTTCACTAAAAAGTGCACTAGGCGAAATTCCTTAATTGTCTCCACACGGCAACAACCAACTCCATCTTCTCTCATTTTCTTTTGCTAAGTTTTGAATAAATTATTACTTTCAGAATGGAAAAAATGTTTATTTAAAATATTAGCTTCCCAAAAAAGAATTCTTATAGTGGTAAAAAAAAGAAAAAAAATGTATAGTATTTCATTCACTATCCAATTGAACAAATTGATTTTATTATCATATCATTTTTTGGAATTACTCTTGCATTAAATAATGCAAAGACAAAAAAGGACATAATTATCATATCTCGAGTAACTTCTCACTTCAAACATTGTCTTATACAATTACCCATTTTCATCCCGTCACACATTCACCCAACCACGCGTGCGCCCGGCACTAGTTCTACATCTATCTAAATAATTGGAGTGTGAAAAGAAAATGGGCGAAGTAGTTTTTTGATTGAATTTTGCTTGCTTTTTCATCTTTTGAAGAAAAAGTGAAAGGTAAATAAATTAATTTAATATACCACACAGTGTAACTGTTTTTCTTTTGCTTTTTTACTTTTACAAGCAGGGTATTCTTTCTTCTTTTTTTATCGCTAAGTGTAAAAAATGGGTGGAAATTTGAGAAGTCCTTTATTTATTTATTTTTTTTTTGGTCGAAGAGAAGTCTTTTATTAATTTCTCTCAATCTTACACTTTGCTTACTTTCTAATATTAGTTTTGCTAGCCTTTTTAACTTTTTTTTTTTTTGCCAATACAAATTCAAAAATTGCTCTGAAAAGTTTAAAATAGTTTATCATTTTAATGTCGTGTCCAAGGTTTCATTTCCTTCGATTCAATAAAACTATAGCATTATCAGATTCTTTGGAAACAAAAAAATCAATAGTCTCTTTTTCTTTTTCCTTTTTATCTCAGATTTACATTTACTGTCGTTCAAAGAAAAGTGGTTGATAACACCACAACATAATTATCAGGAAATCACAATTCGATAGCCTCACTAAAGTTCGAGGATCACGTAACCCAAAATTAAGGTAGCGATACAATCCATGAGATTGAAGTTGAGTTTCTGAATGAAGCTGTAGTAAAAGTCTGGCTAAACCACTGCTAAGAATACAACATGAGCACAAGGCAAAAAGTTCACAGCCAACGTTGATGAAGTTAAGTTCGTGAGAAAACTAAGAAAAGCTGCGACAACCGAGCGTCTCGTCACAGGCAAATCTATTGCGACAACCCCATATGTACCTAATTATCATTACAATAGTATGGTTTCGGACGATCCCCAGCCTCTATAAATGAAGAGCTTACTAGCCGATTTACATTGATCGAATGTGTCTGCTGCGCGGTCCAAAACTCAATGCACCTGATTGTTCTCCATCTTTTTCTGGAAGAATAGCGAACCCAATAGAACGGCAATACCCGTGATTGCGATGGTGAATAAGATGCGCCTTGGAGAGTACTCATTGGGTTGCCCCCGTGGAGGACGCTCTCCTTGAGGTGGTCTGATGTTACTGAGAAAGATACAGAAAATTCATCGTATTTGTCAGACATGAAATTTTAAATAGCACCTACCCTAAGGTCCAGAAAGTTGCATGCTACTAAGGCACGAAAAGACACAGACAATTTGTACATATATTGGGTGCAGAATTCAATCATCGTCACCGTAGTGGAGAATTTTATCAAGGTAGAAGAATCTTAAAAAGCATAACAAATGATCAAGGGTAGTTCCACCCGCTGTTATCCTGCATCAACTGTGGCTGATTCATGGTTTATGAACTTCGATTTCCAGCTTCAAATTCACAGGCATCCTTTTGGTTCCCTTTCGAATTGGATTACCCAAGGCATGTGATCTGTAAATCCTATTACTACAACTATCAAGTTTGGATGTTTAATCTATATAATGAATCTTGAAACATGAAAAATTTCGATAATAGGATTTCCATTCCTTGAAAAATCCAATGCCAAAGTGAACCAAATGAGGCCTTGAGATTCATTTCTTTGCAACTCATGCATCTTATAACCAGAATCAGATCAATTTTCCCGCAAAATGCTAGAGTGGTAGACTTGTAGCCAATATTCTGGACACCATGTTATTGCCATGTAGCCACACGCCAGTGTCTTGCCGAAAGATTAATTGGTACTAATTAAAGTGCATCAATTGCCCGAAAATGGATGAAACTAGATTGATATAATAATTCAGTGACCTGGTGGCAAAATCCACTAAAATACAGTGACAAACAGTGAGATTCTACCAATGATAAAACATGTAATCAGCGTATCAGAGAAAACTAGCAGGAATTTCAACCATCCCAGCCAAAAGGAGAACAGAAGGTAAGTCTTCACTAATGTCAAGAAAGCAATGTATCTGAAGACAAATCAATATGAACTGCTTCCATGCCCTTGCTTGATGATTCAAGAGCAACGGCGCAAGGAAAAACTAATGGGGCTGGGTCAGGAGAAACATCGAAGGCCAGTGTAATAACAAAACCCTGACATCTAAAAACAGATAACAAGGGGAAAGAGGTACAGCTAATTAGCCTATTGGATTGAATTTACAAACCTTTCCAAGAGCAACAAAGGAATGAAACAAAATAAACAACAGAGATTACTATAATTGTGGACAATTTTGAAATCCAAGCCTTTTGTGAGAAGAGGGGGCAAATATTCTGCTTGCTAAATATCCAGAGACAAGTTACAGTTGTTTACCTGGAAGGTCCTGCACTATGATCTGGAACACCCTCACAGCGACGTTCGTGGTTGTATCTTTCTCGCAATCTAATGTATCTGTTGCAAAGATGGCAAAGTTCTGTCCTGTTTCCACATACTTCCTACAATCATGAAGTAACGTGGACATGACATACAGGATTGTTTGATAGCAGCTCTCAGTATTATTTCTTCAGATACACAAAAAAGCTACCTGATGCTCAGCCAAATCAATTGCAGGCAATGGAAACTCGCAGAATTCACAAGTGACGATCCTTTGAGGGCAATTTTCTCCTCTATGAACAGCTAAAATATCACGTTCCATCATCTCACTGCACAGCGAACAAGAAACCTGCTCCAGCACATGAGGACCATGAAAAAATTCAGGAAACATCAGAGCTAAGCTCAGAAACCTCAAGCATAACGCTTGGTCTGCTTTTTCAATCTATTTGTAAAGAATATTTTCTGTTTTACTGAGGATTACGGTACAACAAAATGCAAATGTAACCTCAAAAAAATCTTGACACAGAAGTTATTCAACCATCTAAACCCATAGGATCAATTTAGATAAGCTAATTAGTAGAAGGTACAGAGGGAGAAGTGTTAAAATGGCATCTACAAAGTCGCATGGTGAAATTCTGGTTCACTTTTATTGACAAACAATACAATCAAACAAGGAATTATGAAGCAATGAACCCAGTAATTAATTTATTTGGTCTAGAAAGTTAAAGCCCCTTCTAGGATTAGCATAGACATTGTTCGTAGTAACGGGGGTTTCTTAGATAGGATATAAAAGCTTTCAGCAATCAGCTCAAGAGTGCAACATATACATAACAAATAAACAATTACCAGAGCGCCCCCCCTCCCCTCTTTCTTTCATTCTTCATCTCAAAGTAGCAGCACAATAGGCTTGTCCCACAATAAAGAAAGGCAAGAGGACTTCCAGATCAAGGAATACTTAGCATGACCACAAAAAAGTTGACTTGATTGTAAACATATCATACATATCTGACACATATCGGTCAGGAAAAAGAAAGTCATGGCTAACAACATGGTCCAGTATGACCATTGTAGGCAAGGTACATCAGCTAGTATTCACATATCAAATCAAGCTATTATTAATTATACATCAAGTTCCAAATGCCATTTCCCTCAAGTCAGTTTATAAGCACAACACAGTAGCATCACACTTTGTCAGCAAACATCAGAATAACAGGTAGAAATCAGCAATACTCAAACTACATCCTGACACTGCATCCCTAAAACCTTGAAAATTCCAATTCAGCAACATCCCCCAAACAAAAAAGCACAAACAAAGAAAAAAAAAGTCAAATCATGGATTAATATCCAGCACAATGGAGACCGACCATGCTCTGAAGATGCACAAAGACAGAAACTTGTCCATTTACAGTATAGATGAAAGAAAAAGGGCACACCAAATGGAAGTGTTCCATTTGAGAACTTACGTACCGGAGCATGGGTGGTCAAGAAATGTTCCTCCGCATGTCTCTTAGGAACCATGTCCCCACAAACTTTACATTTTTCAAGATTCCGAGAGCAATGGGCATAGTGTAGATCGATGTTTGGGGAAGGGATAGATCTTTCGCTGCAAGAAAAGCAGCATGCACATGTCAGCTAACCTCAAATGTTAAACCAGAAAAATAGAGTATGTCATGCTGGATCGAGCCATTAAAATCACAGAGCATGAGTGAATTCTATGGAAAATGAGCCATTAGCCATTGTAGATATGGAGGCATAAAAAATTATGGTAAGGTCTCAAGCTCTGAAAGACCAGAGCAAGCCTCCACCAGAAAACATATAGAAAACAGCCCCAGTTCTAAAAGATATAACAACATTTGCAGCGTACATGTTCAGTAAAACACCAGAAGTTATGTGGTGCTGATAAAAAACAGCCATTTAGTTTCAATTATAAAATGACGCCAAAAACTATATCATCACTGCATTAATCAGTAGTTGATCCACTACCATACTTGAAAAATACTTAATATCTCAGTTGACTTTCCAACCAGGCCTATCCCTAATGTGCTAGGCATTTGATAACATAACCTGCACATATTCCAACAGTGCACGACTACATGACTCAAATAACAAACCGTGATCTAGGTAACTACTACAGTTCTGAAAAGTTAGACATGCAGGATCAGGGTGAAGCAGCGCAGTGCTAGAGGGAATGACCTTAGAGTAATCTGCAGAATCTATTCTGTGTGTTCATATTATAGACTTTGTCCTCCCCTCAGCATCCAATTTTTAAACACGCACATGCTGTTTAGAAACAAGGCGTTACACTTGGAATCAGCTTAGCACTGGACATTAAAGCCTTTAAAGATATGGAATGATAATTCATATAAGTACACAACATGCATTTTTGCCTATCCTCCCACCAGCGTTTCTTGAAGTACACACATCAACCATCAACACGCCTGAGCACAGAAAAATAAACACTGCATCCTCTAGAATTAAGTTGCAGCAGTTCAATTGAGACATAATCACAATACGAGAACTAGTGCAGCAATTCAGAGCTAATACTGTCTTCCCACACATCACCTACGGCGAGATCAAACACCAAAAACCTCAGTAACCTTCTAATTGTCCCCACAAACATATGAAGTTAGCTCACCCGGTCAAATTATACCACCACAAAGCTGATGAAAGATCATAAAACCACTCAAAAACGCCGAGAAAAACATAAATTCGACCCAAATTACGCCGTCAACCCGGACCCATGAATCGAAATTCACCGGTCAACATTCCGGATCAAAAGATAATTGAGCCGCAACCCAGAAAGAAAAAGGGAACGAAAACACTTAAAAAAAGAAAAATTTACCAGTGACTGCATATTCTGGTGGTGTCATCCGCTACGACTGCCATGGCGACACGGGAGGCTCCGACCAATTCGTTCCGCTGATGAACAGAGCAAAGAGAACTCGTAAAAAAGAACGAAACTTTGAATCAAGAAATCAAGAAATGCAGCCGGGAAAAAAGAGAGAACTCGGGACGATCGAACGATCGCCCGAGGGCAAAACGCCACGCCAGGCGCGCAATTCAGCACGACACCCACGAGATTCCGACCCGAAACGACGACGGGGACGGCGGACGAACCTTCGATCTTCGGAGAATACGTTTGGTTCTTCCCGGGAGATGCTGTACCTTAATTTCTGTGAAGAGAGAGAGAGAGAGAGAGAGAGAGAAGGGGGAGTTCAATGATCGCTCTTTTCTTCACCAAACAGCTCGATGTTGGCTCCACGCGCCTTCCCGGTTAGACGCGCCACGCTATCCGAAAAAGATAACTTTCGCCCGGCGATGTCTCGTTTACTTTGGAATCTTCACTCGTTGGTATTGACTTTTGGGAGAAGGATACCACAACTCGTGTATGTGTGGAAAACCTTGAGTGTCATGAATTTTTTTCGATTACTTGAATATCATGATTACATGTTCTATATATCATAACATTTTTCGTTATTACTTGAGGGTCATATACTTTTTAATCAATCACTTGAATGCTAAATGTTCATCAAAGTGCTATGTCACGTCGTCGAAAAAATTTAGTAAGTTAGTTATAGTACTCAAATGAACTTTTTAAGAAGTTGTGACACTTAAATAGTCGAAAAAAAAAGTTATGAACACTACAAATGACATAACTTTCGTACTACGCTCACTTGAGTGTCATAATTTTTTAGAAATGTTGTGCTTTGTCGTCCGGATTCGGATTGGGATATGATAAAGGGGATTTAAAATCCTTCACATATGCCATCGGTGCAACCCAAGATAGGATTTGGAATATTTGAAAACAATCTTTGAAAATCTTCGAGAACCTGCAACTGAAGATAAAATTGAAAATCTTTGAAAATCATTCTCATTTGAAAATCTTTAAAAATCTTTGAAAATCTCATCTCTGACTTTGCTCCTCCTCTGTATGTGAGACTCAAACCCTCTCGACCACGTCTGTGGAAAGTCAATCTTGGGAGCATGACGTCTCTCAACCGACACGGGTTCACGTAATTTTGGAACATTCTCGTGAAGAGTGAGAGGCACTTCCTATGGGCTATACAGCCGGACTCCATTGCCAAATAAAGCTACTAAGCGAGGCGACATCGGAGAAGGTGTGTGTCGTGAGACGGGCCCGCACGTGGAACTCGACGCTTGAGAGCGTAGTTGCCAAGAAGTTGATGATGTGCCGGCCGTTCGTCGTCGACTAGTAGGTGAACAGCCGGCTAGTGAGTCATGCGTGAAAAGTCGGCTCGAAGTAAAGGATGTATGTGACTAGGGAGGAAATGATGATTTATGCAAAACTCGATAGAATGATCGTCTTTAGACCCCTTTCCACCCTTACTCGTCGGAACACAATCACCGCCCGGCGATGATGACCGGCATGGTCAGAGGTGATGGCGATTGTGCGATTGTCGCAAGTGACGATGATTGGTAATTTTGGTGATGGTCCTCGGGCGAGCGGTGCCGGTGAAGCAATATGCGAAGTGTCACTTTATCACTCTTTTAAAAAATAAAATATGAATTTTTAGTTGTTTTTAAATTTTAGATCCAATCCGGTCTTATCCCACCCCTAGGTCGAATTTCATATCCGGATATATCCAGGTATATCTGGTTCAAAAATTGTCACTAAACACCGGGCTACCAAACGCAGCCTAAAAGTTTCACTTTGGATAGTGATCTTCACTACTTTCACATGGTGATACATACAAAATGTTAAACATGTAAATGGCCCATAAGTTAACATAAATTCAATCTTGTTGTTCTATAGATTTTTTTACAAATTAAAACATTATTTTATCCAGTCAAGAAGTTAAAATTTGATTTTGTTTGTATAGGTGGTGAAAAATCGACTTCATTAGAAAAATAAAACCCGCCCAACATGCTTTGAAAACTAATTCGATGGGATACGACTAGACTTAAAAGGTCAAAAATTTGTAATAGACTCAAACAGCATCTAATAAGGATGTACATTTTAAAGCTAAAATACTTTCATATTCAAAATGTATGAAATGTTTCTAAATTATTTGGGTTCTCCAAAAGTAATAGGAAATAATTTATTTTATTTATCAATTTATGGCTTAATTTATCTGGAATGGCATTTGCCAGAGAAAAAAGTAATGTAAAAAAAGAATCGAGTATTCATTCACGCATGTTTAGGCGAAACTTAAAACCCCATTACGTTTTCAATATCTAATCACAACTGATTAATATTTCATACTTTATTTACATTAAATCTAAAAAAGATAATTCATAATCTTTGATAACCCAAAAAAAAAAAATCTTTGATAGCCGTGAGGTAAGAATTGGATAATGCAACTTGATTAAAAACGAAATTTGTTAAATAATCGATTAACGAAACTTTTCAATGTCCAAAGTATTGATCGCCCTTGTGGCATGCACAATCAATGTCTTGAAAACTGAATCATACTGAATAAAATTTGCTTAGCTGACGCTCCGAGGGCAGTTGATAATTCGCCGGGTCAGATTGGACTTTTCGTATCCAACTTGAAAAGACCTCCATCCAACGGCGAAATGAATTCATATCCGGACTATTCAAAATTCGAGAGATCCGAAGTCAATAGCAGTCCGACCCGATCTCTACTTGCATACGAGAGTAGACAATTTGAAAACAATTGAAACCAACGAAGATTGAAAAGATCCACAACCTGCACTTGGTATTTCATAAGCCAAATTGACTCATAGCAAAATACATTTATCCGAAATCAAAATCGAAGGTTGTTTCTAGTAATAGAATTTCCACATGATCGCACCACACCACACCACACCAGATTGGGCTTATTACTCAATTGAAGGCCCAGCTCGATGTTGGGCCAATCTTCGTCCCTTTTTCTCCACAGCCACAGAATGCATTTGCTTTCAATGTTCTTATTATTGGTTGATATTACAAAGAGCTGGTACGATAACTTGATTTATTGTGCTATTTGTTCGATGTGCAAGTTGATCTAGGACTAATCGGTTCCTGACCTAAAATGGGATCCTACCCCCTGAATCCCTTTTTGGGAATTAGGAACCGGATCATTTGGTTTAGGGTCCATAGTCATCTGTCTATAATTACCACTCGACCAAAACAATTTTAGCAGGAAAATAACGTTAACTTCTATGTTTCTCAATCCTTCTTCACCACGGCCGGGGAAAGGGTTGTTGTTTGAATATCTAGGTAGCAGAGAGAAAAAGAACCTGCTTCGATGAGCGTAACCTTCATGATTAGGATTACCCGACCAGACACGAATTGGAGTCATAACGACGAAAGGGAGGCGAAAGAAGATCATGGAGATTGTTGAATATGACCACACCCCCCCCCCCCCCTCCAAACAGAACCAGCGGTTCTAAGGCTTGAACCGGGAATGGAACCGGTCTAGGATAGGTTTGAGGTTCCCGGAATTGAATTGACCAAGCTAGTTCCAACCGATTCACGAGTTGAAACAATGGCAATGGACTGGCAATGGTACAACAATGTGTCGTGTTTAGGTTGTTTGATCTTTGCGTACGATACGAAATATTGTCTATGCCTCTAGGAGGATCAAGCCATCCTCGTTCGAAATAAGTTACCATATTATAAATTATGGGGATAAAATGACAAATTGCCTAGTTCTATTAACTGCACATCCTTCAGTCATATTTAGCACACACGTACTACTCTCGCGAGTTAAACACTGACACTTCAGTTACTCATTTGTAGTTTCTAAGCGACCATTCCCAATTACAGAAGCGTCTAATTCTCATTCAATTATGCTAAACCTAAATGTTCCTAAATCATATGAATTCTACACGTGTTTTTGAAAATTTCCACCAATAGCTGTTGACCAGGCTGTAGCCAATAATCTTATCCCTTTTCTTAATCATGCGTTGCAATCTTAGGGACATTTCCAACCCTAGTATGGCAAAGGCCTTCTCTTACATCATATTCTCTGTATCATCATACACATATTTTTTTGTACCTATGCTCTTGTATTATTCTTTATTCCAAGTTATGCATGCATGCTCTAAAATGCTATCATGTCTATCATCGTAAGCGTCTTCGTACACGCGTGGCCTAGTTCGTTCTTGTCCACTCCTTTGTCTGCATACGATCATGGGAATCAAACTAGGCGAACCATTCTTGCGAAAATCTGCACTAGTTTAATCCCCACGCCTCGGCAAAGTTGACGAGTTTCCCTTTTTAAATCCATCTCTCCACCAATTTTTAATACCGATTGGCAGCACGTTGATGCTACACTTACATTATGTATTGTGGTCACGACCCTCTTGCTGTTGGTTGGCGAGGTATTGTAATTTACTCTTGATGTGTGCAAGGATGATGACCCGTGCCTACCCTATTAAGCATATTCCATATGCAGTCTTACTGACTTTCCACACACTTAGGGTCCGTTTGTTTGAATGAAAATTGTTTTCGGGAAATTATTTTTTGATTTTCTGCTGTTTGGATGACGAAAAGCTAATTAATGTGTAGAAAACAATTTTCCCAAAATAGCCTTCCTTCAAACAGACGGACTCTGCTTCCACGTTCATACACTCAAGGGAGAACAGTGGAGGGAGAGAAAAGGTTTCTTTTTCAATTGAATGTACTGAACATCGTGGTCCATGTATTAACCCGCAAGAGGATGTAAGGATCGAAAACAAACTGTACGACTTGGATCCCTACCATTCATTTCTTTCGAATAATGTGTTATGATTTCAAAAGATATATAAATTGGGAAAATTAATCACTCTCCTAAAGTGGGAGTATCCATACATGCTTATATGAGATAGGTAGAAAGAAAAATAGGGTTTCATTTTTCCTATACCTCCTCCTTAGGGGTCGAGACATGACTTTTCCATTTAACATGTAGTCTTAAGGGCAACTTTTGTAAGTTGACGATAAACACCACGATCACATATAGATCATGATGAAGAATGACTACGCTTGATAAGTGGTTAGGTCAAGTCGAATATCGAGCCTCAAAGCTTTCTCTGACTGAATTATGATTTGAAAAATATTGAGTTTTTTACAAATATGACTAGTCTTCGGCTCAGGCCAACTTCAGGGTTTCTGAGCTGAGAAAGAAATATATTGCCCAAGCTCGCCCATTGACACTCTAGGCCTGAGCCTGCATGGGTTTGGGCTCATGATTAGATCCAGGTTTAACTACAACATGCAAAACGATCTACGTATATTAAGTTTGAGATTTGGATAATACATATAGTTAAAAGTACATGAAAAGCATGTTGACGATATTTATCTCGTCCATGTTTTTTGTGTAATGTGAGGACTATTTCAAAAAAAAACACGCAGAAATCATCCAATGACTTCGTGTTTCGAATAGTTTATTCAAGAGCGTCTCTATTTCCTTCGTCTCACCGAAATATTGAAAATTTCTATATCTAGTATAGTTCTGTTCTGATTGCACTTAGAATAATCGTACATTCAAATACTTTGCTTATATTGTTGTTCTTAAGGATAATGCAATTGCTCTTCTTTTATAGGGTAGTTAAATGTCAAGAAAACCTATGGGTTCCACGTGATTTGACAAGCTGATTTTATTAGATCCGTTATTGATCCTAAGATCGCCAGATTTGTCAAAAGCGTAAGGGTCCCGGACCACTCGCTTTCCTCACATCAATCACTTGTCAAAATCCTATCTACGTTCGAATACACAGTCATCACCAACATCAAAACAGTAACAGCCACAGAATCGGCTATAATGCAAGTCGTGTTCAGTGGACGATACACTTGAAAACCCTAGATGCAGTATCGACAGCCATTTCAGATTTCTGGCCGACCGTACAATCAACCCAACCCCCATGGAGTTGCGCGACTCTGATACAGGTGTTGTGTGCCAAACCCAATACACACAAACTTAGGGTTTTGGGGACACTTCTTGATCTCCACGGCTCTTGATTGGCTGAGCCCACGTGAAGACACCTGGGTGGCCCAGTAGGATGCGATTTACATGGGAAGTAATGCCTTTTTCTGGGTTCTTGACATTGACAAATCCGAAAGCATGGCTCGGTCTTTCTTTATTCGTGACATGAAACGATCGCATTCCTCGAACTTAGGCAATGGGACAAGTGTCAATCATCAGCCAAATGATGTAAGCTCGCGGACCTAAAAGGAGAACTCCCTCGCTTTTAGGCCTTAAAATAATGAGAAGTTTCTCTGTGATCATCAAGGCACACACCCTCTTTTGAGAGCATCGACCCATTTTGTGGTGTTTGATGCAGAGATTATTGATTCTATATTCATTGAAAAGGGCAAATCAAAGATCTCCTCTTTATGAAAGAGATTTTGCGCTGTTCTTTTTCTCTCTGGGGGGAAAAATTGAGAGCCATGTGTCATCAAATCTCCACCGGCAAATCTTCTCAGTTGGTTGTAATCGACCCGCCATGGAATTACTTTATTTCGTCATTGATTCAAGGTGGCACTAAGTGTCGTCGTGTCCCTTGTCAATTATTCGTGCTTTATCATGTCATTGCCGAAATTAACCCAAAACCGTGATTAATCAATGTGATGAAAATTCAATAAAAAGTGGTGTCAATTTCAAGTTCGACAGGCATGCTTGCACACCTGTCGAAATTTGAGTTACTGCCGGTGATTCTTATTTCGAATGGTCATTTCACTTCTAAATAACAACCGTATCATAGATAATCCCATCGATCGTGCTTGTAAAGTTGTCGATTATGAGTTTCTCTCGGTGACTCTTTCTTATTTCGAACGGTCATTTGACTTCTAAATAATTACCACATTTATCAATAATCCCATTGATCATACTTGCACACCCATCGAATTTGAGATTTTGTCGATGACTCTTCCTTATTCCGTACGATCATTTCACTTCTCAATTATAATCATGTTTATGAATAATCCCATCGATGAAATTCTTTCTTGTGATTATAATTGGTCAAAGAAGGACACCTATATCGAAGAATCAAAGTATAATACTGCTAGCTCTATAGATCACTGAATATGGTGAGAATTTATTGCAGAGTAATTCCAGCTAGGATGATTCCTTCTCTTTACCAACTTTAGGTGGAATAATAATTCTGGCCCCAACTTTTTTTTGTCTTATAAAAAATCACCAACTTTCATTTAAATCTCAAATCTGGCCCCCCTTGACTTAGAACCATTGATTATCCAACTTAATTATTCCACTTCAGCAATAAATCCACGCGGCTTGCTGACTGGATTTAAAGCACTATTTATTGTCTTCTTCTCTTAGGCACAGTTTGAAGAATAATAGTGAAATTGTTCATCTCATTTACTTCACCGGCAAGTCAAAAAGATCTCAAAATTGAATCTCTTTGGTCAGACTTCGTCGTTTCGTCATAATTTGAAGTTATAGACCACCGCCCGTCGATAGACACCATGGATGAGATCCACCATGCTCACGACCATAACCTTTTTTTTCAAACAAGGGTGACTTCAAATAGAAAGTCAACGGGGGGCCAGATTTGGGATAAAGGTGAAAGTTTGTGATTTTTTATGAGAGAAAAAAAAATTTGGGCTAGAATTGTCACTCAACCTAAAGTTAGTGCTTTTTTACGAGACAAAAAAAAGTTTGGGCCAGAATTGTCACCCGACCAAAAGTTTGTGCTTTTTTTTGGAATTAGCCCTAATCCCATCGATCATACTTGCACACCCATCGAATTTGAGATTTTGTCGATAACTCTTCCTTATTCCGTACGATCATTTCACTTCTCAATTATAATCATGTTTATGAATAATCCCATCGATGAAATTTCTTTCTCGTGATTATGACTGGTCAATGAAGGACACCTATATCGAAGAATCAAAGTATAATATTGCTAGCTCTATAGATCACCAAATTTGGTGAGAATTCATTGCACAGTAATTCCAGCTAGGATGATTCCTTCTCTTTACACCTATCCATGTATTCTAGATGTTTTTCAAAGATTTAGTACTCAAGATTGAAGAACTTCATCTTTGCTGAGAGACTGATTGGAACTGATTTTAGATTTGCTTTTTCCACAGCTGAATCTTCAACAGTAAAAATCAAGGAACCAATGAAGGTAATGGAAGAGATAATATACATTTCCTGTTCATTAGACACACTTTATTGAGAGCCTACCCCATTGTCCTCGAATTTTGGCCCAGGTTGTTCTCAATTTGAAAGAGAAACTTCAACAAGAAAAGAAACAAAGAGCTAACGTGATCTTGTAACTTATTCCTGTTCCTTTCAGTGGAGTTTAAAACGACGTGTGGGTGGGTAGTCATGGTACGGATTCGGTATTTTATGTTTTGATTTGGATTTAACAATAGGATTTTGCTAAAAATCCCATAAAATAATAGGGCAGCCGTGATAGGTCATCGACATTATCGCCTTTCTATAAATGGTCCAGCTAAGCGCGGCTCGCTCACTAAATAACAATATGACTTTGCACCAATCAAAGCCTGATTATTCGCTCGAGAAGCATGACTCAGCTCAAAGGGAAAAAAAAGCCGGTGAAAAAGATGGACAGCTTGCCACTTCGAGATTCACAATGTGCGGCTTACCGAGAACACTGCCTCGATGACCCCCTCTGGACAAGAAGCTGTAGTCCCCCTTATCACTGGCCAATCCAACATTCTTATCAGAGTCCGATGCACGATATCGTCTCACGAAGCACGGATATACATCGAAATCTAAAGCCACACATGCAAAGCCTGCGAAAAAAAGGAAAATATTCCTAAGAACAAAGCAATGCATTTTAGGGCTAGAGATGGAATAATTCTTGGGTTGCGCCAAACTCCAAAAGAGCTTTGAATAGCTTGTCTGGTGAGGACGGAGACAAGAGAACAAAGCGCCCAATTTCCAAATTGCATTTTATTACCTTATGTTTTTCTTGAAGAAATTTTATTACCATATTTGGTAACCTTAAAAGGTCAAAAGTGGCAATCTTTCTGTTCTCGGCATGTGGCGTCGACACGTGGATATACACCTCTTCTTGTCTGCAGCGACATTGATGGAGATTCGCCGTCTCCTGGGCATGGGCCGCATGATTCCTTGTATCATGTGAAGTACCAGATAAGTTCCTCGGAATCTTACCCAAAATGACCACTTGCTCCTCTTTGAAATTTTTTTTAATGAGGTTAATTTCCCCTTTTTTTTCTGCTTTTCTTATTTTCTTTTCAATGTAACAAATAAAGGGAAATTAACCTTATTTGTCTGATAATATATATTAATCAACTCATGGGTCATTCTTTTTGCGGTATTCCTGTAATCACGATGGCGAGGCGATAATATATATTATCAAGCAAATGAGTTGATTTGCTAGTCGGGTTTTTACTCATTAAAGTTACCTTTAATATGATTTTTTTGAAGATAGGGTTAGTCATAATTAGGGGATATGGAGCCTCTCTATAGAATATAGTGGTTTATAATTTCCATGATTGAATAGGTTTTGTGAGGATCACGCATCCGTACTGCAACTTAGCTTTCGTAAGGTGAACGCAAGTCCTGTTTAAAGTAAATCAGATCTTACAAGTTATCATCGTAATAGTATGGATTGTACAAGTTCTATTAGTTCATTGCCTTGGTGCTAGAGAAAGAAGCAGTTGCACATAATTACCCTGAAAAATGTGATCGAGGTGCTTTCGTAGATGAGCAAAGTAAGTGTTCCAATTTTTAGGCTCATCAATCAGATATCATTCTATTAACTAGCCAAAAAGCATGTGCATAACAAAAAAAGAGAAAACAAATTAAATGTGTGGATAGAGAAAAATATTCAAGTAATTAGTATCATATCGTATCAATTTAGGAAATGAAGCTAAATAGTTATAAGATGAGGAACTGAAATCCTTACGGGGTTATTAGTTGACAATAATCTCGATTATTTTGATGAGAATTTCGGCATTTTTGTTATTAGGTATTGTAATTTATCTAATATGTGGACGTATGTGGAATTTTTAAAGAAAGTTTGACGATAATTGTGTTATTTGGTTTTTCTATACATTAGATATAAAACTTTTCTATCTATTAAGTATAATTCCACATCACTTGAGCACATAGTTATTAATGTGCCTTATATAAATGTAGTTGCGTTCCACCTAATGGTTTTAGTTTTTGGGTTTGACTTTCGATAGTGGTATCATTTATAACTGTTAAGTCGAGTCGAGCGCGTGTAAATATGTGATTTACAATTGAGAGAGAGTCTTAAGCGTGATTCCACATTGCTTAAATACATGGTTATGTATATGTGGTCTTCCTCTATCTAAAAATATAAGCTATTGGATTTACCTTTCTAAAACTATCTCCATATAGTTCATATTTACACATTACATACACTTGCAACATATTCTTCATCTTATCTGGTGAAAATGTAAATTTCACTATTACCGGAGTAAAGCAAATTTCCCTTTTGTCTATATGCAAATTGCATGATTGCTCTGACGGTTGAACTTTTCCATTATAATAATAATAATAAATATCCATTACAAAAACAAGTTCAAATGCTAACATGTATACTTCATTCCGTTAGTGGACAACAGTACCTATTTCTTGACTGGCTGTGTACAAAATTTTTTACACTGCCTGTGTACTTTACACTAATGCAGTCATTAACTCAATAGGTGCAAATTCTATTAAGAAAACCTACAATATTAGAATACATATTCTTTTTTCAGCCCTCGGTGCACGAGTAATGATATTGTTGTGAGTAAAAATAAAGGAAAGGTTGAGTGGAAGTTGGGTGCACCAATAAAAGAAGGCGTGAAGCATGCCATGCAAACTATATTTCCATACAATTCCTTACTTGTATGTGCTTGCAGCATATATAATACATGGTCATGTAGACTTATTGAGGAGCACCTTTTTGTTCTTTTTTTCCCCGGCCCAAAGGAGAGGACCTAACACTTAACACTTCACAACCCAATTCTGTAGACTGAGATGCATGCTTTATATGCGCTATACTTATTGTATTGGTACCAAATTCAGGTCTTGCAGACCAAGACTTATTGTACCAATGTAAAAAGGTTTAGGATTAAATTGGTTCAATTAAAATGTTTAGGATTGAATTTGTACCAATGCAATAGGTTTAGGACTTTTTTAGTACTTTTCCCCATACCAAGACCTAAACTTTTCAACTTACTATAATATCACTTATGACCCGTGCGAGATGAAGAGAAATGCGGTTCATCATCTCCTTTTTCCCTCTTCTTACTCTCCATCTACTTTTTTGGGAAAATTCTGCAGACCCTTTTTTTTTTTCTTTTTGTTTCTTTTTTTAATTTTTTACATGCAGTTAGAAGAAGCATAGCATGCCCCATTTTCAACATATTTTCATTATACATTGGATTATGGCCTACATAAGAATAAACAAGTATGCCAACTTGCTCTCGTGGAAATGCTATAGGATCATTAATCATGATGATTGTTGTAAAAGATAGGTGCAAGTTGCCCCTTCAAAGTGAGTGATGAGAATGTTTAATTAATCAGTGGCTTCCACTAGTTAAATAGTTAATTAAGTTTTAACCAATAGGTCTCTCTCTCTCTCTCTCTCTCTCTCTCTCTCTCTCTCTCTCTCTCTCTCTCTCTCTCTCTCTAATAAGCATTGTTAGGGTACTCCAAGTTTGTCAATATCTGAATTTGCCTAACTGAGAGTGCTTATTATTGATTTTATTTGGCAATTGAGCCATTAATCACGTGCAATGTGGTCCTAAAGACCTCACATTGGTAAGAAAAAGTATTTTCATTGCGAGTGCCATGTGCAACATGCACCTTACTATATATGGTAGAAATGATTACATACTTGTTACAGACCGTTTGTTTAAAAAGATTTCTCGCAAAAGAAATGTGAGAAGACAATGTAATATTGCAGAATTACTCTTTGAGTGTGCAATGGCACAAGCATGCATACATCACATTTTCTAGAACAAGCTCCTCTAGTCAAACAAACTAAGATTCAATAATTAGTGGCTGTAAATAACTCAGCATCCTATTTTGTAGTTTGCCCATTTTCCTATTCTTGGTAAAAGAAAAAGGTGGGACATAAACTCCATAAAAGTCATGAACATGGAACATCACCACAGCATTCGACTAATGATCGACACTTGTCCAGGGTCACAAAATCTTTGGGCGAATTCCAAAAAAAACCCCAACTTTAGATCAAGTCCCAAATCTATCCCGAACTTTTTTTTGTCTTAGAAAAACCCCAAACTTTAACTTCAATCCTAAATCTGCCCCGAATTTTGTTTTGTGTAAAAAAATTAGCAAATTTTATTTATTTTCAAAAATATACCCATGTGATCCAGTTCAAACTTGACGTGGCACTTCGACGTTGATAACAAATCCACATCAGTAAAGTAATAAGGTGATAGGTACAGGCCGACGTCACATTTCTACTTCGATAACAAATCCAACCCAATAAAAATTGTTGACTGATCTAGGATATGAAAGTTAGGGACGATAACAAATCCACACCAAAAGAAAATTTTAATATAAAAAAACTCAATTTTTAGGCTCAATCCAAATTTGCCCCGAACTTTCTCTGTCTAAGAAAAAGCCACATTACTTTGTTAATGTGGATTTGTTATCGACATGGAAGTGCTACGTCAAGTTAAAATTGGATCACAGGGGTATATTTTTGAAAATAAATTGAATTTTGGTGATTCTTTTTATACAAAATAAATTTTGAGGCAGATTTAGGACTGGATTTAAAGGTTTAAGTTTTTTTTAGACAAAAAAAAATTTGAGGCATATTTGGGGCTGAATTTAAAGTTTTGGATTTTGTCAAGACAAAAAAATTTGAGGCAAATTTGAGATTTGATCTAAAATGGGGGATTTCTTAGGAAATTAGGCCCAAAATCTTTAATTGTGTCAAAGTTGTCAAGATCTATATCTCAGACCTTGATTTCTGACCCATCAAGTGTGATAAAAATCGAATCTGATTGTTCAGATCGTGAATCGTAATCACGTGGGCTTGGCCAATCAGAAGCAGAAATTAGTCGCCAATTTCCGAGCTGAGAAATTCTTTGGAAATTGATAATGGGGGTCCGTACGATATACGCAGCCCCCAAAAATCTACATCAGCCAAGTGGATAAGATTCTTAACGAGTCTTATTGTTACTTTGTAATTGAAAAGGAAAGATCAATACGTGTGGTTATAAAATTGTGGCTTTGGAAAGTAAGTGGAAATACTAATTCGGGCAAAGAGAAATTCCCGACCTTCGCCCTAAATTCAAGGAAAGGTCTGAAATGAGTTTGGTGGTTCCCCACGAATAGGTTTTGTTGAGAATTGATGCGTATTAGCAAAGAACAATTTTTACAATTTGAGTCATGGTATGGTATTCACACTAAATATGTGCTCGTATAATATAATTTCACGAAATGAACAATAAGTTGGATATAGGAAAAAAAATGTGTAACTTCATTGCAATATCAAGAAGCTAAATGATTTTGCTCTCACATTTTCTTCTATATGTAAAAAAGAATTTTGTTCAATCATTTAGCACATATAGCAAAGAGGGTGTTCGTTATTTGGTAAATTAGCTTCATGCCAACACTCATCATAGTTGTGAGAAAAAGGGGGATGCTCCAATTTTTGTAACATGTTAGAAGAACATTCATGCACATTGCTTTTAAAGTTGCAGAACCTCTTAACCATCTTAAGAAAGCTACTCTATTTAATTTTAAGCTGATGCAATTTCAAAATTTTGTCTTGCCAAACACATTTCGCTACAATATAACATTGTTATGACTTTTGTATTTCTTTGCTTTAGAAGATATTTCCAATGTAATGGGATCATTTTGGTCTCCTGTCATGGCATGGGAAGAAGGCAAACCCAAAGCTAATTGCATCTTTCTTTATCAAGCAATTGAAAAAAATTTATTACCACCGACTTGCAATTAATCCAATACTTAATTGCACTCCCTTTAATATATTGGGTATCGGGTCGTTGACCGGGTTATGGGGCAATATCATGTGTGGACCTCTCTGCTTGGATACTCACCATTTCATTTTTTTCTTATATATATGTATATATTTGGTACTTATAAACACGAGGTGTATTGGATGAAACCACAAAAGAGCTCGACCTAGAACTCATAAAAAGTGTTACGGTTTCTACAGATATTACAAAGTTAGTTGAGCCCACAAAAGCAATTGGAAAAGCAAAGCACAAAATAGGAGAGAACAATTAGACAAAAGCATATTTGAAAAACGAAATCGTACCGTCGTACTTGAGCCACTTCACATTGTTTTTTTATTTATGAAACGAACGGTTCGTTCTAACTGAAGTGAGGATGCCCGCCATGAGAAATGCGTAATGAAAGAGTTCTCTTGATGTGTTAGGTTTTATGATTCATGTGGTTACTTCCTCTCGAATGCCATCGGCATAATGGTAAGAAACATGATTTGAAAATTCTATGGACTCGAGGGTTTAACTAAAATAGGAAAGGTTGAGATGATGACATTTCTCCAAGTGTAGAAAGCATGCTGTATTGCAATTCGAAATTAGATGAACCGGCGAAGTTAGCATTTACCATGCATTGCATCATAACATCTATCTTGATCACAAAGAAAATGTGAGAAGAACGGCGAGTGTAATCGTTTTTCCCCTCTTTTCATTTGGTTTTTCTCCCTTTATTAGTTAAACTCTTCCTCATCCAAGAGGATTTTGGATATTGAACATGTAATGTGTCTTGAATCCATAATAATGCAGAAGGGACTTATGGCAAAAACCAAGCGCCACGACAAGTTATTCTATCTGTGACTGAATAGAGTCTTAAAACCAATCGTCAAACACGCAACAAGGTCAGGACGTACATTCTTTTTATTTCCTACGCATCGTCTGTCGGCACCCTAAACTGTGAAGCTCACATGGTTTTCAACCCCAAGGGGGAATTCAGACCGGACCGTATGCAAGAACTGAAGCAGTTGCTGACCATGATGTTACCGGACCGAGGCTGGAGTCAGTCGATGGCGACGAGATAAGAGTGGATAACATCATATGTATCGGGTCGATGGTAGTTGTAGAAAATCTCATTGACCGGGTTGATAGGAACCGGTACAAGCAGTTTGACAAGCTAACTGGTATGAAAGATGGTCTCAACCGAGCGAAGGGACACCCACGTTCATGTGAAGAACAAGATTTACTCTCTCGGCCAATACAATTTTACTTAACGCAATATATTTCCTTTCATCTCAAGTTTTACAATCCTTTGTAACCCCCGTCATTTGCTCTTGTTCCTTTGAACTTTTGTGCTGTCATCTGTGAATTTATTTCACCAAATTTTGAATCCAATCACCAAGTTCTTTTATCTTTCCAAGTGTAATGGTCTGCCAATCAATACAAGGACCTCGGCGTTTATCAGGGATTGTTGCTTGGATTATTTTGTTCTTGGTAGTCGTTTTTTTAATCTTATGTCAGCATGTTCCCCCTCGTCTTCTATAGAAGTCATTTTTACTTTGTTTCGTAGAAAGTGAGTGTGTTCTTGATCGACAATTCAAAGAAGACGATATTTTTAGGGAACGGTATGTTTGAAAAAAAGGTAACAAATGCCACATAAAAATCATCTAACATCTTTTATAATTTCCATTCGGATCTGATTAAAAACTCAGTGCATTCCGTTCATACGCCTTGAAGGTGGTGCAACGTGCCAATTTAATCCTAAACATTTTATCTTTGTGCCAATTCAATCATTCCGGCCAAAATTGGCCGGATTTTGCTGACGTGGATGCCGGCGGCCGGTCACTAGCGCTGACGTTAACAACTTTTAATAATATTTTAATATATTTTTTGAATTTTGTTTCTTTTTTTCCTCTCCTCCCTCCTTCCTCCAGCCGGTTGCCAGACCAGCAACCGGCCATAGGCTAAACCTCACCAGCCACTGGTGAGGCTCGCCCTCGTCGGATGGCCATGAGGGCAGCCTCGCGCTAGGCGAGCGAGGCTGGGTGAGGCCCAACCTCGCCGGATCTAGCAAGGTCAAGCTGGGCGAGGCACGACCTTGCTAGATCTGGCGAGGTCTAACCTCACCCAACCATAGCGAGGCTCGCCTTCACCGTCGCTGGCAAGAGCGAGCCTCGCCAGTGGCCGGAGAGGTCGACCTCGCCAGTCTCTGGCCTCTAGTCGGTTGCAGTCAGGCGACCAGCGGAGAGGAAAAAAAAGAATAAAATATATTAAAATATTATTAAAAATTATCCACGTCAGCGCCGGTGACTGGCCGCCGGCCAGCCGGCAACCACGTCAGCAAAATCTAGCCAAAATTAGCCGAAAGAACTGAATTGACACAAAGACAAAAGATTTAGAATTCAATTGGCACAAAAAAAAATATTTATGACTAAATTGGCACAAATGCAAAAGGTTCATAACTTTTTTGGCACTTTTCCCTTTGAAAAAAAAGTAACAAATGCCACATAAAGATCATCTAACATCTTTTATAATTTCCATTCAGATCTGATTAGAAACTCAGTGCATTCCGTTCATACGCCTCGAAGGTGGTGCAAAACTAAGACTTCCTTATTTCTGTGAAAGTTACGGACAAGCTCGCGAGAGCCGGGAACGTGAATTCACTAATATTCAATGCAATAATGAAAGCTAGTTTCGGATATTTTTACGATAACTACTTTCGAGGCCACGAAGAGATCTCGGGTACTTTTCGAGCGTCTCGCTCCATTCACGAATCGGCCGCATCCCGAACCCGTCAAAAACCGAGCCGAGACACCGGAAACCGACACTTCACAAACGACTTTTCCCGACTCGCCCGCCCGGCGGTACACGAAACCCCCTTTCCCTCTCCTTTCACTCAAAACGTACTTCCTATGCATGAAGCCATCTGGGTTTTGCTCGTGGCTCTAGTGTCCCCGGCACCTCCATGATCAAAGTCTCTTCAGGATTAATCAAACACCAACTTGACATTATCATATTAACCGCCGTTTGGACATATGAAGAATAAATCGTTGACAGCGCCAACCTGGGAACTTGCTTTGTTGGGCGAGAGACAAAGGAACCACAGTGACAAGTCTACTTTGTTCTTACCCGAAATAGAGAACATAGTACTCCTTTATGACGTCACGCTCAGGCTTTTGGAATTTCTTGTTTCCTTTTTTTTTTTAGGCACGCCCTCCAATTTTTTTACCTTTAAAAAAAACATAACCTTTTAAAATACCAGGAAAAAGGGCAAAAAAAAAAACTAAAAGAGGAAAGCACTTTTGCGTTCTACTTTCCATTTATTGCATCTCGTGCTGACACGTGGGGAATCACTCCACATCGGCCTTGACGAAGCACTGGGATTGGCGGTCCCGCGGTCTCGGGGAAACCTACGACACACGTCAGCCTGTCCCTTGGCGAAATGACAGGTATACCCCTCCTGTCTATTTATAGTATCCTTGTACCTATACTAATTAAAATTTTATGGCAGCTCTATTTAGAAATTTTTAGTGGGGAAAAAGAACCTAATGCTAGTACGATTAGTGAGCGGGAAAAACAATGGAGTGCTGTGAGGGAGGGAGGGAGAGAGAGAGAGAAAGAGGGACGGATTTCGTGTCGATCGATGAATGATAAGTGTCTCGCCTCTAGCGATCGGATTTTGAACAGGACAGATTTAATTAATCTTTCTTCTATGCACGTCAGAAAAGAAGACCATTGATAGGGTGAGTCATTCCTTAAATATATTCGGGCGGTGACCATCCGGCTATTTCACGTCGGACATCTGGCTTTGTTGATTAGAACACGCCACATCATAATCAAGGATTGGTTTGAATATTGTTCAGGCTTAATCTACACTTTAGAAATGATGAGGTAGGCAACCATTTAAAAGAGAGTTAGTTATCCTTCTTTTTTTTTTTTTTTCTAGAGAACAGTTATATTTGAAGTCGTTAATTTGTATTAAACATTATGCCGCGTAGTTCAAATTTGTTCAGCGCATGATACACTATCGAAATCTTTTGTTTTTTTGTTGTGACTTAGGTTCTCTCAACATGATTAGCCAATGTCGTTAAGATCTCAAAATGGATAAATTGAGAGGATTCTAAACCTTTGGGATTTTATCTTCTTGTAAAGCCCAAGGGTCACCACAAAAACTATATAACTATCCAGCCAATAATTGTTTTTTTTTTTTAGTAACCGAGGTGTCCGGGCCAGCTTGCGCGCACCTCGACTATTCCTCGGGGGAGACTAGCACAGCAACCTACCGCTATGGCCCCCCACTTAAATCACAAGTGCTCAGCTGGGGAATCGAACCTGGGACCAGTGCGCCTAACCACACAATCCTAAGTACGCCCTAACCAACCGAGCTACCCATGAGTGGGTCACCAGCCAATAATTGTTATAATATGATAAAATCAAGTTTACCTGTTTAAGATGGTTTCTTGGTCACTAAAGACACAAAGGTACAAGGATTAGGGGTTATAACCAGAGGTTTCGTCTAGTCAATTTAATGCTCAGAGCAAAAATTATAATTAACGAAGTGCTCCGTGACGATACGATTGCGTGGTCATCACGACTTAGCTCCAACTCTACTTCCTATGACAAACGTATGAATCAAGTCTCTGTACTGGTATGTAAGAGCTTTTTTCCTGTGAGCATATCAAGAATCGCACTCCTCTAAGAGATAAATATTGAAAATCATAAGTACGAACTTTTCGAAAGGCTCGTTCATGAATCGCATAACCTTCCTTTTTCCCTATCGATAGAGTTACATAGACTCATTTTACGAATGAGTAGACCGACAAATCAATCCAAAAAAAAAAAAAGAAAAGCATAAGGTCACAGCTACCTTTCTTCGTTGATCGAGTGTGGCTACCTCCACCTCGTGATATGCACAAGTAACTCAATTGAGTGGAAGCGGATCGAATCAATCGGTCCCCACTTTCTCGGGCCATGTCGTCCTTTTCCCACTCGCTCGAGTCACGCGGCTGTCACTTCCGGGCGCAGAGCCCTCGCGCGCCCCGGTCCGATCTCCTCCGTTGATCTCCCCGCGGGTTCACCCTTTCCCTAAAACGGTGAACCACCCGTGACCCTATCATCCACCCCCCACCCACCCCCCGCCCCCCAAACTCCGGCCATGCGAGGAGGGCAAGGGGCAAAAACTCGTCCCCACGCCGCGCTGCCAAAAGAAGCCAGAATTCCCAAAATAGAAAAAGATACGGATTCGTATGCCACGCGTCGGCGATCCATACGCGGGAGCCCCATTACCGGGAAAATCCCCCGGAATAAAGAACGCCGAGGAAACTTCTGATTGGTCCACGTTGCCGGGTGGGGGAAGCGAAAACCGGTGGTGGTATTGTCCGAAGCGGAAATCGTCTCCCCCGAATGGAGCTTTCCTCATATAGCATCGAAAGGCCAAGAAAACTTTCTTTTTTTGCGCTCGCTGCTGCTGCTGCTGCTGCTTCTGGGATTGTTTTGCTCGCTCGTTGCTTCGCTCTGTACGGTCCAAAAAACAAAGACCGGTGATCTCCCCCGGAACCTCGTTTGTCTCCATTAACCCAAAGTGAGTCCCTGTGTTTTAAATTTTGCTTTCTTCCCTTTTTCTTGTTTTCCCTCGTTCTTTTTCGGTTGGGTTTTTCCCTTTCTTGGTTCTCGCAAAGTTTGGAACTTTTTTGGGTTCTTCGTTTTTTTCTCTGCTCCCATCTCTTTCTTCCTCTCGACATCTTGATCTCTCGGGAATGCGTGCTGACAGTGACCGGGTTTCCTCTTTCGCTCGTCCCCCTCTTTTGCTGGGAATTTCTTCTGAGTCGGCTTTCTGATATTGGGTACGGGCGGGGTTGATTGTCTTGTCTTGCTTTTTAGCTTGATTCTTGAGTTGGGATGATTCTCTTTTTCTTTTTTTTATGGGTTTGGTGTGGGTGGTGAAGTTGATGGATTCGTTGAGGATGGGCTTTTGTGTTTGTGGTTTTTGTGTAGGCATGGGGAGAGGGAAGATTGTGATAAGGAGGATCGACAACTCGACGAGCAGGCAGGTGACCTTCTCGAAGCGGAGGAACGGGCTGCTGAAGAAGGCGAAGGAGCTCGCGATCCTGTGCGACGCCGAGGTCGGGGTCATCATCTTCTCCAGCACTGGCAAGCTCTATGATTTCGCCAGCACCAGGTCCTATTCAAGATCTCTCCTCCAATTCTTTTGTTTGTTCTCATTTGGGTTATTGTTTTATTGCTATGATGATAATGCTGTTAGACCTGACGATGAATCCCTTTTTAATTCCCATATATTGCAATGGCATTGCTTCCTTGCTTTTTCGAATATGTGCCGTCTGAATTTTTGGCATCTCGTGGAGTTGGATATCGCCTTTTCTCTCCCTAATTTGTGTTTCGAATGCATTCAATTCGGCTTTGGTCACTTGAGATTAAGAAAACTGTCCACCAAAAATCCAAAATTACTCTAGATTTTACTGAGGCAGCTGGGAATATGATTGTATGGAGGTCTCTAAGTCTGCAGTGTAGAGCTTTCATAAACTAGGCTTGCGCCTCAATGTGTTGCATGTATTGCTCAATTCTTTATTATCTAACTAAAAGATGACAGTCAAATGTGCACCAACCGTTATGTTCCTCCCGATTCATGTGGCTGGAGTATGTACGATAGTAGTGCCACTGAATGTTGTAGAGTAAGGGCGCTGTTCGAGCAGATGTGTGCGAAGACAGTGAATATGAATGCGTCGCAGGTTTTTATTAGGAGGAATTGTGGTCAGAGAACTTCAATACATGGTTGATGCATAGGTGCAAGCTCACAGATCATGGATTGGTGCAATAAAGGGAGAGAGAGTAGATACTCCATCTGAATTGGTGAATCTCTGTCAAGGCTATCGAAGAAGAAGCTTAGGTACTTTGGAACAATGTAGCCGATATTTGGGGACATTAGTAGTGCATCTATAGTTTGTTTGATGTTTGGACTTTTTTAGGTTCAGGAATTTCAGTTTTCAGAGTCGAATGCTAGATTTAGATGTCATCCAATGAGGTGATACCTAGTTACTCGAATTCTAATTAAATGCTTATGTCACAGACCGTGATTCTGCACGCCCATGACACTTACACAAAGCATAACGGAGTCGAGCCTTAGCGGATTTTCACTCCATCAAACACTGTCTAGCTAGTATCTCGACTTGGGACCTCGAGCTGAAAGAAATCACTCTATGATGCCATTTGTCCATCTTCGTAAATCTAGTCTTCAAGTCCTAACAAGGAGAAAAATACCGATTAAGAAAAAGTGCCTAAGTTCTCGAAGTAACAAGGTACTGCCGTCAACTGTAAAAGATCATTCACAAAATTCCATCTACTTTAAGACAAATCCAGATCCCAGTTCAGGTGAAAGTAGCAATGACGAATCATTCAATGCTAGTCCCTTGTCCCCTCTCTCCTGCAGACCAAGTAAAAACCAGTAAAAACAAGTTGAAAACTCACCAACAATGAATTTACTTTCATTAGCCTTTTGCCAGTTCAGCCTTGTGTAAATAGATATTACTAAATTTCTAGTTCTACTTATGTGCTAGCTTAGATTGTCTAATTCAAGGCAATATATGTAGGTATTGAAAGTTACAATATGGACATGCACTGCACGGAATCTTTAGTACGGCCAACATTATTTATTGTGGCAAGGCAAGCCTTTTTTGAGCAGTTCATAGCTATACGAGCTAAAATCCAAGTTCGTTTTTTTTTTTTGACAGTGTATAGGTTCATGATCAGTCCTGAAAAGGAAGAGTCCTTCAGTAAAAATTAAACTTTGTAGGTTTGCAGGATTAGGATGGAGAGAGAATGTTCCTTGCGTAGTCACACTGAAAGAAAACCTCGTACCCTTATGCTCATGATTTGCAAAAAATTAAGAAAAACTTTCCGGTCATTGGCCTATCGACATTGACATCCTCGGAATAGCCAGGATCAAGGACTTGGCCTAGTGGCGGTACATTCTCAATGACCCGGACCCGGACCTATCAAAGAAAAATATCACGAGAGGAAGCAAAAAGAAACCTTTGTTATTGTAGTCATATATGGTTTTAGGCGATGAGTTATTTGTTTCTAGTATCCTCAAGTGCATGAAAAGGTTAGAATATGTTGAAAGATCTAGATTCTGTAAATTTTAGCAATGTCTAGGGAACAATGTGATCCATGGTGTTCTCTAATAACAACTTAAACTTTTAAAGAAGACGATAATGGAAAGCTCAATTTTAGCAGTGCGTTCGTACAAGAGACGTGATGCATTTGATCCATGTGTAATGTGAATAAGTACTCAACCATGATTTAACTAATCACTAGTCGAGGGTGATTAGATATGTATCATAGGGTGGTATTCGTCGGATGAATATAGTTGCTAACTTAATGCTGGTAATGTTCTCTAAGGGATATGCCAAGACCAAGCAACATTGAAGTCAAAGGGATAGAGAAAGGAATTTGTGAACTATGTAGCAATCCCTTTAACATAATACGATGGCGAAAAACCCAAAAAAAAAGTATTATAATTATAATAACATGCGAAAAAGATCAAAGTCATACATAGATGTCCAAATGAACGAAAATGTTAAAGTCGAAGTCATCACAAATTCATAGTTTGACCAATCTTAATAATGACGATAGAAACTCTAACTTAAGTCCTCGAAATATCCGAAGCATTACAAAGAACGCGAAGGCACGAATATAAGGTGAAACAAAGGGAAGGAAAAGGACAAGGGCCTAACTTCTCGTCTAGAAGACAATAGCATTGAGAACCAAAAAGAGAATGTAAGGTCGTAGTTGGTCTCAAATTCTGTTTGCATTCATTTCACAGAGTTATATAACAATGGAAAAAGTTTCCTATTCCCATTTTTCTCTCTTTTCTTTTTTGCAATGATATTTTATGAAAGACAAGGAAAATTGGGAAAGATAGTGAGAGAGCGTAGTTTGTATTGCCTACTGCTTGGTATAAACATTGCCTTTTGATATTGTTAGGTGGGTGCATGCTGAGTGTGAGTGACCTTTGCCCTAGTTTATCATCTTTAAGAGAGAAACAGGTTGGGTTTTCTCCACTTATTGGAAGATATTATGAAGGAAAATGTTGAATGCATACCGGATGTAGCCGTCCTCCAATCATTTCTTTCCCCAAATTTTACCCTTCCTAATCTAGGGTCGTTGGGTTTTATTGGTTTTCCAGGAAAATCAACAGAGTCTCTAATCTAGAGCCATTGAAAAGGTTAAAATGAAAAATACGAGCATAAGCTTGGTCGATAGCTCCATCCACTCATTCGAAAGTTATTGTATGATCGATCATGAAGATAGTGACCTCTATTTTTTATGTCATCGCGTCTGTGTGCTCATGAGTTCCTTCGTTATCATCGAAATCAATTTCATTAAATTCAAGCCACAACACATCACTGATTTTTGCTCTTGAATAGCTAGACATGTTGGCATGAGTTAGAGATGCTAGACTCGGTCTCTCCGTAATCTCGATATTACATGGAACAACAGTCATTTAGAAAGATGCAGTGTGATTGGAGATGTATAGATTTAATTTCACAAATTGTGAGTATAGTTTTTTTTAAAGTAAGTTTTGATAGGACAGTAGCTAAAGAGGATACTTAGTTCTTGGTTAGTCTTATCACTTCTTAGACAAAGGATTAAAGGTTTTCAACACCCTAGACAGTGGTTTTTTCTGGCTTACTCAAATTCCTAAGACCTCAAACTCCTCAACCTAATTGTGTAGGTCCTAGAATCGATGTGTCAAGGAGGCCATGTTGATGAATATCATTTGTTTATAATGATCTTCATAACTTACACCATGAATGGGTTTACTCCAAGGTTGGTGTCAGCCGACCAATTACCTTAAATAATGTTTAAGAAGTGTAAAATATCTGTAATACGACTGAGAGGACCACTGGCGTGTGATTGGAGGGCATGGGTTGGGAGTACGTAAAGATCACTTAGTGTTCATAGCTTTCAGCAATTACTATACATGGAAAGATTCCTTCGACAATCTGTCCTCATCCCATCCTAGGTTTCTTTTTGAGACACCTTACGAGGACTTAAATGCTGTATTTCATGATTTTCTTTTCTTGAGTATCTAATCATACGTTTGTGTTCTGTGAATTAGTTATATGGACTTTGTAAATCATACGTATGTGTTCCATCAGTTATATACTCAATACTTAAAAGGGTACCCGTTAAAAAATCAATTGGAAAGATTTTACAGTTTTGAATGCACTGATTGTCCTCATGTTATTCATAACTATTCTCTTGAAAATTGCAATATTTTGATAAAGTATGCTTAATAAATATCATAGGGCAATCTTCAACAAAACCCCAATTATATTAATAGGTTTTAATGTTGCGAGTTGGCACTTTTAGCATGGACTATGTGTCATGTGCCGACACTTGAGATCGCAACTGTACGCCAGTGAGGCTTCCTTTGACTTGGTCATACATTACTAGAGCCACCTAACCTTAATCTTCCCCTTGATTGATCCTTCACTTGCTCATTTCGCCTACCCTGGATCCATGATAGTAATTTCAAAGAGAGAAGTGTTTTGAAAGAGAATGCTCTATTGATTCTTATTGTGTTAGATGTGGGATGATGCAAATAATAAACCCCTATAATTGCAAACGTTGATCTCCCATTGATCTATTCGTAGAAATCCAATATTCCAATCTCCCATCTATCCTCATTAATTATAAGAAATCTCTAGAATACAACTGTACATTACCGATATTCTCTCGAGAACATTTTTAAAATACACATGAAACCTTAGATGCCTAGACGTTTTAAGGTTTGCTCAGTCATTTCGGCCATTTCATCAGCCTATTTTGCCTTGAAAACATCCGGTCCATGACATTCTCTCCTACCCAATTGATTGACAGCCTCGATGCTCTCGATTCACAGTCCTTTTGCTTTCCTGATCAAATCATTCCTTGGATTATTTGCTTCATCGTAGGTTAGTGATTCTTCTGTGTCCCACGTCGTTTAGTCTTTCTTTTGTCGAGTTCACGGTGGCATGACTCTTGAACCTTAACTTGTTCCACTAGCGATTCCTCCCTTGACTTGGCCAACTTGAAGTTGATTGTCAAGTCCCTCGCTTTAGGAAAAAGCACATTTATAGGCATCCCTTCTTGAGTTAACTTGTGTTGTGGCTAGGGATATAACTTAGAGGCAGGGTGAATAGGTTATTTAATGAAACTCGGTAACTTTTTGCGGAATAAATAGAATCAAGAACAGTTTGATAGATGAAAGAGTAAGTTGCTAATATCAAGTGTGATGCTTCTATCAAACAGTTAAATAAATAAGCGCATAGGTAGAGATTAGATGCACGCAGATCTTTATAGTGGTTTGACATAGATTAAGTCTACGTTTACTCTTCCAAACTAACAGCCATCAATAGGCTGCATTCCTCTAGTAATCCTTGAGTAAATACAAGAATAGCCTGCTTATGCTTCTACTCGAAGCTAACTCTACCTGAAGTTTGGTAGATCACACCACCAATCTTAAGCACTACTATAATACTTGTACTCTTCTCAAAAGAGATTACAATCAGTGTGAGCATCTTGTAACTCGCTCACAATATGCATCAAAATATAAAGCTTTCTCTATTTCGTAGCTCTTGTGTATCTACTTCGGCTTGTATCGATCTTCTTATAGTTGTCAATCTTCAAACTAGCCATTGGAGATAAGCTATCAAATCACCAGAGATCTGGTTACCCATACAATCAAATCTTCTAATAATCTTGTTACTTCCGCGAATAGAGTTGCCCTAGTAGGAAATAATCTTTATCACCAAATGATTAATAATTGATCAAATTCTTTCTTGAATAATTTTCTGGATTATCTTATGATCTGCAAATTAAGTCAAAGAAATATTTTGGTCTTTTTATCCAAATCACACATACACGATTTGAACATGTTCTTCACAATTGATAGAGGCAGTTGCTTTTATCAGCAATTCATGAGTATATCAAGCTATTTGCTTCAATTCGACTTATGAACTACTATCCATTGATCTTCTTCAATATCTCAGTGATCTAAAACTATATAAACTGTTCACCTTGTTTGGCATCTCCAAGTCTCCACAAACTTTTCATTCTTCATGACTTGTTCACCTCCATAAAGGTCCATCCAGTTATCGCTAGCCTTTCACTTCCTACTTTGGATATCTTCGTTATTTGCAAAGTATATCAACTTCACTCTTGCATCTATCTTCTGGTCTCTCCAAGCATATAAGCGATCATGGCTCTACCTCGCTATTCACCTATTCATGGTACATTCAAACTTTACCAAACTCCTCGTTCTAAGCTTATTCACATTCTACTCAGGTACCTCCAACTTGTAGACACCTTTACGCCCAATGCCTTGTTCCCCATGATTGAGAAGTCACAACCTTCAAATGTCTTGTCAGGACAACATCTACATAACGGCTTTTGCATCTTTCACCTGATTTACTCAACCAACAAACACATTAATAGTCTTTAATTATTTTGTTATCTTCAAAATATCCTAAGGGATTTTCCCAATAGCTTGGACCGCTCCAACTCCACCTTTGGACTTTTCAAAGTTTGGGGTCTTGTCCTTGACACGAGCTTTTCAACTCTCAATTTTCCCTCCACGAGTCATATCAGGGAGATAATCTTGGCTGACGTCAACCCACGAATCATCAGCATTATGGATGGCAACTCTCAATAATCGATCCTCATGTCGATTATGGCATCCACCTTGTTAAAGATTTCCACTTTGAATCATCGTTGCTCGTATCCATGTCTCAAGCAAAGCCCACGGCCGCTACATTGTATGAGTGGACTGCCTTGAAATGATTTTGGGTTGGCTCCACGAATAGCAAACTCGATCTTGAAGGCTTCTTGGGTGGTATTTGAGTCTTTAAGGAGTTGTGTAGGTTCAATGTCACAATCTGCACTTTCCGCTTCTCTTGCCTCAACTCCTCCTCCTCCATGGAGCACATTGCCGAAAGCTTATTCTTCTTCGCAATATCGAGCATGGTGAGGCCTATCGTAAAAGAGGCATTCGATCGACTTCCTCTTCCGATCCTCGAACAATTCTTCTTGTGGATTCTTCCACTAGTCACTTAAGAGGCTTTTCACATTTGTCCCTTTGGTCATGGACATCTTCATTTTCCTTTTTTTCTTTGTGGTGGTGATCCACTCCCCCAACTTTTCCCTCAGAGTTAGAAGAGTCGATCCAATGGAGATCAATGAAGGACTTGGTCGCAGCTAGAGCCCTAGACAGCTCTTGCACTCCTCAGCGTTGTAATTCCAACCTCGCTCAAAACTTGAGCGCATCCATTAATATAGAGCCTTGGATTCGGTCATGATCATAATCTCCAACAAGAGCTAGGTAAACTCTCGCACATACTCACAAATGTCGCCCTTTTAAGTGAGATGTCATAACTTACTTCATGACATCATCCTGGCAATACTTGACAAAGGCGGTCCAATACTTGATCAGCTTGGCACCCCGCCTCTGATTGTCGCACCTACATCGCCACCAAAACATAGCAATATCAGTTAAATACATTGCAACAGATCATATCTTAGTCTCCTTATCCTTGATACCCACGTTAGTGAAATATTGTTTCATCCCCCATAAGAAGTTGCCCAACTCATTGGCAAACCAATCTACCTTGAACTCCTTTGGCTTCAAAACGTCCACCTTTGGACTCGGGATAATGATGATTATCTCGCTGGCTTTAGCCGTCTCGTAAGCCTTGAGTTCCTCTTTAACTATCCTTTGCTCGCCTTGAAGGTCCTCCACCAAAAACTTGAAAATCATTCTGTTAGAGTTACCCCACATCGATTATGGAAGGGGTTGGTGGTCAATTTATAAGTGTAAGAGAAAGCCTTATCTTTTGAGCTAGTTTTTGGGATGAGAGAGGTCAAAAACTACTCAACACTAATAAAAGCTCAAGTTACCAACAAGTCTGGACCTAACAGTTACACATGAGACATGAGTTGTTGCTGCTCTAACCCATTACTCGTTGTGAGAGGGAGAGATTGTTGGGGTTATCCCACATCAGTTAGACAATGGACGGATGGTCAATTTCAAAGTATGAGGGAAAGTATGTCCAAGACCACCCGACACATTCCTCTCATGCAACGAGCCAACAAGTTGATTATAGGTGGTCGAGAACTCATCGCAAAGCATCTCCTTAACCTGCTCAATTCTCTCCATCAAGTCCCCATATACATCCTTCAATATACCCACGATCAACAACACCTCGACAAGATTCTCCTCAAACGAGGACATGATATCCCTCATTCTAGTCTTGTTGGCATGAGAACCCTTCTCTTGAGCCTTGTCTCCAATAGAACCAATGGTGGTAGCATTTGATTCCAACACTCTTAATCACTTGGTATGTATTACCAACTCTCTCAAACAGTTTATCCACTACTACTAGCTCTGGTATTAGTTATCACAGGCCGATCCTTGACATCGTGACTTGTGCACTAAGTCTTCATTTAACTCGTTCACCCCTTACTATAGTCTCCTAAGCTCAGCCTTCTCTTCAATTGATCTTTCACTCACTCGCTTGGCACACAAGGACTATAGAGAGAAACTTTAGAGAGAGGAGTGTTTTGGGATAAAATGCTCTATTACTTCTTATTGTGTTGGATGTAGAATGATAAATGAGTAGGAGAAGACCCTTCTCTATACATAAGCAACTTTGCAAACGCAAATCTTCTATTGATCTAACAATAAAGATCCAACTTCTCCATCAATCATCTACCCCTATCAATTAGAAGATTTCACTAGAATACAAGTATACATTGCCCATGATATTCTTGAGAATATTTTAGAGCATTCATGGAACCCTAAACCCTAAAAGTTTCGAGGCTTGTTCAATCATCTCCTCGACTTATTGTGCCTTAACCTCCGATGCGTCACAAATGCATGTACTTATATGATGGATGGGAAAGATTTCAAATCTTAAGAAACTACATTCAACCCACCAACAAGAATCTGGGTTTCAATTATTCTCACACCGTTCATTTTTTAGATAGCTTACAACAACACATCTTGCATTCTAAAATCCATTTTGGAATATTTAATATCAAAAATTTGCATCGGAACTCAACTTATCATGATAAACTCTCGCATCATACAATTTCATTAAACTCGATTTCGAGTTTAAAATATCAAATTCTCCTACTCAGCAAACTCCTTGGAAACATCTTGAATTTTGATAACACAACTTCAAGATCACTGAAATTTTCTTTCCTGGAGTAACGATTAATTTTCACACTTGACTTCCCCAATCTATTCAGGATAATCAAACGAACCATACAACCTCTTTCTCAGCTAATAGCAAGACTTTGGAGAAATATATGACTTAGGTTTGGCAATTATGTACTCAATATTAATTATTTTCTAAATCTATATCAACTGTAAAAGATTGTTCTGAGAATGATCTCTTCCTCATCATGGAAGTTGTCTTTATTAAAAGATTCATCATTTGACTCAAAACCCTAATCTTCAATTTCCTTTTCGTTGTGGTGATTAAATTTCTTGGTGACAATGAAAACATGGTCCTAGGGTTTCATTGCCCTCAAAAGACGCTTCTTCTCACAGTTCAGACTTTTGATCCCAGAAAAATGAATGATGATCATGACCAATCCACAAAAATCTTTTGTTCAATAATTTTTCCATTAACTCCATGTAGTCTTCTCATGCGAGCTTGAAAGGATATGTCTCCCTAATATTGAAAAGTAACTAATTTTCCTTGAGGGTAATAGTAAACTTAATTTACATATGAAGTAAATTCTTCAATAATCAAATAGCCAAAACATACTGAACTGTTGTAAGAGGTCCGGCTATAAAGCTTGGCTATTGTAAAATTGACAAAACATGCTGAATTGTTGACTGCAAGCATGTTCTCTTCTCTTTGCCGAGTTTTGTTTCTATTCGACGTAGGAGTGTCGAGCCGAGTAGTCATTGCATCTAGCCTTCACACCATAGTTAGTCAAGAAGCTTGAAAATTATCGTCAAAGAGCCTACAACTTCGAATTATTATGATCGTCACCAATGCCATCTCTACTGAAAGATGTCCTAGAAGTTGAATAAATTTGTGCAAGTCAATTCACAATTGACTAAAACTAGCGTGCACACGGAAAGCACAAAACTTAGAGAGGAAGATCTTAGATTTATAATTGTAAAGTTACTTTTTAACCGGAAAATTGCGATATTAGGGTGAAAAAAGGGTTTTTGACAAAATATCCTCCACCTGATTTTCCATGGCTTTCACTATCTAATTTAGTTCAAGGAAAACTTCTTCTGAACATCGAATTCTTTTGCCAAAATTTATATTTTTAGAATTGGCTAATAACAAGATTCATATTTACAAAAGAATTGACTACATAAGCTGTGATGATAGCCCCCTCAATTGAGTTGGGGTATTCTAATGTTCGATCAATTTGAGAGGAGTCATTTCCAAATTGCATCTTCTCCATGATGAAAAGTATTTTCATTGAAATGTCTATTTTTCATTTGAAAATTTTTACCCTTTTAATTAGCTTGATGTTGCACTACTTCTCCCCCTGTTTTTTTTTTTCATAAAAATTATTCGAGAAAGATGGATAAGGCAAAACTGTCATTACTCACAAAACAACTCATGAAGATCACTGCTTCAATAGCATCCGCATAATTGACTACATAAGCTGTGATAGTAGCCCCCTCAATTGAGTTGGGGGATTCTAATGTTCGACCAATTTGAGAGGAGTCATTTCCAAATTGCATCTTCTTCATCATGAAAAGTATTTTCATTGAAATGTCTATTTTTCATTTGAAAATTTTTACCCTTTTAATGAGCTTGATGTTGCACTACTTCTTCCCCTGTTTTTTTTTTTTTCATAAAAATTATTCGAGAACGATAGATAAGGCAAAACTGTCATTACTCACAAAATAACTCGTGAAGATCACTGCTTCAATAGCATCCGCATCTTTCTATCACCTTATCTTTGGTTGGAGTCTACGGACAATTTCTCTTACCCGCTCATTTGTTTTGATATGCCTTCGAAAGCATCCACAAATCTTATAAACAATCTCATCTCAACCACGTAATTTTCTATCGATTTTATGCTTATAACTTTTCGGCATTGTTATATATATAAAGATTTTTCTTGTCATGAATGTACTTTAGACATGGTAACATTAATTGTATAAGCATATAATTTTTTCTAGAACTCATTAATATAACCATTGTTTTCTCCTTCACACCAATAGATAGGCAACCTCGACACCTTTGGCCTTTGCATATGTCATTCCTCATACGTGCAAACTATTGGCTCTCTCGAATATTGATCGAGAGGATACATCATAAACATATTTACCATCTACATATTGATCAACTTGCATGAATCCTCACTTAACGAGGAGGGAAGGAATGGATCAAAAAACGCTTATTTACGGACTTCACTGAAAATCGTAGAGTCGCTCAAATTGGTGGGACAAAGAGAAGGAAGGGATAGATCTCCAGTTATTACATGGAAAAAAATAAGTCCATAACAAATGTGGCACTATACGTATCTATTTAACTTGGCCAACTTTCTAGAGAGCACATTTACATCCAGGAAGAGAGAGAGAGAGAGGACCTACCAAACAAATCAATAGATGAATTTCAATAAAATCACTAACCCAATTTTAATTGATTTATTTTTGTTAGAGAATCATTTTAAAGACGAGAACAATGAAAAAGAACAACCCCTCAAGGTTGGCGCAATTAGTTAAGAGTGTTGGAAGATTTTTTCTTCATGAATTGGATGTCACTTGTTCAAATCCCACCAATCGTGTATAATCTGCTCTGGATAAGGTTCTCCACACCTGTGCCCTTAATTATTAGGATAAAAAAGAATAATGACAGAGACCAAAATGCAGGAGGGAAGCTCAATAAGTTCTCTCTTATATCTGCCTTTCTTTCCCATAATAACTAGCTTCCATGAATCTTTCTTATTTCTAACTTTCTTTCCCTTGATCACTAGGAAAAGGCCAATGCAAAATGGCCACTTTTTCTCTAATCAATCTTTTGATTGGTGAATTAGAAGTTATGCACATTACACACATTTTTATTTAGTTAAGTTTGTTTGTGAGTAATATCCATGATTTATAACCCACCAATCATAGGCATGTTCGAGGATAATAAATGGATTAGACAAAAACAACTAATAAGGGGTGAATTGGTTATCTAAGGAAATTCAAAAAAAAAATTCACTAAAAGTATTGGACTGTGTATAGAACATGCATTGGTGTTCCAAAAACAATCGTGTATACAGAAACAGTAATCTTCTACTCCACTCTCCCAGTTCTAACAGCAAATCAGAGGTGGAGTTCACTATTTATCCTTGAGATGCCACAACATTTGAAGATACTTCCTTCTACTTATAGATCTCCCTTTACATAACACAAGCAATCCTAACGACACCGAACACTTTCTTATCTTATTTTTGTTTCAGACAAATACAATCATATGTACACTACTTCTACACACAAGGACAACAAGAAGATGAACACTCAAGTGTATTATATCTCTTGGGTTATATTTATAGCCATGAAATCTCAAATGACCACTTGAAATTCAAATCCCATGAGTAGCCGTTAATTCTACTATCTGCAATCGCAAAATGTCACTCTACAGCTCTGAAGCGACAATTTCTCAAAATAGTCAGTTCTGCTTCGCCAGCATTCTATCATTCTAGGGTGCCTGCCCAAAAATGGTAAATTGTTCTTTTCAAGTCCACTTTTTGTGGAATCCAACAACCTACTAAAAAACATTAATTGAATTCAAATCAAATTGATAAAGAGTCTGGATCTTCCCTCCAGGATTATAGAGGCTCATAGCAGAATCACAACTCTTAGCAACAGCACCGTCTGCAGTCAAGTCCATCCAAGCTTTTATATACCCAGGCTTGTTCTCCTCCTCCATTTAAATTCATTCAAGCATATTGACGTCCTTATGTTCTATAGAATGTTCACCTTCTACTTGGTCTACCCAAACTCTTCCATGATCACATGCCCTCTAGGTTGTTAACCATTGGCAAGGTCCATCTAAGTTTATTGACATCTTCATGTCCTCTAGTTCATTCACCTTCCGATGGTCAATCCAAATCCTTTTGACAATCATACATCATCTGGTTTGTTCACAATCCCAAACATCAACATATTCCTCCAATAACTAATTCTCAATTTGCAAGGTCCATCTAGTCTTCAACATAGCTCACGTTCGATAGCTTGTTCACCTTCTCTAGAGCAAATATAGTTCTACACTCTTAAGCGTCCTATTACTAACACCATCTGCATATAAATCTGTGTAAGTAGAGGTAATATCTTCTACACACTAGCATATGCTAGTTTACTTAGAATGTTTTGTCATTCTCAAAGCACCATAGGGATTTTTCCTAATAATGAGAACTTCAGCCAACTAGTGATAGAAGAAAATATAGCCCAATAAAAAGTTTTACTTTCACATTTTCAAACTCTTATATCTTAATGATAGGGGAACTCAATTGAGAGAAGAGAATCAGAATCTCTACTTCAAGAGAAGGTACATGCATGTCATTTACATATCATACACCTGCCCTTCAAACTCGCACCAAATGTATGTTGATGACCTGTTGTTTGTTCTCATTATTTGATTACCATATATTTGTCTCCCTTTCTTGAGGTGAAGAGAATTCCAATTTTGGTCGATGTCCTGCAAATGACTCGGCAAGACATCAATCAAATTTGAGGTGCTTGAATTTTCATCACAACCTGCTCTGGTTAGATTTTTACTTAGCTTGTCAGACTCTTTAGTAGCCATTTTTAGATAACAACAACTGCTGGTGTTCATGCGTTAAGTGGTCGATGAGGACTTCTCATCAGAGTCGGTGATTTTTTTGTTTAAACTTTTTACTTCTTCTAAATCATGTTAGCAACTAGCTCCAGGGCTATTAAACCCAATCTGTTCAATTCCTACATAGAATTGACTGTTTCATGGCCAGAACTAGAACACAGCCAATCCTTAACCCTCGGTGGAACGATCAATTATTCAGATCAGTACAAAACCTTATTTAAAAGAAAAAGGAAAAATATGACGTGCCACTCAAACAAAACATGTCTTGCTCAACAAACCACTTTTCATAGATCCATATTTTTTATACAATCATAACACCTGTAAATGAATGAGTAATTCGACCTCTAAATCATACATATTGAGTTTCTGTCGCCTCAGAATCCAGCCTAATTTCATTCTCTAACTTTTCATGTTGTTTACATAGATAGCCTTCTAAAAACAGAGCATCCCTTCTCCCAGACTAGTAATTACACTAAGCAAAGAAGATGGCCTAAACGCCTCTTTCTAAGGTGTAAAGAGCTTCTACACCTTCGTTATCAAATGCTTGACACTGTATTATGTGTGATGGATACTTTTGTGCTATTGTACTGGTCTTCTTTGTGCCTCTAATTGAAGTATAGGTCCTAAATTTAATCGTCTTGGATTTTCCCCTCTATTGAGTGACATAGAATCAAATGCCTTAGTAGAATGATTGGAGAGAGCAAAATAGAACCAACCATAAGTTGATGCATCTAGATTGGATTTGGATCGATAGCTTCAATGGGATGAAATGGCCAGTTAGAAGTTCTTTTGTGTGAATCGATGGAACACCTTACTAATTCAACTTGCCTTTCAAGCAGAGGAACAGAGTGAATAGGGCCCAGGGAATTCCATCATCTAGGTTCAGTGCATAAAAACGAGCACCTAGGCTGTGAAGGGAAGTCATTGTTTTAGCTTTCTTGGTTACATATGTCATGTCGTAGTTTAGCAAAAGGGACTGAAGAGAAAGTGATTGTAGAGATTGTATGAAATGTGAGGATCCTATTTGCAATGTTTTACTAAATGCACCCTACATAAATGGAGCTTAGGTATGTCCCAACTCTCATGAGGATACTATTTGCAATGTCTTATACTTCCTTGAACCTTAAATGGTAAGTGTGACGTCCAACATCAACATGTCACTACTGGGCATTCAAAAGTCAATTTTTTTCCTTCCTGTTCCTCCCCTTCTTCCCTTCTTGTTCAACTGGCGAAGAGCCGGTGAGGCTCAAGCACAACTACAGCTAGACTGATCTTTACCAACTAAGCCTTTATCATGTCTAACATTTGACACAGTCGACAGATAGCATCACAAAAGCATTTGGATTTAGGTTCTGACGAGCTTAGGCAGAGATTGGAAAGACTTTAAATACTAGCTTTAGACTCTCAAAGCCATTTGACTAAAAGTTTGAATTTGGTAAAAGTTATTTTGACCTCTTTGAGCCCTTAGCCTATCTTTTCAAGGCCCAAAATTAAACGCAGCTACTTATCTGCTTAACTCAAAACTTCACAAATGCAAACCGCTTTGCAAAGTTTTCCCTAACTTATCACTCTCATAGTTGCTTCCCAAAATATTCAAACTTTCCCCAATTTTCAAACCCAATTTCATTTTCCACCTCCCCTCCTTTTTCCCAAACAAGCCAAAGAGCTTCTTCCAGTTCAAAGACCACTCAAATGTCATAAGCGTTAAAGTGCACAAGCCCATTTGTTTGTGCTCATTTTCCCAGACTTGTTGCTTCTTCACATTGTATACACTACATTTAGTAGCAAGATAGATGCAGTGCCATGTAATGCATTATCAACAACCAACTATCAAATTTCCATAATGATGGAAATCCTTGTGAGCATAATAACTACTAACCAACACAGTAACAATTATATACCAACACTATACCCAGTTAACTAAAACACCATAATATCTAGTAAGACTAACTCCCCCAAAATTGTAACCTACTCCATAAAATCATTAGCATCAGGACAGACCTACTCCAATGACATTAAAATCACTGGTCAACTAGAGTTGTAGAACACGTCAAGCCCGCATTGGACTTAGTAATGAGATAGAATTTGGAAAATATTACCCTGAACGTAAAGGTTTGCACCAATTACTACCACAAAAGAAGAAGTAGAAAAGAAGAGTAGATGTCAGAAATTTACTCCAACTGGAAGGTAGCCATGCCTTGACATTTCTTTTCAGTGCGTGATTTGAACTTCCCATTGCTTCTGTCAAGGTGAACTTTCAATGGGTGGAATTGTCACATCACAGGCACGAACCACTATCAAAGAGCAATCTCTTCTAAATGCAAGCAAAACACACCTCCACCCTGAGAACCTGTGTTTTCAATTTAACCAAAATGACGAAAATTGTTACCATCAGCACTGTAAAATAATTTAATGATGTGATTTTTTTTCCTGGTATAGAACTTGCAATATGCCACAATGGCACAAAACCCAAGAAAAGATGCACCTGTTGTCTCCCAATAGAAGCAGAACGTAAACCACCTACCAGAGTGTGGACATTTCAACTATCATGACCAGATGCAACACCATAATAAGTCAACACCTGCACATTGGTTGCCTTATAAAAGTAAAACAGATAACCAACCCGGGTTTGTTTTTGACCTTATTCGAAAACAAGTCGGCTGTGTTGCCCTCTGAACATAGTTTGGTACAGAATCTGCAGCTACCGTAGGAGAAGACTACAATAGCACTTGTCCCAAGCCATGACCAGACCACAATAAACTAACCGAAGTGAAAATGAACTGCCTTGATCCCCTTTTTCTTTCCATTCATTGATCTAAGCTTTAAAGTGATTTAAAGATGCATATCTTGCTCTGCATGATGGTTCTAAGTATAGAGTTCTGATTCAAGAAATTGGCAGCTGCCCACAGGCTGTGGAAAGAGGGCTTCCATCAACATGGTGTTCCACCTCCTTCCTTCTGCTCACAGGGTGTAGAATCTTAGTAAAACCGTCAAAAAGTTATCATTTCTACCTATAATCGGTCAGAATGTTAAGGCTTGGCATTGACTCTATTTTGAGTTGTTGGATTTCCACTAGAAACCTTTTGCAGACTTTGAGAAAACCTGGTGTCAAAATCCTTGGCAATTTGACTTCCCAACCCAAGATAATCGATTTCCATCAAAAGCTGAAGTGGTATCGAAGTTGATGATCTAATGGCTTGGTCTGTCATGCAGTCTATTGAAAGATATAGCACAGGAAAAACATTTAAAGGAATAATCATCAATTGCAGCTCAGATTAGGCCTCATATTTCAGTTGAGGAGAGCGTAGATGAAGGCATGCATTACAATGCAGAAAAGCATTTGAAAAAGAGATTATCGTTAATGGCACGTCAGGATAAGATGTTGGTCACATTGCAACAGTAACCTCATTCAGGTTGTTAACATTTATGTGGTTTTCTTGAAAAGTTGTTTGTTGACAAGTGAAAGTAGGCATGAACTAAACACACATGTAAGGTGAAGATTACTCAGAAACAAGGCGAGGAGAAGTAGATTTGCCAGCCATGACTCCATTGTCAGCATTAGGCAAACAAGATGTTAGGAGACTAAAGATTTGACTCCCCTCTATGGATTGCATCCCCAAAGTGATATAATGGAGCTGCTGAAAGCTTCTATACAGTCCAAAGAGGTTAATGCATCCTAGTAAAAGGTGCCCAATGCATATGTTGCCTGTTATGCATACTCTTCCTTTGTTCTTAGTTTTATCTGTGGTGACTGGTGAGTGCTGCAGTTTGCACTGGACATCGCACACCTAATTAAGTTTTTCTCTAACGCTGCACCATCAATATAAGCTCACTTTCACAGTGACTATTCCTAATAATGGCAAATTCTTTCAATAGATTAATCATTGCAGTTCTCAACTTTATGACATTCAAGTATTTACTATCTCCAAGGCACAGATGCAAAACCATCTGGAAGATAACCTCTTAACTATTTATGGAGGAAATAAAAGTATGAAAGCATCCTCTCTTAACACCTGCTGCACATATCCCCACCCTTATAATCGCACCAACCAAGATCGTATGCTAATAATACCCAAAGCCTGGTGGATCTTGTCATATGATGGGAAGTGAAGAGAAAGCTAGTCATAACTGCCTCTTATGAAGGTGCAAGAATTCAGAGATTCATTCAGCATTTGATAATTGTTACATTTGTTATATTACCACACAGATTAACTTTTTCATAATTTGGGAAGTAAAGGGGTGATTGATAGAGTGCAGAAATGCAAAAAGTACCACCAACTTAAGTCATTCCAAGGACATACACTCCACTCTGTATAGAGGTGATAACGGTGTCATGTTCTCTCTCTTGAGAGCATTTACTCTTCAAAGCACCAATACATTGCAATCCACTGATTCTGGTTTCTATAGGCAATTTGTAAACCAAATGTCTTGATATTAAGCACCAGCAGACACCGAGCATTTATGATCATCCACTCCTTTAATATCATCCATGTCCACAACAAGATCAAAATTTTTATTCCCAAAGATTCTCTATGGTTTCAATTAGCAAGTACAGCACAATTTAGGCATAGTTTCAATTAGCTATCCATTCTACAAATAGCAAATGGTTCCTGCCATCCTCACTTCAGCACAATTTTAGGCATAGTTCTCCCTATTTCAAATGACATAACTGATTTATTCCATACAGTAATCATTAACCGTCAGCCATTAGCAAATGCAAACATGCATCTAAACTCTTTCCAGCAGTGTTTCAAAACCAGGCCAGTCTGACCTGTTCAACCAGTTAGAGCAGGGAGGAACCGTTTCATTGTCTGTCATGGTTCAAGCTAGTAAAACTGCTAATGGTCCAATAGCGGACTGGACTGAACAAATGTTGACCCACTTCAATTGAACTGGGTCAGGACTGGGTCAGAACTGGTCTTTTGTTAAAAAAGCAACAAGCTGCATGCTCCAGGTTTGAAACAGTAACCTCAAGCGCATATGCTAGTCATTGCCACTGGGCCACAGATCGCTCTTACTTTTTTAATGTGAGACAAGAATACTTACTGCTTACTGACAAGCCAAAGCATAAAAAGTGATTGCAGCGTACCAAGGATCAAATCTACTAATTTGAAGTGCTTTTAACCACATAGATAAGCTTCCACATATGACGTACGTCAGCAACTCTTTTTAAAGTACAGAAAAATTAAACTAGCGGTTCCACCGGTTGAACCGACCACATGGGCAAATAGGTCCAGTTCTGAAAACACTGGTATTTAGTTCTCTTCACAACTGATTTGCAATAGTGAGAAATCGATGACACCCATAAAAGCTTTGAATGCATGTATTTTAAAAGTTCATCTCGGTATGCATGTCTTTGAATGCAGTGTCCTGAGGAATATGAGCAAAAATTCAAAGGGGATGTACTAAGATACTTTATTTTGAATTTTTTTTGTTTTATGTCAAAGTCTTCAAGGATAGGCAAGAATACAAGAGCATACGGGAAATTCACAAGACTGAATTCAGATACTATAAGTAAAGACAAAAGGATGTACTTATCTTCAACTTTTTTCTCCTCCACACATCGTTATCGAGCTATAATTGACAGACATTAATAACCTGCTGTCTCAAATTGACTCCAATGACCTGTTGGTCGGACATCCTATGAATGTACCTAAGCACAAAAAAATAATTGGAGAAGAGAACCTGTTACTGAGCAGTTAAAAGTATATTAAACCAAACTGAGCAACTGTTCCTCATTAGCACATCACATTCAGCATCTCCACTTAATTTTTGCTATGCTGTTTCTGGCAAGATTGCATTTCTGACATGATTGTATCTGCTGCTCCAGCATGAAATCAATAATTGAGAGATACAACAAATCAAAAGGGGATCACCATCAGCTGGGAAATCCAACCTCTGAAGTTAAGGTATTCTTTTACCCATTAATCGTAGTTTCAAACAATACAATACCACAGCACCACACATTCATTTCTGTAGGATGGTCGGGTATTGTGTAGCACAACTCTGCTGCATTTCAAGAGCCAGATCTTTAAATGATTAGCGACAGCTGAGATAGGAAGGGCCAACAGAGTATAAAAAAAGGAAATTGTAGTTACAACTATCAATCCCCAAATATAGTCGGATAGATGAAAAAGGACCATGAAGCTGCATGAAATCAAGTAGTAAACTCAGAGAAAAACTAAGGAAAAGAGTCAAGCATAGCAAAGAGGGGAAGGAAGAAGAACAAGAGGCGCTAAGTAGACCAAATCTGTTGACAAGCCTCACAGGGTTATGATATTGAGAGATATTAACATAGAAGTCATGCTATACAGATTATATTTCAGTTATTGATCTGCATATAGAATAATTTAACCAATAATTACCTTTATTATCTGAATTGAATTGTATACAGAAAAATGTAAATGCGTTACCTTTGTAATCTAACTATTACTTGAGAGGATCTTGTGTAGTATGATCTATCCAGAACAATTATTTCAAAGGACAACTGATCTGTAGATAAGCTTAGAATTTTCATTAACAGCAGCCTACTTAAATCTTCTTGTCTGCTTTCTAGGATCTCGCCATATCAGCCAGAAAAAGATCTTTGCCATAAATTACCAGCTGTTAGAGCCTAAAAAAGTCGGTAAACGAACTGAAACTAAACCACGCAGGCTGTTAACTTACTTGAAGGTATCCCAACGTAAGACCCCTATTATTGCCCCAACCTTTATCCAGTTTTAGGACCTGTACATGTACTAAAGATCATGCAGTTGCTTGTATGCATATGTAGAATGACCACAAGATGCACGGATGTTCCAAATATATTTTATAGGAATCTATTGCTAGAAAGTTATCTAAAACTGACAGCTAGACAGCTAGAACAAATGTATTTGCAGCATGAAATTTCGACAGTTGAAAGTGAATTATAAGATCAACTAGATTTATTGTGTATCAGTGGAACCGGTGCACATAACAGAGGTATTGTCAATTCTGAAGCAACATATCATAATTGAGCCATCATACAAATCATTTACAAGTGATTTGAGCCTAATGAAATATACTTTACAGAATGAATTCCCCAAACTATACGATAAAAAGGTCTTCAATATTACCCCTTAATTCAACCAACAAATGGACAGGGTATCATTATGGAAATCCGTTTTCTTTTGACTATCTAGTCCAATCCACTTCAAGCCCATAACTCCTCTCTAACTTGAAAAATAGAGCCCAGTACATGAATAGTGGAGCAGAGGGGATGATTACACATTGAGGATGAAAAGCCAAAGAAACTTCAATTGACAAATTTTACAATGGTCCAAGGCAACTTATAAAGGTTGATTACAATGATATTCAAAGTTATTTAATGTAACTTAAGATTGGTGTGGATGCCAATATCTATTTCAGACACGACCTGAAGTACATAAAAACTCCTGGCATTGATAGTTATTATCAAACTTTAAAAGCAATCCCTATAGAATCATCCTTATCGTGTTCCTACTCTGTATTTGTCATTTCAGAAGCAGCTAAGTGAACAAGCACAGTGACAAGGGTTTCTTGCATTTTAAGTGTCATATAGAGCTTTATGCTCATCTTTTCCTTATAGTTTGCCACAGTCAGCATAGGGGTTGATTGCTGGCAGTAACTTTGGGCAGTTGGATTAAATACTAGTAGCATCATCATCTATCAAAAACCCATGGAATTGTATGCATTTCTATACCAACTAGATCAACAAAATGCTACACAAGACAACTCATGCCATGCAGAAGTGTTGCACTATGTATATATCAGTCAGAATCAATGGCATGTGTTACTATGTTCTAAAAAATTTCAACTTCGAATTATCAAAAATCTTGCAAAAACTTAACAAACTTGACGCATCGAAGTATTCATATCCTACGTAACACATATGCTGCCACAGCGAAAGTCTTCACCAAGTATTTCCTTCATATTTGACCAGTAATTTCATAACAGTTTAAAACATCGCCATCATTATCCTGTAATACCATTGTGATTCGATGAAGCCATCATCATTTTATTTTTACAGCTATGTACACAGTAATGTGAACTACATAAGCTTAGGCATGTTTGTCACACATATTTTGCCATGTAACTAACGCGTATGATGCATCCATTCTCTAGCTTTGGCAAAGGGAAGCAGCAGCATTGAGGCAACAACTGCAAAGCTTGCAAGAAAATCATAGGTACATTTATTACCCACTAAGTTAATCTACCAAGGAAATTTTCAGTTAAGATTAGACAATTAAGGAAATAGAAATAAGATCAAAAAAACAAAAGAGCCAACAACTCATGTCTAGGCTTGCCTTCATTGTAATCTTGACGGTAACCAAAAGATAGGAACTTCATTCCTAATTGAAATAGGACATGATAGGTCAGTGACCATTGAAAAAAGGGAATTGCATCCTGTTAGAGTAGTTTTAGCCCATCAACCTAGTCAGCTAATATCCTACCATTTCTCTTGTTCAAGGCCTCTTTGTATTCTCTACATACCGATGGTTTAAACCAGACTTGTGGCCAATTCAACCAGCAAGACAGAGCACTGGTTGAATTTCTGGTTCATGCCATTATAATGTGAGAACGTAGAACTGGTAAACGGCTGGGTTTGACCAGGATCAAGAAATGTCAAACTAGTGAATCAGTTTCACTTTGAAACAGATTTGACCATGAAAAAATCTAACTGGGTTAATTGCAGGGTAGGGATTTGAATCCTTGCCCTGTTAGAGTGTCAACCACATGCTTAACCATTTGTGCTATGGCTTTTCCTGACAACATATGTGACAAACAAATTATCCAACATAACAGTTAATAAAGGAGTGTTTTTGAATGGTTCACTGCACTGTAGACAGGTAAGATTTTTCAGTAAAAAGAGAGGCATCTAGAAGAAAAATTCTCTCTCTTGCATTTGTGTTATTCTAGCAGATTTGTTGAACCTTGTATACAAATTTTAATTGTAAACAACCAACATAAAATAGGCAACTGATGGGAGAAGAGCTCTCGGGATTAACCGTCAAAGATCTACAGAATTTGGAGAACCAACTGGAAATGAGTCTTCGTGGTGTCCGAATGAAAAAGGTTTGAAGTCCTATCCCCAATTAAATGCTTGTTCTCATAGTTTCTAGTGCAAAAGATGATAAATATGAGGTCTGTGGATTGCAGGACGAAATACTAATGGATGAAATACAAGAACTCAACAGAAAGGTTTACGCTGAATCACATATATTCGTGGTCACTTCCATATTTGTTCAATTATCTAAATACCACTCTCTCTTCAGGGAAGTCTCATTCATCAGGAAAATGTGGAGTTGTATAAGAAGGTAAACCTCGTTCGTCAAGAAAACGTGGAATTGTATAAGAAGGTATTGATTTGGATAATAAGAGATGAAATATCTGCTGTCCAGTTGAGAATCTAGAACCAATCAATAGTATCATGTTGTCAGAGCCCTATATTTAGCCTTAGATAGAAAACTTTTCATTCCAGGTTTATGGAACGAGAGATGTGAATGGAACAAACAGAAATCTTCTGACAAATGGATTAGGAATCGGAGAGGACTCTCATGTACCTGTTCATCTCCAACTTAGCCAACCACAGCAACAAAACTACGAAACTACAGCACGAGCCACAAACTTGGGGTACGTAATCCTCCAAAAATGCATCAATTTCGGCAAATAAGACTTTTTATTTTGACATGTCTAACTATAAGAAAATCTCTCTTCATATATGCAGCAGACTACAGCTGCACTAGCAAGGAAGCATGGACTGCAACGGATGTCACTCAGTTATATTCAACACCAGGCCGGCTCACCAAAGTTAAGCTTCTATAACTGAGATGTGGTATATCACAAATTATCAAGCAAACAAGCTCTAGTTTGAAATTATCAATGGAATAAAGTGTAGAATTGTGGGATCATGACAAGGACTTATGTAAAGGTAAAATCAGCAGCATTAAGAAAAAAGGTGGACTTTCTCTTGTGAATTCTAGTTTTGAAGATCTCCAATTGCAATGAAATATTATGTCAATGAAAAGCTAGCATTTTGAATGTTCATATGCAAATAATATTTGGCCAAAAGATAAGCATATAGAAGCATTTCAAATAACAACTTCACGAAGACAACAATGCACGGGCTTCAATGTAAGTCAAACTTTCTTGGCATACTGAAGGGAATCAAGAAGACATGTTCCCTGCTTATTTCCTGGTTATCTAATAGAGTAAGATTATGCCTAAATTAAGTAAAAAATTGCCAGTTAGGTAGACAATAGGATAAAATACACAAATATAAATCCTCATGAGAAAGCCATTCTATCAAATGTACAGAGAGAGGAAATCATAGAAAACAGTGGCGCAAATGGGCAAAAAATGCCAAGAAGAAGACATGATGCGGAAGATCAAGGAAGCCAAATGAGATCTCCATAGGCTCAGTGATGAATGGTAATTTGAATGTTCCCACATCCCAAAGGGATTAACTCGCATGATATTTCCATATTATCATCAAACAAAAGCTTAACAACGTGGAGCTGTCAATTAGAGAGAGCAAAGTCCTTCACATCATTCAACGAAAGCTCAACAACTCAGCTGTCGATCATAGATACCTAAGCAGTACTTCAGTAAAGAGATCTTTTCGTACAATGTATCATCTCTACAAACTACAAACACAAAGCATGATGCCAGTAACAACTCCACAGACATTGAAAAACCCAGAATGAATTGATTTGCAATTACATATGCAACAATGCTTTCATTTGTATGACCACATTGGTATTATGATAATTGAATTTCGCATTATAATGTAAGAAACAAGAAATATTAGCAATTATTACTTACCAGTGCCGGAAGCCACAAGACCTCAGTTCCAACTTAATGAATTAAGCCCAGTTTTGAAAGTCAAAATGAGCAACCATGAGATGGAAGTCAAAGCTCCTGAATGAGGCAAGACCAGTTACTTCAATCAATTTCTGAGTACACTAGTTATAAAGGTATCATTATCTCAAAGCTTTCAGATCAACGATTAAGGCATCTAGAGAGAGCGGAGCCCTTCGCACCTTCAAACAAAAGCTCAACAACTTAGCTGTCCACCAAAGATACCCAAGCAGTACTCAAGCAAAGAGATCTCTCCGTACAATGTATCATCTCTGCAAACTACAAACACAAAGCGTGATGCCACTAACAACTCCACATACATGAAAAACCCAAAATGAATTGATTTGCAATTTACATATGCAACAATGCTTTCATTTGTATGACCACATTGGTATTATAATCGTTGAGTTTCGCATTATAATGTAAGAAACAGGCAATATGAGCAATCATAACTTGCCAGTGAGTTTCCGACACCGGAAGCCACAAGAGCACCGTTCCAACTTAAAGAATAAGAGCCCAGTTTTAAAAGTCAAAATGAGTAACCATGAGATGGAGTGGAAGTCAAAGCTACTGAGAGAGGCAAGACCAGTTACTGAAATCAATTTCTGAGTACACTAATTATAAAGGTATCATTATCTCAAAAAATTTCAGGTCAACAATTAAGGCATCTATAAGCAGGGATTGCCCATTTACAAGTCGAAGGTCAACAAACTGACAAGCCCAGATGTTTCCCCTCTAATCTCTGAGCTTATTGGCCCAGTGGCTACACTCTTTCTAACACACTAATCCTCTGGAAGGCAAGCAACCATATTCAAGGAGTGAATACATGTACTTGCGAAACTCGTCATTATGTGGATGATGCCTAGGTAAGCACTCTAAATAACTCCATAGTGGGTAACATATCAGGTAATTTCCACTAAGGGTACAACGCAAACTGCAGTAATCCTGTTCTTTACATATCTCTCTACAAACTATAGATGAAGAGAGGAAGGTGTTTATTTCATGAGTTTTCACACTTAAATAGGGTTTGTAGAATTATGTGGGACTAATAACCAATTTTAAAAACTTAAGCCGGTAGACAAAGACATGATATCACGATACCCCTTCATTAACATGAAATGATATTTTGAGAGAGCAAAAAGAGTGAAAGCTGATTATAAATGAGGTAGCAGGTAAAGGGCATAGGAAACACACGATCTCAAACACAATGTTTTTGTTGAATAGAGAAAAAGAAAAGAGAGAAATGTCAAGGCACAGTCACAAGTGCTGTCTCTTACTATAAATAGAATATAAGATGCAATGCAAAAACAATGATATTTTTCAATTAGCCACACAATCACAGTGGAAAAGACATTTCTTAGAAAATCATAGGTGAGAAAAGTATTACTTATCAGAATGGGGAATAATGTGATCAAAAGTTGATAAACTGCAAAATGCAAGCAACATGCATTACAATTCAGTCCCACATAAAAAGAAGCTTTCCAACATTAACTCTGGGATTGTTTGGGTGGATGGGCAACTAAAGCTAGAGGAACAGAGGAAATGATGGTGGTATCAAACTCTAGTGGAAGAGGATTGCTTTTATATTTAACACTTGCTATATTAAAGTCAAAATGAATAACCGTGAGATGGAGTGGAAGTCAAAGCTCCTGAACGAGGCAAGACCAGTTCCGTAAATCAATTTCTGAGTACACTAATTATAAAGGTATCCTTATCTCGAAGATTTCAGATCAACAATTATGGCATCTATTAGCAGGTACTGCCCATTTACAAGTTGAAGATCAACAAACTGACAGGCCCAGATGCTTTCCTCCAATCTCTGAGGGTATTGGCCCAGAGGCTACACTCCTAATACACAAATCCTCTGGAAGGCAAGCAACCATATTTAAGGAGAGAGTACATATATGTGCGACACTCGTCATTTAATGAACAATGCCTGGGTTAGCACTCTAGATAACTCCATTATGGGTAACACACTGGGTAATTTCCACTAAGTGGACAATGCAAACTGCAGTAATCCTGTTCTTTACTCATTAGAAACCATAGATGGAGAGGGGACGGGGTTTAATTCATGAGTCTTCACACTTAAATAGGGTAGTAGAATTTTGTAGGACTCGTTAACAATTTTTAAAAACTTAAGCTGGGAGACAAAGACATGTTATGATATTTAAACGATAAAACCTCTTAAACATTAAACAACATTTTGAGAGAGCAAAAAAGTATGGAAGTTGATTATAAATGAGGTGGTAGGTAATGCGCATTGGGAACACACGATCTCAAATGCTATGTTTTGTTGAAAAGAGAAAAAGAGGAGAGAAATCTCAAGGCTCGGCCACAAGTGCTGTCTCTTAATATAAATAGGATATAAAATGCGATGCTCAAGTAACAATATTTTTCTATTAACCATACAATCGCAGAGGCAAAAGTCATTTTTTTAAAAAATTAAGTGAGAAAAGCATTACTTATCAGAAAGGGGAATAATGTGATCAAAAATTCGATATACTACAAACTGCAAACAAAACGCAATACAATTCAGTCCTACATGAAAAGAAGCTTTGCAACATTAACCCTGGGATTATTTGGGTTGATGGGCAACTAAAGATAAGAGGAAGAGGAAATGATGGTGGTGTCAAACTCTAATGGGAGAGCATTGCCTTTGTTTCTAAAACTTACTATTTATTCCTTTGAACAGCATCCAATACAATACCCCTATTCATAGACTGCAATCATCTCTGTCTATTTATTAGAACTCTAACTTATATAATCATGAAATTAGATATACTAAATTATAATTTTCACTCCTCAAACTTCAATAGGAAGGAAGTTCCATTTATATATGATAATCATTAATATCAAGTTTAATAATTTTTTCAACCCTCCCCCATAAACTAAATTTTTTTCCACATTTTCAGATAAAATGCTTCATCTCTTTCAATTGCAACAATCTCCACGCCAAATTCTTGAAATACAGGAATATCATGGAATGGCTTCTCTGCAAAATGCAGAATAATGTTCTGCATTGCATGCATAAGATAGCTTCTTAATTATTCAACCTTGAGCATGCTTCACCTCTATTCTTTCTATTTCTTTAACAAAGCAGGAGTCTTGAACTTCGATGAAGATTTGCTACCTAATTGGTTTACAATTTATAAATGCTGATAGGATATCAAAAGAGAGTAGGATTTGAATATAGTGTTGCCATTCCAACTTTTATATTTCAGTTATCTCATCTACATATTTGGGTAATGAAACCACAAGGGCTCAAAATTTTGCCCGAAATTCAATGTGCTACCTCAACTTTTTTTTCTTTATTTAATCAAGTACCTGAACTTTCTAAAATTGACCAATGTCATGTTCAGTCTTAACCGCACTAACTGACGTCACTCTCTCTCTCTCTCTCTCTCTCTCTCTCTCTCTCTCTCTCTCTCTCTCTCTCTCTCTCTCTCTCTCTCTCTCGTACGCAAACACGCACAGACACACATCTTCCAGTAACATAAACAAAACCAGTGCTACTTCCCCCACCACGATGCACCTTCACCACCACTCATTGCTACCGTAAAACACCATCACCATGGACTCAAAACGGCCACCATCACTAGCACAAGCACCACTAGAGTATTAGACAAAGCTATAGCCGCTGCGGCGGATACCACTTGCACAAACAGCTGCATAGAACTCTACTACCACCGCCACCACCAGCAACAGCACAAACATCACCACCAAAACTCAGCCATGACCACCATCATTGTCTTTGACAGGTTTGAGGGGGCCACAACCTCAGATTTTGGGTAGCAACCATCGTTGAAAGTCGGCCAGAGATAGATACAGGCACTAAGATAGAGGAGACCTTGGCATTATATATATATATAGAGAGAGAGAGAGAGAGAGAGAGAGAGGTGATGGCGGTAAGGCACAGTGGTTAGGCATAGCAATGACAGTGGTGGTGGTCACTAGTCATAGCTGAAGCAAGTAAGAAGAAGAAAAACAAACAAAAAAAGGCTTTTCTCTGCTGAGTTAGGAAAACATGACACAGTCAACCACGTTCTATGTCATATGGCGCTTAACTTCATAGAACTTTGAAATTCAGCCAATTTTGGAAAGACTAGATACTCAATTCAACAAAAAAAGGGAGGACCATATTGAACATTGAGAAAAAGTTCCGGCCCCTTGGTGTGCCATTACCCTTTTTACTTTGAAAGACCTCTCTATCATTGGTGTCATGGAGCTCAACAACTTCCTCCTTGTCCAATTTCTCACCCTCCTCATCTTTTAGTATGCCATTTGGACATCAACAAGAGTCTCTGAAGAAACTTATCTTTCAGATTACCCATACAATATACTATGACAAAAGATAACAAATTTACATAATTTCAAGAGATTAACTCAAGCATCACTCAAACTTGTGGAGAGATTACCAAATTTTGTTCATTCAATATCTCAAGGTGCAAGCCCCTTTGCATATTCTCTAGAGCCTTTGCTCCACCATTTTTCTTCCTCTAGTGGGTATAGTATTTGGTTCTTTAGTACCAATACTTGGTACAATTTGTGTGGGTCTGAACACTCCAACTCTTATAGTTGGAAAGAATTACTTCTCACTTCTCAGACATTGGGACAATCAACCAAAACCTTTTTGTAAGAAGGCCCTAATGTTGTTCCTCTTTCTGCTAGCTTTTTGGCAAATCTCTTTTCTTACTCTTTTCAATACTCCCAGCTACTTAGGACAGATTTACCAAGGTTCTAACACCAATTTGTTGAAAATATTTGGCATGTGCTAATGTTAAAGGCAGAGAATGACAATGGTTTTATACGGCCATGGAAGAGGGATGCTTTTTTTCTTTCTTCTAACAATTGCTCTTTTAATCCCAGTAGTCTTATGCATGACCATCCTCCTATTTATAATCTCCAATCATCTTTATTTATTAATTATGACCCTCCAACTTTAAATATAATTTAATTTACCTTAGTAATTTTTTTTATCTTCGTTTTCACTCTTTCAACTTTAAAAGGAGGGAAATTTCATATTGTCTTGACGATCATTGAAATCAGGTGTGATCATTTTCTTCAGGTTAACAGTCTCAAGATGCAAAAACTAAGTCTCATCTCATTATTTTCTTTCATTGTGGACCATACCAACCAACGAAGCACATAAAATATTACAGCATATGCGTATTTATATTAACACCTAGATATGTACAGATACAAGAAATGTCAAGCTGCAAGCATTCACCATAATTTCAAGTACCTTATACATTGAACAACTCATGTACCAGAACAATGAATTATCGGTTGATGTTCATGTTATTATTTCATGCGTCCCTTTTATATCTTCGCTATGAAATGAACTGTGACTTGGTCATGTAGAGACTTTCATTCCACACACTGTTTTTTCAGGCATAAATTCCATTTATAGTAGATATACGATGCAAAACTACTTGATTAGAAATCTCAAACGAGGAGGTTCTAAGCTAGAGGAGAATCTAAACAAGGAGGCTCCAATTTCTCGTGCATACAAAGGTTCCAAAAGCATATAAAATCATTATTCCATAAACAGAAGTCCTGAATTAACATCAAGACTATAGGAACAGTGAGTAGTCTAGCCAAAAATTTCCATTAACAGAACAAAGGGAAAGAATTTACCAGACAAATTTGGTTTGTGAAGACTGTAAAAGATAGCGAAATGCGGGAAAAGATAAAACGAAAACCAAAGAAAATCCAGTTCTCACCAGAGATCAAAATCAGCCCGATAGCTTCAAATAGCAAGCTCTCCTCGAACAGTTATGGCATCTGCATCAGAAGTTTAAAAAGAAAGAAAAAAAAAAGAGAAACTCGTGGTGAGACAAACACTCCGGTCAGAATTCACATCGATTATGTACATATCATGCTAAGATCAAGCACACATGAACAAAAGATGCCTGATAATCACGACACAAATGATCAAATCCTCGTTCTCTTCCTATATTTCTCCAAAAAAAAAATGGAGAATTGCGGTCCGATCCACTTCATCGCTCCTCGTGAAGATTGATCTTGCGACGGTACGTATCGATTGCTATCGCTCGGCGGCGAGAAATCGAGCTCATGCACAGAAGGAAAGAGGAACCCTACCGTCGCTGTTGCGACCATCAATGCGGGCCCGAAACACGGCGGAGCGGAGGGGGTGTAGATAGATTTCGCGCGGGCTTGAGGGCTTGAGGCGAGATCGCGAACGGAGGAGGGGAGGGCAATCGGGGAGGACGCGCGAGGCGGGAGAGAAGATGAACGGAGGAGGTGGAATGGCGCTTCGTGCGAGGAGACATGCGAAAGCTGGTCAGAGGAAGAAAGCTCGCGAAGGAGAACGAAAGCTAGAGCGAGAGAGAGAGGAACGAGGAGGAGGAGGAGGAGGAAGAGGGGATTTATAATAGATGGCCAAAATGTTATTTAATGTATAATATAAATATGATTATTTGTCATTGAGATAAAAAAAAAAAGTTGAATTGGATTGAACCCCAACAAGAAGTTGAATTAAAATAAGTAAATATGAAGATCGTACATTTTTCTTCATTAATTTATTAACAAAGTCTCCCCGAAACACTGCTTAAAAAAATTCAAGTTGAAATCAGACATGAAAATCAGTATATGTTCACATCTTAATATATCGATTTTATAGATCCTGCTTGATATTACTTTAAAAAAGGAAATTCATTAGGTCGATGGTAAATAATAACCGACACCCAGACCATTGGATTATTGACGAATAAAAGAATTTGCTTACGAAATTAACTCAAGTATGCATGTTGTTCATCCAACGATGAATGTGTAAATTTTTTGTTACAGTGACGATGACTTAACAATAATCCGGACAAAATAAAGAATTTTACAAAACCAATGTCTTGAGTCTTGTCAAGTAACCAATAAATAATGAAATAAATGACTTCTTGACATATTATTTTTCCTGTTATGAGTACACAACACTTTGAGACTTGAAATGCTTCTTCTTTTTTAAGAATGATTATCGAATGCACTTGGTTTATCAACTAAAAAGATATAGAAATAGAAAATATTAATGAAGTATTTTTGGCCTAAAGTTTTGCATCTTGTTTTTCTCTCTCTAATTTCTAGGGTTTCAAATTCTATAATAATCCTCAAAAAAGTAAGGGTAAGGTTACCACAAGTATCGACTTTCGTAAGGCGCTTACATAAGCATCATAACTTCTTTTTCAATCACTTAGTGCCATGACTTCTAAAAATCATTTACTTGAGTGTCATAACTGTCAATTGATTGCTTAAGTGCCATAAGTTTTAAAAAACGGTTACCGAAGTGTCAAAAATCCGACATTACATGCAGCAAACGATTTAAAAAGTTATGATATTCAAATGATCGATTGAAAAGTTATAGACTCAAGTAATTGGAAAAAAAAAACAAAGTTATGATACATAAGTAAGAGCCTTATGAAAATTATGGCATTTATGTGATTGAAAAAAAAAATTATAGCATTCAAACAACTACTGTGCGAAAATTACATCATTTGTGACGTACTAAACCCAATAAAGTGATTTGATTCGGTGACAAAACTGCGGCGCGCGCATTGTTTAGCCTTGCCCTTAGATGGCTTCTTCGCCTTGGCTTTTTTTGCACTAGTAATGAACAAAACGAATTATTGGACAAACGACCCTTGTCGCCTGCTAATTAAATAATCGATTATTACGGCCATAAAGTTCAGTTTGCATCTACTACCTTTTGAAAAAAAAAATTAAAAGTTGATTCCAGAATAACCACGTGTAGTTTTTCCAATATTTTGATCCGATCTTCCTATCTCAATACAGCATCTCATCTCACTTTGTCTCCTTTCCTCTTTCACTTTGCATATAGGTTTATTATGTGTATTACATGCGAGTGTCACAGGTTTTGCAGTCCGAGGAGATGGCTAAGATGACCAGGCAAGCCTTGAAGTTTCTCGGGATCTATAGCTTACATGTATATCACTGAATATTCCTAGGGGCAATAGGGAAAACATATGTTGTATTTATACTAGATGATTCTTGTAATAATAGGGGTAGATGATGGTTAGAAAGATTGGATCTCCATAATTAGATCAAGGGGAGATTTATGGTTGTCTTTAAAGGGGCTTAAGTATATATAGGGTCCCTTTCCCCTCGTTTATGTCATCCAACTAGCAATAGAGCATTCTCTCACAAACATTATGATCTAGGGTGAGCGAGTGAGCGATACTCCAGAGGAAAAGCTAAGCTTAGACGACTCCACGAAGGGAAGGCTAACCTTAGACAACTCTTCTAAGGAGGGAACAGGTCATCCGGAGCCTAAGTGCCACATGGACGCAATCTCAAATGTCGGCCCGTGACAAGTGGTATTAGAGCAATTTGTAAAATAGTGTGATTGAGAGTTGGAAGTGGACACCAAGTGATCAAGTGAATGCGGATGTTATAGCTCTTCCTACTATTGGAGATGATGGATTTTCTTTGTGAAGATGGGCCGCCCATGATGGGCTAACCCAGCCCATGAAAGAAAGTAACTGCACTTGGTAGTTATTGTCTAGAAACAAAAGTGAGAACACACGTAAGAGTGTGTGGAGTTTGCATTTTTCATCATCAGAAAACTCATTCTCACTAAAGGACAAAGAAGAAGGGGCTTTGTTCAACAATTCAAGGATTGTTCTCTCTCTCGAGGCTGGGATAAGTGCATTTAATCTGTGGTAAAAGAGGTATGTTCATTTCACGTAATATACTTCGAACGATCGGTGATTCAAGCGTAGAATGGGCACGTTTTTCCGCAATTTTTGTATTATGTTTAGGAATATGTTTCCTTCATTGGTATCAGAGCTAGTTTTCTTGTTTCCTGATCGTTGCTAGTGTGCATAACACGGAATAATGGCCGGAATTCGTGAAACGGCGCCGACAAACGCTCGGGTACGAAAACCGACACCGACCGTACTGTTCAGGGATCGTTTCTCGAAATTCCGTGCGATAAATTTTATTTTTGAAGGCATAGGGTCGTAGTGCTCGTCGATACGAGCAAAATGACGGGTGGCACTCCGCCGGGGGGAGCCGCACGCGCCCACACGCACCGCCGCAAGTGGCGGTCTCGCCGACACGTGCGTGGCACGTGCATGGCGGTTCCTCCCCGCGCGCGTGCACCGCACGCGCCATGAGGGCGTGTGTGGCGTGGTTGACGTCACGCTGACGTCAGCCATGCGGTTGCCCAACCGGGTTTTTCAGACCCGACCCGACCCTGATCCGACTTGACCCGATAGTCCACCCGACCCATAGACTTGACCCGTTGACCATTGACCGGCGTTGACCACCGTTGACCGGCGAAAAAAAAAAAAAGGCAGAAGGGGTAGAATGTGTTTCTTGAAATGTTGTACCTTGGATTATAAGTAATCCTTTCATTTTTTCTGCATTTGTTGCAGGAATAATGGTACGAAGATATCGAACCCCTATTATCCCTAGAACGGCAGCTTAAAAGAAGAAGCTTGAGAAACTAAGAATCAAGGCGGCTCTTTCTGGTGGGATGTGATGATGACATGATGACACACATCATCAAGGTCAACCAAATGATACAAGATATCATTTGGAACGGTTTTGTAATGCCAGGGTATGTGATGGTCGGAGCCCTCAAATGCACCATTCCTGATGAGTTGGGAAGAATGATTGATAGGGTTTGGGACACCTTAGAAGGTCCGAGCTATAAGATGATTGTGGAGCAATTCATGATAGAGTACATACGGGTCGGGGCAAGGAGGACGTCAACCCTTGCATTGAATCGGTCTCGGCGCAATACGTTGCCCGAATCTAGGGGTTTTCCGGGTGCCTCCATTTGGATGCCAAAGAAAATAGAATTTCCTGAGGATTTTCATGAGTCATTTCCGGTGTATAGAAAGCAGATCACCACCTGATTGTGTTTATCTATTTTTCGTAAGCTCTTATGGATATGTTCACTATAGGTTGGTGTTAAATATCTTGGGTGGATAGTTCTTTTTATGTTAGTGTTTATGTTTATTTCCTTAGATGGATTCATTCCTTATGTACATAGTATTAGGTAAATGAATGTTGATGGATATTCATGTTGTGAATAGTTTATAGTACTATTCTGTTTTAATATTTATCTTATTAGTATCATAAGGAGTTGAGTGAGAGTTCTAAAAGTTTCAGTAACTTTAAAGAACGTAATTTTACTTTAATGATTACATTAACGGTAATTTCACATTAGGATTTTTTATGATGATTGGGAACATAGTGAACTTTTGAATCTAAAGCCTATGTGAAATTATTCATTAATATAATCAGTTTGTGTAAAATTGATGCATAAATGAGTGGCATTAATAATTCGTGCGTATATGTCTGAAATGTTCAGATACCATGACTTCAGCATCAAAGAATATAGTTGCTGAATTGAACAAATGAGAGAAGCTTAACGATGATAATTATGAAATTTGGCATATGAAAATCCAATATGTGTTGGAAGAGCAAGAGGCTCTTGAAGCTCTTAACCTGGTTATGGTAGAGCCTAAAGACGGAAACACTGCACAACATAAGAGAGATAAGGATGCATTTGCTGTATGTAAAAGGAAGAACTCCCTTGCTCGCATCACGTTGCTGAGTAGCATGGAAAATGATGTCATGCGAGAGTTTAGGCGTTTTGAAAATGCTAAGGAGATGTGGGAAGCATTGGCAGCAAGGTTTGGTCATACATCTGTAACCAAGCTTAGACAGCTCACTATAAGATTTGACTCATATAAGAAGCCATATGGTTAGTCCATGAAATAACATTTAAGGAAAATGTCAAACATGATTAATGAGCTGAAGGATGCTGACCATGTTATGACTGATGAGCAGCAAGTGCAAGCAGTGATTCGTTCTTTGCCTCAAAGTTGGGAGCATATGAAGTTGCACCTAACACACAATGAGAACATCAAAACCTTTGAAGATGCAGTGCACCACTTAGAGCTAGAGGAGGACCGCCTCCTTGCAGATAAGCCGGTAATTGACATTTACTATGCAGGTTCTAGCTCACAAGGGCCTTCGAGCTCTAAGCGCAAGCGTCCTGATTCGTTCAGAAGGTGGAGAGGTAAGAGAGCGAGTTCTTCGGGGAAGAAACCAAGAGATGAACAACACCAAAGAGGAAAGCATCCTCATGAGAAAAAGATGTCAAGAGTGAAGTGCTACAACTGTAGCAAGAAAGGCCATTTTGCTCGCGATTATCGCGAGCCAAAGAAGGTTAATTCATCTTGTATTATTGAGAACTTTGTTTATGTATCAAGTTCTATATTTCTAACTGAATCAAATCATTTGTGGACTGCAGATTCGAGAGCAACAGACCATGTAGCGAAGGATAGAGAAGCCTTCGTAGAATTCTAACGAGTTTCAACGGGAACTAAATGGATTTATGTAGGGAACAACTCCAGAGCTGAGGTTAAAGGAATTGGTACCTGCCAGTTAATTATGCGTGGTGGACGCACTTTGTTCCTACATGATGTATTATATGCTCGGAAATTCGTCGGAACTTAGTATGCATTTTAGTGTTGATTCGACTTGGTTTTAATTTGAACTTCCGTAACAATGGTGTAGACTTGTATTTAGGTACGAGTTATTATGGTTGTGGTTATTTTCTAGATGGTTTTATTGTACTGGATGTTGATTCTGTAAATGTCAATGTTTGTTATTCCCACTTCATGTCTTCTACTTCGTGTGATAATGATGTGAACATATGGCATGCTAGGCTTGGCCATATAGGCCAACAACGAATGGATAGATTAGCCAAAGAAAGCTTAATGGGCAATATTGAAAAAATCGATTTGCCCGCTTGTGAACACTGCCTAGCTGGGAAAACAACAAGGAAACCATTTGGAAAAGGAACAAGAGCTGAATTTCCTTTGCAGTTAATCCATTCTGACATTTGTGGTCCAATGAATGCGTGGGCTAAACATGGGGCTGTTTATTTTATCACATTTATCGATGATTATACTCGATTCGGATATGTCTATTTGATTTCTCATAAATCTGAGGCTTTTAGTTGCTTCAAGATATTTATGAACTTGGTGGAAAATCAATTAGACAAGAAAATAAAAGCATTGAGATCCGATCGAGGTCGAGAATATCTATCTGATAAGTTCAGAAATTTGTGTGATGAAAAGGGAATCGAAAGACAGTTGTCTATTCCCTATATTCCTCAACAAAATGGTGTTGCGGAAAGGAGAAACAGAACCCTACTAGAAATGGTTAGGTCCATGATGGCGCAGCTAACTTACCAATCACCTTTTGGGGTGACGCTTTATTAACTTTGCCTACATACTTAACCGTGTGCCTTCTAAATCAGTTATTTCCACTCCGTATGAGTTATGGACAAGTAGAAAACCCGTTTTGAGTTTTCTGAAACCTTGGGATTGTGCCGCTTATACACATGAATCTTCTCATAAGTATGGGAAATTAGGTCCTAGAGGTAAGAAAAGTATCTTCATAAGGTATTCGGAAATCTCAAAAGGATATATATTTATAGGTGAGCAAGAAAGTGGAAGTATAACTGAATTTGAATCACGAGATGTCACATTCTTAGAGAATGAGTTTCCTAAGAAGGGCGAAATAGGTGAGAACTACTCACTATTTGAAACCTTGGATCCTGATAGTGAAATCGATAAAGTTCGTCCAAGTGGAAGCAATGTGAGAAGTGAAGAATTGAATTTGACTCAATCTCAATTGCAACCTTTTGATGAGACGATTCCGTCATTATCTAATTCAAGTGGGAGCATAATGGAGAATGATATACCACGTGTACAATCTCCCATACGGCGAACAAGTCGCAAAAGTATTCCCCGACGATGTTTTGACATTGAAGGGGAAACTTTCATGATCGCTCCACAAAATGAAGACGAGCCAAGGAATGTAAATGAGGCTCTAAATTGCCCTAACAAAGAAAAATGAATGATTGCAATGAAAGAAAAAATGGAGTCAATGAAGTCAAACCATGTTTGGGAACTGGTTGATCTTCCAGAAGGACGCAAAGCTATTGGGAATAAATGGGTTCTCAAAATAAAACGCAAATCCGATGGCTCAATAGAAAGATATAAGGCTCGCCTAGTGGCGAAAGGGTATAATCAACAGGAAGGAATTGATTATGAAGAAACTTTCTCCTGTAGTGAGATTTACCTCAATTCGCCTTATTCTGACAATAGTGACAAGCATGGATCTTGAATTACATCAAATGGATGTAAAGACTGCTTTTCTAAATGGAGAATTAGAAGAAGAAATTTACATGGAGCAACCAGTTGGCTTCGTTGTGAAAGGCCAAGAACAAAAAGAATGCCAACTTCTAAGATCGATATATGGCCTTAAGCAATCTTCGAGACAATGGTATATACGTTTTCATAATGCCATAGTGGCGTTTGATTTTACAATGATTGATGAAGATCATTGCGTGTATATCAAAAGATCCAAAGATCAATTTGTGATTTTATCATTATATGTTGATGATATACTGATTGCCAGAAGTAATATGGAGTTGGTTAATACTATTAAGAGTTGGTTATCGTCCAATTTTGAGATGAAAGATATGGGTGAGGCTGCATATATTCTTGGAGTTAAGAAGATTTCAAGAGATCGTTCCAAGAGATTATTGTCTCTTTCGCAAGAGACTTATATAAATAAAGTTCTTGAACGATTTTGTATGCAAGATTGTAAACCCATGGATACTCCTATTGCAAAAGGTGAAGGATTGAGCCATAGGTTGTGTCCTAAGACTCCACAAGAGAAGGAACAAATGAAACGTGTTCCTTATGTTAGTTCTATTGGAAGTTTAATGTACACTATGATGTGTACAAGACCTGACATATGTTTTGCAGTTGGGATGGTAAGTAGGTACCAATCCAATCCAGGTCAAGCACATTGGAAAGCCGTAAAAAGAATCATGAGGTATTTAAAGGGTACTGCTAATTATTTATTGAGTTATCAAGGCAAGGATCTGCGACTTGAAGGCTACTCAGATGCTGAAAACTCATTGTTAGTCAATAGTGATAGTCAAGCAGCGATAGCATACACCAAGGATCCGAAATATCATGGCAAGACCAAACATATAGATACCAAGTATAACTTTGTCAAGGATATGGTTGCACGAAAAGATGTGAACTTGCAGTACATATCTACGCATAGAATGATAGCAGATCTTATGACGAAGCCAATTCCAAGAGATGTTTTCTATGGTCATGTAAAATCTCTGGGACTGCGTAGAAAGTGACGTCACTGAATATTGTATTTTTCCCTGAGTGTTCACATTTAATGAAGTTGCTCTCTCATTATTAATGCCTATGAATTTATTTAATATTTATGCATCTTAATGCTTAGTGCATTATATCGAGAAAGTATGTCTGACAGATGAGATTAGCCCACTTACACGGCTAATCGCCTCTAGTTACTGTGCGATAAATAGAGATGAGACAATTTTTAGGCTTATTATCTAGGTGATAATCGAGAACTCAAGCTTAAAATAAAAATGTTGCCTTAGCTAAGTGCCGAGATGAGGACATAACATTTACTATGTCCGAAAGTAAAATAACCCACATATTTTACTTTATCTGTCTTTGATGCTAGATGTGAGTTCTAATGGATTCTTTAGAGGAGTAGATACGTGAACTCAAGTTTAGACATTAGGTATGTCTGAACTATCATCTGTACGGTATTGAATGTAAAGACATACGCTCCACGGGAAAGGAGTTAATACCGTAATACGTATTTCATACTACGTATGCATAAGACGACCAATAAGAGTGGCAAAAGTTTTTGATCTCAACTTTATGCCGTGTGAGACTCTTGAGAATATGAGTTCCTCATTTAGTGCCCTCACGACTCTAACTTATTCTCAAAGTTTCTATTCAGTGTTCGCTATCTTAGGATGTTGCCAATGGTCATGAATGATTCGATCTAATGGGGCATTTCTAGAAAGCGGCTGGATGAAATAGAGAGATTAAAGGAAAGAGGAAGATCAATTTATTATGATGTCACATTCTATGTTTGTATTCACAGGTCGACCAATTATGATTTTAAGTAAATCATAGTTGTGAATACAATATACGAGATACTAAAAGAGATCAAAGGGGATATAAATATGACTGATTGATCTAGGGGACTGCATACTATATCTACTCGGAAAACGTTGTACCCAATTTTGAGCTGCTATGTATTCCTAACTGTATGCATCGCAACGAGCTCTCAAGTATCTTTGGTCGCACGGATTATTTGCTTAGTATGAATATTGCAAAGAAAAGAGAGTTAATGTTTAGCCCACCACATGTATGCGAGTGGGAGATGATGGATTTTCTTTGTGAAGATGGGCCGCCCATGATGGGCTAACCCAGCCCATAAAAGAAAGTAACTGCACTTATCAGTTATTGTCTAGAAACAAAAGTGAGAACACACGTTAAGAGTGTGTGGGGTTTGCATTTTTCATCATCAGAAAACTCATTCTCACTAAAGGACAAAGAAGAAGGGGCTTTGTTCAACAATTCAAGGATTGTTCTCTCTCTCGAGGCTGTGATAAGTGCATTTAATCTGTGGTAAAAGAGGTATGTTCATTTTACGTAATGTACTTCGAACGATCGGTGATTCAAGTGTAGAATGGGCACGTTTTTCCGCAATTTTTGTATTATGTTTAGGAATCTGTTTCCTTCAGGAGATAAGGCTGTAGAGAAGGGCCATCATCGGAAAGTTAGAGCTACTTCAAAGGGTCTCACGTGCGCCTTTGAAGAAAGGCTCACCAAAGTACCGTCAACCGTGGGCAACTTGAAGAATGGCCTATAATTTTTTTTTTTGGTCGGAGCCTGATGATTTGATGGGGTGACAATAGGATCAAAGAGACGCTTCGTGACGAGTTCTCAAGCGCCTTGAATCAACTCGTCGACCCATTGCATGAGAGGAATGATGCTCTCAAGTCCTTCATGGAAGACCATCGAGAGGCTAGAGATAACCAAAAAATAACTCAAGACTTGCAAGACGGCCATGGCTAGCGGTGTAGTCACCCTGATGCTAAGTCTGAAGGTGGACATTCCGAAGTGAAAGGAGTTCAAGAGAGACCGGTCTGCCAAGGAGGTGGACAACTCCATGTGGGGCATGGAACAATACTTCAAAGTTCAAACCCATGGGAATTGAGGACAATGAAACTAAGGTACGAACTGCTATCATGTACTTAACTGATGTTGCTATGCTTTGAAGGGCAACATAGGTGTGACGATGAGAGGCGGGGTGCCAAGCCGGTCAAACATTAGGCCACCTTGGTCTCCACCTTTCAAGAGCAGCTCTTCCTAGAGTTTGCCAAACTACACAGGTTCACACATAAGGGTCATATTCGTGAGTGTGTGAGTGAGTTTACCGAGCTCTTGTTGGACATGACCGACTCCAAGGCTCTAATTAGGGGGAGCGTGGTCCGGGTAAGCGGTTCCCATCCTGGAACCAGGAATCGCACTAAGGATAGGTTCTGAAAATTTGAAACCAGAACCGGTCCGCAATCCCTACAATATTCGTCAATCAATACCATGGTGAACCTAATTTTTATGTAAGTACTTCTTTGCACGGGAAAAGGTAAGAATAATAAAGAAATCTACATGTAGGTCTTGCCTATCAAACACGACTATGATTTTAAGATCAATGCTCCCATTTGGACATTTGCTTACATCTCTTGCTTATCATTTGACAGAAAGCCAAATAGACTTTGAAAAACCATTTGTTTCGGCTTAAATCTATCATCATAGTCTCAAGTGCTGCAGATTGAATCAACCAAAATTAAATATACGCATCAATGCTCAATAGCTTTGACTAGATGTTTTAAGAGATGCATTTGCGAGTAAGTGGTAGGGGAGAGAAACAAAGAGAGGCTCACATCGAGAAAAGCAACATCCAAGTAGGAGAAATTAATCTCGACGGAGACACCCGTGAAGGGGGCAAGAAAGACTGTAAGGTAAATGGCAAAACGCAGGTGAGAAAAACTCACTTTCACTGAAAGTGAGCTAGAATTTTCTTTAAAAAAGAAATATATATATATATATCAGTTGGGTTCGGGCGGGCAGTTCCATGCCTGGAACCGGGAACCGCACCCTTACTCACAAGTTCCAATAAATTAGAATCGGCAACCAGAACACTGTCTATGAGAACCGCCGTTTCTGAACCGGTGCAGTCCGGTTCCAAGTAGTTCTCAATTCCTCTGCACACCCCTACCTCTAATCATATACATGTATGCGCTTAAGTCTAGGGCCAGCTTGGAGTGCAAGAGCACTTGGGCTTTAGCCGCGGCCGAATCCTTCATTGTTCCAAGTCTAAGGTAAAAAGGTGGGGCAGCGAATCCCCACCATGACGTAGAAGAGGACGAACTAATTCATGATTGAACCGGGAAGGCCTCCTAGTGGCAAGTGGAAGATGCCACAAGAAGATGCATACAAGGATCGAGAGAGGAAGCCAATCAAATGTTTCTTCTGCGATGGCCTACATCTTAGTAGAGATTGCCCGAAGAAGAATAGACTTTCGGCAATTCTCTTCAAGAGCCCAGACAAGAGAATCAGGAAGTGGAGCTTGGGGCGTTAGAGCTACTCAACTTCTTGGAGACTCAAGTACAAGCCTTTAAGATCGAGTTTGCCATTGGTGAAAGTTAAGTTGGCAATAAAAACTCTATGCCTTGATTGACACGGGCACATCAAACTTGTTAATGTCTAGTTAAGCAACAAAGAGTTTGGGTCTTCAATTGGACTCGAGCAATATCGATTCAAGGCGGTCAATTCAAACAATGTGCCGGCCATTGGCATTGTTCGGGATGTGGATATAAGCATCAGAGATAGGAAGGGTAAGTTCACTACTGAGGTAAATCCACTTGATGATTAAGATCATGTTTTGGGTATGGATTCTTCAATAGGATGCCCTCATCGACATAAGGACTGAGTAGCTTATTGTCATAATCCAACATGCCAATAGTTCGTGGGTTGACGACAACCAAATCATCCACAATATGACTCGTGAAAGGAAGGGTGAGAGTTGAAGAGTCTGTGGCCAAGTTGAGGGCGAGGCCACAGTTTGGACAGGTTAAGTTGGAGTTGGAGAGATGTCGATCCATCTATTTTTTTCGTGAAGTAGGGGACTTGCTGGACAACATTATAGTTGGCCAAGCCGAGGGAAAAATCGCTTGTGGAGCAAGTTGGTGTTCAAGATCCATGCAATCGTGAAGTCGAGAAAGGAAAGACTAAATGGCGTGGACGGAAGAACCGCCAACCATCGAAGGAGCCAATGATCTAAAGGAAGGATGCAACAGGGCAAGCAAGAACTCCAAGTTGAGAGCACCGAGCGCGTCGCTCAATTGGGCGGGAGAGAATGTCCCATCGGAGGTTTTCAAGACCCATTAGGCTGAGGAGATGACCAAGATGACCGGGCAAGGCTTGAAGCTTCTAATAATTGATATTCTAGAATAATCCTCGTGATGTATGAGTGTATTTCAAAGGATTCTTGTAATAAATGGGCTAGACGGTGGTTAGGATATTAGATCTTCACCATTAAATCAAGGACACACCTACGATTGTAATTAGAGGGGCTAACGAATATACAGGGGGTTCGCTCTCCCTCATTTCTATCATCCAACAATTCAACAAGCAATAGAGCATTATTCTTTCTCAAATACTCATCTCTCTAAAATTCTCTTTCTACGATCCGAGGCCAATTAAGTGAGTGAGCGAGCAATATTTCGAGGGGAAGGCTAGTTTAGGCTTTCTCTACTAAAAGGTGAATTGAGTCATTCAAAGTCTCAAGGCAGCATGATTTCTATCTCAAGTACCGGCCAGTGACACTAGTGTTTTTAAAATCAACGATGTTAAATAAGTTCATTCAAATTTGAGTTAAGTTCGCACATAAAGGCCTCCACCCGACTCATCTAGTTAACATGAATTTGTTTGAAACTTGCAAAATCACAATCTCTCTCTAACTATTTATTTTTGTAATTAAGTTCATTTTCCATAAAATCAATGACTAATCAAATACCTCCCTCTCGAATTTTTCTTTAAATTCATCTTCCATAAATAATATCAATACATGTCACAAACACTAAAATATCTTTCTGTTCATGAATGTGTGACGGATTATCAGTATGACCTTGTGTTTTCAGAAGAAATAAGGGCATCGTTATGTTCCCACGGCTTGAAAATAGGCTTCTAGGTATATGTCAAATCTTGTGCAATGGCAATATCAAGTATCAAGATTAAAGCTAAAACGATCCATTGATTGATTCGGTGATACAACGTTAGTATTGTGCATGGTATAACAGCTGCGCAAGATGCTTTCTCTGATCAATGAATCCTATAAATTCTCAAACATATCCTCTATAAGGTTTTCTTTATGTATAAAAAAAAAAAAAGAAGAAGAGAGAGATAGAGCTCACACACTGCTTTTTTTAGGCGTAAAATCCAATTATAATAGGCATGTGCTGCGAAACTACTTGCCTAGAAATATCTCAAGCAAGGAGGTTCATGAACTAGAAAGAGAAAACCAAATTGCCTATCTCGCATACGTACAAAGGTTCCAAATGCAAAGTAAAATCATCATTCCTTAGACCAAAAAGACATCGAAAAGCGGAAAAGAGGGCTCACCGGAGAGCGAAATCAAGCCGATAGCTTCTTCCAAAGCAAGATCTCTTCGAACAGTAATGGCATCTGCATCATAAGTTCAAACAAAAAATAAAAAAAAGGGCAAAGAAAGGAACACGTGGTGAGACAAACACTCTACCGGTCACGATTCGTACCGATCATGTATACACAATGCCAAAATCAAGCACGCATCGGCAGGTATGCCCGATCATCGCAATGCAAACGATCAAATTCTCGCTCTCTCCTCATATTTCTCCAGCGAATCCAATTTCACAGGTTTGATCTACCGCATCGTCGCTCGCGAAGGTCGATTCAGAACTACAGAACGCATCGGTTTCTACTGCTCGGGGCGGCGAGGAATCGAGCTCGTGCACAGAAGGAAGAGGAAGCGCGTACCTTCGTCCGATCGTGTCAATGCGAGCTGCGAAACGGCAGCAGCGGAGGCGGCGAGGAGAGAGGGTCGAGGCTCGCGGCGGAGATCGCAGACGGACGGGACGGGTGCGAGGGAGGACGAGGAGGACGGAGAAGGTGGAATGGTGCTTCGCGCGAGCAGACGTGGGGAAAAGCTTGTGCGAGGAAGAGAGCTCGCGAAGGAGAACAAACGCAAGAGAGATAGAGGAAGAGAGAGAGAGAGAGAGAGAGGAAGGAAGGAGGCAAGTAAAGAAGGGGGAGGAGGGGATTTTATAGACGGCGAAAATGTTGCTGGGGAAGGTGCCCCCACTTTCATCGAGCGAGATGGGAGTGAATTTAATAATGTATGGATATACATATGATCAATTGTCGTCGAACAAAAAAAAAGTTAAATTAATTTGAACCCGGAAAGAAAAGTTGAATTGATTAGAGCCCAAAAAAAAGTTGAATTGATTGCACCCCAAAAAAAAAAAAGGCAAATTACTATTTTTAAGTTCAATTTTGCATCTATCTCAATGAATATGTCGTCTCACCTTTGTTTTTTTCACCTTTTCTCTTTCACTTTGCATATGGATATTTATGTGTGCCACATGCTAGCATAGTCTAACTCGATGGTGTCAAATAAAGTCATTTGAGTTTAAGATGAGTCTACCGTTAAAGACCTCAACTCGACTCGTTTAGCTCATAAGAATTAAGTTTGAATCTTGCACAATCGAATAGCCTTTCTATCTATTTATTTGTATAACTAAGTTCCTTTTCCACTGGATGAATTGCTAATCATATATCTCTCTCTCCAAATTTTCTTGAACTCCATATATTTTTCTATAAAACCAATGACAAATTATTATCAATAACTATCACGAACGATATTGGTATGAGCTTGCTTGTTGGTAAATGCCATTCTTGTGCAATGGCAATATCCGGCAATATTAAGTATCGAGATCGAGCTAAAATGACGCCACCAAAATCTATTGCTGTCTCTCCAAAATTCAAAGTCCATATCATTATGTGAAGAGAGTTAAAAAGTATAATTAGTTCGGTGATAACATGGACGAGATGCCTTCTCTAATTGATGAATCCTAGATTCTTCAAAAAAAAAATTGCCTTTCCGACACTATTTTGAAAAAAAAAAAAAGAGAGAAGATTTTTTCCTTTTGTATTGGTAAAAAATATAAAAAAAAAAAAAAAAAGAAAGCTCGCTCCGCAGTCCGTACCCTCTCTCTCTCCCTCTCTTAAGCGGCGCTGGCGAATCAGCCGAGCCGCGTGCCCCCCACAACTCCAACTTGGCTCGGGCGGCCGATGTTCGTGCGCCGTTAAATGAACAGCGGCGACCAATAACTCGGGCCGATTTCGCAAACATGGGTCGAGATTTTTTCCACTTTCTTCCTCGAAGAAAACGCGCTTCCGGTTTCGGGAAACGTCGGGCGGGGGAGGTGGGGGGTAAAAGGCCAAAAAAATTCGCGGCAGGACGGCCCGTCACACGTGTCGCTCCTAGGGTCGACCACGCGAAATCGGCTCCGGCCCTGCAAGAGAAGTTAGGTTTCCAGCAACGCGGCTCCCGCGAGGGAATAGGGATCGAACACGTAGCCTCGGTCGTTGCCTTGCGTTTGACAATATAAAAATCTCGCTGGGGGCTCCCAAGTCCCAAATACAAAAAGAAAGTTCGACGTGACCCCGCTAAAAAACAAAGTAAAAGGGCAAAGGGAACTCGGAAAACAGCAATCTTACCTGTCACGGCCACGTGTCCGTCCCCAGATCGTGGTCGGAGAAGTTCAATGATTCGCAGGTTAGAAAAGTGGTTGCCCATAGTACGAAGATATTTTGGGGATGGTGGTGCAAGTTGAGCCCAGATATTTTCCGGTCGACATGGAGAGAGAAGTATTAGAATAAATAGCGAGGAGGGTGTTTTGCCTAGACTCCTAAAGTATGACCGGAATAATTGTGTTTTGTACCTGTGCCTTGTGAAGGAAATTCCAGCAAAAAGTGGTGTTTAGTAGCGTCACCAATCAAGCAAAAGGGCACAAAGCAATTTGTCGATGAACAGTGAAAAAGATTCAAAACAAAGTCAATTTAAAAGGAGGAAAATCCGAGAACGATATCGGAGGTTAATGGGATTTTATTCTTGTGGTATCTAAATTTCACATTTCGAGTCTATTGAAATATAAGTTGAATGCCCATAAGCTCTTTCTGCCATTTTACGAATTCTTTCATGTCACTAGCCACAAGATGGATCTGATCGGTTTTAGTCACTTTGCTAAATAACATGCCCTCCACATTTCGAGATCACCTTACAAACATGTATGATCATTTTGACATCATAAAACAAAGCTCGCCACCTTTGAGTACATGAGCACACTAGGCCCTCCTTCGTATTTTGAACGAACTTAAAATATTAAAATACAGAAGAATGAGTACTCAAGACATACACTATCCGTGGAAAGTTATATTTTCGCATACGGCCTCAAAATCATAACAAGGGTGCATTGTCGTCGTAGGTAACTAGTTAAGTGGAGCCATTGAGGGAGGAGGGGCGAGCCCTCTTGTAAAACATTGTTATGCATGTATCATTTAGATATAGACGAAAACTTGCCGCTAGAGTATACATATACTTATAATTTATAGTTATCGCTAAAATTATTTTCTTGGCCAAATGCCTATATAGACTAATAGAAAAGTTCAAGAACAAAATTTATAAAATTTAAAATTGAGATTTGTGTTTTCAACTCACTAATGACTAATACTCTACAATATGTAAGTTTATTGAAAGTTTTCGTGCAAAACGAAATTTTGACTACATTCTCCGTCGATGAATTCCGCCCCCTTCGATCTAAATTCTAGCCCCATCACCGATTGAAGTGTATATATCTTGGGTAAAGAAAAATTCTTATCGGTGGTATTCCTCATAAAAATTCTAAAATAATCATCAAATATATTCATGGAGTTATCGTGCCCAAAACAAAGAAAATCACGAACTTCTAGAAGAACTCGGTCTTGTCCAATTTTAACAAGGAACCGTGCCCTTTTTGTTTAAAACAACCTTGGAATAATACCTTTCAGCATGGCCCAGATTGATATTATGCGTATTGTTCGTACGATGTTCTCATCTGGTCCAATAAAAAATGGGATAATGAAACAAATAGTTCATGAACTTTGGCTTAATATGCAATTTGATCCATGAATTTTAAATTTGTTCTATATAGTCCATGAACTTTTGCCTAATGTTCGATGAGGTCCATGAACTTTTAATTTATTCAATATGGTCTTTGAACTTTTGGTGCATATTCAAAATAGTCCATGAACTATATGAAAATGTTTAATGTAGTCCTTGAACTCGAATTAATGGAAGAACTATATATATAGTTTGAGAACTAAATTGAACATGTACCAAAAGTTTAAGGATGACATCGAACAAATCAAAAATTCAGGGATTATATTGAACATTAAGTTGAAGTTCAAGGATTATATTAAACAAATTAAAAGTTCAGGGACTACATTATATATTGGATCAAATTTCGGAGACTGTTTATATCATTTTTCTATAAAAAATCCTCAACAATCTCGAGGAAATCGAACCAAGAATTGGTTAGAAAAGAACGGAAACTCGTGAAAGTGCCACGTAAACATAGCTATAGATTAGATTCAAAGTGTGGTTGCTCTAACAAGATTTGATGCCTTCATGGGAACCCAATTATCAAGACGCATACGTGTCCCAACTTCTACCTTCGTCGAGCCAATCGAAACGCGACACATCGAAGTAAAATTACCGAGAATTCTAGAGATTTTGACTGACGTGAAGGAGGCATCGTGGGCATCTGTCGGAAGAGAAGCCAACATTGCACGACTCCTCCTGATCGAATATGATATTCAAAGAAAAACCCACGATGCTCCTCTCTTGTACGTATCCGCTCCCTCTGTTTTGGTGTGTGAAAGTGACGGGTTCGGGCGGGGGAAAGAAGAGTTGTGGCTACGAGGTGTAGAGGATGACCGGCGCCAGAAATGCAAAGGAGAGCTCCGTCTTTTGAACTCATTTTGTATCTATCTCATCAATCGTCGATAATGTAATGTGTCACAATACGTGATTTCGTTCTAATCTAGGACCTTGGGGATTGAGGTCCCTCGGATGGTGTGCACCTACGCACCACGAAGTGAAAAGGTCCTCCTGGTATTTTCATCGGGACGATCTCCTGATGCATAAATCAGATAAATATAGAATGAGAGGGAAAAGTCATATGAGCTATGGGACATTAGGCCATGTCTTTGCGGTTTGCAAGGGGTTGTTACCATTGTAGCTTGAGTGAGTGCGTAGCTCACTAAACACGGGCCATCCATTTTTGGGCCCCTGCATGTGTTGGCAAACAATATTAACGAGGTTTAATAATTTAGGAATTGGACTTACCTTTGATACCGGCTTCGAGTAGGCATAAGTACAATTAGACCCGTCAAACGTGTTTGTTGGGTCAGGTAAAAAATGTTACGATCCAAATTGACCAATTTAACCCGTTTTGACTTATTTCCATACAATACAAATTTAGTTACCCATACTCGGCCCAACTCAAACCCAACTCATACTCGACCTGACCAATATTACTAAAATAATTTTACATTTAACTAAATCTAGAAAAACTCATACTCAAATTGAGGTGAAAGCATGAAGTGAACAAGTGAGCGAGAGAGAAATCAAGTGAGGGCTAGAGGTTGAAAAGAGAGTCATAAGATGAGTTGGGTCTAAATCAGTCATGAATTCATTTAACATCCATATTATTTTGGACTTTACAATTTTAAACCCATTTAGTGAATATAATTATATTTTATAACAACTCGGCACTTCAAATATGAGTTAAAAAATGGGTCGTGACTCATTTTGACAAGTCTAAGCACAATCACCAATTTCTATCCACATCATCCAAATAAATATATTATTCTTTTGATTCTCATTAGATAGTACCGAGTAGCAACAAAATTCAATTATCATATAAGTTACTTTCACAAAGTCTTGTAATTTAAATGCTCCAGTTGTAATATGCAAGTTTTTTGAATTCACAATGCAATAAATGTAAATTTGTGACAACATCATTTTTACACTTTTAGCACAATAACATCCGTTATGGTACAATTGTTCTATACAAGGTCTTGCTATGATTGGATTTTCTTCGACGCGACACTTGATGTACACCAACATTCCAAAATAAATGGGATCATCAAACATGTTGTCGGCATGCCTAATTTCTTAAAAAAACCTCCAACTTTAAGTTTAGACTCAAATCTTCTTTGAATTCTTTTTTTGTCTCATAAAAAATCATCAACTTCCAATTTGCACTATTAAAGTTCATGTGTAATTTCACCGGTCTAACTTCCCTATGAGACCTTTTTAGCTTTGCATCCCCCAAAGAGAGTCCAACGTGACATATCAACTAAAATGAAAGAATAAAAAAGGATATCGAGAAAAAACGATCTTACCCACCGCAGCCACGTGTCCTTTTTCGAGACTGTGGTCGCAGAACTTCAACGATTTGCAGGTTAGAAAAGAAATTCGGGGTTAGCATCTCCAATCAAGCAAAGGGCAAAAAAGCAATTTGTCAATGAATGGTGAAAAGATTAGAAAAAAGTTGATTTCAAGGGAGAAAAATCCAATGACAATATTGTACGTGTAGGAGATTTTATTTTTGTGATTTCTCAATTCACATACGGATCTATTGGAGCATAATGTCAAATACTCTCGCCATTTCAACGTGAGATTACAACAAGATACTTTTAACTAATTTTATTATTTCACTTTCCATTTGAGATGTCTTAGTTTGACAATAATAACATAGTTTTATTATTTCACTTTCCTATTGCATTGATGCCAATTTAATCATAAACCTTTTTAACATAGTGTCAATTCAATCCTTCTGCTAATTCTAGCCGTATATTGCCAACGTGGATGTTGGCCGGCATATGTGGCACTGCCGACGCTGACGTGAAAAAATATTAAAACAGTATAGAGCACATTGCATTCTAGTATGAACCTTGATGATGCTTGATAAATGATTATATATCTCACGTTATTGAAATAGTGACACGTACTTGACCAAAAGAAAAGAGGAAGAAAAAAATTGTTGCGGAAACCAAGCGATCAAACAATAAAATTGACAAAATAAGAAAATAAATTGGACACCAGATTTACGCGGTTCGGTCGTAGTGACCTACGTCCACGAGGAGAGCAGAACGAAATTCCACTATAGATCAAGCGATACAACGGAGATTACAACCATACTCGAGTCACTCAAACACTCTCGGTGTTTCCTAAGCTCCAATTACACTCAATAGCTCACGCAGTTTTTAGCCCCATAATTCCTCGCGAAATAATCTCTCAATCTCGCGAAGGAATTATACACAAATCTTACCACAAGATTTACTCGCTACTAATACTTGAATTGTTGGTGTAATTCCACGAACAAATCCGCGAACCCACTGTCAAGCACTCGCTTAGAAAAGGGCGCTTCAAGACTCACGATCAACTGCATCAACAACTGCCACCAAGACTTCGGCACTTCAAGTCTACGTGAAGAAGCATCCCCTGACTTGTATATGCGCATATATATATATATATATATATATATACAATATATACTGCTCTTTGCCAAGTCCCACTAGAAGTTGGACTTCTGTTATTTCCTTTATTGACACATGCTGAATTAGAGAAGGAAACCAAGTCCACTTTCCTATTTTGTTGACCAACGTTTATATGGAAATTGATTTCCGTAATCTACTGGAACTTTTGTTGGACTCAACGAATCAGCAACTTGAAATCCAAATATCCACTTTCCTTTTTTTTTTTAAGTCTATTTTTCACGATCAGAATTTCAACATGGCTTTGCACTCCAAAATTGAACAGGAAATATCGATTTTCACGATGGACATCCACAGATATTCAACTTCCAGATTTTCCTTTAATTTATCTTGGGTCGGGTTTCGTCTATTAGGCTCAAACTCGAGACACATTTTAACAGAAATAACGACACATTTAATTTAACTGACTTTGTAAATCTATTTATATCACTTGTGGACAGGATGGATTAGATTAGTCAAGTAACTTGCTAGATATTATCCCCTTGCATCTCAAGTTCACTAGACAAACATGTCCAAAACATGTCCAATCATTTTGACCGATCCTCTGACATCACAAAACAAAGTTCACCATTACACACCCGTCCTCCATATTTTCGAGAGATTTGAAGATTAAAAGGGCATAAGAATAAGGGACTCCAGGATACGCATTTTCCGTGGAAAGTTATATTTTCATGCATGGCCTCAAAATCATAACATGCGCGCGTTGTCATCGTAGGTAACTACGGGTGCGAATGGTAACCATTCTGCTTCAGAAATCAAATTCTTGCCAGAAATTGATTTCTGGAATTCTTGCCAGAAATTGATTTCTGAAGGAGAAATCTGTTTGGTAAAACATGACTAATTCTGCTCCAGAAATTGATTTCTGGAACAGAAATCTGTTTTGATTTGTTGATTTTTTTTGCACCTAAAAAAATTTAAATTTTACTCAAAGTGGGTGGCCACATGTATTATAAGCCACATGTATTATGGCCTCAAAATCATAACATGCGCGCGTTGTCATCGTAGGTAACTACGGGTGCGAATGGTAACCATTCTGCTTCAGAAATCAAATTCTTGCCAGAAATTGATTTCTGGAATTCTTGCCAGAAATTGATTTCTGAAGGAGAAATCTGTTTGGTAAAACATGACTAATTCTGCTCCAGAAATTGATTTCTGGAACAGAAATCTGTTTTGATTTGTTGATTTTTTTTGCACCTAAAAAAATTTAAATTTTACTCAAAGTGGGTGGCCACATGTATTATAAGCCATTCTGTAAAGTTTTGATTTTTTTAAAAAAAAATTTTGGCACTTAAAAAAAATTAAATTTCACTCAAAGTGGATGGCCACAGGTATTCTAAGCCATTTTGTGAAGTTTTGAATTTTTTTATTTTTTTGTGCACCTCAAAAAATTTAAATTTTACTCAAAGTTGGTGGCTACAGATATTCTAAGCCATTCTGTGAAGTTTTAAAATTTTTTATTTATTTTTTAATTTTTTGGGCACCTCAAAAAAATTAAATTTCACTCAAAGTGGGTGGCCACAGGTATTTTAAGCCATTTTGTGAAGTTTTGAAAATTTTTATTTTTTTTTTATTTTTATTTTTTTTGGGCACCTTAAAAAATTAAAATTTCACTCAAAGTAGGTGGCCACGGGTATTTTAAGCCATTTTGTGAAGTTTTGAAATTTTTGATTTTTTTTTGGGCACCTCAAAAAATTTAAATTTCACTCAAAGTGGGTAGCCACATGTGTTTTAAGCTATTCAGTGAAGTTTTGAAATTTTTTATTTTTTTTATTTTTTAAAAAAAAATTCACCAAATTTCATATTTTCCCGAAATCTAACTTTTTTTTATTTTCTGGAAATTTTTATGAATTTTTCTAGAATTTTTCAATTTTTATGCATTTTCTGAAAAAAAAAATTTGTGAGAAAATAGGGAGAATGCATTCCGGAATCAAGAAGCTACAAAAACTAGCTTCTTTTTTTTGGCCCAAAACACATTCTGGAAGCAAAAACTCATTCTGGAACCAAAAAAAAGAATGTATTTTTACCAAACGCGTTTTTGCTCCAGAATGCAAAAATTCCTCCGGAATGCATTCCGAAAATTTTTTAACAAACACATTTCTGTTCCGGAATACATTCTGGAGCAGAAATTTTGCTCCAGAATGGATTCCATGCGCGCCCTACTTAACTGGAGCCACAGAGTGAGGGGGGCAGGCCCTACCTGCCCCCCTCACTCCTCTCGAAAAGCTCTTTTATATACCTTGTAAATACAAGGGGCAAAAATATGAATGACTAAAACATACACTTATTTAAATTTATAGAAAAGATCAAGAACAAAATCCATGTGAAGTGTGTAAGTTTGTTGAAAATTTTCATGCAAAAGGAAAAATTGACTACATATTCCCTCGATGAGTTTTGCCCTGCTTAATTTATATCCTGGCTTTGTCATCGATAAAGTATGCATTTCTTTAGTGAAGAAAAAATTTCACCCGCGATGTTCCTCAAAAGAATTCTAAAATAATCAACAGATATATTCAAATATATTCAAGAAGATTTCGTACCCCCAAAAAAAAGAAAGAAATTCTAGAAGAATTGAGTCTTATACCACTTGAGCAAGCAACAAAGCCCCCTTTTCTCAATGCAACATGGAAATGATATCTTAATATGGGCCAGATTGATTTTGTGCTTACTGATGGTGCGATGTCTCCTCCATACTTTCTCACCCGGTCCAAATGAAGAATCCTCAACAATCTCGGTGAAATCTCGACGAAATCGAACCAAGAATTTGGCTAGAAAAGAAGATAAACTCGTAAAAGTGCCACGTAAACATAACTAAGGACCCTAGAATCTGGTGCTCTACCAAGATTTGACGCCTTCGTGGAACCCAATGATTTGGCAGACGGTAAGGGAAATTCGATATCGTCGTTCCTCCTCCTTCGGACGCATACGTGTCCTAACTTCTACCCCTTCGTCGAGCCAATCAACCCGCAACACACGTAGCAAAATCGCCTGAGTATTTTAGAGGATTTTGACAGATGTAAAGGAGACATCGCGGGCATCTGTCGGAAGAGAAGCAAACATTCTACGACTCCCTCTCTCTCTCGCGATCGAATACGACGTTCGAAGGAAGCTGACGCTCTGTGCATATCTGCCTCCTTGTTCTCGTATGGGAGCGACAGGTTTGAGTAGGTTCGAGCTGGTATCTTTCGATTTCATCCGCTGTTGTCGTCCTTATCCCTCCCATTTCATGTGCCTCGAATTTGAGGTCATTTAAATGAAATTGTAGGATTATCGCTACGCGGAGCAGCGAGCTTACATTTGAACTTAACATGTCGATTAATAATTATTAGGGGTGAACAACTGGTCCGATTTAATGAAATCGATCACTTTTTTTTTCCCACTACTTCATACCATATGTTTTCAAATTAGAATTGTGTTTTCCGTGCTGACTATACATAATCACAAAAACAAACGTTCAATTCGAGCCAATGCAACGACGAATTATATTCCCTATGCCGACTACACATATGTTCTAAAATTGAAATTGTATTCCCTATACTGACTACACATAATGACAAAAAAATATATATATAGTATGTTCGGTCCGATTCACCTTGGAACCGGGAACCGGGAACCGGACCGCCCGGATACCGATTCCACTTTTAGGAATCGAAATGATGCTCCCGGGAACAGGACCAAACCGGTCCGTCCGGGTGTTCCCCGATTTGGGCGGTCAGTTTTGCATACCCCTAATAATTATAAGCCTAAAATATAAAAAAGATTAATACCACAAAAAACTCCAAACTAGTACACCCGTGACAAATTTACTCCAGTGACAAATTTACCCTCCGTTGGTTTCCATTAAATTTCACCGTCAAATTACTGTGTTGGATGACACATGACAATTGACGGGTATATCAGTTTGAGGTTTTACCCTCCGTTTGTCACATATATATTAGTTTAACGGAAATTAACGGATGGTAAATTTGTCACTAATGTACTATTTCGGGATTTTTGATGGTCAAAAGATTAGTTTGGTGTAAATTTATTATAGGTGTACAAATTTGGTATTTTTTATAGTCAAAAAATTAATTTGGAGTTTTTCGTGATATTAACCTTTTTATTTGTCATGGCGTGTGATTTCATCTAGGTTGGTCTGTGCGGGTTGAGGGCGTTCGAGCAAAATGGACGTGCGCACTGCAAGGAAAACAAGTCCTTACGGGTTTTCCATCGGGACGATGCCTAGATGATCACATTAGATTAGCGTACATAATGAGAGGGATAAGTACAATTAGCTTAGGGCTTCGTTACCTCGTACTTATAGCGTGAGTGAGTGGTAAGCTCTCTAAACATGGGCCATTAATTTTTGGGCCCAGCATATATAGCCCAATAAGTTTCAAAAGATATAAGGATATAGGATTTGGACTTACTTCTGAAATCGTCGAAATTGCTGTTGGCAAAACTTATAATGTTTGAATTAAGAGCGCAGTCTTTCGAGAAGAAATGATGTCGGCTACGAAGAATAACGACTTCATCTGTTCCGGCCTTCCTTATACAGTTCCAAGCACCATATTTGTTTAGGCCTCATGAGTTCATTCCTCTAACGAGCAACTGAACGAAGATTAAGATTGGAAATGAATATGGAAGTCTTTCTACCTCAAAACCGTATAAGGTTTATAGTCGCAGATGACATGAAAAATGAGTTCTTTCATTTGGTGATGGTACCTATCTGAGATCACAAGCAAGTAGCCATGAAGTTACCAAAATGCGAACTATAACACATAGACCATATATTGACATATCCTTCTATTTTCGCTCAATATCATGCCTTCGTCGGTCCTTCTGAAGAAATGATCTCATAAGAAATTATAACTGAGTTTGTATATTCATAGCTCTGTTCATCAATGACGCCAAGATCATGCATTATATTTATTTATTTTTTCTTTACCTAGTCCCCAGTTACTTCAGAACATCAGATGTTTTGCGAAGTTTTTAGTCGTGGTACTACTTGTAGTGTATTGGAAGAGGTGCAAAATTTTGGAACTAGTCTTGTCAAAAAGGGGCTTCAATCAAACATGGACCGATTAGATAAGTTAGATCAATTTCCTATGAGCTCTCGATTGATTAAAAAAAAGCACGCAATTTAATCCAACTAGAGGAATTAGGCAAGGGAGAATAGGCAAAGGAGATCTTCTTTCTCCTTACCTAGTGTTGTAGGATGTTTGGTGCCTCGATCCAAAAGGTGAAATAAGAAATGACTACCAAGATAAACTGATGTCCATGTTCAATGGGAGGCTTAAGAGAGATTATCATGTGCTTTTGTGTTTATTCTTTGTTGATGATTCCTTGATTTCTCTTGTTAAAGATAACTAGGAAAATTTTTCTTATAATTTCATAATTATGTTGATTATTTGTCTCTCTCAATATTGAACATATACCTCTTTTTGATTGTGCATATCTTAATTATATATATATATATATATATATATATATATATATATATAATACATGAATCACTTTACTATCCTCAACTTAGGACTTTAAAGAAAATTTATTTACATTGCCAGGCTTCGGGTCCAAATCAGAAAACAAGCTTTGTTGAGAAAGAATAATGCTTACACTGCCTGGTTCACATGGAAACCTATTTCAAGGAAAAGCCCCTATACCTAAACAAAGGAAAGGATAAAAACAAGGTGGATTGAAAAGCCCTAGAGCCTGGCATTATCAAGATGGTCTTGCTGGTTGGCATTCTGTTCAGCTAGCAAGGGAGCAACAACGGAGGAATTTGTGCATTGAGATGGATGCTGCAGCTGTTTGTAAGGACATTCATAGTTCTATTCAAGAGCATAACTCGTCAAAAGACGGGGCAACCATCTACAGAAATACCCTTCTTTGTTGGGCAGGTTGCGAGCCCGCAGTGCTCGGGATCGACATCTGGGTTGGAGCCCCACCAGTGCAGGTTCCGGTCCTCTATCCCGAAGGCAAAGTAAATGAAAACAGCCATGAATGCAACTCCAGCATCTAGGGCAGCCGAGAGGATGTAATTGTACCTCTGCCACCACCTCTTCCGGTACCTAAAAACAAAGAAGTTGAAGATCGTCCCCATGATAATCCACGAGTTGTAGTTCAGAGCCGTCGCTGGAGGCATACCAGCGGTGGCGCCAAGAAGGACCGGGAGATTGACAAGGGGAATCCACGACTGCTTGGGGAACGACTTGTGCAGCAACCACACCGCAACCGGACCCAGCAAGCCGCCAAGGAAGAACCAATTAAGGGCCCCATATACTCCTTCAGAGCCAAAGATCCTCTTCGGGCCTACTAAGCCCCAGATCACAGATGCATCGAAGAAGACACGGTCGCCAGGGCATGTCCAAGGGCTGTTCGCTGGGAGGAGGTTCTTGTGGCAAATGTTGTGGATGGAGTCGAGGAGCCACCATGCCACACCAAGGTTGATCGTACCAGCAATAATGGTTCCAATGAACTAAAACAGGTGAAAAGAAAAATACATGATTATTGGAATAGCTGTACTAATTTACAGGAAAGGCTGTCTCCATGGAAGCTGACTATTCATGCTCGGTTGGTACGAGGGATGGACGACATACCTGAACCAAAAACATTGACCTTGGAGGGATTTTCATGTAGTGGCCCAACTTGAAGTCACTAAGGAAAGATATTGCCTGAGCCATGCTCATGTAACCATAAGTCTTGAAACAGACATTGGCGATCGGATGTCCGGGCAATATCACTCCCATTATGTACTCCGTGATGATATTGAGCCCCGGAGTCTGCAAAAACAATAGAATAGGCATTAGGGACTCTTTGAACAGAGAGCAGCCCAGTCTGCTAAATCGATTAAATCATGGAAAACTAGATTATGGCTTTCACCTGATTCGTGGTGGCTGTTATAATGCTGATTGGAAGGGTGAAAATGAAGGCGAGAGCCGCCGCAAAGAGCAGACCCCACCACGGCATTTGGACATCCTTTTTAAGAACGGTACAGAGTATCAGAGAGACGATGATCGTCACTACAAGTAGCACGTGGAACCACCATTGCGGAATGTCTTTGTAGTTCCTCATCAGTTTCGTGTGAATATCCTCTTTTCCTTCCGAAGATGCTCGATAACGATCATATATCTCTCTAAACCGAAAATTCTTACAAGTCATTAAATCATGCTATAAAAAGAATTCCGATACAAGCAATTCATATCACACGTGGAAAGGAAAAACATCTACAAAAGCCAAGCTAATTACAACACACATTATCTATGGAAGAGGATTTTTACCTTCCATAGAACAGGGCCACATGAGAGAGGGTAGAAGCAATAGTTGCAAATCCAAAGCCATACGTGAGAGCGAAGAACATGCTCAAATGAATCCTCCCAAGCTTCGCGTACTCCACCTCATCCAGTTGAAAGTTCTTATTAACGATCAGCGTGATGTTATACTCTTGCCCTTGCGCCGTGAACAAATCCGACGAGAATATCGGGAACGTCTTGGCATTGTATGAGTTCAACCCCCAGTAGGCGATCGGTATGACAACATACATGATCAGTGCAAAGCCAACAAAGACATTCAGAATGGCAAAGAAGGGGCATATCAGTGGACTGAACAAGAAGGAAGCCACCGCTGACCAGTCCAAGGTGAGGGCTCCGACGCCGAGCCCGTTAAGGCCCGACCCGATCTGTTGCGCCATGACGGAGTTAGGGAAGGCCCAGCAAACCCACGAGATGCTCGACAGGGACTGAAACAAGTACCCCGGGACCAAGTACCACAGGAAGCTAATGACCATTGCAATCATAAAGAACTTGGCCCTTGAGACTTTGTATCCTGCCTTGTCTTCCTCCGTCTCCTTCTCGTGTAGCGTCCTGCAAATTTTTGCATATCATGAAAAGAGCTCTGTGAAATTGCATGGATTTTGGCAAATGTAACACACTCATCGGTGTGAAGCACCTTACCTGAAGAGGGAGATTTGAACGAGGGTGCTGGGCCACCACATATGCGCTGGCTCCACCACGTACTTCCTCAAGAGCCCGGCCCAACCGTACCCCAAAACCTGCCAAAATATATATGAAAAATTAGAAAATTTCAGTTTAGCAAATATGTTTGAAAACTTGAAAACAAAAAAGAAAGAAAAGAAATTACATTGTCCTACCTTTTGGAATCTTTCGAGTCTTTTGCATAAATAAAATAATCATAAATTTGAAAAAAAAAACTCTAAATATGATAGACTTGATCTATAATTTGATAGATATGATGACTCTTCCGAATCACATCTAACAAAAATCTATTGTGTATCCAAATTACTAAGAAAATAACTATCGCCAATTGAGATTCAAGAATAAATTCCCAAATTTTTACGAGACTCGCAATAAAAATCATGAAAATTATATTAATATTATAATTAGATTTCACGTCATTCATAAAGAGTTTTGTTCGGCATTGTCTAAACGGCGAAGAGAGAATTAAGGAACAAGAACCTGAGTAGTGATGATGAGAATCCAGGCGGCGCCGAAGGAGATGCCCCGCCCGTAGAACGCCTTGATGATGTTGACGATCCCGACGGCGTAGGCCGAGCCGCTACCGAAGGCGCAGCCGGCATTGGCGAAGATCGAGATCAGCACGTGTTCCTTCACGTTGAAGGGCCCCGGGTTGAGCGAGAACTCCCTGCTGCCGAGCCCCGGGAGGCGGAACTTGGCGGTCGGGAGGACCGAGGCCATGAGCCGTCCAAGCGGGAGGGTCGCCACCTGGACGGTGATCTGGGTTATGACGAGGGGCTCCCTCCGGTAGGAGAAGAACTGGTTGAGGAAGGAGAGGAGGGCGCAGGAGACGAGGCCCAGCGTCCACATCCGGAACGTCCATACCGGCAGGTTCGGGTCGTCGGTGTTGGGCACCGTCAGCCGGACCTCCTCCACCGGAGAGAGCTCCGACTCGTCGATGGGTGGATCCTCCGGTGGCAGCAGCTTGGCCGGCCCTTGTACATCCATCGCTGGTGCGAGTGTTGAAGAGAGGTTTTGTGTGGAGTGAGGAAGCGGAGCAAACTGAATCCTCTATATAAAGCCTTTTTAGCAAAGATAATAATAAAGAATTTCCCTTAAAACAATTTCTTTTCTTATCATTAAAAAAATTTGATACTAAATTCCAGGTGGAGTCCAAATTTGGAAAATGAAAAACTTTTCATTATTTTTTGTTAACAAGTTTGGTAAGCAATTACTTTTGGATGAGAATGAGAAATTTTAAGAAAGGTGATATCCTACGAAAGCAATAATTCTGTCCCAATTTCCCTTAATCATAGTCATCCTCATTAGCCTCGATTCTGATGCCCATGGGGATGCGGGTATATGGAGATCCCCTCTCCATATTAGGCAAATTCTACCCCGAAGGTATCGCCCAAAATTTTTAATGAAATTAATATTTCCTATAATAAGAATAGGAATCATATCGTATTAGATAAAAGGAGAAATGTTCAGTGGCGACTCCGGACAGGAAATATCACAAATAGACAAGAGAATCGGTAACTTCACTTAAAACAGAACTGAACATACACAAACTAATCAGAATTTAATCGACGGCAAAGTCTGAGAACGTAAACACTTCAAACGGAGTCAAACGTATGCAAACTATGTCAGAATTTAATCGACGATTAGCACTTCAAACAAACCAAACATACGCAAATTATGCCGAAATTTAATCGACGACAAAGTTTGAGAATGTAAAGATTAAAAGCGAACTTTAATCTACGACAAGTCACCCATAATATATAGCAAAGACACACACCCAAAATTTAATTGACCACACGAATATGGAAACTATAATTACTTTGTAGGAATTTAAAGTTAATTGAAAGGTAACATGTTTGTTGGTCCTACTCTTTCCTTACAAACGGTCATTATTTAGAAAAATATTTTTCAAATTATATTTTTCGTGAAATAAACATAGGCTTAGTTGCTTCTATTTTGGCAGAATTCGCGGAGAGAGCAATTCACAATGAGCTCCATTTTAGTTCTCAGTCTCTCTTCTATGCTTTGTCTTTGTGTGTTTTCTTCCCCTCTAAATTTTCATGCATGATAAAATCTAATTTGTAAAAGAACGATTGGACTAAATGGATTATGCATATCCACAAGCGTTCCACGATGTCTCCTCCAAATTTAGTGATGTGAGTTATCGGAAATTTGAAAATTATAATCGATCGTTCAGATCTCCACGACAGTTTATCTAAATCTGGTGATGCGCGTTATAGAAAATTCAAAAATTTTAATCTACACAACGTTCAAATTTAATGATGGGTATTACAGGAAATTTGAAAGTATCGATTCCCATTTGAAATTGATTCAATCTTACCAACAAAAGATTGGCGGTCAATTTGTCAGATGTCGATTTTGATCATTTTCTTAACGGAGATAGCTTACCATAGCCTCAGCCAGCTCACATATGATTTTGTACCATTTCATTGCTAGGTAACTATGCCAACCTCCTGTGGAAGGAAACTCCCGCAAAAGGCAAAGAGAATCACCAATTCTTATAAGAGAATCATCGATGTTCAGCATTTGAAGGCTGATGAATCAAACAAGAGACAATTACAATCCTTAATTTTGAACGTTTTTGTTTTGCATGCAAGAACATGTGCTCAAAAGTTGGACAATCCATGACCCATTACAACGATTAATTCCCAATTGGTTCATGGAAGGCCCCGGGATGTAATATCAACTAAATCATCGTCGAGAACTTCTCTTTTTGAATATGAAAAGCATATTATTCGGAGAAGTTTGATTCTCGTGTAAGAAAGTATTTTTATATGCATGTTTCTTTTTATGTATAAAAGTAGATCGAATATCTACCAATGGAATAATGTCTAATTTCTGCTTGTATAGGTTCAATACGAAAATGATTTTTGCCATCAAACGCCTTCATTAAATATGTAAATTGTTTTCTCACATAAGAATATAGATCTAATATCCACCAAAACAAGAAGGTCTAATAATTACCTTCATCTGTTCGCATTCCTCAACTCTATACCAAGCCACATGGCTAAAATAGTGGGAAAGTGGGCTTTTGCCACTAATTACCTCCATTGAATACAAAGGATTTTTTTTTCATATATAAAAAATAGATCTGATATATTTACCAAAAGAAAATGGTATAATTACTAATTGTATATGTTCTATATAAAAGCGGATCTTGCCATTAAGTATCTCCCATCAAATATGTAGCTTGCTTTTACATATAAAAATAGATATAATATTGAAGCACGGACAATAGAATCATGTTCAAAAAGTGGAACAAACAAAAAGGTTTAATTACAATTTGTGCAGGTTAGGTTCTCAGTCAGTCACTCTATCCAAGAGAAGCATATGGCCATTTCTGAGTTATTCTAAAGCCAGCATCCTTATATTTCTAATAGATTGTTATGCAAGGCTTTAAATATCTACATACCGTTGTAATTATGGTGGATTATTAGATAAATGAATGTGAGCAAAACGAAATGTATCTCTTCAGTTCATGTATCTCGTTAGTTTATGTATCCCATTAATTCATGTATCTCTTGGATTCGTGTATCTATTTAATTCATCTATCTCTCGAGTTTATGTATTTCTTGGATTTGGCCTTGCCCAAGCCAGATCTAGCAAGGGGAGCTCTCGTCGGGGCTTGCCCTCGTGTGGCCAGGCCTCGCCTGTGGCAGGTGACGGCGATCCTCGCCCAGGGAAGGCCAACTCGCCTTGCCATTGCCTGTGGCCGGGGATCGGTCACCGGAAAAAAGGAAAAGGAAAGGGCAAAAAGAAAAGAAAGACAAAAAGGAAAAAAATAGAAATAACAATAAAAAATAAAAAATATCAAAACATTAGTAAAAATTATCTACGTCAGCAAATGCTGTACCACATAAGCCAACCGATGTCCACGTCAGTAATATTGGGCCAAAATTAACCGGAAGAACTGAATTAGCACTACATCAAAATGTTTATAATTAAATTGGCACCATTAAAAGGTTAAGAACTAAATTGATTCAACTGAAATAGGTTTAGGATTTTTCTAACACTTTTCCCGTGCCGCAGTTGGTGTGTTCGATAATCCAAAAGCAAGAGTAGATTCTTCGATCTGGTGAATTCCTAGAGGATCCATTTGCGTCCTCGTTATCCATTAGCTCTGAACTCCCCAAAAATTCATATCCAAGTGTCTTTGCTTGGCCAAGCAAGTCTTCCAACAGTATGCGCATCCCCAAATTATTATTACCAGGACAGGACTGATCCTCCCTCATCAGTTTTTCCACATTCGACATGTCCATCCACCTCTCTGCTGCTCCATACATCCTCAATAATGATACGCAAGTCTCAGTGTCTCTTGGCTCTAGCTTGATTAACTGCTCGGCTGCATAAAGCCCTAATTCCGGATTTCCTTGAATTCTAGCTCCAGTAATTAAAGCCAACCAGATAAACTTATTCGGCTCATATTCCATTTTCTTGATTAAATCAAACGCCGCGCCTAACCTATCCGACATCACAAACATGTCAACCAGCAACTCAAAGTGGTCCATCACAGGCTTAATTCTATATTCCTTCTGCATCATCTCAAAGTAGGTCAGGGCCTCATCTACCATTAGAGTATGACCACAAGCCGCGAGGATGCCAATAAAAGTAGCGATAAGTACATTGGAAGTCCTAAAATTTGTTACAAAAATATAATTGAGTCCTAAAACTTTTAAAAGCTGCAATTAAGTCCTAAAACTTATCACAAAGTGCAGTTGAGTCCTAAAACTTTCAAAAAGTGTAATCAACAGAAGAACTTGTTTGGATCAATTTGACAAGTTTTAGGACTCAATTGCATTTTTTGAAAGTTTTAGGACTCGATTGTATTTTCATGGCAAATGTTAGAAGTATGAAGGGTAAAGTGGTCTTTAGGACCTTTAAGGTTTATTTTGATGTATATATATTGAACTCTACTGAATAATACAATAATTAATTTTTCCTCTCACATGGTATTAGAGTTTAAGTTACCAACAAGTCTAGACCCAACTGCCACGTGAGAAAGATAGGGGTTGTCGTTGCTCGGACCCATAGCCTAATGTGTGAAGAGGAGATCATTGGGGTTATTCCATATCGGTTATGGAATGGGTTGTTAGTCAGTTTACAAGTATGAGGGAAAGTCTCACCTTTGAACTAGCTTTTGGTAAGAGATGCCCAAAACCACCCGAACAAGTTTGACAGAGAATATGATAAAATGTGATTAAAGAGATAGCAGGAAAATAAATAGATTGCAGAGGTGAGAAATGTGAAAGAGTAGTTTTTAGTATTGATCCTTTCCTGCCTTACACTATTTTACAAAGTGAGTCTCTTTATATATACACTTCAAGAGATATTCATACTTGTGCTGAAGATGAGGAAAAGATCGTATCCTGTGCTGAAGATGAGGACAAAATCAAGATCATATCTTGTTTTGATATATACACTTCAAGAAATATTCATCTTGTGCTGAAGATGGGGAAAAGATCAATGTCATATCTTGTTAGGAAAAGATTTTAGGACTTGATTGCACTTTTTTGAAAGTGTTAGGACTGATTATACTTTCGTGATAAGTTTTAAGACTTCTAGCATACTTATCTCATAAAATGAATTTTGATTGGGTCTGACACCCACAAGTCTCATGTCCTCAAAGGGTTGCCGGGCTTGCTGAGTTTTACCGTGAAGGGGCAAAATTTGTGATCATGGTATGGTAGTCCATGATGTCAAAGTTCTGGTAGACATCTCCACAAAAGCTTTACTCGCTCTTCTAATGCTCCCACATTTACTGCACATGTTAACCAGGGCAGTTCCCATCGTCACATCTGATAAAAACCCGGTTTTGATAGCAGCCTGCGCTTGAATCTGCTCCCCTTGCTCTAGTTCTACCAATTTACTGAATAAAGTCAAGACACATGAAAACGTGAAAAGATCAGGCTTCAGGCCAGAGCGGATCATCCTCAAAAAGATCTCCAGTGCTCTTGTCCCACCTTAAAGGAAAGCACGGTATTCATCCATTTCTCGCATCTTATAATTTTCGTTTCGTATATTACTAAGAGCGGTCCTCACTTTAGTGCTAAAAAGTTTTCGCCTGCTCATTAAAGTGATCCGAAAAAAATTTGGCACTAAAGTGAGCGCCGTACACAAGTTTTGGCACGTCTAGTGTTCTTTCCCCGAAGTCTTCTTTATTTTTTTCAATTTTGCATGCGCCGACAATCTGAAGGTTGATCCGTGGAAGCCTAACTTGACCCTCTCTATCTGTCTCAAAGTATGAGAGGATGAATCAGATCAGGAGATGATGGCAGATTCTTCGTGAACTAAAGTAGAATAGTACTACTGCTCAATGGTTCAAGTGTGTTAAATAGCTTGCAATGATTGGATTCTCTTCAACGCGACACATTTCGTCGATGTACATTCCGAAACAAACGAAATTGTTGTCGGCAAAAAACTTATAGTACTTGAATCAAGAGCACGGACTTTCGGGAAGAGATGATCTATGTTACGATTACAAAGAACAGTTGACTTCATCTGTGCCGGCCTTCCTAATACAGTTCCAAGCACCAGGTCTCAGGAGCATACCAGAAGGAAAAAAAACAAAAGCAGTAGTGCTACCATGCCATTTGACGAAATCATTGATCAAATGCAAACCCAGAGATTGCGAATAACAGCTTGAATTGCAATGTACTTGGTACCATTCCATCAGATATATTCCTCTTACGAGCAACTGAACGAAGATTAAGATTGTAAATGAGTATGGAAGTCTTTCTACTTCAAAACCGTATTAGGTCTGCAGTTGCAGATGACATGAAAAATGAGTTTTTTTTTATTTGGTGATCGTACCTATCTAAGATCACAAGCTAGTAGCCACGAAGTTACCAAAATGCGAACTATAAAAGTGCAATTTACGTGCAATATACAAGTGTCCTACAACGCGCATCGCTAGATTTGGGAGAGACGTCGTGGAGATTAGGTCGACCGATTAAATATTTTTGAATTTCCCATCACACACATCGCTAGATTCGGACGAGACGTCGTGGAGACCCGATACACCTGATGGAATGCTTGAAGATGCATCAATCCATCTAAGTCCATTCCTTCTTTCTGTCTCATGTACAAATTAGATTTCATTGTGCATGAAAGTTCATAAGGGGAAGAAAACACGCGGAGACAAAGCATGGAATAGGGATTGAGAAGTAGAGCGAGGCAGATGGTAGTCAACTCCCTCCCCGGAATCCGCTAAAACACAAACGACCAAGAGCAAAGTCATCCTCGTCCAGCCTGCTGCTTTCTGTTACAATATAGTAATTGCTTTCTGTTACAATATAGTAATTGCCAAATAAAAAAAACATATAAATGCTCTTTAATCTAATTTCGTCGTCACATCAACTTAGGAGACTCATCTTCTCTAGTGAATGGATCCGCATCAATAAAAGCCAAGACAAGGACCAATCAAAATTTCTTTATGTTTCATTATTTTTGTCGAAATTGGGCTAATGGAGCGAAGTTCATGGTATTCATCTCGTTGAGTTGCTCCCAAACAAGAAATTTCTCCGCCAACACCAAAAGAATGGTCCCGATTACAACGCCGTGCCCCAAAATGCAGAAGAAATCTGTCACTTTCGATAGTAGCGGCTAGCCTGGCACGACTCATTTGTTTGCTGAGAATGCAAGTACCATGGTCACCCTTTGATGTCTCCGGTGAGTGGTGACGTGAAATGTTAGGAAATGAAAATGGGAAATCTCCATACCCACATCCCCATGGGCATCGAGGAGAATCAAATGACAAATGAGGCTCACGATGATGGTAATGACTATGTTAAGCGAAATTAGGACAGAATTATGGCTTTTCTTAGGATTCCACCTTCCTCAAAATTTCTCATTCTCAAACCAAATCACTGCTTACCTAACTTATTCGGAAAAAAATAAGACTGTGTGGACTCCACGTGGAATTTAGTATTAAGTTTTTTAATGATGAAAAAAGTATGGTTAAAAGGGAATGTTTTTCTTTTATTTTCTTTGCTAGCAAGGCTTTATAAAGCCGATTCAGTTGCTCTACTTTCTCACTCCGCAAACGACCCTCTCTTCAACAACACTAGCACCAAAATATGGGGACTGCGATGGATGTCCAAGGGCCGCCCAAGCTGCCACCGGAGGACCCACCCGTCGACATGTCGGAGCTCTCGCCGGTGGAGGAGGTCCGGCTGACGGTGCCCATCACGGATGACCCGAACCTGCCAGTATGGACGTTCAGGATGTGGACGCTCGGCCTCTTCTCCTGCGCCCTCCTCTCCTTCCTCAACCAGTTCTTCTCCTACCGGAGGGAGCCCCTCATCATAACCCAGATCACCGTCCAGGTGGCGACCCTCCCGCTCGGGCGGCTCATGGCCTCCGTCCTCCCGACCGCCAAGTTCCACCTCCCGGGGCTCGGCGGCAGGGAGTTCTCCCTCAACCCGGGGCCCTTCAACGTGAAGGAACACGTGCTGATCTCGATCTTTGCCAATGCCGGGAGCGCCTTCGGCGGCGGCACAGCCTACGCCGTCGGGATCGTCAACATCATCAAGGCGTTCTACGGGCGGGGCATCTCCTTCGGCGCCGCCTGGATTCTCATCATAACGACTCAGGTTCTTGTTCTTTAATTCTCTCTTCGTCCAAAAACAATGCTGAACAAAACTTTTCATAAATGACGTGGAAACCAATTATAATATTAATATAATTTTCATGATATTTAATTGCGAGTCCCGTAAAACTTTGGGAATTTAATCGTGAATCTTTTTTTTTTTTTGAATTTTCAAGTTTTCAAACATATTTGCTAAACTGAAATTTTCTAATATTTCATATTTTGGCAGGTTTTGGGGTACGGTTGGGCCGGGCTTTTGAGGAAGTACGTGGTGGAGCCGGCGCATATGTGGTGGCCCAGCACCCTCGTTCAAATCTCCCTCTTCAGGTAATGAGCTTCACACCGATGAGTGTGTTACATTTGCCAAAATCCATACAATTTCAAAGAGCTCTTTTCATGATATGCAAAAATTTGCAGGACGCTACACGAGAAGGAGACGGAGGAAGACAAGGCAGGATACAAAGTCTCGAGGGCCAAGTTCTTTGTGATTGCAATGGTCTTTAGCTTCTTGTGGTACTTGGTCCCGGGGTACCTGTTCCAGTCCCTGTCGAGCATCTCGTGGGTTTGCTGGGCCTTCCCTAACTCCGTCACGGCACAACAGATCGGGTCGGGCCTTAACGGGCTCGGCGTCGGAGCCCTCACTTTGGACTGGACAGCAGTGGCTTCCTTCTTGTTCAGTCCACTGATATGCCCCTTCTTTGCCATAGTGAACGTCTTTGTTGGCTTTGCACTGATAGTGTATGTTGTCATACCGATCGCCTACTGGCGGTTGAACTCGTACAACGCCAAGACGTTCCCGATATTCTCGTCGGATTTGTTCACCGCACAAGGCCAAGAGTATAACATCTCGCTGATCGTTAATAAGAAATTTCAATTAGATGAGGCAGAGTACGCGCAGCTAGGGAGGATTCATTTGAGCATGTTCTTCGCGCTCACATATGGCTTTGGATTCGCAACTATTGCTTCGACCCTCTCTCATGTGGCCCTGTTCTATGGAAGGTAAAAATCCTCTTCCATAGATAATGTATGCTGTAATTAGCTTGGCTTTTGTAGATGTTTTTCCTTTCCACGTGTGGTATGAATTGCTTGTATCGGAATTCTTTTTTATAGCATGATTTAATGACTTGTAAGTATTTTCGGTTTAGAGAGATATATGATCGTTATCGAGCATCTTCGGAAGGAAAAGAGGATATTCACACGAAACTGATGAGGAACTACAAAGACATTCCGCAATGGTGGTTCCACGTGCTACTCGCAGCGACGATCATCGTCTCTCTGATACTTTGTACCCTTCTTAAAAAGGATGTCCAAATGCCGTGGTGGGGTCTGCTCTTTGCGGCTGCTCTCGCCTTCATTTTCACCCTTCCAATCAGCATTATAACAGCCACCACGAATCAGGTGAAAGCCTTGATCTAGTTTTCCATGATCTAATCGATTTAGCAGACTGAGTTACTCTCTGTTCAAAGAGTCCCTGATGCCTATTCTATTGTTTTTGCAGACTCCGGGGCTCAATATCATCACGGAGTACGTAATGGGAGTGATATTGCCCGGACATCCGATCGCCAATGTCTGCTTCAAGACCTATGGTTACATGAGCATGGCTCAGGCAATATCCTTCCTTAGTGACTTCAAGTTGGGCCACTACATGAAAATCCCTCCAAGGTCAATGTTTTTGGTTCAGGTATGTCGTCCATCCCTCGTACCAACCGAGCATGAGTAGTCAGCTTCCATGGAGACAGCCTTTCCTGTAAATTAGTACAGCAATTCCAATAATCATGTATTTTTCTTTTCGTGTGTTCTAGTTCATTGGAACCATTATTGCTGGTACGATCAACCTTGGCGTGGCATGGTGGCTCCTCGACTCCATCCACAACATTTGCCACAAGAACCTCCTCCCAGCGAACAGCCCTTGGACATGCCCGGGCGACCGTGTCTTCTTCGACGCATCTGTGATCTGGGGCTTGGTGGGTCCAAAGAGGATCTTTGGCTCCGAAGGGAACTATGGGGCCCTTAATTGGTTCTTCCTTGGCGGCTTGCTGGGTCCAGTTGTGGTGTGGTTGCTGCACAAGTCGTTCCCCAAGCAGTCATGGATTTCCCTCATCAATCTCCCGGTCCTTCTTGGCGCCACCGCTGCTATGCCTCCCGCGACGGCTCTGAACTACAACTCGTGGATTCTAGTGGGGACGATCTTCAACTTCTTCGTTTTCAGGTACCGGAAAATATGGTGGCAGAGATACAATTACATCCTCTCGGCTGCCCTAGATGCCGGTGTCGCGTTCATGGCCGTTTTCATTTACTTCGCCTTCGGGATAGAGGACCGGAACCTGCACTGGTGGGGCTCCAACCCTGATGTCGATCCTGAGCACTGTGGGCTCGCGACCTGCCCGACAGCGAAGGGTATTTCTGTTGATGGTTGCCCCGTCTTTTGACGACTTGTTCTCTCAAATAGAACAACGAATGTCCTTTAGTTGGATTAAGTTGCGTGCTTTCTTTTCATTAACCAAGCGCTCGTAGTAAACTGATACAACACAAAGCATGATCCAACCGGTCCATGTTTGATTGAAGCCCCTTTTTGACAAGACTAGTTCCAAAACTTCACACCTCTTCCAAAACATTACGATAATACCTCGATTATAAATTTCCCAAAACATCCGATGTGCTGAAGTAACTATTAATTAGGTAAAGAAAGATATATGTATGCTCTATCTAGCGTTATTGATGAATACAGCTGTGAATATACAAACTCAATTAATATTTCTTATGAGAGCATTTCCTCGGAAGGACCAATGAAGGCATGATACTGGGCGAAAAAAAAAGATAGGTTAATATATGCACATAAGTTGCACGTTTATTGCACGTATATTGCACGAACAGTATTGCATGGTGCAATGTTCGTGCAATATACGTGCAATCTTGAATAATCAACAAAATTATAAAATAAAATCTCCAATTATCTCTAATATTTCTTTTGGTAAATTTATTAGATCTATTTTTTTATGTGAAAAGAACCCGTTATATTCAATGGAGGTAATTAGCGGCAAAAGCCCCATTTGCCACTATCTTGGCCATATGACTTGAGAATAATTATTTGGACTGATTTGGAGATCCATCCAATAGAGAAATTAGATTAAAAAGCATTTATGTTGTTTTTTTTTAATTTGGCAATTACTATATTGTAACAGAAAGCAGGGCTAGACTAGGGTGATTTTGCTCTTAGTTGCTTCTGTTTCGGCAGAATAGGAGTTGACTACAATCAGTCCCGCGCTACTTCTCAGTCCCTATTCCATGGGGGTAAAAACAGCATTGGTGCCAAAAGTTATGTACGGAGGCCACTTTGGTGCCAAAAGTTTCATTTGGATCACTTTAGTGCCAAAAAATTTAAAAAACGATCTTTTAAGTGCCGATTCCGATCTGATTGGTCGGAAATCTGACATGGCAATTTTTTATTAGTATTTGAAGCCGACGTGGCTCGCCGGAGAGTACAGTCAGCGTGCAAACAATAAAACGACGCCGCTTTATTCACCATACCTACACGGCGCCGTTTTATTTAGCTTCTTCTCCCCAAAATAAGAACCCTAATCCCCAAATTGAAAGATGGAGGGCGGAAGCTCAGCAGCGGCTCACATTCGGGATACCTAACCCGCGAAAAGCAGAACCTTCAATCCCCAATTATCAACTTGCGCTTGCAGATGGAGGGCGGAAGCTTCAGCAGCGGCTCACATTCGATTAAAAAAAGAGAATTAGATGGTGAGTGTTACTGTTTTTGTGGGTTACCGAGTCCGAGAAGAACATCTTGGACTCAGTTAAATCCCGGGAGAAGATTCCATGGATGCGGTAGGTATAGAGAAGGCTCAAAGTGCAAATATTTCAAATGGGTTGATGACAAATTCTCCTGTCGAACCACAGAAGTGATCTTGCAGCTACTTGAAGGACGACATCAACCTCAACCTACATTAATGGACGAGTTAGATGATGTTGACTCAATGCAAGCTCAAATGAAGGGTTTAACATCTTTAATATTGACCATTTGAAGAGGGAAGTTTCAAGGCTGAAAATTGAAAGAAATTATTATCGAGCATTGATTGTGTTGTTGTTCTCTTGTGTAGTATATTCAAATTTGAAGTGAGTAATGAGAAGAAGTTTGTATGTCTACCATAGTCGAAGATGTGGAATATTTACTTGTATTGGGTCATTTGTAAGTAAAGTGTGTTACTGGTTTGCTGCAAATTGTATGGAACAAAAGGTTTTGTTCCAATCTATGGTGGAAATGGAAGGTTGGAGTTGGAATTCATTGGTTGTGAGCACTTCAAATTTTTTTTGCTTGGTTCTGTATTGTATATATTGGTTTGCTTGGTTTTTGCATCAGATGTAATGGTTTGCTGCAACCATTACTACAAACCATGAAGAAATTAAGGGGTGGTGACAATTCACGAGTAACTATTTCAGTGTCATAAGTTGTAAATAGTGATCGTTTCAGTGCCAAGTTTTTCTGAAAGTGATCATTTTAGTGTCAATCGCGATGAAAAAGTGATCACTCGTGTTGCAGGAGTTTAAAAAAAAGAACAAGTCAGTTTCAACTATGTTTCCATTGGCTCGCACCAGTCGTGGTGCATGTTGTTGCACTAGTTAAGTTGCTGGTGCATCTTGTTCTTGTACCAGCTCATACAAGTGTTGGTGGAAGAAGACACACCAGCACCCAGAGTTGCACCGAGAGCTGTGTTGGTCCAACAGGATGCATCAACAGCCACAATTGCACTAGTGCTGTGCTAGTGCATCTTGTTCTTACACCAGTACTTGTATTTGCTAGTGCAGGAAGATGCAACACCCACAACTTCAACCAGCAACAATAATCAACCAACAACTTCCAAAAACAACATCAGCCTCATAACAAGGTGCAAGACAAGAAAATAACAAAAACGTTGTTGCCATTGACATTGCTTGGTTCTTTACAAAAATAAACATGTCCATAAAAAACATCAGCCCCCAATCAGTCCACGATCCCCTCCCACCTAATATGTCAAAGCGAACACATAACAACAATGGCAGCAATCCCCATCAGTAAAGATACCATGTCCAACACCCTCCCATTAGTCAATATGCACAACACCCTCGGCTCCTGTTCCTTTTGCACTTTTGAATTGATTCATAATTCGGGCACTCTTTCGAACTGGACACGTAGGTTCATTAACTGGCATTTCTGTCACATTCTTCTTAGCATCAACAATTTTTTTTGTAGCACGTGTCATGTGTGGGGACCTCTCCGTAGGAACATTGGTCCCATGATCAGTCGATTGAGAAGGAACTAGTACTGATTCTGTTGGTTGAGATGGAACTGGTGCAACTTTATTTGTTGGTTTTGAAGCTGTACTCACTGTCTTCTTCTTCTTCTTTGTGCTCTTCTTTGGCTGCGCCCTTGACTCTTGAGTTGGCCCACCTTGAGAGATAAGCACCTCCGAACTTCTTCCAGGCTACAAGAACATAATTATATTGTTAACCAAATGAATTGAAATACCATAAATTAAATACATGAGTCCTACAAATCTTACATTGAAAATAGTCATTCCAGTACGTTCATCTATGTAAATCCCATAACCATATTGCCTTATTCTTTTTCCAAGAACCCCTCTTGTTCGTTGTGGTGCATCACTTTGAGCAACTTATGGGGAAGCAATTTGTGCAACTTGTGGGGGAGCAACCTGTGGAGCTCCCTGTCCTTGTGCAACTTGTACAGTTGGTCGTCTTCTCACCTGAGAAACACATAACAAAATTAAACTCAGCCCATAAAAGACAAACACAACAATGTATAGCTTCTTGGATATTTTTTCCTCGTTTGTTCGACGGTGGACTCGGTTGTTGTTGTTGCTTTGTCCTGCTGTACTTGTCCCCGCACTTGAGCCTACAACAGGGCCTTTTGTTGGCCCTTCAGTAGGCCCAAGAGCAACCTCTTCAGTAGGTGTTGTTCTTGGCCCACGATCAGCTTTTGCAACAACTTCTTGTTCACGTTGCCTTTTCAACTGACAACCTTTCTTATTGTGCCCTTCCTTGTGGCAATAGGAGCATTTCATCTTCACCCCGGTCCTACTCATCCTCTGACTTGATGCCTCTCCCTCCTGTATTCTTCGTTTTTTCTTTGGCCTTCCTATTTGCTTCTTTAGTGGCAAAGGTAGAGGGCCTTCATGATTTGTTGGCTTCCAAAATTTGCTACTTCGGATAGGCTGCATCATGAATTGATACGAATTAAGGTATGAGCTTTTTTTGTACCAATCATGTAGGTAATCCTGTGGCCTTTCTTGCTTCATCAAAATGGCACAAATAGCATGGGGACAAGTAATTCCACTTCGTTCCCAGGCTCGGCATGAACACTTTCTTCTATCTAGGTTGACCACATACTTATCATTATTGTGAATGATCTCATATCCATTTTCTCCATTCCAAACCGGATGGCAGAACCTACTAGCAGCAACGTTCGCATCCAATTTCTTTACAATTCTAGGACCGCATTCTCTACTCCACTTGGTAGCCTCATCTCTTTGCATGTGCAGTCTGGTCATGACCATAACACGAATATCATCAAGTATGCTGATGATTGGCTTGCACCTGGCCTCTAAAATTCTGCCATTGAAAGCTTCACTGAGGTTGTTGTCAATTATATCACATTTAAATTCTTCGCTGAAGAAGGCCCGACACCAATGCTTAGCTTCTGTCTGGAACAGTGCATCAAAGCCTTCCTTTGTCAGCTGCAACAATCCCTGTTTGGCTAATATGAAGTCAGCCATGTTGGTACTCTTCGCTATTTGCCAAAACTGCTTCTGCAGTATATCTCCTTTGTAGATCTTTGCCCAATTTGCATATATGTGTCTCGCACACATTCTATGCTCAGCATATGGCATCAACTCAACCAATGCAGGAACAAGTCCCTACAAAAATTCAAATCAACAAATACAAGTCAGAAAATACTCAAGTAATTAATATTAAAAGGGAATTAATTGACAATGGTATTACCTTCTGTTGGTCGCTCATGAATGCCCATCCTCCCCCATCGTTTATGTCAAGATCAACCATTAAATTCTTGAGGAACCAGGACCAAGTATCCTTGTTCTCAATCTTGACAACTACCCAAGCTATCGGAAACATTTGATTGTTGGCATCTCTCCCCACAGCAGCCAACAACTCCCCCTTGCATATACCCTTAAAGAAACATCCATCCAATCCTACAACTCTTCTACAACCAGCCAAAAAGCCTCGTTTGCATGCATCAAAACAAACATAAAATCTATCAAACCTAGGCCCACAATCAGGCAGTGGCCTCTCTACAATCTCAGCATATACCCTACTAGATGGGTTTTGAACCACGCATTCGCGGGCATAATCCCATACCTGCGCATATTCTTCCTTGTACCGAGCCATCACAATTTGCATCACCCTCTGCTTAGCTCTCTTGCACTGATTCCTCGACACATTAACTCCTACCTCCTCCTTCACTAACTGCTTAAACTGAGGGCATTTAATCTCGGGCATTGCTTTGATTGTATTAAAAAAATGTTTTGCCAATCACACACTTGTTACCCTTTTGTTATCAAAATGAATTGAACAAGTATGTTCCTCCTGGAAGGACCTAATCTGAAATGACCCCTTCCTACTCACAGCGCCGTACAGCTTCCAATGACAATTGGGTTGTGAGCACTTAGCTCTCACAAATTCCTTCGTATTTCTAATGAATTCTACGCTCATCTGTTCAACAATAGAACTCTCCACAATAGCTTCTTTTAATTGTTTTGCATTATCAAATTTCATGCCGACACACAAAACAGGTTTATCGACATTTGGATCATAGCAAGGGTACTTACTTTTCCTTCGACGAACAGGTTCTTCATTATCATTCTCCGAACCAGCCGTTTCATTGCCGCAACTTGCTGTATCTTCACTTCCATTACCTCCAGCTGGAACTCCATCCAACTCAAGCCTTTCTCCTAAAGCTGGGAGTTTTTTTCTGAAAAATTCCCTTTGTTTTTGTCTTGATTGTTGGAGTTCATCATCATCTTCATCACTTAGGAAATTGACAATTGGCAAAGCTTCATCTTCTGACACACTATATTGAGCAACTTCCCATTCTAATCCAACTAAGTCTTCATCAGCGACAGCTTCAACTGAGACTTCACTCACATTTCTATCAAAATCTGTCTCCCTCTCCTCCCTCACTTGACTCTCATGTTGCCCTCCATCTAACGTAGACTCATCCCCAACCTGATTACTATCATTTCCATCATCCTCATCAGCCTCATCATCACTATAATATTCAACATAGACCTTAGCTTCATCGCCGTGAAGATAATGGTAAATGATATCCTTAATACCATTATCGTCACTAAAAAATCTCAAACCATCCTTCAATTCCTTCCCAGGAACACAATAGTGCAATTTTTGCACTTTGCATAAAAAAAAATACAACAAATTCATCACAAAATCAATATATGATGGCTTCCCAACATTGATGTAAATAGTACCTTCGTTCCCACCACAAATTCCCAGTCGTCAATGCCAATAACAAACTCTCCACCATAGCAAACAATGACGCCTACATGATTCCCTTCCATTTTAATGCTGCACCCAAAGAATAAAAATAAAAAGTCATTCATTGGGACCACATAGCAGAATCATCAACAACTTTACATTTAATTAATTAAACAATTATCGAAAGAAACAAAGGAAGCCGATTTATTCAATTGATTAAACAACGTAATGTCCCCAACACCCATTTTTCAATTCGACCCCATTCGGTCCTCACAGAAACACTAACTAACTAAATAAAATCGGGTCCCCACCACTGTCCCCAGCACTCCAACCAGTTTCCCTCTACGTTGAGCCCTCATTTTCCCCTCCACGCCCTATTTTTCAATTCAGTCACATTCGGTCCCCACAATTTTGCCCTCCCCACAAAAGTGATTAAACAAAAGTGAGGTCCCCACCATTTTTCCCTCCCCATAAAAGCAATCCAAGCCGAGCCCTCATTTTGCCCTCCGTGCCCCAATTTGCTTGTCGGAACCCTAAATTCTCCACCCAATTGACCCACGACGAGAACATAACAAACCTGAGTGAAGCGGCTGAGCGACGGTGGGCCAGCAAACAATGGTGCAGCTACGACGACGGCGGTGGACGACGGCCGAGCGACGGAAGGCGATCGAGGGAGCTATGTCGAGCGAGGGAGAACTCAAGATCTGAACCCTAATTTTAGTCCCCCTTCTTTAGCGACGTCGTTTTTTAAACGCATTCCACGTAGGAAAATGAAGCGACGTTGTTCTTGTGGAGGATGGAAAACGACGTCGTTTATGCCATTCCACATGGACTGCGATTTAAAATATTTGCCACGTCAACTTATTTTTCTTTAATATAAATGCCACGTATTTTTTTTGCCGGAATCTCTCGCCGTTGGCACCAAAATGATCATTTTTCCTCCGATTTGGCACTAAAGTGATCCAAATGGAACTTTTGGCACCAAAGTGGTCTCCGTACACAACTTTTGGCACCAATGCTGTTCTTACCCCCTATTCCATACTTTGTCTCCGTGTGTTTTCTTTCCCCTCTAAACTTACATGCCCGATGAAATCTTAATTTGTACATGAGATAGAAAGAAGGATTGGACTAGATGGATCGAGGCATCTTCAAGCATTCCATTGGGCATATCGAGTTTCCACGATGACTCATCCAAATATAGCAATGCGCATTACTGGGAACTCGAAATTTTTATCGGTCAATCTTTGTATTCAATGAAGGTAATTAGTAGTGGCAAAGGTTTTGCCACTATCTTGGCCGTATGGCTTGTGATAGAGTCGATGAATGAGAACCCATGAAATTAGTAATTAGACCTTCTTCTTTTGGTGGATAATAAGTCCATTTTTATGTGTGAAAACATACACATATAATGGAGGATTTTAATGGCAAAAACCATTTTCGTATTGAACCTATACAATTAGACATTAGACCTTTTTTTTCTTTTAATAGATGTCCAATCTATTTTTATATGTAAAAAGACACATGCATACAAAAATACTTTCGAACACAAGAATCAATATTCTTCGAATAAAATGCTTTCTTATATTCAAAAAGGAGAGGTTCTCAACAAAAATTTAGTCGATATTACATCCCGGGGCTTTCTATGGTCCAATTGGGAATTAATCCCTCAATTGTAATGGGTCGTAAATTCATCGTAACTCTTGTACATATTGTTCTCGCATGCCGGAAAAAAAAGTTTGTAATTAAGGATTGTAATTGCCTCTTATTTGATTCATCATCCATCAGATTTTGAACATCAGGGATTCTCTTTTGCCAAGAGGTTTCTTTCACACGAGGCGGGCATAGTCACTTAGGGCGCGCATAGAATCCATTCTGGAGTAAAAATTCTGCTCCAGAATGCATTTCGAAATAGAAATGTGTTTGTTAAAAAATTTCCGGAATGCATTCTGGAGCAATTTTTGCATTCTGGAATAAAAATGCATTTGTTAAGGGCGCGAATGGTAACCATTCTGCTCCAGAAATCAAATTCTTGCCAGAAATTGATTTCCGGAATTCTTGCCAGAAATTGATTTTTGGAGGAGAAATCTGTTTGATAAAACATGACTAATTCTGTTTCAAAAATTGATTTCTGGAACAGAAATCTATTTTGATTTGTTGATTTTTTTTGCACCTAAAAAAATTTAAATTTCACTCAAAGTGGGTGGTCACAGGTATTCTAAGCCATTTTGTGAAGTTTTAAAATTTTTTATTTTTTTATTTTTTTGGGCACCTCAAAAAAAATAAATTTCACTCAAAGTGGGTGCCCAAAGGTATTCTAAGCCATTTTGTGAAGTTTTGAAATTTTTGATTTTTTGATTTTTTTGGGCACCTCAAAAAAATTAAATTTCACTCAAAGTGGGTGCCCAAAGTATTCTAAGCCATTTTGTGAAGTTTTGAAATTTTTTATTTTTTGATTTTTTTGGGCACCTCAAAAAAATTAAATTTCACTCAAAGTGGATACCCAAAGGTATTCTAAGCCATTCTGTAAAGTTTTAAAATTTTTATTTTTTTATATTTTTTGAAAAAATTTCACCAAATTTCCTATTTTCCCGAAATCTGACTTTTTTTTATTTTTTGGAAATTTTTATGAAATTTTCTGGAATTTTTCAATTTTTATGCATTTTCTAAAAACAAAATTAGTGAGATCTCAAAATGTGTTGTAAAGGCCACGAAAAAGAGAGAAAATAGGAAGAATGCACTCTAGAAGAGAGAAGCTACAAAAAGTAGCTTCTCTTTTTCTTGCCCAAAATTCATTCTGGAATCAAAAATGCATTCTGGAATCAAATATTTTTAGAGCGCGCATGGAATCCATTCTGGAGTAGAAATTCTGCTCCAGAATGCATTTCGAAACAGAAATGGGTTTGTTAAAAAATTTCCGGAATGCATTCTAGAGCAATTTTTGCATTCTGGAATAAAAATGTGTTTGTTAAGGGCGCGAATGGTAACCATTCTGCTCCAGAAATCAAATTCTTGCCAGAAATTGATTTACGGAATTCTTGCCAGAAATTGATTTTTGGAGGAGAAATCTGTTTGATAAAACATGACTAATTCTGCTCCAGAAATTTATTTTTATTTTTTTATATTTTTGGGCACCTCAAAAAAAAAATTTCACTCAAAGTGAGTGCCCAAAGGTATTCTAAGCCATTTTGTGAAGTTTTAAAATTTTTGATTTTTTGATTTTTTTGGGCACCTCAAAAAAATTAAATTTCACTCAAAGTGGATGACCAAAAGTATTCTAAGCTATTTTGTGAAGTTTTGAAATTTTTGATTTTTTGATTTTTTTGGGCACCTCAAAAAAATTAAATTTCACTCAAAGTGGGTGCCCAAAAGTATTCTAAGCCATTTTGTGAAGTTTTGAAATTTTTGATTTTTTTATATTTTTTGAAAAAAATTCACCAAATTTCCTATTTTCCCGAAATCTGACTTTTTTTATTTTCTGGAAATTTTTATGAATTTTTCTGGAATTTTTCAATTTTTATGCATTTTCTGAAAAAAAAAATTAGTGAGAAAAAGAGAAAAAATAGGGAGAATGCATTCTGGAAGAGAGAAGCTATAAAAAGTAGCTTCTCTTTTTATTGCCCAAAACTCATTCTGGAATCAAGAATGCAATCTGAAATCAAGTATTTTAACAAACGCATTTTTATTTCAGAATGCAAAAATTGCTCCAGAATGCATTCCGGAAATTTTTTAACAAACACATTTCTGTTCCGGAATGCATTATGGAGTAGAATTTCTACTCCAGAATGGATTCCATGTGCGCCCTAAAAATACTTGATTCCAAAATGCATTCTTGATTCTAGAATGCATTTTTTATTTCAGAATGAGTTTTGAGCAAGAAAAAGAGAAGCTACTTTTTGTAGCTTCTCTCTTCCAGAATGCATTCTCCCTATTTTCTCTCTTTTTCGTGGCCTTTACAACACATTTTGAGATCTCACTAATTTTTTTTTCATAAAATGCATAAAAATTGAAAAATTCCAGAAAAATTCATAAAAATTTCCAAAAAATAAAAAAAAGTCAGATTTCGAGAAAATAGGAAATTTGGTGAATTTTTTTCAAAAAATATAAAAAAATAAAAAATTTCAAAACTTCACAGAATGGTTGAGAACACCTTTGGGCACTCACTTTGAGTGAAATTTAATTTTTTTGAGGTGCCCAAAAAATCAAAAATTTCAAAACTTTACAAAATGGCTTAGAATACCTTTGGGCACCCACTTTGAGTGAAATTTAATTTTTTTGAGGTGCCCAAAAAAAATCAAAAAATCAAAAATTTCAAAACTTCACAAAATGGCTTAGAATACCTTTGGGCACCCACTTTGAGTGAAATTTATTTTTTTTGAGGTGCCCAAAAAAATAAAAATAGATTTATGTTCCAGAAATCAATTTCTGGAGCAGAATTAGTCATATTTTATCAAACAGATTTCTCCTCCAAAAATCAATTTCTTGCAAGAATTTGATTTCTGGAGCAGAATGGTTACCATTCGCGCCCTTAACAAACGCATTTTTATTCTAGAATGCAAAAATTGCTCCAGAATGCATTCCAGAAATTTTTTAACAAACGCATTTCTGTTCCGGAATGCATTTTGGAGCAGAATTTCTACTCCAGAATAGATTCCATGCGCGCCCTAAAAATACTTGATTCCAGAATGCATTCTTGATTCCAGAATGTATTTTTGATTCCAGAATGAGTTTTGGCCAAGAAAAAGAGAAGCTACAAAGTAGCTTCTCTCTTCCAGAATGCATTCTCTCTATTTTCTCTCTTTTTCGTTGCCTTTACAACACATTTTGAGATCTCACTAATTTTTTTTTTCAGAAAATGCATAAAAATTAAAAAATTCCAGAAAAATTCATAAAAATTTCCAGAAAATAAAAAAAAAGTCAGATTTCGGGAAAATAGGAAATTTGGTGAATTTTTTTTCAAAAAATATAAAAAAATTAAAAATTTCAAAACTTCACAGAATGGCTTAGAATACCTTTGGGCACCTACTTTGAGTGAAATTTAATTTTTTTGAGGTGCCCAAAAAAATCAAAAAATCAAAAAGTTCAAAACTTCACAAAATGGCTTAGAATAACTTTGGGCACCCACTTTGAGCGAAATTTAATTTTTTTGAGGTGCCCAAAAAAATCAAAAAATCAAAAATTTCAAAACTTCACAAAATAGCTTAGAATACCTTTGGGCACCCACTTTGAGTGAAATTTATTTTTTTTGAGGTGCCCAAAAAAATAAAAAAATTTAAAACTTCACAGAATGGCTTAAAATACCTGTAACCACCCACTTTGAATGAAATTTAAATTTTTTTAGGTGCAAAAAAAAATCAACAAATCAAAATAGATTTCTGGAGCAGAATTAGTTATGTTTTATCAAACAGATTTCTCCTCCAAAAATCAATTTCTGGCAAGAATTCCGGAAATCAATTTCTAGCAAGAATTTGATTCATGGAGCAGAATGGTTACCATTCGCGCCCTTAGTAACGAAATGGTACAAAATCAAAGATTGTACGTATATTGCACCTATATCTCCCTTTGATTGTGCATATCTTGATTAAGATATTATATTATAATATTTATCTAATAAAACCTATATATATGTTGTTGTATTCTTCATTAATATATACATCAAAATATGTAGAAAATTTCACAATTTTCTACTCTACTTTATCATTCTTAACTAGAAAATGGTCTACTTATAAGGGTGCATTTGTTTCACAGAAAATGTACAATTTCTGGAAAACACTTTCTAGGAAATCATTTTCTAGGAAAATGAGTTCGTTTTCCGGTGTTTGGCTAAAACCTAAAAAAAAAACTTGAAAAGCATTTTCAGTTATTTAGTGAGGAACATCTGATGGTGAAAATTATCGAAAATTTTTATATTTTTTAAATTATTTTTATTTTGGAAAAAGAAAGGCTGGCGATTGGCGGAGGGAGGAAGAAGGAAAAAGAAAAGAAAAAGAAAAAAAAAGAAGAGAAAAGAAAAATATTAACAAATTCAAAATGAACAATTCCGAAAAGTGTTTTCACCTTCTTAGATTAGAAAATTCACTTTCCTAATTTTATATATGAATATTTTCCTTAATCGGAAAGTATTTTCAATTGACTTATCATTTTCGGCGAACCAAACGGGTGAAAGTTCGGAAAACAAATTCCCGAAAAACACTTTCCCTTAAACAAACGCACCCTAAATTATAAAGGTTCTATATATAAAAGTGGATCTTGCCGGTAAGTATCTCCATCAAATATGTAGGTTGCTTTTACATATAAAAATAGATATTATATTTAAGGACCGGCCATAGAATCCCCTTCAATAAGTGGAACAAAGAGATTTAGTTACCATTTGTGAAGGTTAGGTTCTCATTGAGTCACTCTATCCAAAACCATTTGTCATTCAAGAGAAGCATATGCCATTTCAGAGTTATTCTAAAGTCAGCATCCTTATACTTCTCATAGATTGTTATTCAAGACTTTAAATATCTACATACAAAAGACTGTTCCTTAAACATGTTTATGTAATGTCCGACCAAAAAAAAACCATGTTTATGTAATGGACCAAACACTTGTTTCGTACGGTGTTATCTAACTTACATAATGATGTATAGGACTCAAGACTGTATAGTGTCTACAGTCATTTGGTTGATTGCCTGCATTTCCCGCTATCTATTCATGAAGTCCGCGGAAAGCATATATCTTTCAGTTCGCATCCAAGAAGGCCAGAAATAAAGAGGAGCTGCAAAATCGTATAGAACTGACTTGATCTGTTGAGAATTGTATCTGTATTCTTGTGGAAGAATCGAATTTTCTCGTACGGCATTTTTGCTCTGCATTGTGCTCTGTTGTTGTGTGAAAGAATTGAGAAGAATATGTCTATTTGCTGAGCGACAGATTGTTCCTGTTTAGCAACCGGTTAGCTTTCTTATTATAGCAGGCCATCCAGATCATATTGGTACGAGGGAAGTGAAGAATTTCAAAGAAGGCCCCAAAAATCTCCACACAAGCACTTTCCATCAACAAACTTATGGAGCCGCTTCCGATCTTGGATGACAATTTTCCTAGCAGTTAGAATCGATAGGCATTTGATAAAATCATGGCAGTTTCTGCGCATACTAGTATTCTTGATAATATGTATTGTTGCGGCTTTTTTTGTGTTCAATAATCCAAAAGCAAGAGCGAATTCTTCGCTCTGGTGAATCCTAGAGGTTACATTTGCGTCCTCATTATCCATTAGCTCCGAACTCCCCAAAAATTCATATCCAAGTGTCTTTGCTTGGCCAAGCAAGTCTTCCAACAGTATGCGCATCTCTATCTTATTACCAGGACAGGACTGCTCGTTTGGCTCGAACGAATAGACCTTGCCTTTGATGCAAATCCAGCTTTGGTCTCTTAGTTTTAAGGGTTGCTCCTCTCTCATCAGTTTTTCCACATTCAACATGTCTATCCACCTCTCGGCTGCTCTGTACAACCTCAATAATGATATGCAAGTCTCACTATCTCTTGGCTCTAGCTTGATTAACTGCTCAGCTGCATAAAGCCCTAATTCCGGATTTCCATGAATTCTAGCTCCAGCAATTAAAGCCAACCAGATAAACTCATTCGGCTCATAATGCATTTTCTTGATTAAATCAAACGCCTCGTCTAACCTATCTGACATCACAAACATGTCAACCAGCAACTCAAAGTGGTCCATCACAGGCTTAATTCTATATTCCTTCTGCATCATCTCAAAGTAGTTCAGGGCCTCATCTACCATTAGAGTATGACCACAAGCCGCGAGGATGCCAACAAAAGTAATTTGATTGGGTCTGACACCCACAAGTCTCATGTCCTCAAAGAGCTGCAGGGCTTGCTGAGTTTTACCGTGAAGGGCAAAATTCGTGATCATGGTAGTCCATGATATCAAAGTTCTGGTAGACATCTCCACAAAAGCTTTACTGGCTCTCCTAATGCTCCCACATTTACTGTACATGTTAACCAGGGCAGTTCCCACCACCACATCTGACAAAAACCCGGTTTTGGTAGCCTGCGCGTGAATCTGCTCCCCTTGCTCTAGCGCTACCAATTTACTGCATAAAGTCAAGACACTTGAAAACGTGAAAAGATCAGGTTTCAGGCCAGAGCGGATCATTCTCAAAAAGATCTCCAGAGCTCTTGTCCCACCTTGGTATGCAGAAAGATTGTCCATTGCAAGATCCATAATTTGCACGTGCCCTGCAATGATGGCGTTCCACGTGACCAAGCTGGCGGATTCGATGTCATTTAACAATTTGTATGCCTCGTCTACCAACCCACATTTGAGGTACAAATACATCACAGAATTCCTAACTGGTAGGTTCAATTGATAACCACGCTTTATGCTCAAGGAGTGAACCTGTTTCCCTAAATTCAATGACATCACTGTACAACAAAGGCTTAAAACACTAGTTAAGGTGAACTCATTGGGTTCAACATTCTCCCAAAGCATCTCACTGAAAAAACCCAACCCGTAAGCAGCCTCGCCATTTTCGCTGCAAGCAGATATAACAGCAGTCCAGGAAATCACATTCTTCTCCGTAATACCTCTGAAAGTTTTAACCGCATAATCCAAGTTGCCAAATTTGGAGTACAAGCTACAAAGTGCATTGCCAATACTCGGATCGTGTTCAATCCGGTACTTGACTATGTAGGCGTGAATTTGTTTCCCCAGTTCTAGAGATTGCAAAGAGGAACACGCATTAAGAGCGATTCCCAAGGTATAATTGGTAGGATAAGATCCTGCCTCCAACATTTCCAGGTAGACTCGGATGGCGAGCTCCGGCTCAGAGCTGTGGACGTAACCCGTGATCAGGGTTGTCCAAGCGACTACATTTCTCCTCGGCAGACTGTCGAAAACCTTTCGGGCAGCACCCATAGCCCCGCATTGCGCATAAACATTCACAAGGAACGTCATGACAAACAAATCCTCCTGGGCTCCTGTTTTAATGATGTGGGCATGAACAGCTTCCACATCCGAAACCAAACGCCTGTCCATGCATTCTTGCAAAAGGGGAACACAATCAAAGGATCCGGTTTCTGTCCCATCTTCTAACACGGAGAGCCCTTCTCTGAAGTCTAAAGACTCGTCCTCCAGAGTACCGCTCGGGCTAGCGTCGGTGTTATTCGTTCCACAACAAATGCCCGGAGGCTGAGTGAGCAAATGCAGCTTAGAATCAGTCCCAGAAGCTCAATCGCACTGACTGGCCAATATCATTCTACGTAAATTCAATCCTACTTTTCTCTTGAAAAGACACAGAACTGAATGAACTTAAGCTACTCGAAGCGAGAGAAACGTGTCTCGAAGACGATAGAGCGAATTACCTTTCCCACAGCGAGAGGAGAGACGCAACCGGAGATTCTCGAGCGCAGCGAAGATGGGTCGAGCCGGAGTGTGGCGGCGAGAGAGAGGGACGGCAGACACGCCATGAGGAGGACGGCGGAGGCAGAGGGAGGAGCACCGGCAAGACCGTTGCATGGAAAGAATGGTTCTTGGAGGAGAAGGGCGAGGACGGAGGAGTGAGAATACGATGAGACCGACGATGATGTTCTTTCTCTCTTGTCCTCATTTTCATGCGATCTATCCGGATAAAGTCGCAGGAGAGAGGAGGGAAGAGCTGATGGGATTATTTGCCCGAAGTTCGGTTTTTGCGACAGAAGTTATAATTGGTCGTTGCGAAATAAGTAAATCTCAATTTGGATACTTAATTTAACTAATTCCTACAGAAGCAAGATATTCATACAGCACCTCCATTTCTGGAATTATACATCATCTACTTTCATTTTCTGCAGAGTTACCCTGTAATCTGTATGCCATACACGTTCTGTACAGGAGGCACCCTTGACGAATTCTCATGAACATTTTCTTTCATGTATGAAGAACCACTTGGACTGTCATTGATCTCTTCCCCCCACAAGATGTATGAGGGTATGGGGAACAGCCCGAAAAGGATTGGATTAACACGGGGGCAGATGCGAGACGAGTTGAAATAGAGCTTAGATAAGGTTCAGAAAAGAAGGCTCGATCGGACGTAGGAACGTCGAGGTGAAGGAAGGTTGGTTGGCTATCGATCGATGGGGAGCGAAACTCCAATTCCCCTCGAATTCGGCGAGTGTTAAAATGATTAGAACGGAGGAAGTTGCTCAGCCGAGAAAACTATTTCCCATTCCAAGCAGCTTTTCTTCGAAATAGACAACCTCGTATAATATCATAGTCCTTAACAGAGCCGAGCCGCGCCTTGCGTCAATACAACAATACAAGTATCCATTCCACAAGAATATAACTATACACAAAAACAAGAGATTTTCATTTCTGGCAGATTTAGGAACACTCGAATCACACCAGCTACTACATCCTCGAAGAATGTTAAGGGGCCTGGTCATCCCAAGCGCAGTTGGGTTAAACGATAAGAACATACTCCTGTAACAGGGAGACACCCGATGTCCTATAACGTAAGATCAGCGCTTCTTGCTTTTGCTCTTCGTGATCCTAGATTTGGCCGATTCGCCGGCAGGCTTCCAGATGATGTCCTCGAGATTGCTACAGAAACTCTTGTAGAACTGCAATGCAGACAAGTGACAAAAGTTATGAACTGAAAATTCGCTCTACATAATCGATTCTTAATTCTTGTCCCCTCACAACCTCCCCTTTTGGGCACAGAACTGCAATCGAGAGCTAGTAACTCGAGCCCGCGGCACTTCATTTTCCACAATTACATGGGCTCGCCTTCGCCCAATTGACCGACAGTTTTTGATGTCTAGCCTGGCCATACGATTGGTTGACACGTCGGTCAACCATATGAGCGAGCCCATGATGAGGTCTATTTATGAATTAAGCTTTTCGAGTGGTAAAACAAAAGATAAGAACAAGGAATGGTACAGAAATGAACACTTGAAAATAACATGAACGGTACCTTAAGGTACTCATTGGCATCTCCAGCTGCATTCTGAATATCAACCATGAAGTATGTTGGAGCAACCTCAAAAATCTGGAGACCGAAGGAGATAGCGAGAACCATTAGTTGACTGATTTGTCAATGAAGAAAAGAAAATACCCAATGATGCCTGAATGCTTACCTCCAGAATAACAGAGAAATGAGAGTTCTTGCTTGCTGATAGACCTTCCACTCTCATCTGGCCAGAACCACAAAACGTAAGTTTCTTTTTTTGTCAGATCCACAAAACTAAGTTTTTTTAACAACATACTTTAGGATGAAAATTACATTATGGAAAAAATTGACAATTAAACCATCAATAGCATGAATAAATGCCTTATTTTATTTCACAGAGTTAAACGATAAACAATCGGAATGAAACCAGAAACCAAAAACACGGGTATAGGTAATCTAAGGAAAATATACATGTGATCGTGTGCATCGTCGCACAGCGCACATAAGAGAGAGGGCAAAGAACTAATGCTAAAAAAAAGCAATATTATTCGATAGTCTATACCTTATAATTGCGAATATGTGTCTTGAAACCCATAGATTGTGCAACAACTTCCATACTCGATAAAACCACCTTTGCGGGTTTCTGTGACACAAAGCGAGTTTGATGCTTCACAGAGTCCTGTTGAAGATGGGATGAATCAAAGTTCTGCAAATTTTACGAGAAGAGGACAGTATATGAAAGAGCATCGACAAGATTAAACTACAAGCAGTAATACATTATGGCAATAGAAAACTTCTAGTCAGTTAAATTGCATACCTGACCCCTGTCAAAGAGGGCTGAAAGGTTTAACCCTTGAGATAAGATTATCAAATCAAATGCATTAAGAATCAACGGACGCATGTCTTCATTCCCACTTTCCTCATTAGGCTGCTGTTCCCACAGAAAAAATAGATATTCATTCATTGTAAAAAGAGCTGTGGAATGCCAACAGCAGATAATAGGAGCGCAATAATGCAGGACAAAGAGGTTAGCACCACAGCTTTTTCCTGAGAGCTGAGACCGGATGGCGATGTTCTACTAAAGTGGGACTGAAAAATATGTGACTGGAGTCTCTCTGATTAGGAGACCATAGGCTTCATTTCAGAAAACATTGTGGAGCAATCTCCCACTCTATCAGAAGTATGCAAGCAGCAATATAAATTACTTCACAAATATCTATATATATCACTCCATATAATAATGTGAATATGAAGTGAAAGCTAAGGCTAGAGAACACAAAAGCATATCAGAGAACAGTTGATCACCAAGATTACAACTAATATAAGTTCTCGAACTTAAGGTCAATTGAAACATAATTTAAGATGCCACTGCACATCTTATGTGAGCTGAAATAAACACAGTTAATGCTAAAAAAAATTCTCCTTTGCCAAGCAAAAAGAGCTCACTTCATTTCCTCTGAGTTTGAGAGAAAAGAGAGAGAACACATGGCATATAACTATCTGCTTAATGTCAGTTAGCACAAGGTTATTCCACCCAAATCATTATGTAAGAAGCACTGAGAGCAAAGTTAATTCAAAAGTTCTCTTGACCAAAACTGTTCCTTAAAATACATAAAGAGATGAAGCACTATGAACTTGAAAGACTTACGGACCTCATCATCGTCAAAGGCAGCATTTATATCTTCCAAGTTCACAGCTTCAGATTCAATGACTCTGACAGGATTATAACTTTTCTTAAACCATTCATCATCTCTGATCTGCTCTATTGTAATTCGCTGAAAACAAAGAAAGAGACTTCTCAGAGACAAATAGCCAAACTCTCATACGATAATAATAAAAATTTTCGTCAACATAATGAATAGCTGCCAAGAAGCAGCAGAAGTAAGCCCTTATTAGCATCCTCCACAGGAGAAGTTAGTAAGTGAAGGCAAAAGTCAGGAAATGGAAAACGTTATCAACACCATGGAGAAAATAGGAAAAGGTGTGATAGACTGTTTTCCCAAATCAAGTAAATCCATTATATGCAATCTTATTTATCACCCCATCACCGTTTGGATGGTTTAGATGATTGTGCATGGACTTTAAGCTTCACAATCTTAACAGGAAAAGAATTTTACATCCCGTCTCGGTTGAAGGCAAAGTTATCAAGACCACCACAAAGAACAAGAGCATCACCTTGCCAAGACGTTTAAATTACATTCACTCAACCATACCCGGTTGCCACATATAAAAAGCTGACGGCCAAATTCCTCCTCTGGTAGCATAGTATAGTCACTATAGTGACAATAATGCCAGGTTATTTGTAAAGATAATAGCATGCAAATGTAAATCTTTCATTCTTGGGATAATGACACAAACGGTCCCTGAACTTTAGCCCAATGTGCAATGTGGTCCCTGAATTTTTAATTCATTCAATGTTTAACCGGATGTGCAATGTGGTCCCTGAACTTTTAATTTATTCAATGCGGTCCGTGAACTTTAAAGTAATGTGCAATGCGGTCCCTGAAATTTTAATTTGTTCATTGTCATCCCTGAACTTTTGATACATGTTTAATTTAGTCCCCGAACTATATGAAAATGTTCAATATAATCCTTCTATTAATTCAAGTTTAGGGACTACATTGAATACTTTCGTATAATTCAAGGACTATATTGAACATGTACCATAAGTCCAGAGACCATATTGAATAAATTAAAAATTCAGGGACCACATTGAACATCCGGTTAAACATTGAATGAATTAAAAATTCAGGGACCACATTGCACATTGGGCCAAAGTTCAGAGACCGTTTGTGTCATTATCCTTTTATTCTTTGCATGTTGTCCATTTTAAGATGCTAATTACAATGTAATAATTAAAAGCATATCAAAACCAAATATATGGTTTTGCTGCGACAGAACATGTGATGCTCGATTCAAGCAGACAAGAAGTTTGCATCCAAGAGTATTCTCAGTACTTACAGTTTCAGGATTTGGATCTAAAATCCTCTGAATCAAGGACTTTGCTCCCATGGGAAACCATGATGGGCATGAAAAGTCGGCATTATCAATCTGCACAAGAAAATGAAGTTCAGATTCATTTGACCAAAGGAGAAATATCATAAATAGAGTAAACACACATTTGTATCTTTGATTAATATGCTGAAGGACATGTTACAAAGAATATGAAGCTTGATTCCTGATGTTACACCTAAAGTGACAAAATAATCTAAATTAGCAGTGTTGACCACAACTAAAAGAATGTATAGTTAGCAGAGAGAAACACAAAATCAATAAGCACGACAATTTGAAAAGGCCCAAGGTTCAAAAGAAACTAGTTATTGAATATTGCTTTTATTTCTTTATATTATTGAGCCCTGCTAATACAATAAAAGTGGGTGATAGACTTGTGCTAACTGCGAAGAGTCCATCATTAGCCTACCACTAATTTATGGTCGAGAAAGTTTCATCCCAACCTCAAGTGAAAATCAATCGAGAAATAAATGCGGGGAAAAAAGTAAATAAAGCACAACAAAATCGTGCCTTACTGTAAAGTGTGGTGAGGTCTAGTTCATCAAACGGGAGATATCCTGCCATCAAAACATAAAGGATCACCCCGCAGGACCAAACATCTGCTGGGGCACCGTAGTAACCCTTGTGACTAAGTACCTTAAAAGCAGAAAAGAAGAATATTATGAGAAATTGGAGCACAATGATGTACATGAAATACAACCTACTAGCCCAAGAAGCATCGAGTTAAAATAGGATTATGTCAATAATTACCTCTGGTGCTACATAATTAGGAGTCCCACATGTTGTCCGAAGTAAGCTAACCCCCTATAAATAGATGTTAAGAGGAAAGAGAATCATCACAATCCTTTTTCGTCATGTACGATTTCATTAAACAAACACAACATCAATGACCAAAATAAATTTTACCTGCTCAGGCAATGCACTAAGACCAAAATCAGAGATTTTCAAGTTTCCTTGGGAGTCGAGTAAAAGATTTTCAGGCTGTACAACGGCGGAAATGAGAGTCAAGAGTTTCTTCAACTATCTAACAAAAAGAAGCTTTTAAGACAATAGGGGAGCATCACCTTTAAGTCTCTGTGATACACTCCTTTGCTGTGGCAAAAATCTACCCCATCAATAAGTTGCTGAAAGTATCTTCTAGACTCAGCTTCACTGAGACGTCCATGATGGACCTGCGCAGTTTTGACTCACACTTAATACAAGTAATTGCAAAGATATACCACACAAACAAGGTTATACACTCCAAGCAACTGGACCATTGATGTTATAGACTAGACTACTTACTATTTTGTCAAACAATTCTCCACCTGTAATAAACTCCAAGATTATGTAAATCTTGGTTCGGCTGGCAAGAACCTAGAAAGCAAGTTCACAAACCAGGAGCAGAAAAAAAGCATCAGATGAGCGGCGTAGAGAAGCATTACGTAATTAAGATTCTCAGTAAGTTGAATCCCATGCCTCATGGAGACGAACAACGTAGGGATGCCGCACAAGTTTCATTATCGATATCTCCCTTTTAATCTGCACAGTTAAAGTTGAACAATATATCAAGAAGACGTGCAAGGAAAGAAAATTTTACTAAATACAGAGGCCCGCTCTAGGTAACCAAATATTCAAGCAATATAACTGGTTACAGAAAATTATGTCTCAATAACCTTACACAAGAAAGATACTGCACCATACATCCATAAAAGACTTTTTGTATAATACTGCTGAGAACCATGCAACAATCAAACCACAGGATTTTCACGAAGATGATAAGCAAAATAAATGGCATTATATATCGAACAGGGGAAGGCACGTTGGCTTTGCCACTCACTCCATAAATCATTGAATTCTGAAGCATAAATGAATGAATGTAGGATTTATGTATCTTCAGAGAGCATATTGTAAGATATAATCAGTGCCAGTTTCCACACCCTAGAGCTCCAATCGGTCAGGTGTCAAGGTTCGGAAATTTTGAAGGACTACACGGTGATTATGCTAATGAAGATCTCTTTAGTGTTAGTTTTCCTCTTCTCTCCAACTTGAGGACTTGGATGGAACAAAAAGGCAGGCCTTCTAGTACGAACAAAAAAAATAAACACAAACCCAAGTCTCCAAGTTGATTTATCCTGATAGAACACGCATACCAATTATCAAGTACATAGCATTTGCACAACCGAATAGATTGATTATCTCTAACAAGCTGATACTTTTGAACTCGGTGCCTCATCTTCTCATCATTCGAGACCCAATTAAAGAAACCCAGAGAGAGAGAGAGAGAGAGAGAGAGAGAGAGAGAGAGAGAGAGAGAGAGAGACCTGTTCCACCATCTTGTGCTTAATGATGGTGCCGCGATCGAGCACTTTCATGGCGACACTCTCGCCCGTTTCGGTGTTCTGCGCGAACTTCACCTTCGCGAAGGTCCCTTCTCCAATCGTCCTCCCCACCTCGTACTTCCCCACCTTCCTCACCACCATCTTCTCTCTCCGGGCAGAACCTTTCACTCCACCACATCAACCAATCACCATTGGTGCAGCAGCTCCACCTCCTTCCCACAAATAAAAAAACCACGCAAAGCCCACTTCCAATCCCAGGTTATTGCCCAATAATCGAGCTCCCAGGAGGCGTGAACCGTTTGAAGACAGAAAAAAAGCAAGAACCTTGATTTATCAGCCCATGCGTAGCCACAGAAAAAATCAGAACTTTACTTTGTCCCAAGAACAAATTTTCCCAAAAAAAGAAAAACCGAGAACTAAAAAGGCAGAGATTCCTTGTGCTCGTTTCCAATCTCTAGAGACAGAGGAAAATTCCCAGATGGGTTCTTCACAGATGGGTTCTTCCGTGCTAATTTGTTCGCTTTTAAGTGTGAAAGTGGGGTGGTGGTTGAATTTCAAGATTTGAACTTTGGAGGCCGAAAAAGGAGAGTGCAATGGAGGAATTAGGTGAGGAAAGTGGGGAGATTTTTGGAAAAAGGAAGTTTGCTTCGGACAATATGAATAAAATGGAGGAAAGAACAGACAGTGAAAAATATGTAAACATGTCTGAGTGCTCGTTGACTGGTGCGGTGCGTGCGTCCCCCCTGAATCTCTCTCAATCTTGTCGTGATGGACATTGACACCCCCTATCGATCTTTGCCTGCTGATGCCCGTGCTCTGCCTACGTTATCCTATTAGTTTGTTAATCAATCCCTGCCTATCTTATCATGTGAAATACTGTTCTTTTCGCTTTGTTTTTTCAGAGGAACGTGGAAAATGTGTATATTCGCGATGAGAAATACACAAAATTATATGTAAGGACTAAGTGTCCAAGGTAAATTGATATATTTAATCTATTTCTTTATAGGTTAATACAGTATAAGTGGATTTTAGATTGCCTAAATGTATTAACACAACATATACAAAGGCATTTATCTTCTCGTGTATTTTAGTTTCAGTATTTTCCTTACATGCATGCGTAGAAGGTTAAGAGAGGGAAAAGATAAAGGAAGTTTGACAACGATTGTTTGACTTCTAATAGTTTTTTTGGGGGCGATAATATGTCATGCGTGCCAAGCGTTTTCTGGAACAACACTATACATTTTGTAATCCTCTCCTCACACTTCAAAACTCGACCCAATTATCAACTTATCGTGAAAAGCTGTGTAAGAGCACGCAATAAGTTTAAGATAGGCCGAGGGCTATGTCTGCCTAACATACAATAACAATGATGAACATAAAGCTGATGCGATGCGATAGATAGCAAAAATAAATTAAAAAAATAAAATAAAAGGGCAATGGCCATAATAAGATAATGAAAGTTGCATTCTTGATATATTCTGGGTATGAAGATAAGCACTGTTAAAAAGCAACAAAGAGGAGCAGATGCTGGATCTTTGATTGCATCTGTCTATTAAAGAGGATAGAAAAAGAATTCAACAGCACAAATCTTGAAGGGAAAAGTGGAGATACAGCTACACCTGTTCCTTCCACTATCATCTGTCTCGATTAGGGTTTGCTTTCACGACATCACAAAAAATCTCAAATTTCTACGCTTATGACAAATTTACTAAAACACACATTTATTTGACCACTAAAAAAATCATAAACCGATACACTTGTGACAATTTTTACCATTTTCTAGTTTTCGTTAAATTTTACCATCAAATTTCTGAGTTGAATAACACATGACAGTTGACAAGTGTGCCAGTTTGGGGTTTTACCCTCCGTTTGTCACATGTGTACCAAATTGTGATTTTTCGTGTTATCAATCAAATTTAACGGTAGGTAAATTTATCACAAATATACCAGTTTTTGGTTTTTTGTGATCAAAAAATTAATTTAGGATAAATTTGTCACAAATATACCAATCTGTGATTTTTTATAGTCAAAAAATTAAGTTGTGGTAAATTTGTTACGGGTGTACCAATTTGTGATTTTCGGTGGTTGAAAAATTAGTTTGGAGTTAATTTGTCATAGGTATACCAGTTTGAGGTTTTTCGTGATATTAACCCTAAAATTTACCAGAGCTGCATTTAATCAATTAATTAATCGTGGGCAAGTTGACTTAAGTAATTAATCTACTTAGTTGTTATGATTTGCCAAATTGACTTATCAAAAGAATCGAGAAGGCAGGTGATAATCGTGGCCACAGATAGGTGAAAACAGATGGAGTTCGGTGGAGCAAGCACTTGTCATCGAATTTCAAGAACGCTTATCCTTTTGGTTTTTTAAGGTAATGGACGATGAGGACCGTCGCTCAAGAATTTCAACTTTAGACGAAAGTTATGATCATGGGAAACATATGAGAATTGCTCACAAGAAACAGAGCTGCCATACGTTTTTTCCTTTTTTCCAAGAATACCACCGAGGACTGTCGTGGTATCCTGTCCCCCTGTAAATCTCTCAGAAGATGACGAATGAAACATGCGTGCATCAGTGGGAGGCGGCCTCCACCATAACACGTCGGCGAAGAATTACAAAGATGATCGTGACAATAAACTGTAGAATCACATGTATTATACTGTAGTAATCGCATTGCGTTATAAAATTGCACAGATTCTCACTTACATTAGTGGAACTATGCATCTGGATTGTATGGTGGCTTAAATGTACATGTGTTTCAATTGGAAACTACCGTAGAAAGAGTCCTCTTTTCTATGTTTTCATTATCATGCTTCTATCTATCACCTTAGAATGATGAGGCCGTGCGTTTTCATCTGAATTCGCCACACAACGCAAGATGCTTTTTTACTTTTGGGAACCAAAGATGTTGGCGACCCTTTTTCAATTTCGAAAACTCCGATTTCATCAATACTGAGAAATTGCGCACCTGCACCGGCCTAATCCGCGCACATGTTTTCGTTCCCTTTTAACTCCTACTCTCATCTCCATTTGGTCATATTTTATCATCAGTCGTGGAACGGGGAGCTCACCGGAATCCTCTCTTAGTTTTGACAGTCACAAAGAACATTGGTTCTTAAATCATATACCATTCATCGCCTTCCAGACTCTGCTCTGTATTCTTGCTGAGCAATCAGGTACTTTTGGGAGGCCTGCGGGAAGAGAGAGAGAGAGAGATGAGCCGCATCATTAGAGCTTTGCTTTACTTTCCATTAGCTGTCAAAAATGAAGTCCAACATGCAACTCCAGGCTGGGTTTGCTTGCGTTTGTTGCCAATCCCCGATTGCTTTGGCTTCAATCTCGTCCTTTTTAATTCTAGAAATGGGAAAAAAGAGAGAAGAAGATCCGTTTCCAGAGACTTTAAGAAGGGCCTTAGTGGGGCGTGCATAAAGCCAAGAACCAGGGCTTTTTCTTTTTCTTTCCCTTAATCTAAAGAACGCAAAAGGATGCCCTTTTCTTGGCGATTCTGTCCACTTTCGATTGTGCTCGGAGAAAGCGATGCTCTCATAGTACGAAACGAAACTTCTGGTTGTTTGTCCTCTTGATGATCTCTCCTAGTGGGGCGTTTTCTTTCTTTCTTGGTCTAAAACTAAATCTCTTTTGGTGGGATTTGATCGGTTGAAACTTGAGGTGAATCCATCGACTAAACGACGCATAAAGAAAATGCTTGCACATGAGAAGCTGAGGGCCTGAGAGAGAGCTCTTCTTCCGTCTAATACGTGGGGATACGATGATTCAGAGGTTTGCATCCGAATGGAAAAGCTAATGTATCTAATTGAATCTCCCGCGGTCACTTGAAGTCACTTTGGAGCGCAAGGGGTTAGCTGCTACTTGTTGCACATGTTCAATTTTTCGACCATTTTGCGGGTCTTCTCGATTCCTAATCGAAGCAACCGTCCTTTCTTAGATATAAGTAACTTAAAGAGCGGCCCGCGGAGTAAAGACCCAATCAATCATTAAAGCTCGATCAATCGCAAAAATCGTCGAAATGGGTCCTCGAGCCGTCACAGCCACGGGGACTTGATCCTAGGTTCTCAAGCACTTGGCAACCTTGTTACAATGAAAGCCGCTCGAAGTGTAGGGCTAACATGTAATTGGACCCAAACCCACGAGACTTAGTCAAAAGAGGAATGTAATAGGTAAATCAAATCGAGAGCATCTCATTCTTAGAGACGAACAAACTGCTAGTAGCATTCATCCTGCCTTTGGTGCATCGTGTCAAATGCCTCGAGCGCTATTGCAGAGCAGGATGATTTACTTAAACTTACAGAGGCTAAAATTGAGGACAGCAAGACCAACAATTCCAGAGACCAGTTCAAGTGATGACATTGCTGGAACGTTTAACCAGAGTTGAGCGCTGCTCCTTTTCACAGATTCAACAACATTGTGCTCCTCATCTCAATCTGCTTTTTGTAGAAAGTCATTCAGCTGCACTAAAATCCCCCATTTCGACTACATAAAGCTGTATGATACTCCGACGCCAAACATGATCATTTTTTTTACGCTTTTTCCAGTTTCTGCTCGAGTGTTTCATTTAAAAGGCCTCGATATATCTGACAATCTTTGGTATTCGTTTCAACCCCACTCAAATATTATCATCAGGTAAGTAATCCAGAAAATCTTCTGTTTCACTTTTCTATTTTGAAGGCTTAGACATATTTCCGATGGTCCTATCAAGTATAGTGTGACTGCGTGCCGTGAAGACTGGAGGCTGAAACACTATCTTGAAGATGGTATCAACTTAGGGAAGGTTGAAGTTCTGGGAACCCGAACTACTACTGATCCCACCGTTAAGATCTAAGGAACAGATATAGGGTATTCGATGATTCCATTAGATTATTCCGTTACTTTGATTTCGAAACGCTTAGGGTGCGCATGGAATGCATTCCGGAATAAAAATTCTGTTCCGGAATGCATTCCGGAACAGAATGGCGTTTGTTAAAAAATTTCCGGAATGCATTCTGGAGCGATTTTTGCATTCTGGAATAAAAATGCGTTTGTTAAAAATAGTTGATTCCAGAATGCATTCTTGATTCCGGAATGCATTTTTGATTCCGGAATGCATTTTTGGCAAGAAAAGAGAAGCTACTTTTTGTAGTTCTTGATTCGGAATGCATTCTCTATTTTCTCATAATTTTTTTTTGAAAATGCATAAAAATTGAAAAATTCTAGAAAAATCATAAAAATTTCCAGAAAATAAAAAAAGTCAGATTTCGGGAAAATATGAAATTTGGTGAATTTTTTTAAAAAAAAAAAAAATCAAAAATTTCAAAACTTCACGGAATAGCTTAAAACACATGTGCCACCACTTTGAGTGAAATTTAATTTTTTGAGGTGCCCTTAAAAAATCAAAAATTTCAAAACTTCATAGAATGACTTAAAATACGTGTAATTCATCTACTTTGAGTGAAATTTAAAATTTTTGAGGTGCCAAAAAAATAAAAATAATAATAAAATAAAAATTTTCAAAACTTCACAAAATAGCTTAAAATACCGCGCATGGCACCACTTTGAGTGAAATTTAAATTTTTGAGGTGCCCAAAAAATTAAAAAAAATTAAAAATTTCAAAACTTTACAAAATGGCTTAGAATACCTGTAGCCACCCACTTCGAGTAAAATTTTAATTTTTTGAGGTGCCTAAAAAAATAAAATAAAATAAAAAATTCAAAACTTCACAAAATGGCTTAGAATACCTGTGGCCACCCACTTTAAGTGAAATTTAAATTTTTTAGGTGTCCAAAAAAATTAAAAAATTCAAAAAATTCAAAAATTTACAGAATGACTTATAATACCTGTGGCCACCCACTTTGAGTAAAATTTAAATTTTTTAGGTGAAAAAAAAATCAACAAATCAAAAAAGATTTACTTGAAATCAATTTCGGAAGCGAGAATTAGTCATGTTTTACCAAACAGATTTCTTCTCGGAAATCAATCACGCAAGAATTTGAAATCAATTTACGCAAGAATTTGATTTACGGAGAAATGGTTACCATTCGCACCCTTAGTTACTTCATCTGATGGTGAACTCTAACTAGCTATACTGCAGATGTTCTAACTGCAGTTGAGTTTGCATCTTGAAGTTCTGGCCGGACCAGAAGAGAGCCTCAGTTTCTACTCCTCAATTTCTTCTGGCCACTAGTGAAGGATGCTCGTCTATTACAGACGGACCAAGCCCTAAGCCAAGTGCAAATAGGAGATAGATAGTAAACCAATTCACCTATTCAATGAGCTGTAGTTGTACTCCTATCTGCCCTCAAGTCCTAGTGATCAGTCCATGATCCAAGCGATTACAGTATAGGAAAAGAGTCCTTGCCAACGGAAGTTTATTGTCAAAGACAGGGCAAACTGGAAGTTAGAGCTGCAATTCAGATGTGAAAGAATTCTTTGAAAGAGGATAGTAAGTATATAGCCTTAAAGAAGGGCCTTCATGTTTGCGATCATGCACCACCACAGCAAGTCCATCAGAAACCCAACCCAATAATTTCCACAGAAGCATCTATGTCTAGACCACCAAACTGTTTTTCCAAATCATGCACAATACAGTTTGAATGATGGATGCATGCACAAATAAAATAGTCCAAAGACCATCTTACGACTTAAGACTTGTTGTGAGGGTAAACGGAAATCGTGACGCTGTGTCCCAGCAATTCAGTAAAATGTAAAAATAGAGTCTTCAAGCTTCACAGTCCTAACTAGTTCCTAACTTAAATTTCTAGTTTTGCTGGTAGAACTCACTGCTTCCTGAGGGAGACATAACAGAAACAAGCAAAACTACTTGGCGTCTCATTTTTGGCTTGGATGCTACAAAAAATGTCAAATTACCATGAATGATATCATATGCTTCAGCCATTTAAAACCAGAAAGAGGAGCCACAGAATTAAGAGGATCCAGTCAACCAAGGTCAAATTCAAGCTTGCAGCATCTTGAGCATAATTGATCAACCTTAGAAATATCTAGAAGCTTTATCAAACTTTCAATCCTCAAATTCCAACTTGCAATTCATGTTTCATCGCCTGAATTTGAGTTCAGACTCTTCTTTGATCATTTTTTGTTGGAGCCTCCGAAGAGCTGCAATTGGTCATTTTAAGGACTCGTATCTCATGAATTACTCTTGTCTAGAGGAAGCATGATTATTACCAACATCTTGCCACATTAAACCTATCAACTGACAAAACAAAACCATGTACATGAACAGACAAGAACCCAACGCACATCACACAGTAAGAAACAGGAAGAACGAAAAAGATGCACATTCTTGACAAAACCAACCACATGTTCCCCCACAATCGAATTAAAAAAATCAAGAAACTTTAATAGACACGACCATATTTTGATTTTTTGAACTCACACAGCCGTTGTCTGTGGTATCTGACCAACAACTTTACCATCCTGAGTCAACGCGCCACCACCTTGCATCCCATTGACGGTCGCCGCCGTCGCCGCCGCCTGATATGCCGGAACTACCCCTCCGGCCGCCGTATAGTAAACCACCTGCGAGAAACCTGCCTCGGCCATCACGGGCTGCTGCACCACCTGACTCCCCTCACCGTAAGCACCGACCTGGGCTTGCTGAGGTTGGACCGCATTATAAAGTGCCTGTTCCCGGTAAAGCTCCGGCCCCAGTCTCTGCACTCCGTAGTAACCCTGACCTATAGGTCCGGTCACCGGTTGAATGGCAGCGAAGTAGCCACCGCCGCCCGGAGCGGGAATGTAGTATGCTGGTTGGCCCCCATTCACCGCCAATGGCAAACCTCCGCCCGTCACGGGCCGCTCCGGCAAGTACGCCGCCGCCGGTGGCATCTGCACCGGCGCGGCCACCTGAGCGGCAGCCTGCGCTGTTGTCGCCAATGTCTCTAGTTTTGCCGGAGCAGCAAGGTACTCATCGGTGCAAACGCCAGGATTGACTCCGTCGCCGCTTCCATTCGTCGCGGCCTCTTGTTGCTGATCGGAAATATGTGCTCTCTCCAGCGCCTGAATCTGTTGCTGAATTTCCGGCGGCGGCGCAACCTGCTCTCCAGCGACGCGCCGATCCTCCAACCCGAACTGGGCGACGACCGGCGCATGCACAAAGTCCTGCAAATTCACCGGCGGCGGCACCGCCGAGAAAACCTTGTCGAAGCCGAACAGATAATCGGGATTCGCCGCCCCGAAATTCGCGGCCCGCGCCGAGTCCAACGCGTCCCCGAGCCACTGCCGCTCCGACTTCGCGCCGCTGGAGCCCGAGCCCAGAGACCCGGAGCTGAACGGGAAGAGGAAGAGCCGCAGCCGCGCGGGCTTCGCGGAGGCGCCGCACAGCCGGTCGTACTCGAGCAGCATGTGCTCCAAGTCCTCGTCGTTGACCACGGAGACGAGGGCGTCGAGGTCCTCCCCGGGGAGCTGGTACTTGAGGCAGAATTCGGGCGCCGCGGTGAGGGAGGCGAGCTTGGAGGCGAGGGCGGGGAACCTGACGGAGCGGTCGACGGAGAGGAGCTTGGTGTCGCCGCCGGCGTAGACGAGGTGGTGGTCGTGGGGGCGGGGCTGGATCCGGCCGTCGTAGCTGCAGAGGAGCTTGACCTTGGCGGCGGCGGCGGAGGGGGCGGAGGAAGGGGGCGGGGGCGGCTCGTCGAAGGAGAGGTTGGGGGCGGGGTCGGGGTCGAGCTCGCGGGAGCGAGGGGAGGAGCCACGGGAGTCCGGGCAGGAGGAGGGCGGCGGCGGGGGCGGAGGCGCGTGGGCGTCCATGGCGGAGGCGGGGAGGTGAAGCTAGGGTTTCGAAGGCGAAGGAGGAGGAGGAGGAGGAGGAGACGAGGAGGCGGAGGAGGAGGATGATGATGGAGGAGGCATGGCGTGTTGAGAGTCTGCGGAGAGCGGGAGGAGTAATTTCTGGAAAAATGTTTTTATAATTTTCTATTTTAATATTAATACTGTTTTTTTTTTGGTTTGTTTTTTTCGGTGGGGCCCGGGGGACTGGGACCGAGCGGTGTTGTTGTGTGGAGCGGGAGCGGAGGTTCGGGGGGTTTGACCGACGCGCCAGTTGGAATCGGACCATGTCATCGCCATGATCTCTCTCTCTCTCTCTCTCTCTCTTCGTGTTTCTTAAGGATTTAATTCCCACGAAACTTCTCGAACTCTTGGTGAATGCGAAACGACCCAGCTGCCCTCGTCTGGAGGAGACCGGATTCCGCCGCGCTCGGGCGCCGCCTCAGCCTCGCGGCAGGGGCGGAAGAGGGCGGGGGATGACGGCGGCGGCGGCGATGGGAGCTCCTGTCGTTCCTCGTCCGCGAGGGTCGAGTGGGGGAGGACGATGGAGAGAGTCCTCTTTTGCTTGGAGTAGTTGAGTGAATCGCGATAATTTATTTTGGTGCTTTCCCTTTTGTTTTCTCCAAATGCGTGCTGGGCATCTTCTCTGACTTGCGCTAATTCGATGGTAGGGGGGGAGATGCATTGAAGTCAACGAAAGCAATGTGTAGGGGAAAACAAAAAGAGAGGTGGGGATCCCCTCGATTGAGGATGTCACTTGTATGTTAGTAAGAGAGAGTTTGATGATATTTTGTGATTTTATGTGATAATGCGAAATTTAGACCGTTCGATTGAAGAAATTAACTGTCGATCACTCAAGTGATGATAGTTTGAATATGATTCATTCTCGATCGTCGGATGGATCACGAAAAAATAGTCATGCAGCTCCCTACTGCAACGAAGAATGAGCTTTTTTTTTTTTCCTTTATGGGCTAAACAAAGAGTTTAACTCACACACCTTACAATTAATGTTTGTATGACTGTGGAACGGCCAAAACTATGCCTAGTGGCCAAATTTAAAATTTTATTACTGAATTAATATCCGTATAATAGATTCATGACTTTTTTGATAATTTTTCTCGTTGAACAGATATGACTATGCTTGGTGGATCCGATCAGGTAGATAAAATGAGAAAGAAAGGTTAGGACGGGACCGAGGGTGAAAGAGGAGAGAGAGTGATCGGATGGAAGAAGAGATAGATTGGGAGAAAATGAAGAGCGTAATTGTTGAAATGTCGATTAATCGAGTTTATAGATTATCAGTCTAAATTGTCGACACCCTTTCTAGCTTTTGTAATGTTCAATATATAAACCGGATCAGTTTATGATATATGTATTCCTCATGTACGATATGGAATATGAGATGTGTGATTGAATGACATTACGCGGATTGGTTTAAGGACTAATATTTGCGCGCCATGAGAGCTAAGTGTCCGGTGCAATAAAGTGCTATATCAGGAGAGCCATCTCTTCGAATCTAGATGTTGCGCGATGGGGACTGCCTCTTGAACCCTCAAGACACCCTCTAGAATCCTTAGACTGAGCAATCTATTCTTCCCCAACACAAACTCCTTAAAGAGTCGCTTGCTGATGTCCCTACATCAAAACAAGTCTCTCAACACTTCTACTAATAGCCAAGAGGCATGTCCTTGCTGGTAAAGGGATTGTGGGGGTGGGCTGGGGCCGGAGAGTATCGGGTCCGGAGTTCGATTTCCATGTACACCGCATACACATATATATAAAAGAGAGGAGTGAGATTCAAAAAAAATAAAAGACTCTTCTGCTAGTAACCATCTTGAAACCACCTTTTCCTTTCTATGCAAGTAATGTTTGCAACCAGAGAAGGATAAGCCATACGCCGTAGCATTGTGGAAGCATTGTCCATCCCATCTATTTAAAGGGGCAATCAATGTTTGGTCAGAGTGAGAAAGCATGGAATTTCATAGAATCATGGAGGATCCTCATCACCTTGGTTACAACCCCAAGAGTATGGAGCAACATAAATAAAGGCACATGGACGCACATAACTTCTAAGAGTGTCAAATCGCATCCATCTCCACCTATGTCCATGTGGGCTGCATAATAAGATACCGTAGCTAAAGATCATCAAGTGAGGGCACAAGTCTTATTGGGGTGGAGAATTTAACCATGTGAGCTTGATATCCGAAGCTTGAGCGATCGACTAAGTGTTAGATCTCGTGATAGGGAAGAGTATCCATGTGAGAGTTGGTGGAGTTGTATCTGATAGAGGATTAGGTTAGTTTAACACTTTAATATTCAAGTCAAATATCGATACTTATATCATTACATTCTTTGGCCAACTCCATTAAATTAATATGGAGATATTGAAGGAATTTTTCTATTTAATACTATGTTCAGGATGATACCTTTATTTTCCATGAAATATGGGATCTCATACGTATGGTATGTTAAGATTAACTTGTAACGTATTTATTCTAAAACTCTTCTACATTTTATTTTGCAACCGTGATTGTATAAAGCTTCATTGGTAACGTGTTCGATGTAAACGATTTTCTTGTTATTCCACAATAATCACGATTAAATTTGGATCCATTAGCATACGTTAGACCGGCTAATCACAAAATGAAAATCTAGATTTGCCTTAAATCATAAAGTGCACTTAGTAGTTGAACAAACTTGAAGTAGTGCTTTTTTCCTAAGAAAACTCAAGTTATGTTTTGCTATTACCGTCTTACATTAACATTTGACTTCATATCACCAATAATTTAACGGGGATAATTATCCGAAAATCCTAAATCTATTGTATGGTAGCCAATTCTTGTCCTAAACTTTTTAATTTGGCCAATTTAATCCTAAAACCTTTTGATAATTTTCGAATGTGGTCCTTCCAGCTAATTTTTGTCAGAAATCATTGACGTGGATAATAACCATCTTATGTGGCACGATCGGTGCTAACATGGACGATTTGCTATTTTTTTTAAAAATTTTATGAATTTTTTTTTCTTTTTTTCCTATTTTCCTCGTTTGGTGTCCACATCAATAATTTCCTACCAATGGACTACATTAGCAAATCGTAAAAAGGATTCAGGATCAAATTGACCAAATTTGAAAAGTTTAGGACTAAATTGGCTGCCGTATAATAAGTTTAGGGCTTTTTGGACAAGTTTTCCTATTTAATGTTGTAGTAACAAAACTAACTTAGGGTGCGTTTGTTTCACGAAAAACTCAATTTTAAAGGAAAATTATTTTCCGGAAAGCATTTTCAGGGAAAACGGTTAGTTTTCCTTCGTTTGGTAATATATAGTCGAAATCGTTTTCTGATGTTTGAATTTTATTCAAAAATGATTTCAACCTTATGTCTTTATACAAAAAAAAATCGATTTTTTTTAATTTATTTTTTCTTTTAAAAAATTTGAATTTTTAATTCTTTTTTCTTTTTTTCTTTTTTTTTCTTTTTCTTTTTTCATCTCTTTCCTTTTCTTTTTTCTTTTCTTTCCTGTTCTTTCTCCTCCTTCCATCGCCGCTACCGATAGGCGATGGCCCAGGCGAACTCGAGCTCGCTGGCCTCGGGCGAACCGCGAGCCCGCCAGCCTCGGCCGAGCCCGAGCTCTCCTGGATCTGGCGAGCCGCGTGCTCGCCAACCTCGGCTAAGCCCTAGCTCGCCCGGATTTTCCGAGCCTTGAGCTCGTCGGCCTTGGGTGAGGTCCAGGCGAGGTGGAGGCAGCGAGGTAGGGCCTCGCGCGACGCTAGCAAGCTCGAGCTTGCCAGATCCCGGCAAGCCACAGTCTTGCCAGCACGGCGAGCTTGAGTCTCGCCGGCATTTGGCAAGCTCGACCGTCACTGGCCTGTGCTCGTGGCCGGTGGCCGACCGCCGCCAAGGCCGGCGACCGACATAAGGAGGAAAAAGAAAAAGAAAGAAAAGAAAAGGAAAAAAAAAAGAAAAGAAAAATAAAATATTAACAAATTTAAGATAATCAATTCCGGAAAAGTGTTTTCGCTTTCTTAAAATAGAAAATTCACTTTCCTAAATTTATACATGAATGATTTCCTTGATCAAAAAGTATTTTCGGTTAACTAAATTATTTTCGGACAATCAAACGGAAGAAAGTCCGGAAAATACTTTCCCGGAAAATAATTTCATCAAAATAAACGCACTCTTAAAAGAAAAAGAAAAAGATGTGACATGATTTTTCTTTCTGTAAATGACGACCGTGTTGGAAGTAAAAAATCACTTGTGAGCGTGGACAAGTGACGTTCATCACATATGGTTTGTTAATATCTTCATTATATAATTAAAAATAACGAACGCCTATACAAAAAAAAATCAGATCATTTTTGTTTCTTTATCCAAACCGGTGTGTTTTTAGTGAGGCAGCATCGCTTGCAGGAATTGGATTGCTGGCACTCCACATGCGAACGCAACGCAACACCCGTTTGCATGCGACGCTTCGACCGCCCGAGACGGCGCGCCGTGCGGCAATGAAACGTGTGGTGCTCACGTTGGCATTTTGCTGTCACGCTAATTTTTTTGTAAAATCCTCGAAACGACAACGCCAATCGTGCGCTTTCACCAATCATTTGACAATCGGTGCGTGGAAGTCAGCCACGGGAAACGCTGCTGCCTTGCCCTAAATCTCCATTCTCTTGGTCTAATCAAATTATGTTTAGCACGATGCACATGACTTAATTAACGAGAGAGTTAGTGATCCACGTCCCGGCACGAGGATAGGATGAGCCCCGCAATTCGTGTATATGGATGAACTGACATAAGTTGGTATTCGGCTAAAGAAGTAACCTCATTAAAAGGAAGGAGCCGGAGCTCTTATAGGAGCCTCCGCAACCTGTTCCTATTTTGTAGGGCAGGGTCAACGGATGCTTTTTTTTATATTGATGTGTCGATGCTCGCATGCATTGCATTTTCAATTCCCTTCGTATCTTTTATCTTCCCAAAAAAAATAGAATACCTTCTAGGAATTTTATATTTCAATGATTTCAAGATTCGAAATGAAGCATTTTAAAGACTTGCTCATGTCCTTGGCCTTCGTCAAAGTCAAACCAGCAGACGAGGTGAGTTGCATCGAGCAAAGTCCTTGGCTTTGCCTGGCTGGGACAACGCGCTGCTTCCATATGGTTTGGGTCAGTCAGACTTGATCGATGACGAACGTGAGAATTAAGGCAACCATTGTTTTGTTACTCCCTAGACATGCATATAAATGTGGTTAGGTGTCTTCCGCGTATTCTGCCCCTAAGAAAGCCATAAAAAATATGGGAAGATGCCTCGAAACAAGAGTCCTGAAGAGGGGAAGATCGGTTTAAGCTGCTTAGGATGTACTACTATTAGTCAACAAGAGCAAGCGACGTAGCGTTGCAAACGAGGGTTACGAGAAGATGATGCGGGCATACTAATCTTGTGGCCTTTTCCTTGTGATTCTCTTGGAAGGGAAGGAAGGAATCATTCTCCTTTAAAGGAGAGGATCACGGTGTTATGTTTGACCAGTCTTTGTTCGTTGTATCTCTACATGTCTACCTTAGCTCTACGTTTGACTTTTTTTTTATTTAATGACGTTTTTGCGTATTGCGTATCAAGGGGGACCAGAAGTTCATCAGTGCAAGTTAAAGGAACTCCATTCCCCACTGTCCAGTTGGGTTGCGTTTGGTAGCCCGAATTTAAGTCGGGATAGATTAACAAATTATCGGTTATCATGTTTGGTGACGTTCTCCACCGGATAAACCTATATACATCCAAATAAAATGCTAGATAAGAATTCCGACCTAGGGGTGGGATAAACCTGCCAATATCGCCCGCCTGAGGACCACCGCCAAATTTACCAATCATCATCACTTTCGAGCCATACGATCGTCGTCGCCTCCGACCACATTGGTCATTACCACTGGACAGCAATCGTGTTCGACAAGTGAGGGTGAAAAGGGGCCTAAAGACGATGGTCGGGCCGAGTTTATATAGATCATCCTTTCCATCCCAGTCGCATACATCCTTCACATTGAGCTTGGCCTTTCACACACAACTCACGAGCTGGCTATTCACTTGTTGGTCAACAAAGAACGGCTAGAGCACCATTAGCGTATTGGCATCCACACTCTTGAGCATCGAGTTCGACATGTTGTGCTCAAGAACGTTGCAATGGCATAGTGGTGCAGAACCTCCCCCTACTGGTCCATCTCACAATGTGCACCTTCTTCGCTGTCACCTCTTTTTCGTCAATGGAGTCAGTTGAAAGACCTCCTTTTGGGGAGGATCACGGTGTTATGTTTGGCCAGTCTTTGTTCGTTGTATCTCTACATGTCTACCTTAGCTCTACGTTTGACTTTTTTTTATTTAATGACGTTTTTGCGTATCAAGGGGGACCAGAAGTTCATCAGTGCAAGTTAAAGGAACTCCATTCCCCACTGTCCACTTGGGTTGCGTTTGGTAGCCCGAATTTAAGTCGGGATAGAATAACAAATTATCGGTTATCATGTTTGGTGACGTTCTCCACCGGATAAACCTATATACATCCAAATAAAATGCTAGATAAGAATTCCGACCTAGGGGTGGGATAAACTTGCCAATATCGCCCGCCTGAGGACCACCGCCAAATTTACCAATCATCATCACTTCCGAACCATACGATCGTCGTCGCCTCCGACCACATTGGTCATTACCACTGGACAGCAATCGTGTTCGACAAGTGAGGGTGAAAAGGGGCCTAAAGACGATGGTCGGGCCGAGTTTATATAGATCATCCTTTCCATCCCAGTCGCATACATCCTTCACATTGAGCTTGGCCTTTCACACACAACTCACGAGCTGGCTATTCACTTGTTGGTCGACAAAGAACGGCTAGAGCACCATTAGCGTATTGGCATCCACACTATTGAGCATCGAGTTCGACATGTTGTGCTCAAGAACGTTGCAATGGCATAGTGGTGCAGAACCTCCCCCTACTGGTCCATCTCACAATGTGCACCTTCTTCGCTGTCACCTCTTTTTCGGCAATGGAGTCAGGCCATATGACCCACGACCCATAGGGAGTGCCTCGCGCTATTCATGAGGCTATCCTAAAATTACGCGAACTTGTGTCAGTTGAAAGACCTCATACTCCCGAGGTCGACTTCTTTGGTCGAGACGGTTTGAGTCTCACGTACAGGATGAGTAAAGTCAAAGATGGTATTTTAAAGATTTTCAAATGAGAATGATTTTCGAAGATTTTCAATTAAATCTTAGATTGCAGATTTTTGAAGATTCCAAATCATATTCTTAGGTTGCACCAAACATATGATATTTTTACAATTCGGAGATATATGGAGAATTTCAAATCCCCTTTTATTCTATCCTATCCTAATCCGAATCTAGATAACCAAAACACAGTCTTATAATTTCGGACCAGTTGGACTTCAATCTGGGACCGTTGGATGTAGGATCCAATTATGATTTAGTTTCACGATCATGAAAACTCCATACGAAACGGAGGCTTCTTCATTAGAACTGGACCTAATCATGCGTCTGGCTCAAGCCCTCCCATGACAAAATGGGCCCGAAGAGCATTCTTGGATGGGTTCAGATAAGTCTATTTGGCTATAAAGCCAGCCCAAATCAGTTGAGCTCGAGCCAGCCCAGACCCTGCCAGAATTTTTTTTTTGCCATGCGCTAGTCTCGGCAAGAACTCAGGTCAAAACTAAAGAACCGATCAGGCCAGCCCAATGAGCACTTCTGATTGAAACGCAGCTTCTTTGTAACTTTATTATTGCTCGTTGTGTTAACTCATGATTTGACATTCGGAGTTTAATGCGTACCGCCACTTTTTCCCGGTTCAATGTAGTAACGTTGGAGAAGAATTTGATCCTTTTGCTCAATCGAGAAAAGAATTAAGGATAATCAATTCCACTGAACACCTTCGATCAACTTGGAAAGATGACCGAACGTTATTGCCTTCAGGGCGAATAGTTGCGGTTGAAATATAGAGTCCGGTTCTATATTTATTAGTCAAGCAATACGAGTATGGAGTTTCCTAAGTTCTAAGCATTATGAAAACCCAGTGTCTACGATCAAGATATTTCTTTTTCAGTTAAATATGTTGCAAGTACAGCAATGATGCATGCTCAAGCTAAAAGTAGGTATAAACATGTGCACGGAATAGAAACACAGGATGTGAATATGTTGCAAGTACATCAATGATGCACACTAAAGCTCAAAAGCAAGTATAAACGTGCACAGAATAGAACCAGATGATGCGAAATTCAACCTCAATTGCGCTTAATAAACTATACCGCGTCCTTTTATTGTTGTAATGAATTGGCACCTACAAGTACAGAGTCAATGGTGTGGTGCAACTGATTCCCACCAAAAATAATAGGTGTCAAGCTGCACGCCTCAATCATTAATTGAATCAAGAGTATGGGAGACTAATTGAACCATCCGTTGCCTCGAATGGTCAGCATCCTCCACATGGACCTTCCTTTAGTGCTTGTCATTGGCAACATCACTTGGAAGATCAAGACCATCAGGAATTTTCCCTGGATAGTTAGTCCTGGAGGCATCTGATCCTGTCATCCTGCAAACAGCCAACGGAATCAAGGAGGGACCTGTGTATATGTTTCAAGAAATATCTAATAGTATGCTTTGAGCGTATCATGCTTACCCTCTATCCACAATGACAACTGAACGGAGTTCGCAGTTTGCAAAGCTGCAACCACAGATAAAGTATGTTTTAATCAATCCGCGACATAAAAGTTCCCACCTATCCTAAAAATAAAGTGCTACATCATATCAACTCCATTGCTAGGCCAACTAGGATCATGTGCAGTTCACCAACAAGATTCATTCGTCACAAATATATCATCATTTTCATCATCCTAATCTGCTACAGGTACCGCCCTCAGAACTGGTAGTGGTTGTTGCTACACAATTTATAGGTTTGAAAAGTTCCACTAAGAAGAAAGAGAAAGCTACGTAATGGCATTTTAGTGAAGCAATAAAAATCTGTGTAGAGCCTAAAAATACCATGTACATGGACAACTCAGAAGCTACAATCTGATTACACAAGGGGACACGACTTCCAATGTGTGTTTATTAAAATCTTCTATTCATCAATTCCTATTGGCTCTAATATCTGTCTTGAATTATAAATCAATACATCACTAAATGCAAACATGAAGCAAGACCAAAAGAACAGAAGGTGGGACTTTGTTGGCAATCAGCATAGGTGGAAAAATATTTACGCAAAACTTCATCACCGAAACCGAAGATAATATGAGGGAAGATAGAGATCCAGCTTCCCTATTGACTGATGGGCATCACCCATCTACAATAAAGTTTTTCTGCTTAACAAACAGTTATGGTATGATGATCAAGCAACACACTCAACAGTGGATAATCAGTGGTCACTGGGCATACCATAAAAACCTTCAGAGTACTTTTTTGGGAACAATCTTAATTTCATGTCATTCACTCATTAGAAATATATTCAGAAGGGAGACAATATGAAGGACCTAATGTAAAAAAATTTCTCAAAACAATAATGCAGAAACAAGTCGGTCAGAACACTAAAAAATTTCTGTGCTCCCAATCGTAATTAGAAATATAAAACCATTGACTAGAATCAATCAACCAAAAATGAACTAGGAAACACTCACTGCTTGCACATTTCACTCTTCACCGATGGATGACAATCATTTCCAAAAGCGCTGAGGGCATAAAACAAGAATCCACCGTGAGTAACAATTGCAATCTCCTTCTCTTCCCGTGTCCACAACCTGAAGATAAATCGAAACCTTGAGATGCAGAATCAAATGGCTAATTTCAGATTTTTACTTTTTACATAGCTGTTCAGCTACTTTCTTCCAAGATCATACAAGTTTCTGTCTATTTTGCATTGTAGTTCATATTCTAAAGCACTGAGCAGGAAGTTATGAAGTACCAGTTCCAGAACTTCATTCCTCGAACAGCAACTTCCTCATAATTTTCTCGAACATCAGGCGTCCACAATACGTCATCTTCATTCTCAATCTAAAGAAAGTTAAAATCAAAGTTAAAAACTAAGATTAGCTAATGTTGAGACTTCCAAAGCAAATGCCCCAAAAAAAGCATTTTAAGAAATGAAGCACTTACCAATGAAAAATCAATTGCAGGAAAGAGCGGCCGATACTCGCTAATGCTTCGTCTTTTGTCACAAGGATAAACTCCCTATGGACCAAAATGTACATTTTTAGCAACTTGAAGCATGCAAGGAATGTTCAATACCAAAACAAGATGATCCACAAAACACAGGCAAGAGTGAAATTCTACAATTACTAATAGCAAAATGTCTGCATCTTTGTCTTGCAATAACTTCTCAACGTTCTAAATGGAGGTTGATAAGTGACAAAAAAATGGAGGTTAATTATATGAGAGGTCATTCAGCTTGGGGTTTTGCCACTATACTTTGCAAAGTTACGCAATTATCACTACTCTGTTTCTAGTCGGTCCCCATCCTCAATAGAACAAGATATATTATGCCAATATGCAAACTCAGTTTGACAGAACATCTGACTCATTAAATACATGACATGACAAGATACATAGGACATTTTTCAACAAGATAACATGATCCATGGTACAAGATCTGCGACCAATCTTATGGATTTTGGTGCTTGGGTGAAAATCAGTACGCTGCGTGAGGCTACCATCATGCCACGTCATGTTAGGTCATCCACTTGTGCTAACACATCCATCGTCATCCAAATTGAAATGAAATACAAAGAGAACAGTAGCAATCAAATGATTTTCTATAGTGGTAGCCATAATATAAACTGAATTTCAGATGCACAAGTGAAAATTGGCAAAAGTTGAATGATGTATCATGGTATCCACCGTTCTAACTGTTAAAAGAAGGAACCTGTGCAACATGAAGAAACTGATCCTTCTTCAACTACAAATATGTAACTATTGGTCATCTTTAACAAAATAAGAAGTCCTTGGGTTGAGAGCTAAATTTAAACATAAGCAAGATCAGTCAATTTGCTAAAGAAGAATCAGAACTCATCCTAATAAGCATAAGCTTCCTTCATACTTAGGAAGGTAACTACAAGTAAGCATCCCTTAATCTCAAATCAAGGAGAAACAAATACTCTGAAGTATGATCCTAATAAAGCCAGTGGTATAAACAGCTGTACTTCCACATGATATCCTCTTTAAAGTTCACAAAATTATCATACCGGTCAAGGGCAAAGGCATATTCTTTTTCTTATGTCTCGCAATCCTTATCCGATACAGATATACTTGTGCATATTAAGAGTCAATAGATTAAAGATTGTAAGCGGTGAATAGAATGCAACACAAACAGTAAAGTGCACTGAGCCCATTGCAAATTCAACTGCAACCATTTAATAATGGGTACAGCAAGAAGGAAAAAAACTACCAACATTTTCCAGAGACAAAAGTTACAATGGTGGAATGTCCACACAAAATGCTTCCACCGAATAATATTGTGAGAAACCGATCAAAATTCAGGATTTTGTGAATGATCTTTTTATTCCATATGTAATCACATACCCAATCTTCTCGACAAAGTTCTACGGCAATAAATGGTGGGCAATTGAGACTTGAAATAGCAGGATGATCGCTATTCCCTGCATTTGCAACCATCAAAGGAGGTGCAACTATTCCATCTGTATCACCTTCACCACCAAAAACTCCAACAGCTGTTTGCATAGCTCTGCAAGTGATCACATAAAAAGTGTGAAAACGGCATTTAAAGGAACTTCAAGTCCAAATTTTGAACCATAGCATGCCCCTCATGCAAAGGCTAGTGGAATGACAAGTTAACAACTTAAAGAATGCGGACCCAAAACACGTGGACAAAAGAATAATCAAAACCCATAACGTAAAAAGAACAAAAACTCATAAATGGTAAAAAGGAAATGCAAGGAATTCACCATAGACACTTCTGGCTGATTATGCATCCATTTGATATTAAAGTTTAAGCTATTAGAAAATGACATGGCTTATTTTCATTATCTTCACACTTTGCCCCCATTGGCCCATTCTCCATCAGATTAAAAAAGGATACAAGCCCTATTGACTTATTATGAAGGCTTAAATAGTAAAGCAGCTGAGCGTAACAAAACAACTAAAACTCGCATCCTATGCAACAGAGAAGAAACGGTACACAAGAATTTAAATCCTTAACAATATAACACACCAATTAATAATACAAATCAATATCGAAGACAATGCTATCTGTAAGAACATATGAAAAGATAAGGCAAGAAACAAATTTGAAGCCAATCACAGTACCTCAACAAAGGGGAAGTGATGACAAGATCAATCTTCTTGGGAAGTCCGCATGCTTGGACATGCTTGCGCAAGTTGCTAACCTATCACCGCATCAAGAGATCATCAGAAAGTAAACCGGTCCAAACAAACTGCATAAAAAAGAAAAAAGCACCTGGAACTTTTTCCAACAGAATTTAGGACATTATAAAAAGAACAAGACAGCAAAGCCTTCTCAGTTCTCACACTAACTCAGGTTGGCTATGTCATTGTTGCCCCACCTATAATATTAATATCCTATCCAAGACCAACTTGTTTCTAAGCAAGTTCTTACGACAAGACTATCCCGTTTGTCATTTTCAGGGAAGCAACTTAATTCCTAATGACAAACCCAATAAAATGCAATCTAAAAAAGAAATTACACTGTTAACATATGTATCATTTAAAGACAAACAGGCCACGGGCAAAAGTGACCACCTGCTGCCAGCCGAGAGGGGTGAGATGAGCATCAAAGAGATCATACGACAAATAGGCATCCTGGTTCTTTTCTCCTTCCACATTATGAATTCCTTGCGCATGCCAAACCTGTACGTCAATCGTCAAGTCAGACCCAAAAATGCTCGACGCCTACGAATCCGCCTCTACACGCATAAAGAAACCCAAAACACCGCAATGCCACGTACCAGGTGAAGCGTCTTGCACCGGTGTAAAGGATACAGCCCTGTCACTGCAGCATCCATATCTGTAGCCAAAGGAAAACAGAGCATCCACAAAAGTCAGTTTCGTCGAACGAAAATGACGATCACGCCAATTTCACCGCACTAGAAACCGAAGCGCCATCGCCAGAGTCCATCAAAATTTCAGCTACAGGCGACAAACAAGCATCATCGCCAATGGAATGACAAGCTCTCCGCGAGCGACGAACACAACGCGTCTCTTCACACCACAAAGGTGGAAAAAACCGGATCCGTCTCGCGCAAGCAACTTCACTACCTAAATCCAAACTCCACAAAACCAACCCCGCACCGAACCGCCAAATCCAAGCGAACCGAATCGTCCGAAACAGATCGAATCACGCGCCATCCATCACCAGCCCAAAACGAACAGCAAACGCAGAACGCGAAACGGACCAAAAAAACAGGAACTAAGAGAGCGGTTCCAGGGAATCATCAAATCGCGAGACGGAAACGATGGGATCATCAGCGAACGGGCTTTACCGGCAGGAGGTCGGGAGGACAGGGAAGAGCGGACGGGGAGGTCGAGACGACGACGGCGCCGCCGCCGCGGCTGCTGCTGCTGCTTCGGAGCGGAGAGGTTGCGAGGGAGGAGGACGAACGGAGGAGAGGAAGCGCTGCGCACGGAGGCCGGGCGCAACAACGACGAGGCGTCGCTACATAAATAAAGGCACATCAGTAGACATGGCCACGGGCCGGTTTTGGTCCGAAACCGGCCCGGGTCAAACCCGGGACCGGCCCGTTGATCGGGCCCGCGGTTCAGAACCGGAACCGGCCCGGCCATGTCTACACATGGACGCACATAACTTCTAAGAATGTCAAATCGCATCCATCTCCACCTACATGCATGTGGGCTGCATAATAAGATACCGTCGCTAAAGATCGTCATGTGAGGGCACAAATCTTATTGGGGTGAAGAATTTAACAATATGAGCTTGATATCTAAAGCTTGAGCGATTGACTAAGCGTTAGATCTCGTGATAGGGGAGAGTGTCCATGTGAGAGTTGGTGGAGTTGTATTTGATAGAGGGTTAGGTTAGCTTAACACTTTAATATTCAAGTCAAATATCGATACTTATATCTTTACATTCTTGGGAAAAGTGCCAAAAAAGTCATAAATCTTTTGCATTAGTGCCAATTTAGTTCTAAACCTTTTTTTTATGTCAATTCAGTCTTAAACCTTTTGCATTAGTGTCAATTTAGTTCTAAACCTTTTTTTGGTGCCAATTAAGTCCTAAACTTTTTAAATTGATGTCAATTTAGTCATAAACCTTTTGTTTTTGTGCCAATTTAGTCATTCCGGCCAATTTTGACCGGAATTTGCCAACGTGTACGCCTGTCGGCCAGCGGCTGGTCACCGGCGCCAACGTGGACAACTTTAATAATATTTTAATATTTTTTGAATTTTTATTTTGTTCCTTTTTTTTCTTTTTTTCCCACTTTTTTTTTGTCTCTTCCTCCTTCCTCTGGCCGATCGCCGGCCAGAGGCCAAAGGCCGGCGAGCTCGACCTCGCCGGCCACTGGCGAAGGCGGCCTCGCCCGGCGAGGGCGAGCCTCGCCTTGGTCGGGCAAGGCTCGAGCCCTCGCAGGAGGCCGCAGCGAGGTCGGGCCTCGCCCGACCTTGGCGAGGCTCGCCTTCGCAGCGGCCTCCGGCGAGAGCTCGAGCCTTGCCATGGTCAGGCGAGGCCCGACCTCGCTAGATCCGGCGAGGTCGGGCCTCGCCACGGCCTCCGGCGAGGGCTCGAGCCTTGCCTTGGTCGGGCGAGGCTCGCCCTCGCCAGTGGCCGGCGAGGTCGAGCTCGCCGGCTAGAGGAAGGAAGGAGATAACAAAAAAAAAAGTGGAAAAAAAAATAAAAAAAGGAAAAAAAATAAAAATTCAAAAAAATATTAAAATATTATTAAAGTTGTCCACGTCGACGCCGGTGACCGGCCGGCAGGCGTTCACGTCGACAAATTCCAGTCAAAATTAGCCGGAAGGACTAAATTGACACAAAAACAAAATGTTTAGGACTGAATTGGCACCAATTTAAAAGGTTTATGACTTAATTGACACCAAAAAAAGGTTTAGGACTAAATTGGCACCAATGCAAAAGGTTTAGGACTGAATTGGCACAAAAAAAGGTTTAGGACTAAATTGGCACTAATGCAAAAGGTTTAGGACTTTTTTGGCACTTTTCCCTTATATTCTTTGGCCAACTCCATTAAATTAATATGGAGATATAGAAGGAATTTTTCTATTTAATACTATATTCAAGATGATATCTTTATTTTCCATGAAATATAGGATCTCATACGTATGGTATGTTAAGATTAACTTGTACCGTATTTATTCTAAAACTCTTCTACATTTTTTTTTGCAACCGTGATTGTATAAAGCTTCATTGGTAATGTGTTCGATGTAAACGATTTTCTTGATGTTATTCCACAATAATCACGATTAAGTTTGGATCCATTAACATATGTTAGACCGGCTAATCACAAAATGAAAATCTAGATTTGCCTTAAATCATAATTAAGTGCACTTAGTAGTTGAACAAACTTGAAGTAGTGCTTTTTTCCTAAGAAAACTCAAGTTATGTTTTGCTATTACCGTCTTACATTAGCATTTGACTTCATATCACCAATCATTTAACGGGGATAATTATCCAAAAATCCTAAATCTATTGTATGGTAGCCAATTCTTGTCCTAAACTTTTTAATTTGGCCAATTTAATCCTAAAACCTTTTGATAATTTTCGGGAAAAGTGCCAAAAAAGTCCTAAACCTTTTGCATTAGTGCCAATTTAGTCCTAAACCTTTTTTTGGTGCCAATTCAGTCCTAAACCTTTTGCATTTGTGCCAATTTAGTCCTAAACCTTTTTTTGGTGCCAATTAAGTCCTAAACCTTTTAAATTGGTGCCAATTCAGTCCTAAACCTTTTGTTTTTGTGCCAATTTAGTCCTTCCGGCCAATTTAGACCGGAATTTGCCTACGTGGACGCCTGCCGGCCGACGGCCGGTCACCGGCGCCGACGTGGCGCCGACGTGGACAACTTTAATATTTTTTAAATATTTTTTTGAATTTTTATTTTTTTCCTTTTTTTTTCTTTTTTTTTCCACTTTTTTTTTGGTTGTCTTCCTCCTTACTCTGGCCGGTCGCCGGTCCGCGACGGCTCGAGGCCGAGGCGGCGAGGCGAGCCTCGCCTTGGTCGGGCGAGGCTCGAGCCCTCGCCGGGAGGCCGCGGCGGGGCGAGCCTCGCCATGGTCGGGCGAGGCCCGACCTCGCCGGACTCTGGCGAACACTCAACCTCGCCGGATCCGGCGAGGTCGGGCCTCGCCCGACCATGGCGAGGCTCGCCCTCGCCGCGGCCTCCGGCGAGGGCTCGAGCCTTGCCTTGGTCGGGCGAGGCCCGACCTCGCCGCGGCCTCCGGCGAGGTCGGGCCTCGCCATGGTCGGGCGAGGCTCGCCCTCGCCGCAGCCTCTCCGGCGAGGCTCGAGCCTCGCCATGGTCGGGCGAGGCCCGACCTCGCCGGATCTGGCGAGGTCGGGCCTCGCCGGCGGCCGGGCGAGGCTCGACCTTGCCGGATCCGGCGAGGTCGAGCCTCGCCCGACCATGGCGAGGCTCGGCCTCGCCGGGCGAGGCCGCCCTCCCAGGTGGCCGGCGAGGTAGAGCTCGCGGCCCGAGCTCTGGCGATCGCCGGACCGGCGACCGGCCGCAGTAAGGAGGAAGACAACCAAAAAAAGTGGAAAAAAAAAGAAAAAAAGGAAAAAAATAAAAATTCAAAAAATATTAAAAAAATATTTAATTTGTCCACGTCGGCGCCGGTGACCGGCCGCCGGCCGGCAGGCGTCCACGTAGGCAAATTCCGGTCTAAATTGGCCGGAAGGACTAAATTGGCACAAAAACAAAAGGTTTAGGACTGAATTGGCACCAATTTAAAAGGTTTAGGACTTAATTGGCACCAAAAAAAGGTTTAGGACTAAATTGGCACAAATGCAAAAGGTTTAGGACTGAATTGGCACCAAAAAAAGGTTTAGGACTAAATTGGCACTAATGCAAAAGGTTTAGGACTTTTTTGGCACTTTTCCCGATAATTTTCGAATGTGGTCCTTCCAGCTAATTTTTGTCAGAAATCATTGACGTGGATAATGACCATCTTATGTGGCACGATCGGTGCTAATATGGACGATTTTCTATTTTTTTTATTTTATGAATTTTTTTCCCTTCATTTTCTTTCCTTTCTCTTTTTTTTTTTCCAATTTTCCTCGATTAGTGTCCACATCAGCAATTTCCTACCAATGAACTATAATAGCAAATCGCCAAAAGGTTTTATGACTAAATTGACCAAATTTAAAAAATTTAGGACTAAATTGGCTATCGTATAATAGGTTTAAGGCTTTTTGGACAAGATTTCCTATTTAATGTTGTAGTAACATGATGACCGCGTTGGAAGTAAAAAAACCACTTGTGAGCGTGGACAAGCAACGTTCATCACATATGGCTTGTTAATATCTTCATTATATAATTAAAAATAACGAACGCCTATACAAAAAAAATCGGATCATTTTTGTTTCTTTATCCAAACCGGTGTGTTTTTAGTGAGGCGGTATCGCTCGCAGGAATTGGATTGCTGGCACTCCACATGCGAACGCAACGCAACACCCCTTTGCATGCGATGCTTCGACCGCCCGAGACGGCGCACCGTGCGGCAATGAAACGGTAGAGTTCATGCATGTGGTGCTCACGTTGGCATTTTATCGTCACGCTAATTTTTTTGTAAAATCCTCGAAACGGCAACGCCAATCGTGCGCTTTCACCAATCATTTGACAATCGGTGCGTGGAAGTCAGCCGTGAGAAATGGTGCTGCCTTGCCCTAAATCTCCATTCTCTTGGTCTAATCAAATTATGTTTAGCACGATGCACATGACTGAATTAACGAGATAGTTAGTGATCCATGTACCAGCACGAGGATGGTATGAGCCCAGCAATTTGTGTATTATGGATGAATTGATATAACTTGGTGATCGGTTGAAGAGGTAACCTCATTAAAAGGAAGGAGCCGAAACTCTTATAGCAGCCTCCGCATCCGGTCTCTATCTTATGAGACGGGTTCTACAAATACGTTCTTTATTTAACGTGTCGATATTCGCACGCTTTGCACCTCTAATTTCCCCCGTATCTTTATCTTTTCCCAAAAAATGAAATACCCTCTAGGAGTTTTACATCTCGATAATCCCGAGATCCGGATGAGAATCGAGACGAAGCATGTTAAAGACTTGCTAACTCCTTGGCATGTAGGAACCAAAAAAGGATATAGAGAAACTTTGAAGATAATGGTGAAAAGCACACAAATACACAAACGAGAGAGAATAATATTCAAAATGCCTTTTGCACAGGCTTTACACAGAGGAATACAAGCTTAGCTCTACAAGCTTTTTCTCACAACTCTCAACTCTCTCTTTCTATGGCTTTCCACACACATTCTTACACAAATAGGGAGGGGACAACCTATTTTATACTACTCCTAAGGAAATTTTCTTGAATACCAAGTTTGTCAAACTTGAGTACCAAGTTTGTATCATCTTGAAGACCAAGTTTGTATTAAAGACAAAAACAATTTTAATATTTCTAACAGCCTCCCTTAAAAATTGATTTTGGAAATCAACAACACCAAGCTTCGTCTTCAATTTCTCGAACAAATCCGCCTTCAATAGTTTCGTTAAAATATCTGCAATCTGATGTTCAAATCTACAGAAATCAAGTTCAATATCTCCATCTTTGACCAGCTCACGGATATAATGATACTTGATGTCTATGTGTTTGCTCCTGCCATGAAAAACAGGATTCTTGGCTAATGCAATCGCCGATTTGTTATCACACATCAATTTTGTAGGACCTTTCTGTTCATGCATCAGTTCACAAAGCATCCTACAAAGCCATATCCCTTTACATGCTGCTAAAGCTACTGCCATGTATTCTGCTTCAGTTGTTGAGAGCGCAATAACTTGTTGTTTTTTCGAGGACCAAGAAATTACTCCTGATCCGAGAAAGAACGCATATCCAGAAGTACTCTTCCGCGTTTCAGTATCTCCTGCCCAATCACTATCTGTATACCTCACTAAATTGAAATTGTCAGTGTAAGAATATAAAATTCCATGATCACGAGTTCCACTGACATACCGTAGAATTCTTTTTGCTGCCTGCAAATGTGATTGGTATGGTTTTTCCATGAACCAACTAATAATTCCCACGCCATAAGTAATATCTGGCCTAGTAGAAGTCAAATATCTTAAACTGCCAACAATACTTTTAAAATAAGTGGGATTTACTAGTTCACCGGTTCCTTCTTTCTTCAGCTCCAACCGTTCTGCAACGGGAGTTCGAATTGGCTTGAGCGATTCCATTTTCAGTCGCTTCAAAATATCAATAGCATATTTCTGCTGTGAAACAAATATGCCATCATTTGTCTGCTTCACTTCAAGACCCAGAAAATAGGACATCAATCCTAAATCTGTCATCTCGAATTTGCTAGTCATAGCCTCCCTGAATTCAGCAAACATCTTTTCACAGTTTCCTGTAAATATCAAGTCATCAACATAAAGACACACAATTATTATGTCACCGTTAGTATTTGACTTGATATACAGTGTATGCTCATGTGGGCACTTTTGAAAATCATGCTTTAATAGGTATGTGTCGATCCGCGTGTACCAAGCACGAGGTGCCTGTTTTAGCCCATACAATGCTTTCTTCAATTTGTAAACTTGATTTTCATGCCCTTTCTTCTCATAACCCTGTGGTTGCTCCACGTAGACTTCTTCTTCAAGGAACCCATTCAGAAATGCTGATTTCACATCCATTTGATGAATCTTCCAATGGTTCTGAGCTGCGAGTGCTAAGACCATCTCAATGGTATCCATTCGAGCCACTGGTGCAAATACTTCAAAATAATCAATTCTTGGCTTTTGCTTATAGCCTTTCACGACCAATTTGGCTTTGTAACGGTCCACCTGACCGTCGGATTTGTACTTTGTCTTGTACACCCACTTGACACTAATGGGCTTCTGACCAGATGGTAAAGAAGTTAGCACCCATGTGTCATTCTTTTCAATGGAGTGGATTTCTTCATCCATTGCTTGGATCCACTTTTCATCTACAGTTGCTTCATCATAGGATACAGGGTCACATTCAGCAAATAAACAAAAATTTACCATAGTTTCATCAGTGATTTCGTCACTATCACTGTCATTGTTTCTTGTGACCACATAATCCCTGAATTTTGCTGGAGTCTCTCGCAGTCACTGTGAACGACGTAATGGTGGTTCTGAAGCTGCTGTTGGTGAAGAAAATGCACCACCATTTGAAGATGATGAAGAAGATGCACCACTGGTCGAAGATGATGGAGGTTTTTCTGCATCTCCCTCCAATGATTCATCTTCGATGGTAATGTTTTTCTGGTCAACTTTTTGGTTCCAGTCCCAGGCTTCATCTTCTAAAAACTGGACATCTCTGCTGATGATTACCTTTTCAGTGACTGGGTTATACAGCTTATAACCTTTAGTTGTGTCACTGTAGCCAATGAAGATGCACTTCTCGCTTTTGTCATCCAACTTCTTCCTCCGTTCATCTGGTATATGGGGATATGCCACGCACCCAAATACTCGTAGGAACGAAACATCTGGCTTGTTGCCGCTCCAAGCCTCTTCTGGGGTTCTTTCAAGAACACTTTTTGTTGGACACCTATTTAGCACAAATACAGCACAAGCAATGGCTTCTGCCCAAAACTTCTTTGGTAAATCTTTAGCCTTTAGCATACTCCTTGCCATTTCAAAAATCGTTCTATTCTTTCTTTCTGCTATACCATTTTGTTGAGGAGTATAGCTAGCAGTCAACTGACGTTTTACTCCATGAATTTTACAGTATTTGTCAAATTCATTAGAAGTAAATTCTCCACCTCTATCCGATCTCAACGTCTTTAGATTAAAGCCACTATGTTTCTCAACATAGACTTTAAATTCTTTAAATTTGCCAAAAGCTTCTGATTTTTCTCTTAAGAAATATACCCATGTTTTTCTGGTAAAATCATCGACAAAAATTAGCATGTACCTTTTTTGTCCGACTGATTCCACCTCAACAGGGCCACATATATCTGTATGTACCAACTCCAAAGGCTGCTTGGCTCTTCTAGCTTCTCCAACTGGAAAGGATTCTCGATGCTGTTTTCCCACAAGACATCCTTCACATGGGTAGTCTGGACTGTCGATCAAAGGCATGCCAGTCACCATCTTTTTCTGGATGAGTAATTTTAGTCCACGAAAATTTAGATGACCGAATCGAAGATGCCATAGCCACTTGCTATCTTTTGCCATCGCTTGAAAGCTCAACAGAGTATTTGTCTGAAGGGACAGAGGGAACATCTGGTTCTTCGTCATCTGCGCCGTCGTGATCAACTTATTGTTTACACCTCTGATAGTGCAAACTCCATTTTCAATATTAACTTTATGACCTTTTTCGGAAAGTTGCCCAACACTAAGCAAATTCCAGAAAAGTCCTGGCACAAAGTAAACATCTGCAATAGTAACATCAGTACCATTTTTTGATTTGATATCAATGTTACCTTTGCCCAAAACGGGAATTTTTTATTTATTCCCGAAGTTGACTTCACCACGAACTGTCTCATCTAATTACGAGAATAGCTCCTTTCGGCCACACATGTGATTACTGCACCCGATATCGAGATACCAGATATTGGCATCCATGGTACTCGAGTCATCCGTTTTGCATGCTAACACCACGTTTTCATCGGCATCAACAGCATGTACACGTTTTGGCTGCTCATGCCCCATGTTTGCTCGGCATTCGGATTTGTAATGTCCGAATTTGTTACACTTAAAACACTTGACCCTTGATTTGTCACGTGTTTTATACCTTCCCGTGGAATTCGAATTTCCACCTCTACCTCGGGCACCTCCACGACCTCGGGCACCATGATGGCCTCCTCGATTTGAGTGAGCGACCCGACTCTACAATGCTTGCTCGGGATTCGAACCGATGGACTTCTGATTCATTCTTTGCTCATGCGAGCATAATGAACCCATCAACCGCTCCAACGTCATGGTTGATATATCTTGGCCTTCTTCGATCGCCGCAACAACGTAGTCAAATCTCTCAGTCAAAGACCTTAAGATTTTTTCTACAACTCGAACATCTTGGAGTTCTTCACCATTAACCTTCAGTTGGTTAACGATGGTTTGCACACGATCAAAGTACGACGAGATAGATTCAGAGTCATTCATGCGTAAAGACTCGAAATCTCCTCGAAGTGTTTGGAGCCGCACCCGCCTGACACGATCATCGCCTTTGTAGGATTTTTGCAAAATATCCCACGCTTCTTTCGCGGTCTCCGCACTCGATATTTTTTCAAATATCGTTTCATCCACGGCTTGAAAGATCGCATATAATGCTTTCTGATCTTTCTTCCGAAATTCCACCAAAGAGTCTTTCTCCGCCTTTCTTAAGGCCTCGAATTCTTCAGCATCGGCTACTTCGGTGTAGCCATTCTCCACCAAGTTCCACAAATCTTGGGATTTGAAAAGAACCTTCATCTGGACAGACCAGTTGTTGAAATTCTTTCCGTTCAACTTTGGAAGTTGTAATTGAACGGAACTGGTGGATACCATTGCTAGCTCTGATACCAATTGTAGGAACCAAAAAAGGATATAGAGAAACTTTGAAGATAATGGTGAAAAGCACACAAATACACAAACGAGAAAGAATAATATTCAAAATGCCTTTTGCACAGGCTTTACACAGAGGAATACAAGCGTAATTCTACAAGCTTTTTCTCACAACTCTCAACTCTCTCTTTCTATGGCTTTCCACACACATTCTTACACAAATAGGGAGGGGATAACCTATTTATACTACTTCTAAGGAAATTTTCTTGAATACCAAGTTTGTATCATCTTGAAGACCAAGTTTGTCAAACTTGAAGACCAAATTTGTATTAAAGACAAAAACAATTTTATTATTTCTAACATGGCCTTCGTCAAAGTCAAACCAGCAGATCACGTGAGTTGCATCGAGCAAAGTCCTTGGCTTTGCCTGGCTGGGACAACGCACTGCTTTCATGCGGTTTGGGTCAGTCAGCCGCGATCGATGACGAACTTGAGAATTAAGGCATCCATTGTTTTGTTACTCCCTAGACATGCATATAAATGTGGTTAGGTGTCTTCCGCCTATTCTGCACCTAAGAAAGCCACAAAAAAATATGGGAAGATGCCTCGAAACAAGCAGAGTACTGAAGAGGGGAAGGTCGGTTTAAGCTGCTTAGGATGTACTACTATTAGTCAACAAGAGCAAGCGACGTAGCGTTGCGAACGAGGGTTACGAGAAGATGATGCGGGCATACTAATCTTGTGGCCTTTTCCTTGTGATTCTCTTGGAAGGGAAAGAAGGAATCATTCTCCTTTTAGGGAGGATCACGGTGTTATGTTTGACCGGTCTTTGTTCGTTGTATCTACATGTCTACCTTGGCTCCACGTTTGACTTGTTTATTTAATGACGTTTTTGCGTATCAAGAGGACCAGAAGTTCACCATTACAAGTTAAAGTAACTCCATCCCCCACTGTCCACTTGGGCTACGTTTGGTAACCCGAATTTAAGTCCGAATAGAATAACAAATTATAGATTTGGTGACATTCTCCACTGAATAAATCCAGATACATCCGGATAAAAATGCTAGATAAGAAATCCGGCCTAGAGGTGGGATAAACTCGCCGACATCGCCTACCTGAGGACCACTGCCAAATTTACCGATCATCATCACTTCCGACCACCATATGATCGTTGTCGCCTCCGACCACGTTAGTCGTCACTGCCGGCCGGCAATCGTGTTCAACAAGTGAGGGTGAAAAGGGGCCTAAAGACAAGGGTCGTGCCGGGTTTATATAGATCATCCTTTTTACTCCAGTTGCATACGTCCTTTACATCGAGCTTGGCCTTTCATGCACGACTCACGAGCTGGCTATTCCCCTGATGGTCAATGAAGAACGGCTAGTGCACCATTAACTTATTGGCGACCATGCTCTTGAGCGTCGAGTTCCACATGTTGTGCATAAAAAATGCTGCAACGGCACAGTAGTGCAGAACCTCCCCTGCGAGCCCATCTCATGATGCACACCTTCTTTGTTGTCACCTCTCTTAGCGGCTTTTTTCAGCAATGGAGTCAGCCCATACGACCCACAAGAAATGCCTCGCGCAATGCACAAGGCAATCCTAAAATCACGTGAACTCGTGTCTATTGAAAGACCTCATGCTCCTGAGGTTGACTTCCCAATGATTGGTTGAGAGAGTTTGAGTCTCATGTACGGGAGGAGAAAAGTCAATGATGGTATTTTTAAAGATTTTCAAATGAGAATGATTTTCAAAGATTTTCAATTTTATCTTCGATTGCAGATTTTCGAAGATTTTTAAAAATTCCAAATCATATCTTAGGTTGCACCAAACATATGATATTTTTATAATCCGAAGATATATGGAGGATTTCAAATCCCTTTATCCTATCCTATCCTATCCTAATTTGAATCCAGATAACCAAACACAGCCTTAAAATTTCAGACCGGTTGGACTTCACTAGGGACCATTGGATGTAGAATCCAATTATGATATAGTTTCACGGTGATGAAAACTCCATACGAAACGGAGGCTTCTCCATTAGAAGTAAACCTAATCATGCCTCTGGCTCAAGCCCTCCCATGCAAAAATGGGCCCGAAGAGCATTCTCGGATTGGTTCAGATAAGTCTATATAGCTATGAAGCCAGCCCAAATCAGGTTGAGCTCGAGCCAGCCCAGACCGTGAAGGAAAAAAATATTTTTCATGGGCTAGTCTCGGCAACAACTCAGGCCCAAACTAAAGAACCGATCAGGCCTGCTGATTGAAAAGCAGCTTCTTTGTAACTTTATTATTGCTCGTTGTGCTAAGTTGCTAACTCATGATTTGACATTCGGAGTTTAATGCGTACCGCCACTTTTTCCCGGTTCAATGTAGGAACGTTGGAGAATAATTTGATCCTTTTGCTCCATCGAGAAAAGAATTAAGCAATTCCACTGAACACCTTCGATCAACTAGGGAAGATGACCGAACGTTATTGCCTTCAAGGTGAATAGTTGCGGTCGACATATACAGTCCGGTTTTATATTTATTAGTCAAGCAATACGAGTTTGGAGGACTCTCAACTTCTTAAGTTCTAAGCATAATGAAAACCCAGTGTCCACGATCAAGATATTTCTTTTTCAGTTAATATGTTGCAAGTACAGCAATGATGCATGCTCAAGCTAAAAGTAGGTATAAACATGTGCACGGAATAGAACCACATGATGTGAATATATTGCAAGTACAGCAACGATGCACACTAAAGCTAAAACGCAAGGATAAACGTGCACAGAATAGAACCAGATGATGTGAAATTCAACCTTAATTCAGTTAATTGGGCTAAATAAATTATACCACGTCCTTTTATTGTTGTAATGAATTGGCACCTACAAGTTCAGAGTCAATGGTGTGGTGCAACTGATTCCCACCAAAAATAATAGGTGTCAAGCTGCGCGCCTCAATCATTTAATTGAATCAAGAGTATGGGAGACTAATTGAACCATCCGTTGCCTTGAATGGTTAGCATCCTCCACATGGACCTTCCTTTAGCGCTTGCCATTGGCAACATCACTTGGAAGATCAAGACCATCAGGAATTTTCCCTGGATAGTTAGTCCTGGAGGCATCTGATCCTGTCATCCTGCAAACAGCGAACGGAATCGAGGGACCTGTGTATAAGTTTCAAGAAATATCTCATAGTATGCTTTGAGCGCATCATGCTTACCCTCTATCCACAATGACAACTGAGCGGAGTTCGCAGTTCGCAAAGCTGCAACCACAGATAAAATATCTTTTAATCAGTCCGCGACATAAAAGCTCCCACCTATCCTAAAAATAAAGTGCTACATCATATCAACTCCACTGCTAGGCTAACTAGGATCATGTGCAGTTCACCAACAAGATTCATTCGTCACAAATATATCATCATTTTCATCATCCTAATCTGCTACAAGTACCACCATCGGAACTGGTAGTGGTTGTTGCTACACAATATATAGGTTTGGAAAGTTCCACTAAGAAAAAAGAGAAAGCTATGTAATGGCATTTTAGTGAAGCAATAAAAAACCGTGTAGAGCCTAAAAATACCATGTACATGGACAACTCAGAAGCTACAATCTCATCACACAAGGGGACACGACTTCCAATGTGTATTTATCAAAATCTTCTATTCATCAATTCCTATTGGCTCTAATATCTGTCTTGGATTATAAATCAATACATCACTTAATGCAAACATGAAGCAAGACCAAAAGAACAGAAGGTGGGACTTTGTTGGCAATCAGCATAGGTGGAAATATATTTACGCAAAACTTCATCACCGAAACCGAAGATAATACGAGGGAAGATAGAGATCCAGCTTCCCTATTGACTGATGGGCATCACCCATCTACAATAAAGTTTTTCTGCTTAACAAACAGTTATGGTATGATGATCAAGCAACACACTCAACAGTGGATAATCAGTAATCACTGGGCATACCATAAAACCTCCAGAGTACTTTTTTGGGAACAATCTTAATTTCGCGTCATTCACTCATTAGAAATATATTCAGAAGGGAGACAATATGAAGGACCTAATGTAAATAATTTCTCAAAACAATAATGCAGAAACAAGTCAGTCAGAACACTAAAACATTTCTGCGCTCCCAATTGTAATTAGAAACACAAAACCATTGAATAGAACCAACCAACCAAATATGAACTAGGAAACACTCACTGTTTGCACATTTCACTCTTCACCGATGGATGACAATCATTTCCAAAGGTGCTGAGGGCATGAAACAAGAATCCACTGTGGGTAACAATTGCAATCTCCTTCTCTTCCCGTGTCCACAACCTGAAGATAAATCAAAACCTTGAGATGCAGAATCAAATGGCTTATTTCAGATTTTTACTTTTTACATAGCTGTTCAGCTATTTTCTTCCAAGATCATACAAGTTTCAAGTCTATTTTGCATTGTAGTTCATATTCTAAAGCACCGAGCAGGAAGTTATGAAGTACCAGTTCAAGAACTTCATTCCTCGAACAGCAACTTCCTCATTCTTTTCTCTAACATCAGGCGTCCACAAGACATCATCTTCATTCTCAATCTAAAGAGAGTTAAAATCAAAGTAAAAAACTGAGATTAGCTAATGTTGAGACTTCCAAAGCAAATGCCCCAAAAAAAGCATTTTAAGAAATGAAGCACTTACCAATGAAAAATCAATTGCAGGAAAGAGCGACCGATACTCGCTAATGCTTCGTCTTTTGTCACAAGGATGAACTCCCTATGGACCAAAATATAATTTTTAGCAACTTGAAGCATGCAAGGAATGTTCAATACCAAAACAAGATGATCCACAAAACACAGGCAAGAGTGAAATTCTACAATTACTAGCAGTAAAATGTCTGCATCTTTGTCTTGCAATAACTTCTCGTAGTTCTAAATGGAGGTTAATAAGTGACCAAAAAAAATGGAGGTTAATTATATGAGGGATCATTCAGCTTGGGGTTTTACCACTATACTTTGCAAAGTCATGCAATTATGACTACTCTGTTTCTAGTTGGTCCCCATTTTCAATAGAACAAGATATATTATGCCAATATGCAAACTCAATTTGACAGAACATCTGACTCATTATATACATGACATGACAAGATAGATAGGACATTTTTCAACAAGATAACATGATCCATGGTACAAGATCTGCGACCAATCTTATGGATTTTGGTGCTTGGGTGAAAATCAGTACGCCGTGTGAGGTTACCATCATGCCACGTCATGTTAGGTCATCCACTTGTGCTAACACATCCATCATCATCAAAATTCAAATGAAACACAAAGAGAACGGTAGCAATCAAATGATTTTCTATAGTGGTAGCCATAATATAAACTGAATTTCAGATGCACAAGTGAAAATTGGCTAAAGTTGAATGATGTATCATGGTATCCACCGTTCTAACTGCTAAAAGGAGGAACCTGTGCAACATGAAGAAACTGATCCTTCTTCAACTACAAATATGTAACTATTGGTCATCTTTAACAAGATAAGAAGTCCTTGGGTTGAGAACTACATTTAAACATAAGCGAGATCAATCAATTTGCTAAAGAAGAATCAGAACTCATCCTAATAAGCATGAGCTTCCTTCATACTTAGGAAGGTAACTACAAGTAAGCATCCTTTAATCTCAAATCAAGGAGAAACAAATACTCTGAAGTATGATCCTAATAAAGCCAGTGGTATAAACAGCTGTACTTCCACATGATATCCTCTTTAAAGTTCACAAAATTATCATACCAGTCAAGGGCAAAGGCATATTCTTTTTCTTATGTCTAATCCTTATCCGATACAGATATACTTGTGCATATTAAGAGTCAATAGATTAAAGATTGTAAGCTGTGAATAGAATGCAACACAAACTGTAAAGTGCACTGAGCCCATTGCAAATTCAACTGCAACCATTTAATAATGGGTACAGCAAGAAGGATAAAAACTACCAACATTTTCCAGAGACTAAAGTTACAATGGTGGAATGTCCACACAAAATGCTTCCACTGAATAATATTGTGAAAAACCAATCAAAATTCAGGATTTTGTGAATCATCTTTTTATTCCATATGTAATCACATACCAAATGTTCACGACAAAGTTCTACGGCAATAAATGGTGGGCAATTGAGACTTGAAATAGCAGGATGATCGCTATTCCCTGCATTTGCAACCATCAAAGGAGGTGCAACTATTCCATCTGTATCACCTTCACCACCAAAAACTCCAACAGCTGTTTGCATAGTTCTGCAAGTGATCACATAAAAAGTGTAAAAACGGTATTTAAAAGAACTTCAAGTCCAAATTTTGAACCATAGCATGCCCCTCATGCAAAGGCTAGTAGAATGACAAGTTAACAACTTAAAGAATGCGGACCCAAAACATGTGGACAAAAGAATAATCAAAACCCATAACATAAAAAGAACAAAAACTCATAAATGGTAAAAAGGAAATGCAAGGAATTCACCATCGACATTCTGACATATGTTGAACTGATTATGCATCCATTTGATATTAAAGTTTAAGCTATTGGAAAATGACACGGTTTATTTTCATTATCTTCACACTTTGCCCCATTGGCCCATTCTCCATCAGATAAAAAAGGATACACCATCCTAAATTTACCTGAATTACACTCTTCTCTTATGTTGTAAAGGAGGTTGTCTCATTGAAAGTTTCAATACAGTCATTCATGACAGAGGACCTCATGTCTCAGGTGCCTCCAGCAACCAACTTCCAGGACTCATATCAAAGCCCTATTGACTTATTATGAAGGCTTAAATAGTAAAGCAGCCAAGTGTAACAAAACAACTAAAACTCGCATCCTATGCAACAGAGAAGAAACGTTACACAAGAATTTAAGTCCTTAACAATTTAACACACCAATTAATAATATAAATCACTATCGAAGACAATGCTATCTGTAAGAACTTATGAAAAGATAAGGCAAGAGACAAATTTGAAGCCAATCACAGTACCTCAACAAAGGGGAAGTGATGACAAGATCAATCTTCTCGGGAAGTCCGCATGCTCGGACATGCTTGCGCAAGTTGCTAACCTATCACCGCATCAAGAGATCATTAGAAAGTAAACCAGTCCAAACAAACTGCATAAAAAAGAAAAAAGCACCTGGAACTTTTTCTAACAGAATTTAGGACATTATAAAAAGAACAAGACAGCAAAGCCTTCTCAGTTCTCACACTAACTCAGGTTGGCTATGTCATTGTTGCCCCACCTATAATATTAATATCCTATCCAAGACCAACTTGTTTCTAAGCAAGTTCTTACGACAAGACTATCGCGTTTGTCATTTTCAGGGAAGCAACTTAATTCCTAATGACAAACCCAATAAAATACAATCTAAAAGAGAAATTCCACTGTTAACATATGTATCATTTAAAGACAAACAGGCCACGGGCAAAAGTGACCACCTGCTGCCAGCCGACAGGGGTGAGATGAGCATCAAAGAGATCATACGACAAATAGGCATCGTGGTTCTTTTCTCCTTCCACGTTATGAATTCCTTGCGCATGCCGAACCTGTACGTCAACCGTCACGTCAGACCCAAAAATGCTCGACGCCTACGAATCCGCCTCTACGCGCATAAAGAAACCCAAAACACCGCAATGCCACGTACCAGGTGAAGCGTCTTGCACCGGTGCAATGGGTATAGCCCTGTCACTGCAGCATCCATATCTGTAGCCAAAGGAAAACAGAGCATCGACAAAAGTCAGTTTCATCAAACGGAAATGACGATCACGCCAATTTCACCGCACTAGAAACCGAAGCGCCATCGTCAGAGTCCATCAAAATTTCAGCTACAGGCAACAAACAAACATCATCACCAATGGAATGACAAGCGACGAACACAACGCGTAGCGCCAAATCTCTTCACACCACAAAAAGGAAAGAAAGCGGATCCGTCTCGCGCAAGCAACTTCACTACCTAAATCCAAACTCCACAAAACCAACCCCGCACCGAACCGCCAAATCCAAGCGAACGGAATCGTCCGAAACGGATCGAATCACGCGCCATCCATCACCAACCCAAAACGAACAGCAAACGCAGAACGCGAAACGGACCAAAAAAAAAGGAACTAAAAGAGCGGCTCCAGGGAATCATCAAATCGCGAGACGGAAACGATGGGATCATCAGCGAACGGGCTTTACCGGCAGGAGGTGGGGAGGAGAGGGAAGAGCGGACGGGGAGGTCGAGACGACGACGGCGCCGCCGCCGCGGCTGCTGCTGCTGCTGCTTCGGAGCGGAGAGGTTGCGAGGGAGGAGGAGGACAAACGGAGGAGAGGAAGCGCTGCGCACGGAGGCCGGGCGCAACAACGACGAGGCGTCGCTACTTGTACGCCCGCCAGGCGGCGCACCACAGTGAATCACCATAGCCGCGGCCTTTGCGTGCGCCGTGCGCGATTAAATATTCCTTTTTTTTTTTATCGCCCTATTATTCGGGAAAAATAGAAAAATATGTATATATAAAAAAAAGCTTTTCGTCCTTCGAATCACGTGACGAAAATGCAGTTATTAGGCGGGGTGGAAATGGCTGCCAGACCAGCCAACCGACCCACATGGCGTGTCGCCAGGGGAAGTAAAGTACCCCGAATTCCCTGCCATCCGTAGATCCACGTGGCGCCGTCCCGTCCATCCGCGCGGGCGGGATGACACGTGTCGCGACGGATCTGGTTGGCCCTTCGAAACGCCACGCGGCGGGAGACTTTTGAACCGTGGGGAATATTCGGCGGATCGGATCGGCGGCCGACAGAGACCCTCCCCGTTCCTAAAGCTTTCCCCGATGCCCCGATGCTCCCGTTCCTCCGCCGTTCCCGATCGGGATATACCCCGTTCGGTAGCGGGTGCGGTGCCTATGCTGATGTCCTCGGGGGGTCGCTAAAACCGGTCGCCCCGAAAAAAGTAGGTCCTATGACCCATCATCATGGTATTGTAATACGTACGCGAGCCATCCGATAAGTAACGCGAGTTACTAGTTGTGGTGCACATTGTGCACCCATTGTGGCAAAAGTGAATTACTCGATTCTGTACGTTACCGGGCTCGGCCGAGCTGTTTCGAAGCAAAAATGATGTATCCTCGCATATTTCACAAAATGAAAGCAAACCTTATTTCCGAACAAAAGAAAAGCGAAAGGATCAAAGTCTAAGACACCGCTTTCCAAGGAATTTAGCCACAACAAGAAGTTACCTCGGACCTTCCCCCCCGCAAAGAAAGTGAATGCGCAGGAGCAACATGACAATTGTTTTCTAAATTCGAACAGCCGCCCCAACAACATTAGCTTCCTTCTCTCACTTGTCAGCTCATTGGCTGGGGTGAAGAGCAAAAAAGGAACTTTCGACATTGAAAAACCTCACAATGGGAGAAAAAAAAGGACCGAGGAATAAGGCGGAAGAGAGAATTGAGAGATTTGTGTACGTATACAGGGTTACTTATTTATAGGCTTTGTTAAAAGATTATATAAAGTAACACGACAATATCAATCATAATCGATTGGGTATAGACACAATCAATAGAAACATATAAACAATTCCGAAAGATGTGGAGAATCAAATGACATGTTCTAGAACACATTATAGTCACACATGCATAGCATCTTCAGATATATGCAACGCAAAAGGAGTCACATTTCTCTATTATTGGGATATATATCGGCGTTTCGTCAATGCCATTCAATCACAAATAGGCACATGAACTAAGCGAAAGAAAGAAATGCAAGAATTTCGTGCATTCAGCAGTTTCTATACACTACGAGGAAGGTGACTAGTTAGGGCAAAGAAACGCGTATACAGATCCCCTTTTCCCGACTTACAATAACGATTATAATTAATCATGAATATAAACAATAAAGGGAGATACATACAGTAAAGAGAGATACATGAAATTGCCTAAGTATCTCAAAAAGCCCCCTCGAAATTCACCGGGAGCTGTCAACCGGAGCGTGGAGAAAAGATAATAAAAAAAAAACGCGGTCTCAATCTTACCCCATAAATCGTAATCTTTCGCTCCGTGGGTTGATTTCAGTAAACATCCATTTAAGTTTTCAAAAAGCACGGCCACCAATCACCCACTCTCTCTTTCTCTTTCTCTCTCGACAGGAAATTGAGATTTCGTAATCATGGCCGACATCCGGTGTTTGACTACGATTTTGTTTGTGACGATGAATCACGCGTTGGTGGGAGGGGAGCTTTTCTCAAATCGTAAATGAAGAAGAACGCAGCCAGAATAAGGAAAAACACGGTCAAATCGAATGAATAGCTCTAGTTTTTCGTTTGCGCCTACCATTTGTCTAATGAAACTCTTGATTCTGGTTCAACGTTTCGGGTTTCCATTTGTTTGGTTTGGTCGATTTAAACAACGGAACACCGTAATGAACGGTTTAATTTACGAGTTTCCTATTCTTGTAGACATGAATATTTGTGCATAAATCGTAATCTTTAGTTATAAATAGATGTAGAAAAAAGTACCAAAAGAGTCATAAACTTATTATATTGATACCAATTCATTCACAAATTTTTCAATTGGACTAATTTACTCATAAGCATTTTCACATTAGTGTCAATTCAGTCCATTCGGATAATTTAGACAGGAAATTATTGACTTGGACGCCAGCATTGACGTGAACAATTTTCTAGATTTTTTAAACGTTCTTCTAAACTTTTTATTACTTTTTTTTTTCCAAGTTTGGGCCGGTGAAGTCACCGGCCGACTCTCGCCGGCTACAAGCCAGTCAATCCGGGCGGACGGGAGGGCACGTGTCTCGACGGTCTGGAGGCCTTCGAATTGGACCGGGTGGCAATATTCGACGGATAGTGTTGGCATGGAAGTGGGTCCTGTGTTTTTCCTTTTAAGCTTTTTCCACGATGCGGATGCCTTTATTCGCCATTCCTCCCGATCTAACGTCCGCGTTCCGTTTCATGGAATCCTAAGAAGTGGACAAATTTCATTCGGTCTCGCGTCCGCCATTTGTATCACCAATGATGGAGCTGAAGTGGATTGTGGATAACGCCACATTGGATCGTGGGTATGATACTTCTGCTTATGCTCATGCTCATGCTCATGCTCAGAGAAAAGTAAGTTGGTACAGCGGCAATGATAAGTGCCCAAGCCATACTATATGAAGTGAGCGAGTCGGATCGGATCGAAAATGGTCTAATCCGAATTAACTCATTGAACTCGTATCGACCCATTTTTATGTGATACAATTTTAGCTAGGGGTGTCAAAACCAAACACAATACCCGAACCGAAACACGAACCGACCCGACCCGACCCGAACATGAAATTTTCTTATTGGGTCGGGTTGGGTCTCAACTTGTTTTGGTAACAATAAAAAAAATTGGATGTTGTTTGGATCTATTAGGCTTGGGTACCCAAGCCCAACCCAAACAAGAAAACCCAAACAAGAAACCCTTACATCTCTCTTCCACATCTCTCTCCCTCTCTCACCTCTTCTGCGATCTCTTTTGCAATCTCTCTTCCATGTCTCTCTCCGCCGCGATGGAGCCGCCGCCGCCGCGACCCTCCGCCTCCTTGAAGCTCCGCTTCATGTGCAGCTACAGCGTAGGCGTGGCCCCACGCCCCCATTCCAAGTCCCTCTTCTACCACGGCGGCGAGACCCGCATCGTCACCGTCGACCGCGCCTCCGCGACTGCCTCCCCCGTCTCCCCCACCCTCGCCGTCGCGCCCCCCTTCGCCCTCAAGTACCAGCTCCCCGACTCCGACCTCGACGCCCTCATCTCCCGCTGCATCGACGACGACCTCGCCGTCATGATGGACGAGCTCGACCGCCTCTCCTCGTCGTCGCCCTCATCTCCGCCGCGGGCCTCTCTCCGTCGCCGCCAACACCGGTTGTCTCCGCCTCCTCGTGCTCCGATCTTCTCGTCGGTCGGTCGCTCGCTCTTCTTTGCCACGCCTCATTCGCTCTCCGCGTCCGTCCTGTCTGCTCGTCGGCGCTCTGCCTCCGATCCATTCTGCTCTCGCGGCTGCTCGTCCGCGCTGCTTCGTCGCCTCTCCGTCGTCGTCGCGACCTTCGTCGTCGTGATCTGCTCCGTTGCCTCTGCTCGCTGAATCTCGTCGCGATCTGGTTCGTCCTATCCGTTCCTGTTTTTTTCTCCTTCCTTTAGGTAGGATTTGGTTGTTGATCACGGAATTGAATCGATATATGCACTAGCTCGTACACTGAGTGGCATTTGGAGGCGTATGTTCTTAGCTTCAGCCGTTAATTTTCCTCTTTGCTTCGTAGGATTTGTGTTCATGATGCTTAAATTTTCTTCCCTCGATAAGAAAACGATCTCATAGTTCGAAGCTCCAAAATGTGGAAGGAGCAAGTCCACAACGATCCCTCATACAGATTCTCTTTGCATATGTCTCACCGATTCTGAACGAATCATCTATAAGCCCTCTATAGATGTCCCCACCAAAACAATGAAAAGATCGATGTCTCCAAACAATGAAAATTGATGTCTGATCAGCAACAATGTACATCTCCAAATCTAGGATTTTTCGGTTCCTTCTGGCCAAATCGGCAAGGGATCCTCCGATTATGACACAGCTCAGCAACCTCTGTAGATATCAACCTGCAACCATCTTGGAAAAGAACACTGGCAATGACTCTACTTTCAAGAGGATCAGATTCCTCATGTATTTGTTTCTTTCATTCCACTCCACTCCACGCCAACTTTAAGAGTGTATCCTTCATACTTTGCCTTAATGCACTGCAGAGCCTGAGGCAATTCATCCTCCCGGACTCCAATTCATACTCCCCTCTTTCCAAAACACGAACCCGACCCGACCCGAACATGACCCGAACCGACCCGATTGTGTGGCTATATCATGTTCAGGTCTTGTTTCGGGTCGGGCCAAGCACACATATTCATTGTTTCTGGTCGGATCGGGTATCATGAAAACCCGACCCGACCCATTGACACCCCTAATTTTAGCGACCTAAACCGGACCTAACCCAAATCCGATCCAAACCCAACCGAACCCATATTACTAGAAAGCATCCGTATCTATACCAAAACATTTAACCTACTTTAAGCTCTAGATAGATTTTTTTTTTGTCAAATTAAAAAAATTAACTAAATAAAATCTGTTAGTAAATAAAAGTAAAAACATAAAAAAAAACCTAATGATTGAAATGCATGTAAAGAACTAGAAAAGTATGCATGTGTTGTGACGAAACATACAATAAAATTACCCAAAAATTCTTAAACCTATTACATTTGTGTCAATTCAATCATAAACTTTTCAAATTTGCCAATTTAGTCATAAATCTTTTAATGATTTCTCAATTTAGCATTTTTATCAATTTTGACCGGAAATTGCTGACGTGGACATCGGGTCATACCACGTAGCCTAGTCGGGGATGACGTGGACAATTTTTATAATTTTTTAAAAATTCAGAAGTTTTTATAATTCTCTAATTTCTTTTCTTTTTTTTCTTTCTTTTCCTTTTTTTTCTTTTAAGCGCAGCAAGAGTCGCTGGTCATAGGTGAGGGCCAGCTGACCCTCGCCCACGACCGGCAAGGGCTTCGCGCCCTCGCCCACGACCGGCAAGGGCTTCGCGCCCTCGCCCAATGGCCGGTGACGCTCGCCACCCCTTGCCTGGTGTCAGCGAGGGTCAGCTAGCAACCCTCGTTGCACTTCGTAGAAAAAAAAGAAAAGAAAGAAAGAAAAAATAAAGCAAAATAAAATTAATCAAAAATAAAAAATGACATCTCCAACTCCACCTAACGCATCGGTCGCTTTATTTATTACTGGAAGAGCTATGAAAAAGTTCCCCATTTTTCATATGGGTTTGAAATAGGTTAGTTTTCAACTCATTTAAGACTCATTAAAATGTTGGGCATTTATTTCTTGGACCCACTTACACTTGTTTTTAAACATGCACCATTAAATATGAGTTCTAGACCCATTTTTGCCACCTTTAAGTTAGGGGTTTTGGTATTCAAATACGAATATTGGTTGCAATGCACTTTGCACAAATAATATGATTAGCCGGTTGAAACTCAATATGCATAAGTAATTATAGGCAAATAAAATCATATTTTAACCAATATAATTGAGATTTTTGAATAAGAAAACTTTAATCTCAAATTCGATCTTGACTCGATGTCTTGAAACCAAGTCAAGAAATAAAGGGAGAATTGCCCAAAAAGTCCTAAACATATTGTATAGCCACTGATTCAATTATAAATTTTTCAATTTAGTCAATTTAGTCATATGACGATTTTTCAATATAGTCCATCTGACTAATTTTGGTCAAAAATTACTAATGTGGTGGTCTAGCCGGTGCTGGTCATCTACATAGCACGACCGGCGTTGCTGTGGACCTTTTTTTTGTAATTTTTGTAATTTTCAAATTTTTTATATTTCTTTCTTTTTTTTTCCTATTCTATTGTTCATCTTTTTCCCCCGCTAGTCACCGAGGCCTCGGCCACGGGCGGTGACCAGCTGCAAGCAAGGGCCAGCAAGGGCTGCACTTGCTCAACCGCAATGCCCTCACTAGGGGTCGGCAATTAGTGGAGAAAGAAGATGAATAGTAGAATAGGGAAAATAATTATAAAAAGGAATGAAAAGAAAAGAAAAGAAGAGGAAAAGGGAAAAAATAAAAAATTCAAAAAATATAATAAATCGTCCACGTTAGCACTAGTCGTGCCACTTAGATGGCCAGCGCTGACTAGACTGTCACGTTAGCGATTTTTTATGAAAATTGAGTAAATGGACTATATTGAAAAATTGTCAAAAGATTTAGGACCATATTGGCTAAATTGAAAATTTATAATTAAATTAGCGACCGTACAATACGTTTAATACTTTTTGGACAATTTCTTCCAAGAAAAAAGGCACTAATTTTTCTCGAATCTTCCAATTCTGACATGGATGTTCTGCCCTGAGTGGAGTTGAAATGATTTACATAGTGTGAGTCACACAACAAATTAAGTTATCACAATCATTGATCTTCCTTCCATTATTATGATAATCCACCTAGTGACTGCAGAATGACACATTCGACCAGTATTTTTTATCTCCGGATATTCCATTAGAATTTACTTTATCAATTGTAGTGAAACATATGAAGGTAAAACGAAACGGATCATGTCTAAGACATCGCTTTGGAAGGAATTTAGCTGCAGCAAGAAGTTAGCTTGATCTTTTCAAGCAAAGAAAGTGAATGTGTAAAAGCAACATGATCACTAGGGCTGCCAAAAAAGCCCGATCTGACCTGACTCGGCCCGAAATTTTCAAGTATTTTTGGTTCGGGCCTCCTTCGAATCGGGCAATCACATAAAAATTCGGGCCGGGTCAGGTAGAGTCGGGTCACAAACCCTGATCATCACCGCTTTCTAAATTTGAACAGCCACTGCAACACCATTGGCTTTCCTTCTCCACTCATCACCTTATCGATAGAGGGGGTGAAGAAAAAAGGAACTTTTGATATTGAACAACCGGAGACGGGAAGAGAGCATTGCCCTTACACAATCATAACATCCTCGGACATATGGAAAGAAAAAAGAGTCGTGTTCTTTTCCTGAAGCAAGTAGGTGAATCGTGCCAAAGAGAGAATTCGGTGTGTTCATTGGTGAAGACTACACGTGGGGGTATTTATAGATAGTGTAAGGAAGGTGACTGTCTAAGGTAAACAAGTATATATTCAGACCATGGTCTCCCAATTTACGGTGTCAATTATACTAAATGGAGCGTGGAGAAATGATTCAAAGAACAGCCTAACCCACCATTGAGATACCTTATTTTATTTTTAGTTACCAACATCTATTTAACTTTTAACAAAACACGGCCACCAATCACCCTCTTTCTCTCTTTGTCCACAGTTTTTTTGGAATAAGGGTGCGCATGAATACCATTCTGTGCCTGGGAACTATTTCTGAACAGAAATGATTTTTTTTTATTTTGTGCCCGGAAACAATTTCTGAGCATTTGAAGGCGTTTGATAAACTGTCCAAAATTTCTATTCCTAGAGTAGAGAAGAACATAAATGCGTTTGGTAACTACACAAAATTTCTATTCTCAAATAATATTTTAATAATATTTTGAATTGTTTAATTTTTTTTTCTACAGAACCCATTTTCTTCTTTGGCCATGCGACCGGCCACAGCCCAGGGCCGGCGAGGGCGAGGGCTGGACCCTCGCTGCCTGGGCGAGGCGGCCTCGCCCAGATTTGGCAAGGCCGAGCCTCGCCGTTGCGACCCACGGCGACGTCGGCCGCCGCTGGTCGCGGCGGCGAGGCTCGGCCTCGCCCGGGCGGCGGGCGACCCTCGCCTCCACGTGGCGGCCGGCGAGGGCCGTGACGCCCTCGCCGGCGGCCGGCCCGGCCCGAGGAAGAACAACACAAAAATAAGAAAAGAAAAAAAAGAAAAAAAACTGATTCTCAAAATTGTGCCGAGAAACAAGAAGCAACTTTTTTTTACTTCTCGTTTCTCTTCCAAAACTGTTTCTCGGCACAAATTTTTGCAAAAATGTGCCCGGAAACAAAAAGTTTACCAAACGCATTTCTGTTCCCAAACTATTTCTGAGAACAAAAGAACAGAAATTTTCACTATTTGGCACGTTACCAAACGGGCCCTAAGTGTATTAAAAGTCTTAAAACTTATTACGAAAGTGAAATCGAATCCTAAAACTTTGAAAAAGTGCAATCAAGTCCTAAAACTCATCATAAAAGTGTAATTGAGTTCTAAAACTTTTAAAAAGTGCAATTAACAGAATGACTAAATTAGATCAATTAGATAGGTTTTAGGACTTGATTGCGTTTTTTGAAAGTTTTAGGACGCAAATGTACTTTCGTGATAAGTTTTAAGACTTAATTGAACTTTTTGAAAGTTTTAGTACTCAATTGTACTTTCGTGATAATTTTTAGGACTTTCAATACACTTATTCCATATTTCTTATGGTTCTCTCATCCGATGTTTAGAGATTTATATAAGGGAGTTGATAGAGACCGCAACGGAGGGAGATGGTCACAATCAGTGAGCTAAGTTAGGAAGGGGCAGAGGCTAGACACAGATAGGAAAATTGAGATTTTTCTAATTGTGCGTAACCTTCCCTATTTGACTACAATTTTGTTTGGGACGATGATGAATCACGCATCAATTGGAGGGAGCTTTCTCAAATCATAACGAAGAAAAAAATAGCCAAATCGAAGGTCGGGTTTGGGTCAAAACTTAAACTCTAGTTTTTGTTTTTCGCCTTCCATTTTCCTAAGCAAACTTGATTCTAGTTCAATGCTTTGGATTTACCTTTGATTTGGTCAATATGATCGACAAAATACCGAAACGAAACGAACCAAAAACGAACGGAGTAGCTGACGAATTTCTTATTCTTGTAGACATAAATATTCGTGAATAAATCATAGTCTTTACTTAGTCATAATAGATGTAGTGCCCCGTTTTGATGCACAATTTGAAATGAATGATAATATCAATCCGATCAGCTAGTTTTGCCGGCTTGGCTCTAGTCCATTGATTTCACATTCGGGCTCGGTTCAATTCAAGTCACACAATCAAAACTTAGAATTTGGTCGGTTCGGGCATCAAGCACTCGATCGCCAGTGCCAAGTTTTTCGGCTTTCTTAACTTAAGTTTTGTTTCGGTCTTAAGTACCGTATTGTGACTAGGGGTGCAAACGGGTTGGACGGTTAGCCTACATATAATTTTTGCTTGTACCTCAATTACAGTACAAACAAACCTAAGACCTTTTAAAACCTCAGTGAAAATTGTCTCGGCTTCTTTCCTTCTCTAGTGGTTTAATTACATGCCTTCGATAGTCATCGCCTATTTTTTAAAATAAAAACTTGTGTGAGGCCAATTATAAGCGAGTGTCAAACATGAACTCTTGTAAAAATTCTCACTTGCAATCTACTACTTTACTTAGTATATGACTTGTATAGACCGCTCTTACCATGCATCACTTATTCTATGATACACGCTGAGGACTATTATACCGTTCTATTCCCGAAAAAAAGAATTTTTTTTTACCCGTGATGGTAGATAAGAGGGTGTAAAAGTTAAAGACCGTTAGTAAAAACAATTTATTGGTGACCTGATTTCTTGCTAACTTATTTGGTAAACTTAGGGGATAAGTAAAGATGGTAAATAAAAATTGGTAACCTAGTAAAAAAACCAGTCAACTTTTACAAAAAAAAAAAAGTTGGCCTGTAACTCAAACGAACCAAACCAGATGGTGATTTTTATCCGATGAAAGTTGATAAGTCACCTTAATTTAAGTTGGTAATTTCATAAAAGTGTTAACAAATTCAAACAGTTAATAAATTAGCACAAAAGCTGGTAATTTGTGTACTATGGTAATTTTATATAGGCGTTGGTAAATTTTTAACAAGTTACCTACAAAAAAAAATCGAGGGTACCCACCCATGGGTAGCTCAGTTGGTTAGGGCGTACTTGGGATTGTGTGGTTAGGCGCACTGGTCCCAAGTTCGATTCCCCAACTGAGCACTTGTGATTTAAGTGGGGGGTCATGGCGGTGGGTTGCTGTGCTAGTCTCTCCCGAGGAATAGTCGAGGTGCGCGCAAGCTGGCCCGGACACCTCGGTTACCAAAAAAAAAAAAAAAAAAAAAATCGAGGGTTATTTTCAAAACCAACACTTATTGAAATTTATTAGCACGGGAAATATCAAATTCGTATTTCTAAACACGGAATGATAGGATTCTATGCATACTCTGATTGTGAAGGTTTATTCGGCTGATATCATTGTCTTTAAGCATTTATACACATTTAGCCATGAACAGAAAAAGAAAAATGATGTCAAGCGCTCACACTTCACATTATTTATCGTTTAGGTATATATTGCATTTAAATAAATGCGCAATTGTAAGCAAAGATTATCACAGACTAAGTACATGTACCGAGTTACATCTAGACCGCCGAAAATGGTGAGTCCCATGTGATTCTCGTTAGATCTAGCAGTTCGAATTCAACTTATATGTACCGGGGTTGTTTAATACTTTGTCGGTTCGCACATATCGCCTAAGAACCACTTGATCGGTTCGACTCTTTTATTTACTCCATCGAGCAAACTTGGGTGGCTAGGAAAAATTCGCATACCATGAGAGTGACTTTGACAGTTTGGTTTTTCAGGATGAGTTGTATTACTAAATTTTGTCGAAATTAAGGAACACATTAATCTATCCTTTATCAAGGTTTGGTCTTCTTTAAGGAAGCAAAACCATATGGAAAAGGAAGAGCCGAAAGCAAAATTTTGACCTTAAAAGTCACAAACTTGTCCTTTCTTACTCTCTCCTGACTCCTGCGGAGCTTTCTTCTTCTGCTGCAAAATGTAACTTACAGATTTAAACACACCATAACGTGGCTTTTGCTGAGATTTGGATGGATGAATTTAACGACCTATCAGACTCGATTTTTCACTTTTATTTTTCGATTAATCTAGATCGTGGGACTCACCCGTTTTGACTATTTATAAATCTGAAACTCATTGAACTTTCACGACACTCAGAACATCGACATGAAAAAGTAATTGAATGATATATTAGATTTTCCTTTTGCTGTTGCTTAAGTACTTCTGCTTACATAAAAGTGTCTTGTTGCTTTTGCTTTAAGTGTAAACAAACATGCCCTAATGAACTTGAAGCAAGAAGAGAACACAGTTCCACCAATGGTCAACGTTTCAACCCCACATGAAGTAAATTTCAAGACATTGCTCAGTTCAGCAAGGGAAAATGACGAAAATTCACGCTAAAAAATCAAAATCAACTAAAAGCCTTCCATTTGCAGAACTCAATCTAAGGCCTAGAAAATCGGAAACTTTCTAATTCTCTTCAAATCTTTACAAACATCTTCCTCCGTATCCGGCGTTTCTGAACAGCGCTTGCTTTATATCCCCAGTACTGGTGAGGTTTCTCTGCTGCATTTCCTTTTGCCAATAGATGCGAGAACTCATAAGAAATTTGAAATTTTATGACTAGAACTCTGCTAGAAAAAGCATGAGGCTGAAAAAGCTATCATCACTTTATTTAATCGTTGGTTTTGGTACCTCTGAGCAAGAAGCTTGCATTGCAAAGTCATTGAAGCAGCTAATGACACACTCCTGAATGTCAAGGCCTAATGCCTCCAATTTGCTCACTGTCGACAGCAACAAACCCGGTTTCGCAGCACAGCAGATCTCGATCCTCATCTCCACATCTCTTCTCTCCACATCGAACTGAAAAAGACATGGCCCAAATTCTATTTTTAGATTCCATCAACAAATGATTAATTCTAATTATAGGGCCTTGATCACAGTTTCAGTAAAAATTTACCTTTGGTGTGTTTCTCACCAACATCTCATTGGGTTTCATGTCATTTATAATGTCCATTATGTTCAAGTGATAGGGACCGAATTCGCTGTGATATTGCAAGTGGTTGATCTTCTGAAGCAGCTCTTTCATGTAGTCAATTGTGTCACCTAGGATTGATGTTCTGTCCATCTGGCATATAACAAGATGAGAACAAAACCACAATTAGAACTTTTCAGCAACACAAGAAGTTCAGCATTCAGATAAGGACCCAAAAGAACTGAAAAAGTGTGCACACCTTGCTGATTTTTGGGATGATGGATCTGAGCATCGAGAGCCGGTCGTTGAGCCGCTTCCTTCGCCTCCTCTCTGCCATTAAGTTCTTCGAGGGCTGTCCCTCCAACTTCTTGCTTGCCCGATTGTTCTTCGCCCCTACACATGGCCCTGCTTCAAAATATACTGGAACCTGATTATTCGGAGACTCCATCGATTCTGGTTTACAATCTCCTTGCATACCGATGGTCTGATTAAAATCATCTGAATGAAGAAGTGTGGCTTCTCCTTCCTCCATCATCATGGACGAGGGAAGTGTTCTTTCTTGAACTGGGAAAAATGGGGCGTCATCGCACGGGCTATAGGACGAACTGGTGATCCGTGGGGGTGAGATTGGCGAATCAAGGAGTTGGTGAGCCAAGGACTCAATGCTAAGTGGATATTGATGAAGTTCAGTGAAGATGTTCTGGTCTGGATGGAGTGTAGGAGGAGACAGCAATGATTCTTGTGAGGAGCAATAATTTGGAAACTGGGAGGATGGAGATGGAATTTGATAATCATCAAAGAAATCAAAATTCCAATTGCTTGAGAAGAGCTCATTCATTTCCATGGGAGCAACGTTTGCTTCCCGAGGAGCGTTTCTCTTTTGATGAGCCAAGAACAAGTCTTCCAAGTATCCATGCCCACAAAGCTCCATCTCTCTCTCTCTCTCTCTCTCTCTCTCTCTCTCTCTCTCTCTCTCTCTCTCTCTCCCTATGTAATGCGTGTTGAGAATGCCAATTCTAATTGCACCAATGAGAAATATATATAGTACAAAAGTGCAGTCTTCGTAGTTAAAATAATGAGATTTAATTAAAGAGTATGTGCATTAATATGTATTTTTAAGCAGCTAAGTGTTGAGGTTGAAAGAGAGTCCTGTCTTCTATCCAACACCCTCTTCCCCCATTCTACATCTGTGATTTGATGTCGTTTTCACCGAAATCTGAATCGTAAAAACACATTGTTTATTTCATGTTGTTTCCCTGTAAAGTTTGACCCACACATGTATCCGTCCAAACCCAGAAAAATGGAGTTCGTACTTTACCGTGAAAAAATGTTTTATGCATCAATTTCATTGCTGGTATGAAGAAACTGAGTTTATCATTTAATCATTTGTCAAGAGTCCGACAAATGAATAAAATTTCAAGATAACACTATAATATTCGTCAATATCTGGTTTTTTTCTTGAATATTATCGAAGTATATACTCATAAGAATTAAAAAGATGACCGTCGGAAATTGTTTTGCCAGTCTCATCTAGTATAAATAAACAGAAACATGTAAGTATATGCTCTACTTGTCTATTTTCCAATTTATAATGATAGTGGTTGATAGAGAGCCTGTTTGGTATAATTTTTCGACGGCAGTTACAATTGCAAAAAGAAACTTTCCAATTTGTATGAAGTATTTGGCAAATTCTTCACAGCTACAACACCCCCACAACTGTTGTACCTTACAGCATCTTGCAGGAAGCTATGCTATACGTATCTGAGGTAATGCATCTTACAAAATGTATGATTCTGTGGCCGCTCTTAACCGCACAGCTACAGTGCAATACTGCCATAACTAATACCGATTTAAATTGCGAGTGTGTTCAATCCGACCAGGACAATAATTTCCCCCATCCTAATCAACTCCATATCCTTTGTTCTCTTGTTCTAGGATGATGGAACGATGACATGTTTTCATTCTCATCTCAATTGCCAAACAGTCAAGTGGGTATATGATAGGGACATCAAATAATGAAATGGGGCTCAAGTGCATCAGCATGCTCCAACTACACATTATGTTTATATGTGCTGTATTGGCTTGTTTGTGTATGGTCTTATGTCAAAGTCCTTCAAGGAATGAGATTCTGTTGGATTTACCTGATGTGGCACGATGCCTATCGCCATGTAAAACTTTGTGCCAATGATATTAGGGTGATCCTGATTACTTCAAAAGAGTGCCAAATGCTTGCTCATACTACCACTAGCTATAAGCCATTTGAGTGCCACTTTCACAGGAGTTATATATATTGCAATACTGGATTTTCAATCGCACGAGAGCAAGTGTGTGTATATATATATTGGATTTTCTCGTGAAATATCTAATCGATGTTTCGAAAATTCGACATTAATTTTTTACAACTAGGGACATAACTTAGCATGACAATATCGATTTTACTGAATATATGACACTATACTACGAGACCTTGCGAGACTTTAAAAAAAAGTAAAAAATTATATTTGATACATGCACCTTTTTATAATTCTAACAAAAGATAACCAAATAAGACAAAACTGAGGTAGTAGTGTCACTCATTATGAAAGCCAATGATAGGGTGTAGCATGCCAATAGATTACAATGAAATTAAACTTTATACTTAATCAATTTGCTACACGACTGCAACTGATGAATTCTTTTCTAAACCGGGTTCCAACTGTGCAGTGATATGAGCATTGCCTCTTTCATTTGACTCTGCACATGATTCAAATATAAGGACTTAGTTTTTTTTTTTTTCAGTTGATTCATTTGACAGAACATCCTAGTTATGTTTTTCCCCCGCTCTCCATTGAATTCTCTATTCTGCGTGTCGTTTTCTTCTTTTACCCAAATTGCCTCGTTTCATATTTTATGTCCAAGGTTAAATCCTGCCCTGTCCATCAGCTACTGGCGTGTATAGCTGTAATTCTTAACAGATGTGTTTTCTTTTGCCTGTGGTCTTAAGCTTTTCGTCTCTTCAATTTTGAGCAAAGAAGCAAAAGCTTTTGGCAGGTTAAATCGTTGAACAAGTAACACTTCAAGAAGAGAAGCTTAAAGCGTAAGTTGACCATAGATTCTCTATGTTTTGCCCTTTCCTTCTCTGCTTCTTTGGTTTTCTAGGGTTCTGTGTTTTTTCTTCCGGGTATCTGGATGGAACTTTAACAGCAACATCTATGTTTGGCACCAAAAAAAAGAAATTGTATCAGAAGTAAGCAAAACCATCTTATTTGGACAGACCCATAGAAGTTTTTTAGTTTTTTGGAACATACCAATAGAAGTTAATGAAAGGACAACATTGCATGGCTCTAAAAAACCCTAGAAAGGCCTCCGGACGAAATAGTAACAAAACAAAGCAAAACCGCGGCCATTTTCACCTTTCACAGAAGAGCGGTTTCACACGAATCTCTCTCTCTCTCCCCAGTTTACCAGCCCACAATATTGCAAATGAAAGTGCAGGTATTACGTCTGGAAGAAGTGTGGCCACTCGATATATTTTTTTATAACGTGATTTGTCTTCTTTCTCTTTGTTTTTAAGTCATGAACTGTACGGATTTTGTCGCTCAAGAGGGGCAATTAAGGTTGGAGAGGGGCCTCTAACATTCTTTATTCGAGACATATTACCTAGTTACAGATTGGCTTTTTGTCTCTTTTAGTATTAAAACTGCTTCCTTGGGTTCGTTCATATTCCTGTCATTATTGTTTCTGAAGATGTGCCTTTTGTTTCCTGTTACTCATTGAAGCCGACTAATCATATGATGGACGACACACTTGACTGATGTAAATTGCAAGAGAATTAGACGCGTAGCGCCGAAAAAGTTGAGTGGCGAAGTCACGAATGAACAAGCGATCAGGCAAGGAACAGAAACTTACTTGCGACGCGCTTGTTCTACCAAGAATCTTGTTATCCCAGCTATATCATATTAGAGTCGTGAAGCAAGGCTTAATAATGCCACTTGCTGAACGCTACAAAAGCGGCGCAAGGACAAGAGCTCCTAGTTGAAGCATATAAAAATTGCAGAAGATATTGCTAATAATACGAGCCATGCCTAGCCCGATGATCTACAAAAATCCATACACGAAGATTTAGTGGTTGATATGGAATAGACAGGGATTATATAGTGAAATCCCACTTGGGGTGTGAAAGTGCCATTGCCGAGATTAAGGAATATGACAACTTGGTTCATTTATTCATTTATCGAAAAAACTAAAGGTCGGGTATTGATGACACCAAATTATCAAGTGGTCAATTAGAATCGAAAGTCAAAGTGTTAGTTTCATATGACAAAAATTCAAGATAGTCGATTGGTTAATGATCCCTATGACTTGGAAACCTTTGCTGTCCCATTGGAGCATGACAAACTAATGGAAGGTTTAAATTTGCCATTTGGATCAATGGAGAGCATAGGTTATATTAGAGAAAGTCTCACAAGTCTTATGATCCAATAACCTTTTTAAGTTTTCGCGTGGAGTTGTTAAAGAATCCCTAGAGAGAAAATAGGGTATTTTATGTTATCACAAAGGCTCGTCCTTTCGTTTTATTTCAAGTTGGCATTTCTTGAACAAACCTAATCGCAAAAGTTGATAAACGAGGTGCAAATCCTCCCTTTAATCAGTCCCATCTCAAAGAACCTTCTAAGTAGAATTTTTATATTTTGATATATCTTCAACACATATGAGAATTTCATCTCATGAAATTGAAAATCCTCTAAATTTAGGAGGTAAATCTACATCTTAAATTTTTCCCTTAGGACACATCAACCCAATGAGATGTGTTATTCTCTTTTTCTTCTCCTTTTCTTTTCTTTTATTATATTTTCTTCTTTTCGTTTTTCCTTTTTCATTTCTTCTTCCTTTTCCTTCCCTCTCTCCTAAAAGTACTCGATTTGATCATCTGTTTCTGATTTACCTTAGTATATATTTTTCCCGTGTTGTACCTCTATGTGATTTCATGAGTGATATCATTTTAGTTCCACGTTGCCTTATAATAACTAACAACCATTTCAAGAAACATTTCAAAGATCTTGAGATTGATTGAGGGAGTTTAAGATTTGATGATTTATAAAACAGTGGGGATTGGAAATCTTTACGAGTTGATATGATGATGGATGCTAGTCTTTGTTTATAGTTGCTACCACAGCTCCATGATCATCGAGATAAATGAAAAGGAACCAACCTTTCATGTCTTGTGGTCCACAAACCCTTATTACTAACGATGAAAAGATCGTAAAGAATCATCGGACCCATCCAAAACTCATATCTTGATTATCGCGTTGAGAAAATTCATTGTTAATTAGCAAAGTCAGGACACTTATTATGACGAACTAACATCAAAATCTTTTCTTTGGTACCATGTAATGCATGAATCATCTCTTTTTATGCACTGAAGGAAAAGGACAAACTCTGTTGACCGAGTTTAAATGATTCAGCCTTGAGTTTACAGGATCCCTTGCGGTTCTATTATTATTTCGTGCATATCACATGGCCATGAACGATCTTCCTCCCCCATTCCTGTGGTTGGGGTGTTGTAAATGAGATGCAGGGCTTAATATCTTAAACGCAATGTGCATTATTGGAAACCTCGCAGATCTTAGGAAACCACTGGATTTGATTTCATCTAGCTTCTTAAGCAACAACTCCCATTTATACTCTCTCCATGTCCAAGCAAAAATGATGGTGTTTGAAGCATCGATAAGTGGTCCTTCAAGTGCCCACCTAAACAAAATTAAGTGAAATAAATCTAGATTATTGATAAATTGGCCGTGGGAGAGATCTTATACCGCACCGAGCATTACCAACCATTAAGATCATATAGAGATCTTATATGAAACCAGGCATCACCACCTACCATCAAGATCCTACTTTGAATTGCAGTACATGGCAATCTTTCCGGAGGATGTCCTCCCATGAATGATCATACGGAATTGAGAACTTGTTGGAGAGTCTCACTACAGCTAAATCCAAGTCTTTGTCTTTCTAAAGATTTAGCATATAAGAATATAGACATTAAATGTACAACATCACTACTAATTAAAAAGAAATCGAAGGCAGCTTTGAATAATGATCTTGCCCACATAACTTTTCTTTTTTTTTTGACTCGGCCCACATAAGCTCAATAGTGTAAACTTTTAGGAATAACAATTAATTTAACATGATATCAGAGAACAGGTCAATGGTTCTAATCTAAGCACTCCCTCTCGATTTTCTCCTATTTGCTATCCCTATTATTTTGTTTGTTTTTATGTCTCGCCGATTATCCCCTTAACGTAATTCCATACACAACTTGTCTTGCACATGTGAGGACCAACTAGCCGTGAGAAGGGTGTTAGGTCATATGCTATAAATACACTTTTAGCCTGTAATTACTTTTATTGTGCCTATTTGCTTGTTTTGCCCATTATCTTGTTAATAGGGTTTCGTCCACAACCGGTCATGTGCGCGTAAAGATCGGCATGCACAATGAGAGGGATTATTAAGTCTTACGCTATAAAAATATTATTGCCCGTTTTCTAACAGTTTAAACATTTACGAAAAATGATTTTTATAACTTGTCCATTGGACGAACACAATGTCTTAATGTTTTGCATCTCAATTCAAAGAACCAGAAGATGATTGTGTAATGGACGGTTAACCGTCACCTCTCTCTCTCTCTCTCTCTCTCTCTCTCTCTCTCTCTCTCTCTCTCTCTCTCTCTCTCTCTCTCTCTCTCTCTCTCTCGCTCCATGATGCAGGAAGCATTTGGATCTTTTAACCTAATTTACCTTAAACTCAGAAGATGGAGCACATACTTGTTCTTACAAGATTTTATATGAACACCATATTCTGGAGATGTTTTGCTTTCCTTGTCGTTGAATAATCTCATAAATTCATTTTATTAAGACATATAATTTCCACCGGCGATCGACGATGCCTTGACTGTCAATTACAAGTAACAGCTAAAACACGTCTTTGACACTTCTACGTGTGTATCTTCGAGCAATGCTAGGTAACAAACTTGTCTTAATTGATAAAATTCTACGGGTAAGTAAGGACTCCATGATGGTTTTCCTTGGATCTGGGTTGATAGGTCTCATATTAGGTGCAGCTGTCAAATGATACTGCAATTTTTTTGGACACCAATTTGTCTAGCTAGCTACCTACTATGGTTTATCAACATGCGAGCCCTTGAATTAGGGTTTCTTTAATCTAGAAGATCTGGTTCTTAGGCTGTCTTGCTAATAAGAAAGTCTTAGAAAACAGCAATTTGGCTCCAAATGATGTGTCCATTTCAGTTTCACTCTTTTTTTCCAGTCATGCATTCATACCAATATAGAAACATCGTTTAAGCGACTATCTTTCTCGCTAAATAATTTATATAAGTAATTAGATTACGTGGGGATTTTCAAGAAAAATAAACCAGAAAATCAAGATTAAAGATCGGTCTTTGAACCCAATTTCGTCGTTCAGTCCTAGAACACAGGAACTTGATTAAATCCACTTGTGCATTCTCTCACGCCCTACCTAACAAGGGGTGAATTCTAGAGACAAAAAGACAGCCCCAATTGCAATTAGTCCATTATAAGTTGAAGATACGCTGATTAGCTGTCCAAGGAATCAAGGGGAGATTTCCTAAATAGTTGGAGATATTGACTGAGAAAGTACACAGTGCTAAACTGGACGACTTGGCTGAAGGTTGAGACGAAGGAGGGTTTTGGTCGAGCTCGAGCATATTCGAGGGTATCGAGGAGAGTCATTGTAAATGTAGTCATCAATATTTCTTCGTTGAGCTTTCTGATAAACTATGAATTTCATCGCTACTTTTAGACGTCCAATATATAATCATCTCAACTATATACAAAGCAAACTCGAAGAAAAGATTTAAATCTTAATCTTTTCCCAAAATTTCACCACGCGTCATCTAAAATTAATTTGGATAATCACGATCTCAATCTTTACATTTCTAGCTTTCAAGGTTTGAATTTGAATTCAACTAGTGTGTTTCCAAATATATTGCTTTGTTTCATGGCAATCGACAAATATATTCAAACTATGGATCTTATTTCGAAGTGTTAGCAAACACGGTATTTTAGAGACTGACTGCTATTCCGATACTTTAATATTATTCCGATTCTGTTAATTTTATTCACGTACTCACGTCTCTATTAATCCAACGGGGCCAAAGTATTCACTTTGCTAATATTTCAAACTTACATTATTACGTATTTTCAAGTATTTCAAAGCTCATGCTGCTATGTGTCATGCTGATAGAAATTTGAAATGAATGGAAAGAAAAAATCGATATACTTACACTTTAATTTGCGAGATATAGCAACATGAGCTTTTAGCACTTACAATGGAAAATATTCGTTATTTTCTAACGCACACATAAAAGGGATAGTGAAACAAATGGTCCCTAAGTTTTGGCCCAATGTGTAATGTGATCCATGAACTTTTGGTACATATTTAGCTTAGTCCTTGATTTATATGAAAATATTCAATGTTGTTCTTCCATCACTTCAAGTTTAAGGACAACATTAAACATTTTCATATAATTCAGAGACTAAATTGAACATGTACTAAAAGTTCAAGAACCAAATTGCACATTGGGCCAAAGTTCATGAACCATTTCTGTCATTTTCCTCAAATAAAAGGATCCTACATATTATGAAATCAATCAGCATGTTTGTGACAATAGTTTTGATGTAATAATTTCTATGAGAATCGTAATGTCAAGTTCATTCGAGATTATGGTTCTACATGAACAAAATTATTATCCCTGATGTGGAGAGGGTGGTTTGCATGCATTCATGGAATAAGTCAAAGAGAAGATTAGAATATTCAAAATTATTCAAAAAGAGTATTTGTCATCAATCGAGAAATTTCCGACCAAAAAAAAAAATCAATCGAGAAATTATTTGTAACTGCTAAACCCTTTTCTTAACTCTAGAGTCTATCATCGAAATTATATGTTGGCCTCATTATACGAACTAGCGGGCATGTCCCTATTATTACTCCTAAATCATATTTGTTAAAAATTATTCACATCATATCAGAGTCATAAGCACATTTTTAGTACTTTTATACATGTCATATTTAGATTTATGACTACACTCAAATATCAAACCAGAAAAGGAAACAAACATGCTAAAGGTGTACAAATGTTTTTTTTTTATTATGAGCCTATTCTCTTTATGCAAGCGAATTTCTCTAATTCAAAATTGTAACCACGATAATTTGTAACAACATCGTAGTAACCGACTTTTAAATTTGTTTAATGAGATTAAAGAAACGAAAGGCATTGAAACATCCAAACCAATAGGAGAAAAACGGTCATTTAGTGTAGTGGAAATCCCACAAAATTGTCCCGAATGTTGGGTTGGAGCACACTTTCCCTCCCCCAAATTTTCAGCATTTACGTTATCTCTTGAACTTTCATTTTTTTATAGCCTTGGCCCTCCATTATATTTTCCATTAGCATGTGCAATGCACATGACTTTTAAGGGTAATGCCTACCTTATCTCATTTTTTTTTTATTGAAATGTCTCTTTTGCTTTCATTTTTTTGAGAAAATGAAAAATTAATAAAATTAGAAAAATTAAACTACACAAATTAAGGGCAATAATGTCGATTTACGCTTCAATATATTTCAAGTGTATTTATGAGTTGTTTTCGTCATTTGGCACTTAAAATGGAAAACTACCATTTAATCGCCGCACACCACTCTCTAAATGTGATTATACAATTGTCAAACAAAAATAATCATGTAAGATATTGCGACTTTTTGACGAGTAAATTGTTTAATCTCAAAACTTAAAAGGTGTCACTAGCCCAATTTGAAGCAAATGGGGCACGTGGGTCCAATGATGAATGAGAAAATATTCAGCGGTTTCATACCACCGCATCAGCAGCTATATGACGAGTATTTAATTATTTACATCCACCGATGATTATTTACATCCACGCCAGCAGCTGATGTGGCTGAGGTGGCAAAGCTATTGCCTATGTTTTAATTGGAGCCGGGAAAATATTGGGTAAGCCTATCTTGCCACGCCAACGGTAAGCCACTCCATTCAGCTCTTGCCACATATCCATATGGGTCCTACCTAACAGAGTTTTTGAAACTCCCTCTCTTCTCACTCCATTACTCCTCTTTCCCCCTCTGTTACCGAGCACGTTAGGGTGCGTATGGTAACGTTTCTATTTCTGGGAACAATTTCTTTTCAGAAATAATTTTTTCTATTTCTATTTCCTGTAAGAGTTTCTGAGCAAAATAATGCGTTTGGTAAAGGTCTGCATAGCAACGTTTCTGTTCCCAGAAACAATTTCTGATCAGAAATAGTTTTTTCTATTTCTATTTCTTGGAACAGTTTCTGAGCAAAAAATAGTGTTTAGTAAACGCACAAAATTTCTATTCCTGGAATAGAAAAAGAATAGAAACGCCTTTAGGGCGCGAATGATCCATTTCTATTCCATGGACGAGTTTCTCCATTTTGGGCTACCGGCGGAGGACAGCGGGTGGCGGTGGGGGGCGGAGGATGGTGGTCGGCGGCGGCAGAGGATGGCGGCGGGAGGTAGTGGAGCACGGCGGTCAGCGGCGGAGCACGGTGGCGTCGGGCGGCGGTGGCGTCGGGCGGGGGGGGAGGGGGGGTAGGAGGTGGCTGGCGGCGGAGGGTGGCCATCGTCGGTCGATGGAGCACGGCGGCCGGTGGCAAACGATGGCGGCCGATGGTGGGTGACCGCCGGCGTCGAGTGGCTAGGGGCGGGAGGTGGCCGAGGGCAGCCAGCGCCGGGTGGTGGCCGGCATCGGGCGGTGGAGCACAATGGCCGACGGCGGAGGATGGAGCCCGGTGGTGGGTGGCCAGCGGCGGCGAAGGACGGTGACCGGTGGTGGGTGATCGCCGGCGTCGGGTCGTTGGCGGGAGGAGGTGGCCGGCGTCGGGCGATGGAGTACGGCGGCCAGCGGTGGAGGACAGCAGCTGGTGGCGGGTGGCGACAAGTGTCGAGCGGCGGAGAACAGTGGTCGACAACAAGAGGCGGCTAGCGGGCGGGAGGCGGCCGGCGGCGGAAGGTGGGCAGTAGGTGGCGACGAAGGATGGCGAGAGGCGGCGGTGGGCGGGTTGTGGCCAATGGATTGTTTATTGTTTTTGGAGGATTCTAAAAAAAAAATCGTTTCTTTTTTCTTGTTCCAGAAACAAGAAGCAGATTTTTTTTGCTTCTTGTTTCTGTTTCAAATCTATTTCGGGAACACTTTTTTGTTCCAGAAACAAAAAAATAGATTTTTTTTACTAAACGGATTTCTGTTCTTTTTCTGTTCCGGGAAACAAAAGAATAGAAAAACAAAGAAACAGAAACGTTACTAAATAGACCCTAACTATTCAAAATTTCTATTTCTAGAACAGAAATGTGTTTGGTAAGTGCACAAAATTTCTATTCCTGGAATAGAAAAAGAACAGAAATGCGTTTGGTAACTGTACAAAATTTCTATTTCCAATTTTTTGCATTCAAATCTATATCTTTTATTTAACTATAAGTACAAGTTATAAGTGAAAAAAACCAATAAGCATGATTTATTGGTTTGTCTAATCCTTTTTAGGGGTTTAAAACCCCTTTTAATCCCTAAACTAAGGAATCTTCAAAAATACCACTTGGGCACCTCAAAAATTTAAATTTCACTCAAAGTGGGTGGCCACAGGTATTCTAAGCCATTATGTGAATTTTTTTATATTTTTTTGGGGTAAAATTTATTAAAATTTTTTACTTTCCCTAAATCTGTTTCTTTTTATTTTTCCGAAATTTTTTTATGAATTTTTTTCATTTTTTCAATTTCGGAATTTTGCAAATATTTAAGGGTTTTCTGAGTTTTTCTGATTTTTATGGATTTTCTGAGAATTTTTTTGATTTATATGAATTTTGGAAATTTTTTAATTTTCTAATTTTTATGGGATTTTTCTGAATTTTTTCTAATTTTTATGAATTTTCGGAATTTTTTAATTTATTCTAAGCCATTATGTGAATTTTTTATTTTTGTTTTTTTTTTGGGGAAAAGTTTATTAAAACTTTTTACTTTCCCGAAATTTGTCTCTTTATATTTTCTAGAAAGCTTTTTATGAATTTTTTTAAATTTTTTCAATTTCGGAATTTTGCAAATTTTTATGGGTTTTCTGAGTTTTTCTGATTTTTATGGATTTTCTGAGAATTTTTCTGATTTTTATGAATTTTTGGAATTTTTTAATTTTTTATAATTTTTTATTATTTCCGCCGAGAATGGATCGGATCGATGCTTTGAGACGGTTTGCAGACGACGGAGGATGGAGGAGGAGCTGAGGTCGCGGCTTGAGGACTGGACCTTTCTATTTCTATTTCTATTTCTAGGAACAAAGAAGTAGATTTTTTCTACTTCTTATTTCTGCTCCAAATCTATTTCTTGGCCACTTTTCTATTTTAGGAAATAGAAAAATAAAATGCGTTACCAAACGGATTTCTGTTCTTTTTTTGTTCCAGGGAACATAAGAACAGAAAAATAGAGAAACAGAAGCGTTACCAAACGCGCCCTTACTGACACTCCCTCTACTCTCCCTCCCTCCCTCCCTCCCTCTTCACTTCCTCTTTTTATTTTCTCGGGAATTTCAAAGGAATGAAGGTGTCTCTCTCTTTGTGACCAAATAAGCCACCGCCTCCGCCTTCGCCATCACCTTTAGGAGCCCATCGACGACTCCGATTTGTTGTCCACGTCTGACGAGCTTAGATCTGCTAGAAGTTAGAATTTTCCCCCTCCTTCGCGATTATATCCGTGAGTGTCTACTTTGCGGGGAAGAAAACAGGTTTGGGGCATTCGATCACATTATTATCTCCACATCTTTTACAAGGATAATTTAATGCACTCTAAAAGCTTGTCGTCAGTTTGGTGAAGCAGGATAACTTCCAAGTATTCCACCAGCAACGTGGTTGGTGGTCTGTATCCAACGAGCTCAGATCCCGTTCCTCTCTCCCTCGTCTGGGTGCAACGAGCTCGAGCTGAATCTTTTGCGCGAGTAGAGGTTAGGGTTTTCTCCCTCTTTCGCGATTGTTGCTGCACATCATCATCATTAAATGTCATAAGGCCTGTTGGGCTCTCTCTCTCTCTCTCTCTCTCTCTGAAAATTGCTTGCAAACACTCAGCTATAATGTTTGAAGTTTGGACTAGAAATTGATGGAATTACAATTTCACATCAATTCCATTTTTAGAAAAATATAATCATTTGTTGTGCTTTCTCTTTCCAAAATCGAGATTATATTAATTGTGGAGTTTATATTTCCTCAGTGCATAAAATTCAAGGTTGAGTCGATGAAAAAGACAATGGATACTTACTTGTAATAAGAAATAGTAGTGATCCAGACAAGTCTGATTCTGCAGAGTCGAGACTGGTCGATCACATTAAAACTCAGCATCTCTTACAAGAATAATTTATTGCATCTTAAAGCCTGACATCATTTTGGTGAAGCAGGAATACTTCCAAGTATGCAACCAACAACGAATTCAAATATATTAAGCATGATTAAGCAGTTTAGTCTTTTGTTCCTCCATTAGCAACTACTATGTTGATACAATTACTATATAGTAGAGAACTTTTGAAAGCCAATAGTTGTCGGTGTAAAAAATTTCCATGAACGTATTGCAGGAGATTAATCAATTTATGTACAAAATTTGGACACCCAATTCTGAACAACTAGAGGAAGCCACCAAAACATCCATTGCTTGTGATTTTCACTCTATTGAACCTGGGTTTTGCCAAGATTGTTGTTGTATTCTCTATTTTAAAGTCATCACGTCAGTTAATTTGCATGTGTAAAGTTATCGAACGGTTTTTTCAAATAAACTTGAAGCACAACATAAATATGTGGCCTATGCAATTGGAAAGGATTTGGAGTGAGGAAGAATGTTAGAAATATTAAAGGAGAGATAACTAGACGAACTTTTGTGTGTAATTTATTCAGATCAAGAAAAGAAATATGAGAGGTTTGAATTTAGATGTGATTGTCTTGCTCGTATCAAATTTAAAGTTAACAATAGTGTTTTTGAAGTCGTAGAGTATGTTTTCGAATATAATCATGCATTCATACTGGAAGATCAAAAGCACTTTATAAGATGTGAAAGAATAATAAATGAAACTTACAAAGGTGTTCTAGTTGACTTGGCTATAGTTGGCATTAGGCAGACTATGGCATATAAGTTCTTGGCAAACAAAGTTGGAGGAAGCCAAAACTTGGGTTTTATCATGCGTGATTGTCAAAAACTTTTGCAAACTAAAAGATGCAAGAGTATAAGTGAGGGAGACTGACAAAGTCTTTTAAATCATTTTCATTGTATGCAAATGCAAAACCCAATGTTTTTCAACGTTGTACAGGTAGATCAAGATGGTAGATTAACAAATCTACTTTGGAGAGATAGTATGTCCAAATTTGATTGCAACCGTTTTGGTGTTTTGCTGGTGTTTGATACCATTTATTGTCCCAACAAATAAAACATAATATGTGCACCTTTTGTTGGGGTTAATCACCATTGGAAAAATACTTTGTTCGGTTGTGCATATTTGTTGGACGAGACTGCAAATTCATTTAATTATTTATTTGAGGAGGTTTTGAAGTCTATGGGAAATAAGGCTCTGAAAACCATATTCACTAGTCAAGACTAAGCCATGGCAAAGCCATTCAAATGGTGTTTCCAAATAAACAACACCGTTTATGCACTTGACACATCGGGAAAACTGTCAATCAAAATATTCTACATCACATCACCAACCGGGGTTTAAGGATAAATATTTATCAGAGTTTATGTATAGATGCGAAGAACAACAATTGGCTTCAAAGGTTGTACGATCTAGGACATAAATAGAGTTCAGCTTTTTATCGTGATACATTTACATGCGGTATAAGATCAAATCAAAGGAGCGAGAGCACCAATAATATGTTCCAACACATGTCAGTTAAGACTTTGACCCTATTAGAATTTTCCATCACTGTGAAGAACAACTAAAACACATGAGACAAATTGAAAGTCAAGATAAATACAGTTTTCATATAAGCCTAAATTGCGGGGTTTGAATAATGAGATATTGGCGCATGCTATTTCCTTGTACACTAGTACCATATTTGAAAGATTTAATGAAGATTTTTTTACAAAATCTATCCAAACATATTTCAAGTATTACTTTTGATGGATTGGTTTGTGTGTATACTCTCAAGTGTAAGGAGATTCAAAGTGAACATGTTGTCAAATTTAACGCTGCAAACTTTTCAGTCTCTATACAAATTATTTGAACCAAAGGGGTGGTTGTGTTGCCATGCCTTGCACAGGCTGATTGGGAACACATCAATTATAGGCATTCCATCTTCCTATATTTGAAAAAGATGGACTAAGGGTGCCAAGCAAGGATTGTGAATGATGAATTTCATCAAATGTCAACTAGTCCATTTGAATTTAATCGGTTTCCCATGTTAATACAAAAATCTTTTGAAGTGATGGGTTTGTGAGCTGAAGATGGAAATGCTATGAGAATAGTGACGAAGAACTTGGAAAAAACGAAGGCTGTGAAATTTCATCATACAAATCAAGTGTGGTTGTGATAGATGATGCCAGTGATGATGATGATAATGAGGTTTTTTTGTGTGAGACGTCAATATTGGACTCCCTTAGAAGGAAAGGAAAGGAAAGGAAACAAGTTATGGAATGCTCAAAAGCTCGAGTGAGAAAAAAGAAGAAGAAGAAGTCTAAGAAAGGAACACCCAAATGCAAAGGTGAGTGACATATTGTTCTAGTTAATATGTTTAGTTAACTTTTTTTCTCATGCTACATGATGCCAATTAACATATTTATTATCCTGTAATGTAGAGCCGGTTGCCCAAACAATACATGATGAAACTTATTTCCTAGATTATTCGAGAAATACAAATCAGATTTGGAATGTCTTTTGTCCTAGCAACATTGGTGGTCGTATAGTAAATTTAAATTTTTACAACCAGGTGTGTCCCTCTTAGTTCTACATTTGTATTTATATTCAATTAATTTGGTAATTTTTTAGGGTTAATACTATATAAAAAAAAACCCAAACTGATTTGTGTATCACAATAACTCCCAAACCAGTACACCTATGATACATTTACCTCAAACTAATTTTTATGTTTTAAAAAATCTCGAATTGGTATATTCATACCATATTTACCCGAAACCAATACATCCTTGCCAAACATAAGAGCCCACATGGGGAGTTTCAAGAGAAGAACAAATCTCAAAGGGCTTGAGGGGGTTGGGCTACCCAAATCGGTGGAAGAACATTTTGCCTTTGGGCCTTGGTCACCACCCAATCCGCAACTCGATTAGCCTCTCTTCCACAGCGGGTTACATATACATTTGTAAATTGGGCCAACGGTCACGGGCCTTTGTGATAAGCACTTTAGCTTTCCACGCGAACTGGCCTGTGCACTGAGAAGCTCGAACTGAACCTACTAATAGACATTGAATGTCAAAAAAAGTCTCCACTTCTTGTTCAGTGTCCTTGAAGGGCCCATACAGAAATTCAATTGGCATACGCAAAGCCCACGCGATGGATACCCAAAGCTCCTCACTTCTTGTTCACTCTATCTTGAATTGAAATAGAGTGATGCTTTATTAGGATCAATTCTTATTATTAGAAATTTCGTGGATGGAGAGAAGTTCCTCCACTAGCTGCCTTAGTCACCCCCCATTCATTTGGCCAACAACCTTATCGAGAATGAAGTCTATCATCTCAAAGTTCAGAGATGAATCCAGAAGAGCTTCCAGACAAGACCCCTTCACGTGTAGATTATGCGAACCGACCAATATAGGACAACTCTTAACTATCGCCATGCACTGCATCAGAGCCATCAAACGCGCAAGAATCGCTCTCGAACAAAAAGGTATGCATCAAAAGGGAGATATGCAGGTCATGGTCGGTCTGTCTCTGGGCAGTTCCCTGGTCATTCGAAGAGATGTCTCCCGTGACATGTTGGTACTCCGTATATGTCTTCTTCTCCTGATTACAATGTTTTCCCTTTCCACGATCTTCAAGCTTTCAAATGTCATCACTCTGTCAGTTATGAATCCGGACATTAGATCTGACCCGATATGACGAGCAAAACCTTGACTTTCTCGGGCGACACCATGCGTCGCGCAATGGAAAGGGAAGTGCAATCAATTTTTCGACCGCGACGTTATGTCACTTTGACTATGAACAAAATAATAGCGGATGCTTTGGAGATATGCGATCATTTCCGATTGATATCCGCTCGCTGAAAGTTGCGTTGTGACACGACATGGCCCATGGTCTCTTTCGCCCGTTACGTTTTGTCACTTTGATTATGAACAAAATAATATCGAATCCTTTCAAGATTTCAAATCATTTTCAATTGATTCCTGGTCGATGAAAGTGGCATCACCGCACAACACGGCAGAAGGACTCGAAATGGAAACAGGCAAATTTTGTTGAAAGGTGTTAGTTTTCACACACGCATTATGCGCTTATTGCAAATAATTCTCTTTCTTTGTGCAACTTTGTAAACTAGGAATGAAGTTGACACCTTTAATTGCACTGAGAAATTAAAAAATAAACTTGACATAATTTCTCTTTTACCCCTATTCAAATCCTTTTATAGAAAGAAAAATTAGATAAAAATTCTGTTATTACACTTATAATTCAAAAAATAAAAGAAAATGAAAGAAGCATTCTAAGTTTCTCACGAAGAGTGCAAAGATGTTGTTTACTAGATGAAGAATATTACCCAAGATCGTCAATTAAGTGAAAAACCTTGTGAGAAACATCACGCGAAACTTATGGGCTTTGATGGGCCTACATTTGACTAATAGAAAAGCCACGTGTCAAAGACCCAATGATCGGGCTTGGTCTGGCCCGCCCGCTGAATCGGCGGGCTGGTCCGAGTCCATCGAGCCACCCGTCCCATGACGATGTTCATGTTGAAAAGATGCACCATCATTGACTCAAAAAGTACACCCGCCAATTACCATTAGAATAAACAAAATTAAAAAGAAGACCAAACAGTGCGCACATAACATGGAAAGATTGAAATAAATAGATAGATAAACAAGATTACGACCCCACTAATTTGTGATTAAATACGACCAAGAATCGCATGGTTCTTTATTCCTTAGGTCATCCCTTCCCACTATGTTGTTTGTTCATCATGTTAATCTTGTCCATACACTAAGCATGACAAGGTTGTCAGAGATCCCAGCAAGCTCCATGAGTCCCCCCTTACATGTGCTTTAATAATGCACGACACCATCTCCAAATCAAAACAAACGAACTAAACCAGAAAGGCCAAGCATCTATTTTTATTTCCACAAACCTTCTTTTTTTAATATTCTAAACTGCATCAGATTTGAACCTAAACATTAATTAGCCCATCATCCATGTGACCACAACGACCACCTGCTGGTGACCCAATTGGAATAATGTCACGTAGGCCATCTGCTCGAAATCTCCTTTTGACAGTGCACCACTTGCGCACACACTTCGTCAACTTTTTGACCGGTGTGTATTAGATTATGGAGCTTCGGGTGTGAGATTAGGGTTTTGTTTAATCTGGGTTCTTAATCATGGTGACTCAGCCAACATGATTGGGGTTGGCAATCGTCATTTGTTTAAGTGGTTTGATTGGGGCCTACCAAATCATCAGAATCGTCGGCAGATGATTGCATTATTATTTCTTTAATGATGGGTTAATAGATTAATGAGATTATTGGAAGTACCTAGCTTAGACTCGAGGTGTCTGATCATGGCGCACGACTTAAATAATATAGAGTTGAACGAAAGTCGCTGATTAGTTATTTGGCGCTCTAAATCGTCTCGATTTTCGAGGGGAGAGGAAGAAATTTGTTCGACGTGGAAGTGCAATAACCCTTACAGTTTTTAGGTGTTTGGCAGAAGATGGGACCGGATCTTGATCAACTCCCAACCCTAATCCCAAATTCCCTAGCTTACTTAAAGTTTCAAAAGAGTAGGATATGACGATTTTCTTTGATGTCCATGAACTGAGTTCGGTTGATACAACAGTACAAAGATTAATCAAGTTAAATATTGTTAAATAACTCTGGTTTTTCGTCTAAACTGTCTTCTAGACCTTTTGAATTTGGCGTGTAAGGCTCTAAAGGCTCTTAAGCCTCTCTCTCATAATTCGATTTCCCCTTTCTTTCATCAAGCTAAACAAAATGAAAAACATTTATATGACGTGACAAGGTCGTGCCAATTAAATATCTTCTATCACATACATAAAGTAAACTTAAAGTTGGTTTTCGACCACAAATACTTGCCTAAAATGTTTCTTAATAACCTATACTTATTATTAAGGAAACCCGTAATCGGATCATCATAAAATCGACAAAATCATAAATAAAAGGGCATCGTTGACTATATTTGTGCAATCTCTGTTTTGGCACATGTGTGTGTTTTTTAGCTAGTGTAGACAAAGAAACCCAAGTATTGGCCGAGAAGCATATGTAATGGGAAAATCCATTCAATTCAATTCAATGTGAGGGGAATATGCCCTAGCTACACTTAGCTGAAGCTAAGGATTAGGGGAAAGAAACATTCCTCATGCCCTTGTCTGGTTCCAAATGTTCGATCCAATCCATGGCCTACACTTTAGGGATGATTCTATAGCTGATGGATCGCTTATCCACACCTTTTCATCGAGTTCTTAGAATATCGAGTGTCACACAATATCTACAACACTCATCGATCTACGTGAAAATGATATGATTAGAATCTTTCAAGCAAAGTAACAAATGGAAATTTCTAGGTACAAGTATTGGTTTCATTTCAACCCCTAAGCCTAAAAAGTTCTCCCGCCCACAATGCCATGGACTAGGATGCTAGCTAGCCATGTCAGGGGTGTATCTACATCCTATATTCTGCGCAAACAATTGAAATTTTCAAAATTATCCGCGGGATAAAAAGAAAGATGCTGCTTGATTAGTGAATGATTAATTTTAAAGTACTCTTTTTTCTTTGTCGATATTTTTTAAAGTACTCTTGAATCGAACCAAAACGTCAAAAGCTGCTTGGTCAGATTTGATTGAACAGTTTGAACTGTCTTTTACTCGATCTTATCGTGAACATCGAATGACTATGAGAGCTTAGAAGGAACAGCGAAACAGTGCCAAAATGAATTAGCATTCCTTTCCCTCTCCCTCCTTTTTTTAGTTTTCTCGTTTGGGGGTTAAATCCTTTATTTTAGGGGTTATAAACACACAGTGGCACTTCACATGGGGAATGAAGATCCATCCACTGAAGCAACTGATTCCCTTGGTACTCTAAAATGATGTACTTTCACTCCTCACCGCGATGCATTTAACTTTAAAATGTGATTTCTTCGCATGCGCACGATGAGTCATGTGCGTGCATGCACCGCTTCTTTTTGAAGATTTAAGGTTCTTGGTGGTGGGGTGGTACCCTTTGCTTCTCCTGGTTCCTCCATTTTCAAAACCTTCTTGCATACTTAACGCCTGCAATAATGCGATGCTTTGGTTCCTGCAATTTTCCTTATCGATTGCAGCGATGGGGCGAATGCCGAGCATGAATTTACGAGCGTCGAGGAGATATGTCTCCCTGCAAAACGAGACGTAGGCAAGAACTCCACAAAGCATACATAACATGTTGTGAAATGGTTTGAATCAATGATGTGTATTGAGCAATGTTGTCCATTAATTCTCTATTTGATGAAAGATGAGGAAAATTTACCCTGCGGCTCAAAAATTTGTCAGAAAACATGCAAATCAGAAGGATCTATCTCATCATCATGTCAATCGTCTAAAGTGCCTATTTGATAGAAATGCGATTATACCATAGCTATTGTGCATCATAATTAGCACTGTGTGGTCCGATTCATGCGGGAAACGGTCCGATCACCGGTCCCAAACATTGGGAATCGGTACTGTGCAATCCAATTTCGGGATCAGGGTGTTAAACCAGACCAGTGGACCAACCCTACACCGATCTTGGACTAAACCCATTTCAATTATGTTTGTTGTTGTTTTGTTTTCAAATAATTAGAATTTGGAGCAATCTTCTACGGATAAATGAGGAATAAAGTTTTATAAATTATGTTTTATGTTACGTATTATGAACTATTTATTGTTAATTTTATTTTGCGTGTTTATGTTTAATGGCTTGTTAAGTATCCCCATTTTGTTGCTTAGTATTGCGGTTCTAAATACTGTGTGATAATAGATATGTACAGAGAGTTTATCATATCAAGAAATATAAAAATAAAAAAAGAAATCCAAAAAAAATGAATTGGCTAGTTCATTGGACCAACCTTAGAATCGGATCAGACCAACAGGGTTGGTACCAAGATTTATAGGGTCGATTCCATGTTTCAAAATCTGGAAACTGACCCTATGCAAGTAGGTTCTAGGTCCCAAGGTTGGACAAACCAAATCTAGAAACCGCTCACCCTTAATCGTAACTATGTTATGCAATCCTATTCCTAATTATTTATCCATTTGTTGATACATATTTTAAAGTTGCAACACCTTAAAACTGGGTAAAACAACTTTTCTAAAAGTTGCTACAACTGTGAAAGTTGTTGTAACTCCAAGAGTTTGTCAAACACTTCAAAAAAGTCTGTACCATCTTTTAATTATTGTTGGATGAAAATTGTACGAAGCAGGCTTTTAGTAGTCTTTGTTCGTGGACATAAAACACACATATTAAAGAAATTAAATTCGATAAATTATGATTTATAGACTGAGGGAACAGACAATAAGCCAGTATTCTAATAAATGACATATATGACACTAAGGAGTCTGGTGCTGTCTAAGCCAACTTTCGCATCCATTAATAACAAAGTGCCACACCGTGTGATAATGTGTGTATTTTAAGTCATTCTCTTGAATTCGAAACTTAAACAATGACATTGCTGCAACTTTGAAGAGTTGCTGTAGTTACGAGGTGCTTGTCAAACACCTAAAAAAATAGTAGAATCGTTTTACAGCGGATTGCAAGAAATCTGCACCGAGTAGATTCTAATTACTTCTGTTCGTGGACATATTAAATAAATCAAAACTCAATAACGACACTGACAATATTACTAATGATTTATAAAGCGACGTAATAGACAATAAGTTGATACTTGTTGAAAATCAATCTTGTTATTTACTAATCGATCACGGAGTGTTCTTTCTATCGTTCTTCGAATCATAACCCATCCATGTTACCTTTCGCAACAATCTTAGAGGTGATTGGATTGAATTAAAGAATTCGTCCCCTTTAGTAAAAAGAGTTCAGGCGACAGGTTAGTAAGCCTAACCTCCAAAGACTAAATCCAAAGGAAGTTTCTTCACAGAGGATTAATGAAATCGATTAGTGCTTGCTTTACCACAACAACTAAAGTTAAACCCCAAAAGCCATGCATCCATACTCGGCCTCCTTAACCTGCCTAACTGGAGCAGAAAAGGGGGTGAGATTAGGCTGAGATTTCGGGACCATAATCGGGGTTTATAATTCCCGTAAGGGAGTTGACAATTCGAACAAAAGGCCACTACACGCTGATTGAGGTTCCCCTACATCTTAGGTAGGGGTTAATGCTTTTGCTCGTACGTATAAAGTCTTCGTAGGGGCCCCACGCGAGTGTCGGAATTATTGACTGTTTTCGATGACATTTTTATTATAGGTCACGTACTCAGAAGACTGATGACTTCTTCCTGCTGTCAATGTCATGGAAACCCCCACCAACCCCACGCTGCGATGCTCTCTCATGGGGAAGGTACCCTCCACTCCCACACACCACCGTCACCCGCCCTAGCTTGCACAGTCAAATTCTATCTATGGTTTTTTCCATTGTTGTGAAGAGGGAAAACAATTTGACTTTTCAAATATATTCTTCGAAGGAGGGGGATGATGTGACTGGCTGTGTAAAATGTAAATGCGACTGTGGCATGATTTGGACATGATATGAGAATCGGAGAAGCAGCACACACCCAGAAACCCTAGGAACTACACCTGCATTCCCAAATTAGATTGAACCCCTCATGCACAATCCTGGCCTTGTCAGAATCCTTAATGTTGCTTCATTGTGAGAACTGTGTAATGAATGAATGAATGTCCCTCTCTTCTTGCACAGTGACATTGTCTCATCAATTTCCACGACGTGTGACCCAGAACCAGAGAAAGATGACCACACATGCGCACACGCACTGCACTCCACACCAAAGACAGCGACTGCAGTAGCTTCCTTCCTCTTCTTCCTCGGTCGTATTTGCATGGAAATTTGAAAGGAGGACCCCAGACTGAGAGTAAGGACCCTACGCTGCACAGGCGCACTACACAGGCATGCATCATGATGCGACTTTTTTGTTTTATCCTTTAGCTTCGCATGCTCTTCTTTTGTGGTCCTTTCTGTTTGGGGGAAGAGAATTATGTGGACATCCCCACAAGAAAACCCCCTAAGAGTAAGTCATTATGTGACTGTGCTTGTCCCCTACACCCTCTCGAAAAAAAGATTACCTACATCTAGTTAATTAGGGGACACTCTTTGTTCTTAAATAGGATAAAAAAGACATACAGCTCGATTATGAAGTTGTGACTCACTCCCAAATGATCGTTGGTCATGTGTGGAATATGATATTTTTTAAGACTTGACCCACATGAATTGAGTTAGATTGCTATACATAATATGAGAGTATGACCTCCTCCAGTAGATATATCATTCAGGAATGGACTAAATTGCACGTCGATCTGACAAGTGACCAAAGTGATAGTCAGAGTACAAGAGATGGACGAGTTGCAACTCATTGACTGACTTTGGGGACGTTGAAGAGGTGAGAATGGATGGAATCACATGTTGAATAATGGGAGTACCACTAAGCAATATACACAGACACATACAAGAAGCCGGTTCTATACACTTGAAGAAGGAGGAGGTTTGCGATACCTTAAATCCTATATCGGATGAATAAATACTAGGAAGCAATTAAATGTAAAACTCATCTCCAAATGGTCGTTATTAGAATATGATTCGAGGACTCCTTTTCAGGGATTTGCCACTTAGAACTGGGCAAATCTTGTATCAAAGCAACGTGGGAAATAGATGCCACACAGAATGAAGTACCGTGCTTTGAGAGCCACCTTGTGAATCCGTTTATAGCAAAGTTACGCCCGTCTTTTTAAGGTAAGTTGATTTTTCTACTCATTTTCATCCAAAAGTAAAAGGTATCATCGGAAAGAGATCTTTTATTTAGACATAAGTCCAGTTGATCAAGTGAATCGATTGATAGTGTGGATCCCACAAAATCAATTGTGGCGATTCATTTAATCCATAGGACCGGGTCTAGACACCGTTATTGAAGCAATAACCTTGGTCACAAGGAGCATGGATTAGAAGAATTTCTTCCTCGGATTCTAGTTCGCCGGAGCAGGTGGATTGCAACCCCGTTCATTTCCATGAAATCCCGCGTAAGATCTCATATGAAGATTGGCTTAGTGGACAAGTGCATCCCATGGGACAGAACCTGGGCGCCCATCTTAATGTCGGCGGCCAGTGACCACGCTCCATCTTTGACGGCTTACGTCAACGTGCATAACCAACACATGCCTGTCCTGTCAAGCTAAAAACGAAAGAGAAAAAAACCCTAAAGCATGTTAGCACCGATGCAATAACTCGATCTAATTTTATATTTGCTCGGTATACATCATCTCTCTCTCTCTCTCGATCGACTATTTTAATGTACTCACGGTTCATCGCATCGTTTTTATGAATCGGGGTACTGTATTTTTTGAGAGAGATTGCTTGAGAAAACGAATCCCTGCAAGCACACCCTCCCATGAATATAATAAGCATTGAAATCCCAAGAACAACTCCACCCTCACTGCACTGTCATTCACGAGAGAGGCGAGGCTGCAGAAAGACTCTACTAGACTAGAAGTGTGGGGAGTAGATTTTCCAGCCTCTGTTTTCGTTGCAGAGATCTTTTCGGGTTTATCAATACAAACAGTGCGAGCGAGAGAGAGAGAGAGACTGGAGAAAGAAATGGCCAAAAAATTGTTTATAATGGATTTGATTGTGCAGCCCCGGATGACTTTGTCTCTATATAATCCTCAGCTCGCTTCGTTCGATCCCATATGATGCCCTTTTGCTTCTCTCTCTCTCTCTCTCTCTCTCTCTCTCTCTCTCTCTCTAGAAATCGGATCCTGCACTTTTTGTCTGGATATTCGCATTGGCCCCAATAAAATACCAAAACAAAAAGAAGAGGAAGAAATAGATCTCTCCTTCCTTTCTTCTTCCCTCTTCTTCGTCTTCCTTATCTCTGTCTCTCTGGCTCGCTATGGGCACTGGTTGGAGGAGAGCATTCTGCACGACGATCCCTCGAGACCCGGAATCCAAGGCTCTCGAGAAGCAGCAACAGCGAAAGAGCAACCCCAGCCCCAGTCCCAGCCCTCGTAAATGCGCCACCGCCAAGCTGGCGTTCTTGTCCGGCGGAAGCAACCCCACCACGCCGCGAGTGCGGGCTCACCGCGAACCTCCGCCTCCGTCTTCAACCCCGAGCCTGCTTCGATGCCGAACAGCTCCAGTATCGGCTCCAGCCCCCGGCACGGCCAGTGTGAGCTTGAGCGAGACTCCAAGACTCGAGTGCAAGAGCTCCACTCCCAAGTCAACGAGGATGACGCCCAAGTCGTTGCCTAGCTCCAACTCTTCGTCTCCACGGTCTCCGCTCAAGTTGTCTTTCTTCAAGAACAGCTTCAAGTTCAGAGTAAGAACGTCTCTTGGACCGTGTAGAGAGAACATGTCGCTTCATTTTGTAAATCGTTTTCGTGAATTAATCGGTCTGCCGACGTCGTGCTTGTTGTGTTCCAGATCACGTGCGGGGTGTGCTTCGGCAGTGTCAAGACAGGCCGCGGCGCGGCTATTTACACAGCGGAGTGCGGCCACGCCTTCCACTTCGCCTGCATCGCCGCCCACGTCCGCAAGCACGGGGCCTTGGTCTGCCCCATCTGCAACGCCTCCTGGACCGACGTCCCCTTGCTCTCCATCCACAAGGACCTCCACCGCCAAGATTCTCAGCCACACTCAGACCCACCTCAGCCATCGCCACGGGCCGAATCAGTCAAGCTCGAAGACAAAAAGATGATCGAATCTTTTGCTTCACTCAGAGCAGCGAGACCTACCACGCCGAAATTAACAGAACCCGTTTCGCCTAAGTTGGCCTACTCGAGATGCTACGACGACGACGAGTCCGTGCTGTCCCCCAACCCCGGGGCGAGATTCGTTCCGATCGACAAGCGAGAAGAAGAAGAACGAGAAGAGCAAGAGGAGGAGGTTGAAGAGTTTCAGGGGTTCTTCGTCAACCCGACTCCGTCGTGCTCCGACGTTTCGCAAATGACGAATTGCAAAGACTCGACCCCCGTCGACGTGAAGATCTTGCCCCAGTCCGCCGTCGTCTCCGTGTCCAAGAGCTGCGCCACCTACGTCGTCGCCCTGCGGGTCAAGGCGCCGCCCCCCGCGGCCGCCACGCGGAGCGGCCTCGACCCAGCGCGCCGCGCCCCGATTGACCTGGTCGCGGTGCTCGACACCAGCGGCAGCATGACCGGCGCCAAGCTGCAGATGCTGAAGCGCGCCATGCGCCTGGTCGTCGGCTCGCTCAGCTCGGCCGACCGGCTGTCCGTGGTAGCCTTCGCGGCGGCTCCTCGGCGGCTGCTGCCTCTGAGGAGGATGACGGCTCAGGGCCAGCGTGCGGCTCGGCGCGTCATCGACCGTCTCACTTGCGGCCAGGGGAAGAGCGTGGGGGACGCCTTGAGGAAGGCCGCAAAGGTGCTCGAGGACCGGCGAGAGAGAAACCCCGTAGCTAGCATCATCTTGTTATCCGACGGTCAGGACGAAACGGTCCCTTACGGCGGCGAGAATCCAAGGCAGGCGCCGAGCCACGTGCCCTCGACGCGCTTCGCCCACGTCGAGATACCGGTCCACGCCTCCGGGTTCAGCAAGAGCGGCGGCGGCAGCGGCGGCTTCGGCCGCGAGCCGTCGGAGGACGCCTTCGCGAAGTGCATCGGCGGCCTGCTGAGCGTGGTGGTGCAGGATCTGACACTCAAGCTCGGGTTCGCGTCCGGATCCGACGCGGCGGAGGTGGCGGCCGTCTATTCGTGCAGCAGCGGACGGCCCGCCTTGCTCGGCTCGGGGGGGTCGGTCAGGCTCGGCGACCTGTACGCCGAGGAGGAGAGGGAGCTGCTGGTGGAGCTGCGGGTGCCCACTTCGACCGTCGGGTCCCACCACGTCATGACCGTGCGGTGCGGCTACAGGGACCCGGCGACGCACGAGGCCGTGAAAGGGTCGGATTGGGCGCTCGCGGTCCCGAGGCTCCACGCCGTCAGGTCGTCGGACCCGAAGGCGGAGCAGCTCAGGAGCCTCTTCGTGACGACGAGAGCCGTCGCGGAGTCGAGGAGATTGACGGACTACGGCGACCACACGAGCGCTTACCACATGCTGGTGTCGGCTCGGGCTTGGCTGATGCAGTCGGGCTCGGAGCCGGCTCGGGAGTACGTGAGGGATCTGGAGGCCGAGCTGGCGGAGCTGTACTGGAGCAGACAGCAAGCCCTGGAGGTGCAGCAGATGATCCAACGGCGGAGAGGGAGCGAGAGGGAGGAGGTGACGACGACGGCGGCGGGGATGGCCGGTGGGAATGGGGAGCCGCTCACGCCGTCGTCGGCTTGGAGAGCTGCTGAGAAGTCGGCCGGCGCGGCGATTGGGAAGAAGTCGATGGGTCGAGTCAGAGACTTGCATGGCTTTGAAAATGCCAGATTCTGATTTTTACTCGATGGTCAAGTACATTTTGGAAGAGATAAATTAGTTAAGACGCCACAAATACGAAAAGTCTTTAGCTACATTCGAACCATATGGGCTCGATGATACATGTGATTCGTTGGATCATGCAGATCCCACGTGAAATCGACCGACCGATGTTGTGCACCGGGCTAAAAACCAAAACGGGCGCATGCAAGAACTTTTTGAAAATTGGGGGGTGTTAATTAGTAGTTAAACATGTCTTGTGGTTGTGGGATGGCTGGGTTAAGACATCAGCAATTTGTTGCTCGTTAGGAAGAGAGGTTTGACTTTGAGGCTAATGGCCTGTTTAGTAATGTTACTAATTATCTGTTTTTCTGTTCTTTTGTTCCCCGGAACAGAAAAAAACAAAAATTCGTTTCACGTCAGTTAGTTTTTTTGTTTCCAGGAACAAAAAAATGGTTTGGGAATAGATTTGGAATAGAAATAAGAAAAAAAAATTACTTTTCTGTTTTTGGAATAAAAAAAGAAACAATAAAGAAACAAGATCAGCTCTTCCTCTTTTACAAAATATTCTTATACTAAACCCTAAACCTTAACCCTCAAACCCTAAACCCAAAAATCCTAAACCTTAGCCCTAAACCTCTAAATCTTAAACCTCAATATCCAAACTCTAAAACCCATAACACTAAAATGAAAAACCCGTAACCCTAAACTCTAAAACCCCAAACCCCAAATCCCTAAATCTCTAAACCCAAACCCTAAACCTTCTAAACCCCAAAAACCCAAATTCTAAAATCCCAAACTCAAAACCCAAAACACTAAATCCAAAACCCTAAAACCTAAACCCTAACATCGTAATTCCAAACCCTAAATCCTAAAATGTTAAACCCCAAAACGCAAATTCCTAAAATCATAAACCCCAAACCCTAAACACTATACCCTCAATCCCAAACCCTAAAACCCGAATCCCTAAAACCATAAGCCCCAAACCCTAAACCCAAATCTCAAATGCTAAGCCTAAAATCCCAAACCCGAAACTTTAAAATCCGAACCCCAAACCCTAAACCATAAAATCGAAAATCTAAAACCCAAAACCCAAAATCTGAAAACTGAAATTTTAAAACCTTAACCTCAAACCCCAAATCCTAAAATCCTACACCCTAAACTGCAATTTCCTTGACGACCACTCGATATTTGATTTATCTATAAAGAGTAATTTTATTTATGATTGTATTAATGTCATTCAATTCTATATCATAAAATATTATTATTCTATTTCTAGTCCAATTTTATCCAAACATGAATTTTTAAGTCCCCTAAATTGTAATTTCCTCGACCACCACCCGATATTTGCTTTGTCTATAAAGAGTAATTTTCTTTATGATTGTATTAAGGTCATCCAATTTTATATCATAATGTATTCTTATTCTATTTCTAGTCCAATTTTATCTAAACATGAATTGTTAAGTCTCTACCGATAATTTTATAATTAAATGAAAAAATTGGGAGTAGAAATTTTTAGTGTCCTACCAAACGTATTTTTGTTCTTTTTAAACTTCGAAAATAAAAATTTTGTATATTTACTAAACGCGTTTTTTTGTTCGGAAACCCGTTTAGAGAATAGAAATAGAAAAAACTATTTCTAAACAGAAATTATTTCTATTCGATAAAAAAAAATATAAATTATTTTTAAGAATAGAAACGTTACTAAACAGATCCTAAGGTTCTTTTTTTGAATTTTGTAAATTAAAGGATGAAGTGTAAATGAATGGTTAAGTTTTTTTTCTATTTTTTTTTTTTGGCGAAGGAAGATCTTATTTGGGTTCCTCATCTTCCTCATTGCGCAATCATTACGTATAGTATAGGCTATTATCTTCTCTGACATATTTAGTATTATTATTAATTTGTGGGGTTTGGCTACGAATTCTCCTATGTATTCATTGCGTTATGATTGGTGTTATCTACCTTTTATGTGCATCCACCGCGTGCGTTGTGATTGGTCTATCACGGGTAAAGCTCAGGGTTTAGCCATTATAGGCTAAAAAGCCTGGCGCATCGTTTAGTTTATTACCAGAAGAAGATGCTTAGGCGATGCATCCCGAAAAGTATAATACCCTTACGCTGGGTGCGGCCGTTTGAATTTAAATTGGCATAAAATAGAATAAGGTGTAATTAGAAATTCTTCAAATATCCTTTCGATCGTAAAAAATCCCATCGCGGGTTTAATGTATTTCAAGATAAAATGTTTGAAAATCTCATTTGCTCAATGCAATCTCCTGCGATATCCAGATTTCATCGCATCGGCATCTCAAACCCGCTCTTCTCAACTCCGTTTGGTTCATCTTCTTCGTCCCCAATTTTCCAAATCCACCGTCATCACCACCTCCAGACCGTAGTCCTCAGCAAAGACAAGCCTCGAGTTGCCGAGGGCGTCACAGAGCGATCAAGGGAGGTAGCAACTGCGACAATATGGTAGAGATGCAGCAACGGCCGATATAAGGGAGGTGACAGGGTGGTGGACGCTACGCGCAAAGCTCAAGTGCCGCATGACGTCGAAGCCGACGATCTAGGGGTAGTGAGGGGCGGAGAGGAGGTGGACGGAGATCCACCAATGGACGACACTGGGCAGCGAGTAACAATATACCTTTGTTATGGACGATAATCTCAAAGGATTTGGCGCACTCATGAAAGGATTTGAGTTCTTCGATGGTGATGTCCATGTGACGTACAACTTTTACTTTTCTACCTCAATCGTCAGAACATGATCGGCTGGACGGCGATGACGATTGTACAGTGGTTGAAAGTGACGATGTTCGGCTGTTGTGGAGGTGGTCCCTGTGTGGTGGCCGACGAAGCCGAATGGGACACTCTATGTTGGAAGAAAATTGTTATGTTATTTTTAAAAAAAAATTATTCAATCCGGGTTTATCCACCCCTAACCCTGATTTCTTATCTGACATTTTATCTAGATTTATCCCAGTTTATCCGGCCTAAAGGACGTCGCCAAACACCGAATAATATATTATGTTGTCATATCCAGATTCAAATATGGACTATCAAATTAACTTTGTCTCCGATCCTTACTCTGTCAGTATCTGGCAAAAGATTCGTGTCTTTGTGCGTTTGGTTGGGTTTTTGTCTTCTCCACGCGAAGGTTCACCTCACCGTTCGGTCTTCCGGGCAAGAGATTTTGAGTTGCACTGGCGGTCCAATATTCAATCTGTCTACATCGAGCTTACCGGGGGATGATAAGAGGAGAAGATGACTGCCGATCTACAACACATCAATCTTTGAAAAAAATCGAATGATTAATTACAACGGTAGCAGTATAACATACAAACCGGCTCCGCGGATAATAACTTGATATACATACCAAGCTCGCGCCAAAAATCCCTCACTTGTATCCTACAAAGCCGAATGAACATACAGAGCAGTAAGAGCAACCCATATAGACGAGGGTCGATCAGGAGGGTCATCTGCCATTTGACCCCCTCAGAATTCTGCAATCCTCATCTACCTTTGAAGTGAAGAGTGAAAACTTTGACAAGGTGAGGAACACGTAATCCTCTTATTCTGATTTCTGAGGCAGTAAGAGGGAAGTTATGTGAGAAGAATTCAGTACTGGAGCTCATTTCTGGATTTGTTCGACTTTCGCTCTGATCTTCTGTTCCAAAAGAGAGATCTCTGTCTCGAGGCTGAACATTCTGTTAAGCGCGTGCATGTTCTCGAGGGTCTCGTTCAGAGTACGCCCATCGGTACCGTCACATCTCAAATGTTGCATTGGTCCATGGAGCAGCTTGTTGACTATTCCTCGGCTGAGATCATCCACCGCTCGCCTAGTTTTCTTCGGTATGTCATCGCCCATCTTTGACAGGCACTTCTCTAGCTCCACGACTCTGATTCTTTCTGCATAAGCCCTCAGCTTCTTGATGGTAGGAACAGTTTCTAATGAATCCCGCCAAGCTTCGAATTGTTTAGACTCCTCGCCGATTATTGCCTGAGCTTCCATGGCTTTCCGGAGGCGATCCTCCTTGTTGGCTGCCACAACCTCCTTAAGGTCATCGACGTTGTACACTCGTGCAGTGCTGACATCAGCTACGCACGAACCCACATTCCTAGGAACAGATATATCAACAAAGAGTCTCAGACCCCCAACTTCCGAACTCACAGGAGGAAGAGTCTCAACATGCCCTTTCAAGAACAAAGGTGTCTCTGATGCTGTGCTCGTGAATATCACGTCAGCTTTGCCTGCGCAATTGATCATTTCTGTGAGGGGCTTGTAGATAATATCAACACCCTTCATCTCTTCGCGAATCGCAGCAACTTTCTCCTCACTTCTATTCACTACCACCATCTTTGTACACCCTTTTGCCACCAAGTGCTTGATCACGAGTTTTCCCATCTTGCCCGCTCCAATTACTACCATTCTGGCTGTACCATGGGAGGACTCCGGGATCTTCATCAAAGCCAGCTCCACGGCAGCAGAACTTACAGAAACAGCTCCAGAAGCAATGTTTGTCTCTGTTCTGACCCGCTTTCCCACAGTGATGGCGTGCTTGAAAAGCCCACTAATGTTTCTCCCAAATCCAACTACTCCTTGGCCAACTTTTACAACCTGTTTAACCTGTGCAAGAATTTGGCCCTCTCCCAGGACAAGAGAATCAAGACCTGCTGAGACTTCAAAAAGATGCTGTGTAGCATCCCCATTGTACAACAAAAACCGGTGTTGACAAAGCTCTGAAACAGGAATCCCGCTAGTCTGTCAAGAAGAAAAGTAGTGATAAGAACTTTGACTGCATTTTGTGTTAATTCTTTTCATAAGGTCGCACAAATTAGAAGAGCTAATCAACTAGACAACACTCATAACTGCAAAATATGAATTAACTAGGCAGCATGAACCTTGTAAAGAGATGACCCAGAAGCAAAATGCTGAGGACACAAATGATACAGGTTATCTTCCATATTTACCCAAAATGCTTCAGAAACCATTAGTTTATATTCTACAAACCTGTTTAATAAGTTTAAAGTGCTATGACCTGGAATAGGTCGGGTGCTTTCATTTCTGCAAGGAACAACAGCAGGATATAACAACTGCTAAAGGATTCTGGTCGCCAGAGAAGAACAGAAAGGAAGAATCCTTGACTAAAAAAAAATTCAAAAAGAAAGTCGAGTTTAATAAATTTAAAGGTCTATGACCTGGGATAACTCAGGTGCTTTTATTTCTGCAAGGAACTAACAGCAGGATATCATAATAAAAACTGCAAAAGAATAGAAAGGAAGAGTCCTGGACTAAAAAGAATTCAAAGGAAACTTGTGCTTTTCATTCCACAAAACTAGTGTTTTAGGGAAACTAATTGTTGCAAGAACCCAAGGATTATAGTCATGAAAAGGAAGAAAACTAATCACCTTAGACATCCATTCAGTCACTTCTTTAACCCCACGGTGCTGAGACAAAGCAACAACATATATCTCCATTCTGTTGCAGGTGCTAAGGACAGCTGCTTCTTCTATATGGTTCAAACTACATAGTTCTCCAATGGCTCGAGGCCATTCTGCCTCAGGAATGGCAAGTTTCTCGCGCATTTCCACAGGAGTTGTGTGCACGCTAAGCCCAATAACCACAATGCTGCTCCTTTCTTTTGTATACCCTGATCAAAACAATCGAGATAAATTTAGTGATGTCAACTTAGGAATCTAATGTTGCAATATTTACTTTCGCTTCTGTGTTTTCTATTTGAGTCGTTGCTTGAAAAGCTACACCATAAGCAGATTTCTGGTTAGTTAACCCTCATATCTAGAAGACCACACATAAAAACACTTCACCAATCACCAGACAGTGATTTGTGGTCATAAATATGGAAGGACTGAATTTATGTAACAGGAAGAGAAAGTAGGTAACCACATTTGCGGCCCACAAGTGAAAACAAGAAAGTCACTCTCCATGAACATGCAGGACTGCTTTAAGCTCAACATTTCTAAGAAGAGAGGTAAATAAGTAGTTCCACCTCAAAGGTGAAGAAAGGGATGCCATCACCATAGGAACAGAACAAAATCTGAACTGCTCAACCGCAGACTAGATTCTGAAGTTCAAATCGAATCATTATGGTCTTAACCCAATTTGGACATTGAACCATCTTCACTGTCGGCAAGCCTACACTACCACCTAATTCTAAACCTCTTGCTTGGTCTTGTCTGCATTTCTATCTAAAACCAGAAGTAGAAAATGGTCCAGACATAAACTCTCTCCCTTTCACTACTGAGGATTTACCTCTTTAAGCTTAAAGATAAGCTCCATAATTACAGAAAAGCTAACAACTTCACAAATTCTAGAGCATTATAAAATGGCGAAGATCAAACACCAGATACTAAAACCACCTAACCCCTCACTGCAACAATCCCAAAGATAAATGGAAAATGCCTCCAATAACGCATACTTTCATGAGATTGAACAACAAAACCAAATTACCATGTCCGAAACACACGCAAGAAATCCAAACTTCAAGCTCAAACCCAACAAAGAAGGGGACTCACTATCAGCAGCAGAGGTCTTGAGCTGCTCGAGAGCGGAGATATTGGAAGTATCAATCTTGGGCGATTCCGACACAACGCCCGACGCGGCGACTTCGCATCTCACCACCCGATTGAACCCAACCCCAACCCCAACGCTCCTCTGCGCGAGAGATCGCCTCCTGGGCAACCCAATTTGAGGCGACAAGAACAAGGAAGCCCTCGTCGCGGACGGCGACGGCGACCCATTACACAGGAGAAGCAGATTCTCCAGCTTCGCCCCGGTGAAGCCGCTCGAGACCGCCATTCTCGCCCCTCGACCCTCTTCGATTCACGGCGCGGAGGAACGGCAATGGAGGTCAATGGGGCGATCGGCGAAGAGAACCGTTCCTGGGTCCGTCGGGCCGGCGAGGTAGGAAGGGAAAGAACCCGAAAAGGAGGATCCTTTCCGGGTGGTGGTGGTGGTGGTGGTGGCTGGTTTTGGCCTTTTGGCTTTTGGCTTTTGGCTTGTGGTGGGAATGCGAAAGATGTCAAACGTGAGGTCCTTTTTGGGGGTCGCGGTTGTTGGTGGTGGTGCCGAGAGGCATGGACTCCCAAGGCCAACAGGGGGTTTGTGCGTATAATCGATTGTGGAGAGGAGAGGAGAGGAGAGGAGGTGACGATTTGGGAGGGGTGGAGGGAGATTTCTGCGCGTTGTGATTGGTGGGTCGAATGCACGTTTTATCCACACTCTCCTCCTCTCTGTCTCTCTCTATCTCTCTCAATGTCAGCCTCCTGTTTTGGTCTTTGGAAGGACCCACTTGAATACTTCCCCCTATCAACAGATTGAAATGATGATGCACATGATGCACAAATCTTACCATTGGGGCTCCCCTCCAGGTCGGGTTTTAGATTTCCTACCAAGATAAGGCACCGGGGGAGGTTCACATGTTAATCAATTGATTGGATCCATTTTCCTTTTTTTTTTTCTCATTTTTTTGGCGCATTGTTTGACGACGACGAGTCCCGAACTCGAAATTAGAGGTGACGGATTGAGTCGTCGTTCAGATTCGGATTGCTTTAAGGCTCGAGCAAGTTTTGGTTTGTCTTTCAAAACGAGAGTCGGTTTCGGATTCGGACCGATTCCATGACGCTTTATTTGCGAGTCTGCCTGGGTTACGAATAATTCGGATAGATTTTTCTTGTCCTACCTTTTTATAGCCGATGCTCACATAAACATCGAGAGAAATGAGTCGTTTTTTCGGTGTGATGATTCGAAACCCACTTACGAGGATGAGTAGACGATCGAGCTACTCTATGGTTTTAAGGCGTCCACACTGGCACGCCCTTTTTGCAGTTGTTAAGCCTTAATGCTAGGGAGCAATGATTCAAACCTTACAAGTAATTAATCTCCAAATGCTTTGTCGTGGTTTTGAAGGTACGAGAGTCAAAACAAAAGGCCAGAAGAAATGCCACAAAGCACTCTAGTGACCATGTCTACAGGCGCAAGCCGATAAAATGGCTGAGTATCTCGAAGTATATTTCCATGGTTTTCGTCCTTTGATGGAAGATACGCTTCCCCAAAAAGACAAAAAGATGGGGTCGAAAAGGACCGGCGACGCCGTCGTCGAGCACGACGGTCTACGTGTCGCACTATTGACGAGACGTTGAAACGCTTTCACTTTCCACAAGTCTCTGTAGGAGGCCGTGGTATACTGCTGTTCTCTCATTTCAGGATATTGGACGCAGTGAGCTCCAAAACCTTCAAGTTCCTGGGGTTCTCGCTAATGCATTAAAGGACTCATTAAGCACTAAGAGATGAAAGTTAGATGAACTGACTGAGCGATCATGATTCGGTATGTATGTACCATAGCATATTTGGCATTAACGTGCGAGGATACATGACATTTTTTGCCTTGGATGTCACGCTGTGTCGTATCGCCGTCTTCTAGTACTTAAAATCATATGATTTTATCTTACGGAGTTAATTTGATTTGCCAAACGATTTGTGCATGTGTTTTTGGAAGTGAAATAATCAGCAGTAGTAGTCCGTGGTGAGGCTGAAAGCTGTTTTTGGATGCAAGGCCTTCACAATCTCAAAGCCTCCAAGGTACGCCTTCCGTAGTTCCATGCTTGGACACATAGAGACAACTGTGACTTCTCAATCATATTGACGTGTTAATTCGCTCATCACCTGTAGTTTAGAAGTTTACATCCTATCGTAACTCAAATCCGACAATCTTGCCGTAGCATCGAAGAATCGCACTTTCCATTACAAAAGACGAGACCACTTGCCAAAACAACTTAAGAACGCACGCGGGGTGTATATAGCTTTCGATCTTCGCATTGTCAGTTTTATTAGAGATTTTAAAGCTAAGAGAAGCGCCATCAGCACCCTCCTCTTACTTGTGCAACACAATTCCTACCTGTGGCTTGCTAAAGATGTCTGCTCAATATAGTTTTTCTTAATTTATAGTACAAGATTTGGGTCCGGTTCGAGGCCACTGCACAAGTTGCAGACAACATCATCGTAATTCTTATCGATGTCTTGTTTCTTTTCCATATTAATTCTTAGAAAAAGTTTGATTCCAGTGCTGCAGGAGCTCTCTATCCGACAACATGTACTCTGCGTTTGGTATAACGATGCATCCAATGTACTTTTTTTCATGTCTTCAAAGTGAACTCTTAAGATCTCCTTTATGTGCACTCTATAGAATCGGATGATGTTGTCGCAACCCTAATATGATATCGGCATCCACGAAAAGCACGAAAAGGGTAGCCGACATGTCATCAGATGCTCCTAACGAATTAAGATATTATATATCCTTCAATTAGTTTAACTGCGGACGGACATGAACGCAGAATACTCTCGCGTCAAGGAACCAACGAGGCACTGATTCTTGAATGCTAAACACCCCCGCAGCTCGAGTCCAGTCAATCCGAACGGAGTACATATAATGACTTGCATGTTTGGATCTCACTTGTGGATCATGGCGATCCGAAGAGACATGATGAGTCTGATCCGTGTTGGATGAAATCGCAGGCCATGTGTCAGCATATGCCTGCAGATGATGCTTTAAGACTCGCAGATACCTTGAGCAAGATGACAACAATCGGAATATTCTGTCCACGCTCATTGACTCGCATGACTACTTTGCTGGTTTACAGAAATTTGTCCTCTACTCTAAAGCATCTACGGAGAAATTTATATCCTACCCTTAAGCATCCATATTAGTCAAATGAAAGCATCTATACAGAAATTTGTACTCTACCCTGTAGCATCTATATTAGTGAAATTAGTCATGCGAGTCAACGAGCGTGGAGATAATATTCCAAAAGATGTCATATTGCTATCTATGCATGGTTAAAATCGGTGTTGAGAGGATGTTTATTAATGTACTTGCACATAGCACTTGACTTTGCCATTTTGATGCCCCATGCCAAGTCGCATTGCACAACGATGTCTCATGGCCCATACGCGACCGATTAGCACTAGTTTAGTGACGTGTCATCCCCAAATGTCTATCACCTATTAAATTTAAACTTAAAAATGAATGGAAAAAGTTCTGCAAGTGTTTTCCCAGATGTATTCCATCAATAAAGCGGACAAAGATAAAGAAAAAATTTCTGTTTAGCAAAAATTGAAAATGAAATTATTTGTTTCCAAAATCCACTTTATTTGAAATTAAGAAGTTTTCTTTAAAAATCGACCAATCAGGTTCAAGTTTGAGAATCAATAAGTCATCTCGTCCGATGTATAAATAGGAAGCCTCTTTATTTATTTCGACACCCTTGACAAATTGAGACGCATTGAAAGTCAATCCATGACAAATGGAGACGCATTGAAAGTCAACAATGCGAAAGTGATTCAGGTCTAGTTTGTGATGAAGACCCGAAATTCGTGATGTTTGTAATTAAGCCATCAAGGCAATCAAATCGTCTTCGAGAGAAAGAAAGAATCGATAGTATACTCTATTTATTAAGATTAAATGTGACAGATTTCATGATGAAAATTCAGATTAGAAATTTTCCTTTGTGTACAAGCACATGAAAAGATATTTTTACATATATATGTCTGCGCAAAGCACATGGTAATTTTTTCTTTTTGCCACAACATCTATATAGAACAAACAAATTTTAATTTGTTGACTTGTCATTTACCAGCTTAGGTCTTACGATTCTAAATTTGATGAACATAGACAAAAATATCTTGAAATATATCTTTGAAATATACGTTAGGTTGGAAAAAAATCTTGATAGAAAATAATCGACTTGGTTTGAAAATTTTATCTCTTTTCATTTGAAGTGGAAAAAACCAAAACTCTTCAAGCGATCATGTGAGTGTCTCTTTATTAAAAAATCAATCAATTTATTGCAACCAGCAATTTGTGTGATTGAAAAATCCACAGTGACAATATTTTAATATAAACCATCTAAGGTGACCCGCCTGCAAGTTTAAGTTAGCAAAAATAATGCAAAACGTCGATGTTTCGGCCATAGATTTGCCCCAAATTAACGAATTTTAAATTAACGAATTGGGGCTAAATCCAAAATGTTTTTCAAACCGTAACCATCAATTTAGCAATTTGGACAAAATTAAAGGTCGTTTTGAGTGTTTTAAACGGCTCTAGTCAATCTTCTTCACCATGCCTACTCTCGAAAGCTGTTGAGGCAGAGATTTGGAAGCTGAAGAAAAGGTAATCTCTTGGTTCCTCCCACTGAGGCAAAGCCCACTTAAGTGAGCCCTGAATAGAAAGTTGTGGGTAAGCAGGCTACAGCAGCTTTAGATGAGCTTACGGGGGTGTTTGGTTCACTTTGGAAGGGCTTTGAACCTCGAAAGCTCCTTCCCAAAATACTTGGTGTTTGATTCAGCTTTCATGCTAGCATTTGGAATGCTACTGTTCATGTCTCTTTTTTTTTTTTGGTTTGAAGTGTTCATCTTCTTCACCAGCATGGCGAGGGCGGCCGGCGAGGGTGGCCGGCGGGAGAAGGGCCGGCGAGGTCGCCGGGATCGGCGACCGCCCAGCGACGCTCGTCGCCGGGTCGCTCGACCTAGGCGCCGTCGCCGCCTGGGTCGCGCGACTCGTGCGACGACGGCTGGGTCAAGCCAACCCAGGCGACTATCGCCGGGTCACGCGACCCCGCCGAGGGTCGCCGCACGGTCACGCGACCCCGCCGAGGGTCGCCTAGCCTCGGCAACCGCCGGTGGCGCAGATCTGGGCTCGCTGGGGTCGCCCGACCTCGGCGACGGCCACGGCGCCAGATCTATCTCACGGCGGCCGGCTCCGCGATGGGTAGGTTAGTTTTTTTAATAAATAAGATAATTCTCAAAGTCCATTTGCAAAAAAATTCACCAAACACTATATTTTGGCTAAAGTAACTTTACAAAATATTTTTACCAAACACCATTTGCATTTCCCCAATAGGCTTTCACCCAAAGGTATTTGCATTCCCCAAGAAGATTTTCAAAATTGAACCAAAATAGCCCTATGTCGAATTATAGCAGATGAACTGCTTTTCAAACGGGGTTCAATCGGGTGGTTAGGGAGGTACCTCCACAGAGATTATTTACAAACTCATGCTGCCTATTTCACGTTTGTTGTCCGTGACTATCTTGACTTGAGGAAGTTGGCATACCTACAAACATGTTCATGTCGCTTCTTGATTGAGCGTTATATTACAACAAAGTTTTGAATTCACTCCCTGCAAGATCTAGGATGCCTGTTTTACACCCAGGAGAGGAAGAGGGGAACTCTATGGATGCCTCAATTAAAGCGACTGGCTACTTGACCTTGAGGTCATCAGCAGAAAAGATCTCTATCCCAGCTGGTTTCAGTTTCACGTACCAAAGAGACCAAAAAGGGTCCAAACTGGCAGCATCTTCTTGGAGCAGTAGTATAGTTGTAACATGATCAGATCATGATATCTGCCGGTCGACAGTAAACACTTTAAATGATAAATAGAGCAAGCTCTTATCATAAGACTTATCTCTTTCTCAAGACGAAGAAAGCATGCTCTTGATCAGCAAATGGGAAAACAGACCGAAGGGGGGACGTGAACAAACAGAGAAGGGCAAATTTTTTCGGCCTTGGCTGCTTTACTTTTGAATTGGCTTCTGTCCAGGTGAAAACGAGAAACAAAAGTTGATCATTTCAAGCCTCCTAGGAAGAACAAGGTCATTCAGTGGATAAGTGCAGATCACACACTTCCCTCTAATCAAGATGGTCCTAGGTCGAGATCAGTCATATTTTCCCCGATTAAACTCAAAATACAGATGACAGCAAAGGCCCATGTCCATCACTATCGCAATATACTTCAACAATTCGCTGGTGATGAGATATGGAGGATAAAATTCTTCATTTATGTACAGTGACCGATTAGCTAGGCAGCTCATATCCTTGTGTCACTCAAACCACATTGAAACATGTAATGAGAAGAGAAAGGTCCAATTCTCATGGCTTACACTACACTTCATATAAGGGGATACCATCAGCAATAATTGAATTGTCACCAAAAAGAAACAACTACTCTCAAGGATATATAAGGAACTTGATATCACTAAAGACAGAAGCTAATCACAAGTATTTTGCCTGAACAAACAATGTCAGCAGTCACCCATGGCTTTATGTAATCCAGATCGATGAGTAAGTAAACAGTTACTTATTTTATTTGAGCAAGACTAGTCACTGATCCAGGTATGCTTTTACAGTCTCAAAAGTTCAAACTAAATTACGATTCAGTGGATGATGGGGCGTCATCCTTGTGCTTAATCATACCAGAATCCACAAGTATAGGAACCTCAGCTGCAAGCCACGGAGCTAGTCCCAAACAAAGTGCATGTGCTATACCGAAACGGGGGCTGCCAAAATTTGAGACAACAAAGTTCAGACTCCTGAGCCACAATTTTAGTAAAACTTGGGGAGGTAGAGAGCAAATTGATTCCACAAAAATAGTACCAAGACATTTGCGCACGCAAGATATGCAAAAGATACAGAAAAAGTGAATCGTCTCTATTTCAAAACATCATTATCTTCACCAAATGAAGAACCAGCACAAATATGAAACAACTACTTCTGTTGTTCACATCAAACAACTCATGGAATTAAACAAATCAAGAACCATTTTTGAACAGCCCCTTCTTCCCAACCAAGCATTCATGAGAAGTACAAGCGCCGGCATGAATGCTCACACATTGTCGATTAACAACCCAAGAAATCTGCCTCTTACCCTACAATTTGAATCTGTTATTGATTTTCTTCCCCTTATCAGAGTCAAAGCACCTCCAAGTCATTGCGTGATCTAATACACGATTCTGTTCTTCTCCGTTAAATAGAAATCAAAGTGACACAGCCATGATTCAACTAAACCAAGAAGCCAAAAATTTCGAACCCCTTAACTAAGGATTTATGGTCCCTAAGCTTCAAAGAAACCAAATTAAGAAAACTCATATGAGATTGGCTTTTCTGGTGCATCCCTCAACCAACCGAACACATCATATAAACATAAAGTACAGAACAATATTGAGTACAAACTCAGCTCCATCAACATCCCAAGCACACAAAACCACAGATATCACTGACAAGCACCACAGAGGCACAAGATAAAGATATTACCAGTTCTTGGCCCAGAGCGGCTTGAAATGCACCGTCAAGCATATCTTCCCTCCTCTATACATCTATCCCATCACAAACACAAACACCCATCAGTAAAATAAATAAATAAAAATCGAAATTGGACAACGCTAAACAGCAAAAGGCAAAACTGCGAGGAAAAAAAATTGAAAATTGGCAAAGAAAACGAACAAGAAAAGGAAGGAAGATAACCTTCTGGGTCTTGCCGTCGAGCTGGGGCAGCTCGATCTCCGGGGCGGTGGCGGGGTAGGTGACGGGGATGTCGAATTGGAGGTCGAACTCGTACTTGAGGAGGTTGTGGACGTACCAGCACTTGCCGGCCCAGCGGGTGCCCTCCGGGTTGGCGGCGGAGATGCGGAACCAGTCGTTGTCGTTGGACTTGTTCATCTGGGTGTAGGCGATCAGGGACTTGTACTCCTCCTTCAGCCGCTGCGTCCACGCGCCGCCGTCCCTCGGCCCCGCCTTCGTCGCCAGGAGCGGGATCTGGGTCAGCGTCGACTTCGTGCTCGGGTCCCAACCCTCCATGCTCGCCGGCCGGACGGTTTCCCGATCTGCCGGAGCCTGACTCCTCTCTCTCTCTCTCTCTCTCTCTCTCTCTCTCTCTCGGTCGGCGACGAAAAGTTGGATTCTTTACGAGGGTCCTTTTGTTACTTTTGGACAGGGCACGAGTATAATTCTGTAATCTGTTGTTAAATCGGACTTCTTTTCGTAACAGTTGCTTTTCAATGCAATTTAGTTTCTTTTTATTTAATGTGAAACATTTAAATCATTTCGAGGTATATGAATATTCCCATTGAGTTTCACGTAATTTTTTTCACAAATTCTTTTAAATTTATCATATTTTTATGGGATTTATGCACCTAAAAAGAACAAATCCAAACATGTGTCAATTCAATTTTAAACCTTTCAATTATACTAATTAAGTCATAAACATTTTAACGATTTGTCAATTTGGTCAATTTGGTCAATTTTTACCAAAAATCACTCATATGGATACCGGCCGTCCTACGTGACACGACCAACGCTGACACGAACAAATTTTATAATTTCTTAATATTTTTTTTGAATTTTATATTATTTTCTTATTCTTCTCTTTTCTTTCTTTGATTTTTTTTTACAACTATGAGCTGGCAAGGTCGTTGACCAACCATCGCCGGCCACAGGCGAGGGCCAGCACCCTAGCCAACCACGGGAGAGGGCCTCTATGCCAAGCGAGAGCCACGATACCCTTGCCGGCCAATGGGTGAGGGTCACAGCCCTCCCCTAGATTTGGGCTGGGGCTCAACGCCCTTGCCTATGGCCGACAAGGGCCAGAGGACCTCGCTTGTGATCAACGAGGGGCGAAGGCCCTTGCCCAGACCTTGCTTGTGGCCAGCCCACATTGGGAGAAAAAGGAAGAAAAAGATTAAAAAAAAAAATTTAAAAATTTGTCCACGTCAGGACCGGTCGTGCCATACAGGACAGATGACGTCTATATCAGCGATTTCCGACCAAAATTTGTTCAGATGAACTATATTGATAAATTGTCCAAAGGTTTACAATTCAATTGGCCTAATTGAAAAATTCATGACTGTTTTGGTTTTTCCTTAATAAGTCCATCTCCTCAAATTACATAAGCGTGGGCAAGATATGCGAAGTACGTACAAATGTCATACAAGAACTTGTCTCGATAGCATAGATGATCCATCTCTGTGAATTCATAGGCGAAGAAAACGCAAGGTTCACATATCAATTCGTTTGTCTACTGTATCCTCTTGCACATAAAATACCTCCGATGGTTCTCTCGATTGGCAATGTCACCCTCTTTTTCTGAAAACCTAAGCTCGAGAGACATAAATCAGTTGCTTGGGAACCGCTTCAAGCAAATTCGCATTCTTCAGTCAATGGTCAAAGGATTGTTGTTCTCTTTTGTACTCTCTCAACAAAATTGGAGACACGAAGTAGACCGAGCCACAGATGACTGGCAAGAAAATCCAGGACAGTTTGCTTTTTTGTGACGGTCCTAGTTGTTACAAGACCTGATCACAAACAAAATTGAATACACACAAGACCAACCCCGGTCATACCACAATCTTTCATTTCTAAGGGGCTGAGGAGTAAAGTAAGTCCAAATTTCACCTATCTTTATCCCTAAAGATCCAGCGCTACTTCTCTACATACATCTGTCAAATCCTGTGCTCCTGAAAAGAATATAATGTACCAAAGAATTCTAATTAGGAAAAAAAATAAAAATGAACACTTTCTTCTGTCTCTTCTTTCCCTGTTTACCATCTGATCCCGAGTTGTGACGGACTGTAAAAAAATGGGCAAACTGCGGTCGGGGATGCAAAGGTCACCAACACATGAGAGGCACTGCCGTGCAGAATCTGCTGAAATACGGGGAAAATTATTAATAACTGATGCAAACCATGCATCTTCCAGTGGATCCGGGCTGTAGAAAACTTTTCAGCATGGACTGATCTCAGGACGATTCCAAAGATGATGGACGCAGCACATAGTTCTGTGCACCTTGTCCTCAGGTTTGTTTGGTTTCAGAAAATGTTTCCAGTTTTCGTTTTCATTAGTTTTGTTTTAAGACAAAAGTAAAACAAAAACATGTCCAATTTTGAATTTTCTTGAATACGTTTGGTAAGTGATAATGAATCTTTTCAAGGAACAAAATTAGTAAAAAATTGCTCATATTGCATCGAAATTGTAAGAGAGACTTTTCTTTTGATTTTCTAGCCCTCCTGCTCGTTTAACAAATACAATGACAACACCAAAAAGTTCTTTTCAACTTAGAGCTTTAATTTTGAAAACAGTATCTCTCATTTTCATTTGAAAGCTGAACAAAACACTGCTAAACAAGCTCCTGGATAGTTCTCTTTTTTCTGCTGGAAATGATAAAAGAAAAGCTACAAAAAAAAAAATTTAACAAAGGAAGAACTAAAATTTCTTATAACCTTTGGTTGATGAAGTTTTCACGTGCAATTTTTTTCTGATGCACACCAAACGAAGTCCACTTTCAATTGAAAGAAGCACCCAAAGTAAGGGAAAAAAATTAAGAACACTATTGGATGGCAGCCAAATGACAGACCGTACCAGCATGCTTGAACTTCCATCACATAACCATTAGATCAGCCTCAAGGTTCTTGTCAAACAGCCACCCTTTTGGATAAATAAATTTACGAGCTTCCAAATGGAGATGCCAGTTTATTATTCTTGGGCAGCCAAAAGGAATACCTTCCATCTGACTTTCATCTTCTACAACTTGTTCTATAAATGTGGTCTCCTAAGAAAAGATGGATGAGGGGAACAGTAAGTGAAAAAACTATATTTTTTACAGGATACCTTCAAGGAATTTCCAGATATAGAATTTTGAAAAATTTTGAAGAGAGGAACACCAAGATATTACCTGAAAACCCTCCTTCACCGTGTCCAATTGCCGTATTGGATGCGGCGTCCGGCGCCTCCATCTCTTTGGATCCCACAAGATTGTACTGTTAATAGCAAATCCTGACATATCAACATGAAAACGTCGGAGTCTTTTACTTTTCTCGTTTGTGTGCCATCCAATCACTTGGCTTCCATTACAGACCGGACCTTCAAGAATAGCCTTGTTTTTGCTCTGTGCAAGCATGGCAATTGGCCAAGTGCCAAAATGCCTACATGACAAGCAGCTGAATGTCAGGATATGCCAAAAAGTTCCATGAAGAAAAGTTCAGCAATCTAACAAGCTTGAATACATAATAACTGCTACTTATGGCCCTGAACAAAATCCCAACTCCCACCCTAAGCTTCTTGCACCATTTGGCTATAGGGAACCAGAAGTCCACCAACAGTCAGCTGATATATGCATCGATCTCAACTTCTCAAGTCAGTAGCCCATGTACGCAATAGGAAAAACGAAAAGACATTAGCCCAACTTAGCACCTCTTAACTGCCTGCTTCAACTATTGGCTTTAGTGGAAGGAAACATGTGGAGATGTAACGATCACCCCTTGCATAGGAACCAAATTACGACATATTTGCGCTGATGATTTTGGTAATGACAGCTTCAACAATAATTTCAATAAAAGACACAGCAAAAGCCACTATACTATTACAAGTAAAAGATCCAGAACTAGAGGGAAAAGCCACAAGAAAGGACTAGAGTACCCCACAACGGCTCTAAGTTGTTCCCACAACGTGGGGAAACTCCAAGAACCTCTTGCCAAAAAGTTAAACTATCAGACTAATTGGGACCAACTTGTCGATCCATCCATTTATCATGAATTCCTTTCCAAATTATATGTACCTATCGACAAGGAAGAAGGAACAACTCGCTGGGATGCAAGCTGCTTACGCCATTCTGAACTGGAAGTATTAGTGGACTTGAAAGAGGAAAATGTGATTAAACGATCTCAGCTAGGAAACTTCAAAATAAATTTGAGCTTTTACAAGTTAACAAATCATTTTCTTGACAATTAAACAAGGGCAGAGAAAACCGTTTTGTCGCTAAGCTGATACAGACACAATAAATTAGTGACAACACTATAACAAAGTTATGCCAGTGGGAGTGTGAGAGAAGGATAAGGAGTGGTAAGAAATAATAGAGTGCCAACAATGAGTTGGTTGAGTGTCAGGTCTACAACCTTTACTGCGCCGCATCACAGAGTAAACAGTAATCAACCTCTTAAAATTTGTTGTGGGTCAATTTAGCAGGATAGTGTGTTTAGGCCGAAACACAGATCTTGCTTGTAGGATACTATCTCATAAATATGTACTCAATATATTAAACAAGTACCCAACATAGTAGAGTATAAAGACATTTCAAAAGTTATATCAAAATTTATGGAAACAGAGGTACCAAACAGATTATGGCAAACATGGTAATGCACTCCTCAAGCAAAATATTCCAAGTGCAATAAGCTTGCCTTTGACACAATCTAAATTAGCAATGAGTCAAGGGCAAGATTTTGCAATGCTCATTCCTACCAACCGCGAGAAATCAAGACAAAGGTTCATGAATTTTTAACATGTTCAGCACTGATTAACCTTTAGAGACTGAACAGCATAAATAAACAAACAGAGGCAGCTACTGCTAGCATCAGTTCCAGATAACATCAAATCACCTAAGTGACCTGTCAAAAAATATGTATGACATTGTAATCATAGTGATTAAACATAAAGCGGTTAATAGAAGTTTGAAAAGGTACCTAATATGTCGTAGACTGTGGAACAACTCCAGAGAATAGATATTATCATCATCAGCAAAGTAAACAATTCCATCAAGCTTATGGTGCTCAATATGTTCCAATGCCGTGTTTCTCTGATGCACACCCCTATCTTTAATATCCGTGGAATTCTTTGTACATACCAAATGCCGATACATAACTCCGCTTTTCCTCAATATATCTGCAGTCTCCGCGGAAACAACATTCGTCTCCACCACAATCCACAAAAGCGGAGGCGGCACAAGCCTCAGTACCTGGCCTAATCTATTCAAAAAGTAAGCTTGTGCTGCTCTAGAATAAGTAGGCGTAACCACAATCAACTGCTTCCTAGGCACCAAATCAGAACTTCCACCTGAATTTGCCCCGACTCCTGCTCCTACTTCAAGATTCAAACTTTTGTGCAGAAACTCGTCGCGCCTTACCGGACGATGGATGGCGTTCTCCAACCGAGAGTTGACGTTGACATTGACATTGGGTGGCTTGATATCCAAAGAGAAGTCGGGAGCCTGCAATTCGTTCACGTGCCCGAAAGGGGTCATGCCGAATAGAAACCCAAAGAGGAAAAACAACAAACACCTGTAGAGCGATCTCCTCCACGACCTCCTCGGCTGCTTCCCCAGCAAAACGAACGCCAAGAATCGACAAGCGCCAACCCCCGGCGAAGCCGAGGAGGGCTTGGCCGAGGCGGCGAAGGGTTTATGAGACGGGGCGGGAACCGCGACCTGGGTTTCGCCGTTCGGGTAATGGCGATCGTGATACGGCGGCGACAGGGTCCTCCTGATCGACGCCATACCGAACGGACACGAAGCGGGAGGCAAGAGGCAATCACGCCATCCAGACCAGCTTTATCAAGCTGCGGAGAGATCAATCAAGAAGGAGGCGCTGACAGGCGCGGAGGATTCGGGAACGGGTTGGGGAGAGCGACAGTGCGCAAGAATGGTGAACTGGGAGTTGGATAGATCACGCGAATCGAGTGAGGAAGTCGAGATTAGTTAAGAGATCAACCAATAAAGATTCGTTTTTTTTCGGTTGAGCTGAAAATTCGAGGATTACGTGAGAGATGTCGGAGCGGGCGCCGACGATGTGGGCACGGAGGGTGCGGCGAACCTGAACATGCGACCGACGAAGGGATCGGACAGCTTTCCTCGGAGAGATCGATGGATTTCCGGGCAAAATTTCAAGAACTCGGAGAGAGAGAGAGAGAAATTCTGTGTCGAGTTTTTCATTGTTCTGTTTTTATTGAAATGTATCACTATGATTGGGTGTAGGGGAGGAAAAGAGGGATTTTCTTGTTTTTTTCTATTTTTTGGAGGTATTGGGGAATTATTAACAAGATTCAACTAAGATACGGCGCATACGGAATAAAAAGGAAACAGCTATTGTGTTTTTCAGAAGGTTAGTTCTGCAAACAGTAAGTAAAATAGCTAATGAATATGCATTTACTAACAAAAATATACACGTGAAAAGGTAAGTAAAGTGTGGTCATACATTAATGTTTGGTTTTACATTAATGGGGCGTTTTATAGATGGGGAAAAAAATCAAGGTGATTAGTTGCCTAGATGAGTAATTTCAAGTCCCGAATTTGAAACAGATCCAGTAGATCCGAGTATCGAACCGGTTACACTCGGTTGGGCATGGAAGTAAATCAGCCGGTTCCGGGTGCGTTCCTAATTCTGCCCGGAATCGACATTATTTAGTGATATCATATCATACATATTATATTTTTCTTTACGTAGCTTATGCTAGATGATTTCTCGTTAGCCGAGTGGGAAATGCAGCCTGACCTGCGGTTCAGAGCATTAATCCGGAAATCGAACCAGCCTCGGCCCATTCCAATGTTTTAACCTAGAGAAACAGGAGCAAGAAGGAAAAAAAAGAAAAGAAGAAACAACTAAGATTAAGGCGAGTGAGGGCAACATGGGCATGATTAGGTTTAGGTAGGCGGAAACAAAACAAGAATTTCAACAGTCTAACGAGGAAGTCCTATTTTTCGACCAAAAAAAAGAAAAAAACGAGGAAGTCCTATTTTGTAGGGTGATGTTCGCTCTCGCCCATCGCATGGCCATCAAGGAAGCGGAAAGGAAAAGGACGTCATTCTTGTCTTTATCAGCGTACATTTCTCCTCGTATTGAGCTTCTTCTTCTTCTTTTTCTCAATTAAAATGACGTTTCCCGGGCGTCGGTTCCACAACTTAACAGAAAATCCAGTCATTATTTTTATATTTACAAAAAATCAGGATGGTGCAGCTCCATACTCAAATTCAGGCGACATTATTGCTTTTTCATAAATAAAAAAATCCCAAAAACTTATCTGGAGATTTCGGAGCTGCCCAACCAAGCTAAAGGTAATATTTGGTTGACGATGTTGAAGTGGTTTTCGTTTTCGACATTTATTAGGTAAAATGATCTGATACCATCCATGATGGCGTCCGACCCGTCATTATTGTCGCGCCTCATTTGAATTGTTGAGATCGTTTTCAGTCGGTTTATTTCCCTCCTTAACTCACTCATTAATTCCATACACGTCTAGTTTGACCTCTAGGACCGGCATCAATTCGGGCACTTACAGTTTTGGAAGTTGGTGGGTGGCAAAACCAAAAGACAGGTCGTCTCATCTAGGAGCTGCTTTTCTTCGTTAGTTTTCTGTCCTAGCTACTCCGAAGAAAATGCTACATACACGATGTTGATTGGTAACTTACATTTCAGCTTTGGCGCTTCGCCGATTGATAGAATTTGAGTATCAACAAATGTCGGTCTTAAGTTATTTGTTCGGCGATTGAATTTGTTTTAGTGTAAGAATGATGGAGATCAGAACATTTATTTTGTGAAAAAATGTGATATGATGGTTAGTTCACCAAACTTGGTGGGAAGAACCACCCTCTTGAATACTAAGGTAAGACAAATATGGCATGAACACTCTCGACAGTCGGGAGGTCACAGAGTTTTTGTGAAGCAAGAACATAGCCTCGGCTCGGCAAATTTCATTCCTACCTTCTTACAAAAAAGTAATATGCGTGTAATATATGTATCTCTTGACAGAAATCTAGCCATCTATCGTTGCGATGCTTTTCCAAGAACAGTTGAGCACCTTATGACCTCCAAGCTAAATTAGACATTCTATACTTGCTTGAGTTATAAAAGCAGAAGCGGGCAATGAGTAAACAATCTCGGCACATAATTTAGTTAATAAATATTTGAAGCACCCAAATTCAAAGATATGTACAGGCCTGGGTTCTCCGATATGGACGCATCCTTTTGATTCGAATAATTTCAGAGTCTCCTATGACATAAAACATGCAGCAATGCATCTTTGAACCCCGCGATACAAGATTTCCGGGGATTGGACATTTACACAGAAAAAAAATATGCCTCTCAGAAAGACCAATAATTTTATTCTCCTTTCACTTTCATGGACAGGGTTGATGCATGATTCGACCCGACAGCTAAAGAGCAAATCACCAGCAGCAGCACCCAAGATGTCTTGTCTATAGAGCACATACCTGGATGGACATCATTGCTCTCCAGCATTCATCCATCATATCTTGTGAACATCGCCACTTCCCTTCCAGTATATGTGTAGTGTAGAACAAAAATTTACTGTCCCCGTTGGCCAGTCTTGACTCAAAATCAAACAGCAACAACCCCAAAAATTGATTGAGAAAAAGTTTACGGAACTGCTCTAGGAAACCACCCAAATGCCTCTAATGGACACAATGAAAATGAGATAAGACATCCTGGAGAACTGCAACAGACAGAAGAACAACTTTCTGTGTAAAAGTTTGATAAAAGCCAATACATGCCAATTATAAAGTTAGTTAAACTCCAAAAAATCTAGATGACGCATGATATGTACTCCTCAAGGTTTAGACAGCAGAGCTTATGCACAAATGTGACATCCAAAAATGTCGAGCAAATTTGCACAAGCAGCATGAGATCCTCTTTTCCTTATCATAGTATTTAGTTACATCATCCATAGGCAACCAAATTATAGGAAGTGATTTGATCCAAATTCAAATCAATTTTCTAAAGTTCACAAGGACATTGTCCAGCAATGAATTGAAGAATCTACAAAAAACTTCAGAATTTACATAAAGATACTTGTTTAGCTATCAGGAACTGGAGACATAAATATCAAAGGATAAATTTTTTTCTTAGAGACGATACTTCATCAAGCAGATGGACGATCACATCCGTAATGCAAAAATGATTTTGCTTATTTTGCACGATTCGTCACACATGGAATGCTAATTTCTCAGAAATCATCCAGAGCAATGTTTTTAAATGTTTTCACAGTAATGATCCTATTATCCCATAATACTGGTTCTCAGTGAGACAAGTCTTCTTCAAGCTACTAACCAGACACTATCAATGCCACACAATGGTAATACTAAAGAAAAGATAAGCGAGAAGAATGCGTAGAAAATGTTCTCCAATGTTCCCGATGACAAGCAAAAACCCACTGATTGTGCCCTCGAAGTGAATGACTTTGAAAAAATAAAAGCAACAAAAATTGAATATTTATCCATGCTGTCACGTTGATCACAATGAGATATTGCTGTGCAAAACAAGGATGTTCCTCAGTACCTCATATGACGGTCCTGGGTTTCTGAGGACTGGATCGAGGAATAGCTAAAATGGCTATAAGACCAGCAGTGAACGCTGATATTGCTGCCACCGCAAAAGCTGGTGAATTTCCACCACCAAATAATTGATCCCATGGTCCACTTCCCAGGGAGACCACCACCTGTTTCAGGGACCAAATATATCGCAGTTAGCTGATTAGTAAAATGCCTCTCTGTGGGAGTGAGATACAATAGAGACATGCATCGGGTTGCATATTGCTGGTGTAGGGCTGCCATTCCATTTTGGAAGGCGCTACACCCATCACACATTTTATAAATAATTGACTAGAATGCAGTCTCTCTCACCATTTAATTTTCTCAGTTTTCTCTTCTTATTATGGATAGTTGTTAGATACATTCTCAGGAATTCATCCTCTCCTATTGGTTTATTGCCGCCATCTCTTCCATTAATGGACTGTCTATCCATGATTTCATCTTCCAAATCACAAGGAATGGCATATTTTTTGTTTAAGGATTTGAGTAAAAGCAAGGTAAAAGTCGAAGACTAGATTTTCATCGGTCTTATCTTATTGCTAAAATGAAATTGTTGATTTTAGGTGTTAGAAGTTAATCTGCCAGTGTTTCATCGAAATGCTTCATGGTTTTTACGAAGACAAACTCGGGTTCATCATTTCCTTTATGTTAATGTGTATCGCTTCAAAAAGGAAATTCTTTTCAATATATAGATGTGGTTTTTTTGACTTGTATGGAACTCGTGTCATGTAAATTAATTATTCAAAGAAGACCGACAAAAGGTACTTGGTATGAGCTTTATGGAGGAACTAGACTATCTTTCATTTACTCTTTTCCATTCTGATATTTTTCATCTTCTTTAATTCTTAAAAAAGGTTCACATATGAATGATCAATGTCTTTACACATCCTAAAAGAAATTTTAAGGATGTAAATAACAAAGAAGTAAAAGAATAGACGAAGCAAAGGTTATAATTGAGCAATTAGTGGCTATAATTTCCATTTTTACAAAAAAAAATTGATGCAGTGGTCCAAATTCAAAGACTAATCGATAACATAGACGGGGGCCACTACATGCCCATCTATGCTGTCCAACTATCATACATCGCTTATATGTTATAGGCCTTATGCACATGTTGTCTCCCTCCACCTAAGGCGTAAGCTTTTTATTGAACATTCTAACATGACATCAAAGTTAAGTTCCGACACAGTTTATTTTGGGTGTGAGGCTCCCCATTCATCAAATCTACATGTCATTCTCAGCCCTGTTTGCATGTGAGAGGGGATGTTAAAGTTTCCCACATCACTTGTTCAAGGGTTTATATACATTATCTCTTCTTCCTCCACTTAACAGTTTAAACTTTGGTTTGGATTTTCTAACATGTACAAAAATTGAAAAAAAAAAATTAAAGCAGCTACTACCTTTGCTAGGTTTAATGAATTAAGTTGGAAGCATTCTGATAATTAACATGCAAGGTACTGATGCTTTGGGATTTACATATTATTTTGCCTGGTTCAAGCTACAATTCTCTCTATAGAACTTTTCTAATCCATTGCAAGATAATATAGATTTTGTGATATGTGAAGAATTGTGACAATGACATTATCTTTCACTAAAAGGTTATTATTTACTTTGTTATCTTTACAGTCTCTTCAGATCGAATTGTCTTTAGGGGAGTTTAAATTGTACAGTAGCTTGTGACGATAGTCAATAGTTTATAAGAGTTGGCACCTCGTTGGTGCCTCTCTAAGAGACTTCAGTTTCATTAGTAAACAATTAAAATTTCCAAAGATTGGATTTGTGTACCAAACAACACAGCTAAATGTTAAAATTTCTTGGATACCGTCACTAGTAGAGTTGGTGGGATGGTATTATAATCTATTTATTACCTTTTTCGGTTTACCACAAGGACTTTTGTGGTGGTGCAACATGCGACTCAACCACAAAACTGTATTTTTACCCACTCTTGTACTTTAATGTTAAGATTAGATGGCTTTAAAGAGGAAAACAGGAGTGCCTTTTTCTAAGCAGCAATGTCCTACGTGATTCCATGACCTCTTCAAATCTGGCCATATTCTCAAACTTCTAGATTACATATTTCATTTTCCCACTACATTTACCCCTAAGTGCAACAACATTTATTAACTTTTTACCAGAGTTAGACAAAAGGGACAGCTCATGATATTTTCCATTCCGAGTTTTCTTGACTATAGGGACAGAGATATCTAGAAAGAAGAAGAGAGCACCAAGTCAACTAATAGCCAAAATTTCAATTTAACAAACTCTCTAGTTGACCAGTACACATATATATGCATCATTTTCTTCTTTCAGTATAATCATACTTTTATTTTATTCCTCTAGAGATCCTCACATCAACGTGCCCTGGTATAATGCCAATGGAGCCCCTACTAGTTTTCCCCCTATTATTTTTCACTACCTTTGAGCCTTCAAGTATCACATTGGACACACAAATTACTTTCCAGAACTTATTGATGTTCTACGCTAGAGTCAAAACTCTTTATCTCACACTGCAAGAGATAGGAGAACTTCGTCACAACTCCCTCAGGAAAATGATACAGCATGAAAGAAAGATCACTCCCACAGATCAGTTTACATCATCAGTGAAACTTTTAATGGTTGGCTCTAACTAATTTCCTGCATTAGACCAGCTAAGGCATATATCTCTTTCTCATCAAATAGGCCATCTCAATTCAGTTACATGCAAAGTAATATAAAGATCATCACTGGATCGGAATCTTATGATAAGAGAATATATAAACCAGCAATTAGAACTTTGTAGGATAAATTTCTTCAGTCAAACAGATACACTAGAAAGCGCTGATTACAGGAACGTAAAGACAACCAACTTCACAGGAAATATATGACTTCATCAACCACATGTCACTTCAATAAGGTTTCGCACTTACTTTCTTAACTTCATGAAGACAGGTAGCAGAAGACAATTGCAGCAGAAAATGCACTAATGAACACATTGTCTATTTTCAAGGAAAAAAGAAGAAAACGACCAATAGTCCTAATTATAGAATAGTAGGGCTAGAAGAGAATAATACCTGTGGGATCACGATTGCCAGGTTTAAAACGCCCATAGACAATCCTAAAAGAAATAATAAACCAAAGACCAATATAAGCAATTAGTTAAATCCGATATCATAAAATAGTTTGAAAATAGAGCACGAGATGCTGACCTTGCCCAAGTCCCAAAGACTCAATACGTGTTGAAATCAAGGCATATGGAACACTATAAGTTATCTGCAATAGGAAGTATCACATGAATCGCTTTCCCATAAAGCACGATAACCATCACAAAGTCAAGATACTATTACTCCCTAATTTCTTTCTACTTCACGAAACATATACTCCCTAGATTAAGTCCTACAGCAAAGTAAACAGCATAATCCAATCCAGAAAGCTTCCCTTGTTAGATTAGTAGAAATAGCTGCTATTAAGTTTGTCCCGATTAATGTGACGTTCGTAACTGAAAGTCGGGATGATTTCAAGTTCCAATAAGGAAAAACAGTTTTCTTTTCATAGGAGATAGCAACTTACAGCCAAAGGAACACCAAGTACTGCGAAAATCACTATCGCAGCAATTACAATGCCATCTGCAGGTGAAGTGCCGCCTGAGTCCATACTATTGACATATGTTACCACAAGCATGCCAAGAAAACAAAGAGCCATAAGAATGTCTGAAATCCCCCATACAAAACCTGCCCCAAATTTCCTGCAAAGCTTTTCCATGAGAACTGAAGTTATTCCCAGGACAACTGATTGCAACATGAGACCTAATGCACCCATCCTAACACCTTCGTTGTAGGTCCACCCTTCATTGGGTTTGCCGCCGTAAATTTCTCTTCCCATCCAATCAGTATCGAAGAGAAGAAAAGGAAACCATCCAATCCAAGTCAAAGCAGTAACAAGCAAGATTATCCATACAGACCCAGAAAAATATCGGAAAGTCCCAAATAGTTCCCACATGAAAGCTTCTTGAGTGTTGCTCGATTCAGGTCCATCAGCAGCTGATGAGGATCTGTCAGTCGAACCAAGAGGTAATTCCTGAGCAGCTGCGACACTTATACATGTAGTGATTGCAATAAATGCAATATCGATGAAGAATGCAGACTTAAGATTGGCGCAGTCAGCATTGCATGCAGAAGTCATAGTAAATGGAAAAATTTTATACCATCCACTATATGACCCTGCGGCAAAGCCAAGGACATTACCGACAGCCATAAACAGCGAGAAATATGCATTGGCTACTCGAGTCCTCCTATGGTCCTGCCCTGAGATAAAAAAAATATATGCTGAAATTAAATGTCAATAGTATGCTATTTCTTTTATAACAGCCTACTACTTTTTATACAGCAGAGCTTCCTAGAACCCCACGTATAGCAGACGGCAGAGAAAAGTACTTAGTGCTCTTTTGTCACCATGATTTTGCCCTAAAGAGAAACTAAGCCGCACTGTTTTCTTCAAAATAAGGAAACCCTTACTTTGCAGAGAAAAAGTATTATTTGGTCAGTTAAACAACAGACAATAGAATTATATTCCTCGAGTTCTCCAAATTTAAGCACGTGAACTATTTGCAAAGTTCTACGGTTCTTGTTTTGCTTTCACTAACAACTTAATTGAAGTCAGCACCTCATCATAATAGAAACTTAAGCAGTTATATAATGAGAACAGCATAAGACCCTTGTGCAGGAGGTGAAGATTATGCTTGAGCAAAGAAACAGACTCTAGGAATCACTAAATGAAATTAGAGAAGAAAGACAAGAACAGACAAAGAGCCACAGTTCGACTTGACCACCAAAACAATACATATGCACATATAACTAAGAGCAACCACCCCAATGCAGGATCAATGAGCATCGTAATTGCCTTTGATTCTTGAAATGGAGTATAGCTACTGGATTAGCGGGAGGGGATCTACGTGGGCTTGAATGAGTCTGTAGCCAGCTTTGCACTGCAGTAAATTCCCACCTCAAAATGAAGCCTACTCAACCTCCATGGCCACTTTCCCACACTTTCGAACAGAAAGAAGGGCCAAAATTTTAGAAAGGACAAGAAAAGGAGGAAGAAGAGATACATGGCTCCACATGAAAATCTTCTCTTATAAATATTTATTTGTCCCGCAATATCCACGTGATTTTGTTAAATGGGATCGCCATTAAAGTACAAACCTCGTTTGTCCTTTAAGAGGTCTGTAAGAGTTAAAGGATAAAGCGAATCTGCAGGTTCTATAGAAAGGTAATTTCTAGTTTCTAATGCTATTGCAGTCATTCACCTAATGATATACCCACCTTAGTTCAACCTGCTTAGTACATCTTGTCCCCGTTTCTCCTTACTATGATAAGAAAAAAGCCCAACATTTCCTGAATCTCAAAATCAACTAATTGGCATACAAACTTGATAATGATGTACAAGAATCGAAAGGCATAAAGCCAAGAAACCAAGAGCAATTGTTATCATGTCTTTCCCCTTCATAGGCAATAAAAATGTGCCGACGTGGAAACGCTCATAAACTTTTTAGAGAACATCACCTACAGGAAGATTTTTTAATCCTTATAAGCCAAAACCAATGCCCCTAACGACTTGAAAAACCAGAACCTCAGACAAGAATCGAAAAAGAAGATTGTCCTTCCAGACTGGATGAGAAAATTAGACCTTGTAATGTCCTCCATTTTATCTAACTTCCAAACCGCATGCTATTTAATACCTCCTTATCACAATCATCTGCTGGCTGACATCTCACCAGCAGCTTAAAATTATTCCCTGTGCAATTCACTCACAAACATGCCGATATACTTAAAAAGTCATCAAGAACAGAGACAAGAATGCATCATCTGAATGACACAATCCGGAAAGGACATATTTGGACTTCCATGAAAAATCCTTGTTCCCAGATCCCTGGCAATGAAGGGAGAACGCGAGAAGAAGGGAAAAAAAAAACTCGCTTGTCATTGTTCAGCATTCAAGCAGCTGATAAATTCCAAAAAAAAAAAAAATTCCTTCCCTTTTCATTTATAATGTAGTAAATTTCAGGAATAGCAGGCGATCCCTTCTAAATTAAATGATAAACATAAGTCACGGAAGGAAGAAATGTAAAACAGGAAACAATCGGGAGCGTTCAATCATCCACAACAAAACAACAAACTGTGCCGTGGACCTCTCCCAATTATGTTCACCAAAATCTGACGAGGTAAGAGCCAAATTAAGGATAAAATACTATACAACCCCATAATTGTCTCATTTCTTTTGTCCGGCCAAAAGATGCCAGGATGAAGTCAGAAACACGACTCGTGTACGACCAGCCACTCACCGTCCATTAGCCGGAACGGTGCTCGTCTAGGGTTCCGACGAAGCAAGGGAAAAGCGGAAGCTAAAAATCGTCAGAGAACTAAATTATCGAAACGAAGTGAGCTGAAATTACCAGTGAGGTCAGCGAGCAGAGCTCTACACGGACCCTGAGTCATGTTGTTTGCGACATCGAGGATCCAAAACCCGAAGACGAAGGCACCGACCGCCCCCGGCTTGGTGGCGCCCCCCCGGTCCCCGAGCCACCACCCGATGTCGGCGGAGTAGCCGATGATCAGCACGGCGACGGTGATCGACAGGGCCCCGGCGACGATGAACGGCCTCCGGCGGCCGAAGCGGCTGGTGCACCGGTCGCTCATGTGGCCCACCAGGGGCTGGACGAGGAGCCCGGACAGCGGCCCGCAGAGCCAGATGATGCTGGCCCAGGCGTGGGGGATCCCCAGCTCCTGCACGTACGGCGTCAGCAGCGACAGCTGCAGCGCCCACCCGAACTGGATCCCGCACGCCACCGACGCCACGCGGAGGAGCCGCCGGAGCGGGACCCGCGACTTCACCGGCGGCCTCGGCCTCGCCATCGCGGCGGCCGCGGCCTGCGGCGGCGCCCTGGGCCGGCCGCGGTGGCGCTCCGCCTCGGGGACCGCCATCGCTCGAGCTTCCCCGCCGTCTTCCTCTAGCGCTCAGCTCTCTAGCGCTCTAGCTCTCTAGCTCGCGCGCTCGCTCGGTCGGCGACGGTCGGGGGTGTTGCGTGGCGTTGCAGAGCAGAGAAATGCGGCCCCGTGTTTCCGTGAGATTTTAGACTTTAAGATTAGAAAGGGAGAGAGTTGTGTTTAGGACAAAGTGGTGGTTTTAGGAGTTCGACGAGGGTAAATAGTGGAATTCGATGATTTTGGATAGTTTATTTTAGGGGAAATGACATAGATAGTCCCTAAACTTTGACCTAATATGCATTTTGATCTCAGAACTTTTAATTTGTTCAATATAACCCCTGAACTTTAAGCTAATGTTCAATATGGTCCATGAACTTTTAATTTGTTCGATGTCATCCCTGAACTTTTGGTATATTGAACATTTTCACATAGTTCAGGGATTGAATTGAACATGTACCAAAAGTTCATGGATGACATCGAACAAATTAAAAGTTCAGGGACCATATTGAACATTAGCTTAAAGTTCAGGGACTAAATTGAATAAATTAAAAGTTCAGAGATCAAATTGCACATTGGACTAAAGTTCAGAGACTGTTTGTATCATTATTTCTTTTCTTAACTGCTCGGCGCGCGGGGGCGGGGGCCGAACTGCCGAGTTGAGGAGAGTTGACGGGGCGGGGGAACGATCTCTGGTTGCAAGTCATGCGGAAACGACGAGAATGCCCCTCCACCGGGGGGATGGGGGGATGCTAGCCTGCACTCGCCCCCGTGGATTCTCCCACGGACACCCTCGCGTTTATTGGGCCACGTGGCCATAAGAAACTTGGTGGCCTCAAATTAGATAGAGTGAGCACCGTTACGAGAAATACATCGTACTTGGTTTGAGGGGATTCGAAACTCTGGTTCATGAGAATTCGGGGAAGGAGGGTATTTTGGTACTTTCATCTGAGACTCTGTGCAGAGAGAGAGAGAGACAGAGAGAGAATTGGCTTGGGTAAGTTTCGGTACTCACGTTGGCCACGTGCCCCGATAGGAAAGGGAGTGTTCGTGGGAGAATGCACAGAGTGAGTGGGGCTAGCATTCCTCAAGCTAATGAACGCCAGAAAGCACTTTTATTATAAATTACTACTGACACGTTTAAAAATGCAGCAGCAGTGCATTGATATCGACTGCTTTAGCGACATCCTAGTGAGAAATCCAGCTAAATTTCGGAGACAACACGTCAAACAGAGCATCTCCCGAACCAATCATTTAAAAATAAATTCCTGGTCTCTTTTAATTCAATTTTCATGTAGATAAAAATCTGTTATTTTACGTTTAACGTTCGCCATAATGAAACTCGTGTTGCTTCGTCCATACTTATCTCTAATCCAAAAGTAAAAGTAAGATAAGATCGGAAGTTTACTGAATGATGTGGGGGTTGAAAATTTTTCTTTTCTGTTTTTCTGTGGTGATTGGAATGGAAACGTTGCTAATTGTCTCTTTTACCTCGGCAGGGATCCGAAAAGGGATATGGCAAAGATACTTGTTCGGGTGATAAAGATGAAGGACGTGTTTAAGGCGGGGACGAGAAAACATGGGTGGGCCGCGCGTGATGTGTGGACATGATGTTGGGAGGTCGGGAGGGCGGAATTTTGAGGATTTGCGTACAGGTGGGATGACCCGATGCAATGAGTGCACCATGTGGCACTTTTTTTCTTTTTTCTTTTTTTTTTGCTTTTTCGTTCTTTTGTTTTTATTTTTTTTCTTTTTAAGAAAACGTTGGACAGCGATGTGTGGTTGCCGATTTGATCCATTGCTGTTTCCCGTGGCATCAATGATTATTGATCCAAGTGGGTTGGGTTATGATAAATTACACGTTTTTCCCGTGGCTTCCGAACAACAGCGAATGCTCTGTCGTTTTACTTGGTTTCACTTTCGTCTGAGGCCCCTGCTTTTGGCTTTTTAACTGTTCAGTTCGCTCGTTTTGTTTTTGGGGATGTGAAACTTTTTATTTAAGGCTGGACCCACGGAATCATTAATTAACGAAGATATTAAAAGAAGTTAGCCAAGCTTGAGCGTACCTAATTTTGGATAGGGTCCCCGTCGAATTTGGCCATTCTCAATGGATAGTTTATTCAAAGTTTGGTAGGTCTTGTATCCAAAGTTGCCAAGTAAAATTAGGGTAGGCCTCGTATAAAAAAATTTACAAAGTATTAAAAATTTAGTATGATACATTGATGCGAGAGAGATAAAAGTGACTAGGATTAAGAGTCGATGGCTAGACTATCTTTTAATTATGACGTGTGACAATAGGAAGTCTAGTCTGCAAAATAATTTGAGAAGAACTCTATTTTGGAATAGGGGGAAAAATCTATCGGTAAAACCATATCATTTTTTCACAAAAAAAAAACCATATTATTTTTATCTTAATGTCATGCATTACCCTATTGATCATCCATTTAGATGTGTAACAAAAGGAATGTGCAAGTGAACTCTGCAGAATCGCCATGGCCGGGTAAGTTCCAGGGTGGACATTTCAGAAGTTGTAGGATAAATTTCAAGTTCCAAAATTTCGGAATCGATGAGTACATGGTAAGTTTCGGGGTTCGAGGTCGTATCCACCGTGCACCTTTTTCCCCTTGTACTCTATGTAACGTTTGCCGTGAAATATCTAAGTGAACATAAATGTACCAAACTATTTATTATTTTCTCTTTTGTTTACAAATGTTTTACGTTTGATCGCCTGAAATGATGAAAAAGGAATATTTACAGGATGCGTTTGTATTTTTCTCGACAAAAGCCGAGTTGAATGGGCTGTAGTCCAAGGTGCTCGATAACATACTGAATGAAACAAAAGCCTTAAATAACCAAGCCCAAAGCCGCCGCCACGGAGAAGAATTCAAGCCTGATACAAAAGACCCGGGCCGATGAAGGCAAGGATGGAAATAGCTCTAATCGAATCAATATGTTTACAAGAAATCCGTTTCTGACAAAAGACAGTTTAAGTTGAAAAATTCACGAAACGGCAAGCAACCGACTTATGTAATGGAAATCTAATATTCCAGTCTTCAACAAGTCAAAAATCACGAAAAAAGATATATTTTGTGGCAACAGGAATTCTTATAAATCACACCAGATAATTTCCGAAAGAGACAAATAATAATAACAATCCGACTCGTCATACATTGCCCCAAAACTCAAAAAATTACATTGTTCGAATCGAGTCAAGACAGAACCAATCACATTTTGAGAATTATCTTATAATGAATGTAAGAAATACAAATTTTTATAAAGTTATTTTTGGACCATAATTATTATTCATACCATCATGCATAGAGTGAATTTATATGAGCAAGAGATAAGTGCATTAGAAATTATAAAATTTATCACGAAAGTATAATTGAGCCATAAAAATTTTAAAAAGCGCGATCAAATCATAAATCTTATCACAAAAGTGTAATTAAGTTCTAAAATTTTCGAAAAGTGCAATTAATGAAATGACTTGATTTGGTCAATTTGATAAATTTAAGAACATGATTGCACTTTTTGATGGTTTTAGCACTCAATTTTCCTTTCATGATAATTTTTAGGACATAATTGTACTTTTTAAAAGTTTTAGGATTCAATTGTACTTTCGTAGCAAGTTTTCGGACATTAGTGCATTTTATCCCTGCAAATAATCAATACGTGGACAGGATATAATCACAACCGTTGATTTGTTTTTCTATTTGTCAGGATTCCCCAACTAATTGACCATGAAGGATGCCACTGGCAAGGGAGTCGGTCAACAAGACACGCACCAGACACACCCCGCCACGCCCCTCCAAATTTCGAAGCAGGCCATCGCCGCCGCCGTCATCCTCCCACCGCCCACATCCACGCCCCTCTGCAGCCTTCCCCGCTTTCTTAACGACGAAGGGAGCAAAGCAAAACCACACTCCTTCCTCATGAAAAAATCCAAACCACCACCACCACCATCACCACCGCCACCACCATGTTCGTACACCGATTTAACCTCTGCATCGCCCTGTCCCAAACGCCCTTTTCGGCCTTCGGTCACCCGCTGCACATGGAGGATTTCAAGGCCTTCTTGGAGGATTGGCTCGCGCGACAAGAGGCCTTCCTCGACCAGTTCCTCCTCCGCGCCTCCGAGCCGGAGGACCCGAGCTGCCTATACGGCGACGGTGGCGAAGCGGACAGAACCTTGATCGAGCAGGTCCTCGGCCACCACCAGCGGTTCTACGAGGAGAAGATGAAGCTGGCAAAGGAGGATGCGTTCCTCTTCTTCTCCGCCCCCTGGCTCACCTCCTTCGAGCGCACATTCCTCTGGATCAGCGACTTCAAGCCCACCCTCCTCTTCCGCTTCCTCGCTTCCTTGGTCGACGGTCTCATCGTCGCCCAGTCGAAGGGTATCGAGCGGATCGGGGCGGAGACGTGGCGGAGGGAGTGGGAGCTCACGGAGGCGATGGCCAAGGTCTAGGAGAGCGTGGCGGCGACGCCGCTACTCCGCCTGCTGATGGCGTCGGCCGGGCGGTCGGCGAGGAACGGGGAGGTCTGCGTGCTCGAGGCGGCCATGGCGGAGCTGAAGGAGTTGATGGTGGCAGTGCTGGAGGACACGAACGCGCTGCACGCTGTGACGACGAGGCAGGTGATGGAGGTGCTGAGCCCGGCCCAGACGGTGAAGTTGCTGGCCGCAGCGGCGCAGCTCCAGGCCCGGATAAGGAGGTGGGGGAAGGAGAGGGCGGCGGCGGCGGCGCTCCAGTGAGCGGAAGCCTGTCGCCGGTTTTACGTTTGAATTCCACCTCAATGTCAAAGGAGGAGTTTTCGTTTCTAGTTTTTACGTGTGTAGTGTCATCGTATAAAACAAAATGTGGTCCTTTTATAAGCCCTTGCGTTCGGTGAGTCAACGATTGAGCGCTTTGACTTTGCTGAAGCAGAGAGGCAGAGAGCAAGTTTCTTATTTCCATAAATGACCAAAAAAGAGAAAAAAAAAAAAAAGAAAACAGTTGTCACTGGCCAGGTATTTTCAAATATTTGAATTTTAATGAAAAACTAACTTTCTTGTGAGTGGAGGAGGCGTCGCAGAATTAATAAACGATTTATGCATCTTGAAAATGATGATTTATAATAATTTTATTACTGCTTAATTATGTTTTTAATTTGATTTTTCAGAAAAAAAATATTTACGAAACTCACATTTGCGATTCCATTTGATCTGAAACACCTGTTAAAGCCTTTCGCCGTTTTCAAACATGAATTGTCAAAATTTAAATCATATTTCCTTTTTTTCCAAATTTCAGGAGAAAATCCCAAGTAAAAGTGACTTGTCCCTAAACGGGCCCACAACTGTCCAAACTTTGGTCCGAAGTGACCCATTTCTAGTAGGCCCGAAAAGAGGGCCCATGTCTATTTGTCTAATTAGAGTGGGACGAAAAGATATTACACTACTCTACCGGCCCGGCCCACTAAAATCTAACAGAGAGAACAGCTTTTTGGGCCAATGATATCTACAAGCAGTTCGAAAATCCCATGTCAGCTCTATCCAACCTTTTAGGACAATGTTCTCTTCACCTCAACTATAATAAGCACTTAATTTTTTTTTTCAGCCTATACAAAATGAAATGCGAAAGTATAAATTACCAACCAGATATTACTCCACGAATTTGAAAATTGATTAGCTTCTATCCCAAAAAGCATAGAATTGCAAGATTCAAGATCTTTATGATAGCAAGACACTAGAAGACAGAACAAAAATAAGCTTAGACTCCATGGTTTTACGTACAAAATGTGTATACTATAATGAAAATCTAAACTAGTCATATAATTAATTGAGTTATCAAACAAACCATAAGAAGTTATCTCCTCTCATTGGGAGTTTCCTCCCTTCTTTGTGAGAGCTTTTCCCCTATCTTTATGGTGATAGTTTTCCCAAAACCTTACCTAACTTTAAACCCAAATCTCCCAAATCCCCATCTCAATGCTCCATCGAAATCCTAAATCCCCATTTCATTATTTTATTCCCAATCATCCATAACTTTAAATCCAATCCCAGTTCCTCCATATTATTTATCTTCTCCGTACCCTAATTCCTCTTGCCTACACCCTCCCCTTTCTGCAGCAACTCAGTCCCCAATCCCAACAGTTACACATTCTTCCTTAACTTCTAACTCCCCTTGTACACTACCTCCTAGCGTCTCCTGCTCTTGAGCAACCTTTAATCCTAGCCAGCGTTATGGAGTTTCTCATTGGCTCTCTCGAAAGATGGTATGGGGACTATTTCCAAGCCTATTTTATGTTCAAGAGGTCGGCCGAAGTGGTATAATAGCTAGTTATCTGCTCTTGCTTCACCCTGTGACGTAAACACATCTATAGAACGTGAGATCGAAAACAAACTTCGTTAACTGCGTTGTACAATAGTTTGGGCAATTTATGGTCATGTGACAATTTGGTGGAGGAGAAAAGAGATATCTCCATTGAAAAATAGAGCTGAAGAGGGTTGTGAATCAAGACATCACCTGAATCACTTTCCAGTCATATTGGACACCCTAGAAACCTAGCAAATTGACACCCCCATCCAGATGAAGAAGACGGGAAATTTTAGGCTTTGGTGGCTAGCCCTATAAGCCACCAGGTAATATTTAAGGATTTTGAACTGAAATTGCTAGGGGCTAGGCACCCCCTTTACATTCTAGGCACTTAGAGCTTTAGTGGCTCTTGAACGACCCAATTTGATTTTCTTGATGGAAACAAAAAAAAAAAAGGGAAACGGTGATGGATTGTGTTAGACGGTGTATTAATTTTCTAATTCATTGTTAGTGTATCCGAAGGGTATAGGAGGGGGTTTAGCATTTATGTGAACCGAGGAGTTGTATGTTGAAGTGACCTCAAACTCTAATGAATATTAAAATATTAAAATATTATTAAAAGTTATCCGCGTCAGTGCCGACAATAGGCCGCCGGCCGGCCAGCGTCCACGTCAGCAAAATCCGGCCAAAATTAGCCGAAAGGACTGAATTGGCGCAAAGACAAAGGTTTACGACTCAATTGTCATCAATGCAAAAGATTTACGACTTTTTTGACACTTTTTCCGTGAAGGAGCCTAATGTGTACTAATCATGTATTAAAGCAAATTAGGTGTTGCAAGTAATTCCTTGTTTTTCTGAATATTGTCATGTTGGTGTAAAATTATATGAAATTATGGAATTAAACTAAAGTATTAGCATGTACCTCTTTGAACACCTATAATTAAGGATGGCTGATTCTGCGAGAGCATATTTTGATTTCTTTCGTGGCTTCTTAAAATCAGCTAGTAACTCCATTGTGCTCAGCATTGGTGACGTGAACGAAAAGTGCACGACAATTGAATCGTCCATTTCTTGCCTGAGAATCGCTGACATTTCATCATCCATATATTGCTCGAGTTCGGAGAAGTCAACAGGGCTTCGGCTCATAAAATTGGAGAAAATTTCATCCCATTCTAAATCATTGAGTTCATCAAAATATAGATCGTCTTCTTCCTCGATATGATTTTTGTTTTCGGCCATCTCCACCAAACTATTCGCACATACATAGCATAAAAATAACAGTTGATTTTCTCATATCTATCACACCTCTAACTCAATAAGAACAAGCATGACACGGCCAACCTTTCTCTAAAGGACACAGTCTTAACATAACCAACACTCAACCTGATACTAAAATACACACACATACACACACACACACACATATATATATTATCTTGTTATAATATCATAGTTCACTATAAATCATTAAAAGCTATATATTTAAAACTCAACCTGATACTAACTCAACAGTTATGTACAACTCATACAAAAAAATCTCCACTATAAAAAAGTCATCCTCGATTACAAAACGCTTGCACCCTACTTGCGATTCGCTGAAAAACTTGAAAAGCAAGTAATATGAGAGGAGCGAGCTACCATGGCTCAGTGAGTAATACATTTTTTCTAAATAGATCGAGCATCCACTATGCATGTTTAAGACGCACAAACATAACTTATTACACCAAAATTTTAAGATATAAAAAACCTTACACTCATATATCAAAATACTCATTTCAATCAATAATATCAAAATAAGCATCAATGGTTCAGTCCGTTGATCAATTTCATCGAAAATACATGTTAATAGTCTAATCCATTGGCCAATCTCGTGTTTAAATATCTAACTATACTCGCGGATAACGCTCCGTAACAAGGCGACCAAGTTTCCCCTTTGGTTAGATCTCCACCTACATTGCTGGTGACTTGACTCACAAGGATATCCTAGACTAGTATACGTATACCCATAACCCATCAATAGGATCACAGAGACATTGAGCATCAATACTTTGCCCACAACAACATCCTCTACAATCCACAAAGCCAAATCCCTAAACTATTACATATATCACAATACGTTTCTCAAACCAGTTCAGAATCCATTTCATGAAATATATTTAAAATTAAGGACTTCTCATGAGTCTTTCCCAAAATGTTTCGCAAATCCATTTACATATAATAAGCTCAAACCAAAATCAAAAGATAACTTTCCATTTTAAATAAACAAAACGGATGTAAATATTCGATTCATTTTTATGCAACCAAAATGCCATTTCTTATCTCATAATATATCTACAACATATCATTTTCGAAGTATGAGTTTACAAACTCAAAGAAGAAATAGTATCACTCACCTGGGAAAGTCGAAAAATCAACCTTTGGTGGTTACTCGAGCCGACGCACTCAAATACCTAGTAATTAATCAAAAAATAGTATAAAAAATCGAGTAAACTAATATTCTAGCGAGCGAATTGATAAAACTATGCTTATTTGTTGATAAAACGACACATACGCACCAACAACAAGCTTGCCCATTACTATCCGCAATACACAGTTCATACGACGAACTTGTTCGAGCCATAGCTTCCTCCACCATACTCCGTTTCAAGCAAACTTATAGTTCATAGAAAGCCCTTTCGACATACTACAAAACCCTTAACTTAGCCGACCCAAAAACTAGCCGAAAACCAAAGAAAGTCATTCCCGAAGTTACTATTCGTAGATTATACAATACACGCGGCCAACTCGAAAATTTCGTTCCGGGCAAAATGTTAGCTCGAATCAAGATCTGTAAAATGTTATAATTTCACCATACCCTAAACTTTCATTTCTATATATATACACAGCCCGACAACTCTTCAATTGGACGTAGAAACACAAAGAAATGGGCTGAGCTTTGGGCCAATATATTACAATATCCAAATCATAAATCATGTGCGAAAATATGCTATTTGAATAAATGAAAAGCCAAAAGTAATCAACTGATGATTAGCTCCGACAAGTGAAATTTTCAAAGCAAGTGCAAAATCAGAGAGGTTAAAGTGTTATGTATTTGGGTGTGAGAGAGAAAGGAATCTAAAAAAATGAAAGTCAAGAAAAAGCTAGAATAAGAGAATTAAATCCTTACTTGAGTTTATAAACATGACTAATATAAATAAGCAGGTTTGGTTTTACACTTAATTTGTTAAATTTGTCGAATATGACAGGTTGGTCCTATCCTTAAAAACAAATGTGCATGAATTTTTCTTCTATTGATGTCACGCCTCGAGACAAGGCCGTGACGCTCAATCCCGGCTTGGCCGTGATTCATGTGGATTCCGGGGATTTGTCTCAACGTTCTTTTATTATTTCTACTGAATTAGGCACAAGCGGAAGCAAATATCAAACAATAATGAGAATACAATGTGAACAAAGCAATATATTAAACACACCATATTTACATGATAGATGGTTAATTTATAAGCCCTCTTTTTACTATGGGCATTTACGTCTACTAGATTACACTCGGAACACGTCTGATGCTATCCGTTCACATACTCCACATGGTTGGGGTTAAACTTAGCATCACTACCGTCCCTTTACAAAAACGAAAAGGTTAGTTCCTCCCAAGTTTGGTCATCTCACTACCGTTCATCTCCGTCGGCTCCGAGTGGTCCACTATATCTCGGAATGGGTCCAATCACATCTCCATCCATCAAAACAAACCATGCTATGTAACGGTGGGGAACCATCTCATTCGCATTCACTTGAACCTAAACGGTCGTGCTATACTTTCGGTATGTGACACCGGTCTCTACATCGACGATATCTACAACCCGCACATGCATTTTTACGGGATGACCAAAACGGACGGGAGGTGGCGTGGCTATACCTACAAAGCTGAAAATAATATAAAGTGAGTCGACACTCAGTAAGTTAAATTCACTATACTCCGGCTAAGAAATAGCTTCGCATTGAATAAGAGAAATACACGTCCATTGACTTGTCGATGGTATATCAATAGCAAATGCATTTTACCTTGCCTTTATATTAAACATGGCATATTCAACAAACAAGAAAACATCAAGCATGATTTTCAAAATTGCATGCAAAGATTAACACACGGGATTCATCATTTCTTAACCGAAATCCATTAGTTCTTTCGGCTTGCACCGGGCATCTGAGCCTCCCTTAGGCATCATCTCGAAATCCATCGATGGTGGCATCGTCTCGAAATCCATCGAAGACGGCATTGCCTCAAAATCTATCGGCGGCAGCAACATCCCGAAATCTATCGACGGCAGCAATGTCCCGAAATCCATCGGTGACGGCCATAGTCCCTTGTGTGATCATGCAACAAGCAACAAACGTTTCTGGTTCTTATCTTGATTCCATTAGCCCATGCAACCAAGCACAAAGACATGCAGTGCTCGTGAAGTTCATGCTCTCTAAGGCAAATTGTCTAACGTATGGGGCGTGGTCGAGGGCACATGGCTCGGTCCACCATGCCGAGCGCCAGCTTGGAGCTGGACTTGGCTCGATTCTACACGCCTCAATGTAAAACCCGCACCAAGCCAAACTCGTCCCGGAACACCACAACATGAGTACGAGACCATACGACAACCCGTTTCGTGCCTCGGTTGTGCCATAACTCACGGTCACAATGCAAAACAACAAGTCACGTGCGAGCTTCAAGTATCACAAACAAGATTACTTCTCGAGCCCAAACGCGCAACACTACGCCCTAACCAAAGTATAGGGAATTCACTTATTACACGGGTGATTCTAAAGTGTTTCGGTGATGGTGTGGCGAGTGAGAGGGCGTGGCCAAGAAAGTAGCCGAGAGAATTGTCGAGAAAAGGGAGAGAGACCGAGAAGAAGAGAGGCTGGCCGAGAGAGATAGAGGAGAGAGTGGGCTGGTCGATTTTAGGAAAAAGAATGAAATGAAGTGAAGGCCCTCCTATTTATAGACCAAACTCTCATGATGACTATGCCAAATGATCCAATGGTATTTGTTCAAGTGGCACCTATTAATTAGAGGCAATCTTGGAAAATGTTATCCAAATCTTAGATTAAATTATTGGATGGTTTAATTGACTGCCAAGTGTTCCTTTTAAGGTCATTATGTCCTAACTTAGGGCACATGAGTCATCTTATGTATTAATGGCTATAGGGACACCTTAGCTTATGCATTAATATCAAGAGGACACATAAGCCTCTATTATTGGTTTCTTCATTAATTTCTTTGTCTTGATCTTCATTATAGCCCTCTAAGTTTCTATGTGTGAGGTACATCTAGGGCACTCAAGAAGATCTTCAATTAATGAAGATCTTATCTCATAAGATCCTTCTAATGATAACCCTCCAATTATTGGTTAAATGTGGACTTGGTCAAATTTTTCTTCTTGTTCCTCAAGGTTTGGCCAAAACTTGCTCATTCTTGCCCTTCTAAAATGCTTAATTATACACTAAGGACAATCGGTTTATAATCCTCCAAAATCAATAAGTATACTTAGCAAAGTGCCTAAGTAAACGGGGAAATTTCGAATTTAAAATGATCGATCAACCTATCCAGATTGAGGTTCTGTGTAGGATTACTTCCAAATATGACCAAACATAACCAAGCCCAAGTCCAAGTCCAATGGTGCAAGTTCGGGCTGGTCGGTCAAACTAGGCACGGGGCCTAGGCAGTAGGGCCTGACCGGGCGCAGGGCCGGGTACACTGCCTAGCCACACGGGCATATGGCCGGGCATATGGTCGGGCGTGTGGTCGAGCGCACGGGCGCAGTGCCGGGCTGCACGAGTGGTGCGCCGAGCATGATGCCAAGTCGTACGAGCAAGGGGTCGGTTTATGGACCAAACACATGCATTGGCTCAAGAATGGGCACAATGCATGGCTCATGACCAAGTCTATTGGGCACGGAACTAGATCGGAGCAGGATCTGACGGGCACATTACTTGGTACAAGGATCAGGCACAATAACTGGCACACAACCGGGCATGTAGCCGGTCCGTGGCCTAGCTGACGGGCACAATGGCCGGTCATGACCGGGTACAAGGCCTGGTTTGCGCGGCTGGCACATAGCCTAGTCCGCGACCAAGCCACTAGGCTTGTGACCTGACATATGGCTCGTCCATGGCCTACCCGACTCAACACAACAATCCATGGCCGATTCGTGACCAGGCCATGTTCGAGTATCAACGACCCATGGTCGACCTTCCATTGTCATGTAGCCTCATGGAATCCAGTATCATGGGATTATTCCATGATCATATGTGGTCGATGCATGGCCATGCGAAATCACCCGCAACCGATACATGCTGACACAGCACTGATCCATGGTCGTTCCGGGCCTTCCCACTAACGACCCTTATGATTGAAGGGTCAATCCACTATTATATTACTCTAATCAAATTAAGTGATCGGGGAGTCATTCCATTGTCGATCCCTAGGCCAATCCATGGGCAATCTTTTGATCGAATCATGACCAACCCTCAGTACACTCATTCCGACCATGTTATCCGTTCCATTATTGACCCTCAGCTCGGATTGCTCGCCCATTCTACCTTTAGTCATCTAGGTCTAAATTCAGGGATGTCACAATTGATATATAATGTTCTTTGTCAATAGCCACTCTCAACTCACATTTTCTTCGTCAATAGATCCTCCCCATTGCCTTATCTTCACTGCAAATCATAAATCGTGTTATACAAAATAAAATGGAAATATGCCGCTTGAAACCGCATAAAACACAACACACCAACCTTCCCACCACTAGAACGAGACTATTCACACAAATATCGCCAATCTCCTTCTGTCCAATATGGTCCACAACATTATATAATGTAATAATCCAGTAACCAAAGCAGGGGGATCAAGTGATAGACCGTAGTCAAGAAGAAGGGGGATCGCATGATAGGCCGGCCCCTAGAGACGGGAGGATGAAGCCGGAGCAACGCAGCGGTAGAACTCAGCTGAGGTTGTGGAGAGGAGGCCGAGGCGATGGCGGGGGAGGAAGGGGAGGGAGAGAAGGGGGATAGGCACGTAGGTGAGAGTGGAGGGTGTTCTCCAACAGTCGCAACTGAAAGAGAGATTCTTTCGTTGCTAGCGTGAAAATGAACTTCGTTAACTGCGTTGTACAATAATTTGGGCAATTTATGGTCAGGTGATAATTTAGTGGAGGAGAAAAGAGATATCTCCATTGAAAAACAGAGCTGAAAAGGGCTGTGAATCAGGATGCCACCAAAATCACTTCCTAGCCACATTGGACACCGTAGAAACCGAGCATATTGACACCCCCATCCAGATGAAGATGACGGGAAATTTTGAGCTTTGGTGGCTAGCCCTAATAAGCCACCGAGTAATATATAAGGATTTTGAATTGAAATTATTAGGGGCTAACACCCCCCTCACATTCTAGGCACTTAGAGCTTTAGTGGCTCTTGAATGATGCAATTTGATTTTCTTGATGAAGACAAAAAAAAAACAAGAAAATAGTGATGGATTGTGTTAGACGGTGTATTAATTTTCTAGTTCATTATTGGTGTATCCGGAGGGTATAGCAGGGGGTTTAGCATTTATGTGTACTGAGGAGTTGTATGTTGAAGTGGCTTCAAACTTTATAGAATATATTGACTTGTTTAGCAAGGATCCGGAGAGTGGATACAGTATGAGAATTACATTCATATACGAGTCTATAGTTTTTCATGAGAGAATCTCATTATGGCAGCAATAACGTGATATTTATGCCTCTAATCAACTCCCTTGAATTTGCATGGGTGACTTTAATGAAACACTTCACTATTGGGAGAATTTTGGAAAGAGGGAAGCAGATCATTACAAGTTAGTAGCTTTCAGAGAATTCCTTAATGACTGTTCACTTATGGATGTTGAGACTAAGGGCTGCGCTTTTACCTAGACTAACAATAGGGAATGACAAGCCATGGTAAAACAGAGCTCGGATAGAGTTCTATGCAATATTGATCGGAGAGTTCTATACGTTAATGCAAAAGTTTTCTTCCTACCAGCCATTAGTTTGGATCATAGTCCTCTACTTCTCTCCTTGCATCCAATACGTGAGAGAAGGAAAAAGGAGTTTAAATTCGAAGCTTTTTGGTTGGATGATCAGGAATGTGGCGAGATTATCAAGAGAATTTGGCATGACCCGATACTATCACAAATGGATTTTTCAGGTAAAGCTAGAAAGGTGTTCGAGGAACTAACTACTTAGAGTAAAGTATTGAAGGAAAAACTCACTGAAATCACTAATAAAACATTAGAAGATTTCCGAAAGAAAAATTATCATGAAGTTTTGGAGCAAATTAAAAAACTTTGGAGACAGGAAGAAATGTATTGGGGCATGAGGTCACGGATTAACTGGCTAAAATTGGGTGATCGAAACACCAAGTATTTCCATGCAACCACTGTTCAAAGAAGACAGCGTAAGAGGGTATCCATGTTGAAAGTTGATGACCATAATTGGTGTCGGGAGCCAAGTACACTAAAACAATACATTATGAATTTTTATAGGCCTCTTCATGGTTTAGTAGGTGCGAGAAACTTCCAACCAATCATAGACTAATGCCCAAGTATAGTAAAGAATGAGATGAACGAATGATTGATTTGCTCCTATAATGGCTGAGAAAGTGAAAGGAATTTTCCAAATGAGAGCGTTAAAGTCCCTTGGCCCGGATGGCTTGAATGGACAATTTTACCATCATCATTAGGCGGATATTTAATCAGACGTGGTTAGATGGTCACCTTCTTTTTTAAGTCGGGTACTTTTGACCCCATGCTCAATAAAACGCTCATTGCAATTATCCCTAAAGTACCAAACCTAGAAAGTATGACCCAGTTTCATCCCATCAGCCTCTGCAACTTTAGCTGTAAAATTATATCCAATGTGATAGCTAATCGCTTGAAATGTTGCTTTCCTAAGTTAATTACCACTGAGCAAAGTGCCTTTGTGAGTGGCCAGCAAATTCAAGACAGTATCCTAATTGTTCAAGAGGTTATACATCAATTGAGTATGAGAAAGACAAGGAAAAAATTTCAGGCTGTTTTGAAATTGGATATACAGAGAGCGTATGATAGGGTGGAATGGGATTTTTTGAGGACATGTATGCTAAAGATAGGATTTTGTGAGCGGTAGATTTCCTTGATTATGCATCGTGGTTTCTTTCAGCCTACACGTGGAATTAGATAGGGTGATCCATTATTAACCTACCTCTTTATCTTGATGGCTAATGCTCTCTCCTAGCAAATGAAAAAATCATCCGAAGAGGGGAGTATTAAAGGAATCAAGCTAAACAAATACTGCCCTACACTTTCCCATTTATTATTTGTTGATGAAGCTATCTTCTCCTTGGATGGGATAGTCACATAATGCTAGAACCTAGCAGCCATTCTGAACCAATATTGTTTCGTGACTGGTCAAGCCATTAATTCGAACAAATCAAGTATCTTTTTTAGCAGTGGTTGTCCATTAAACTTGAAAAGAAACATGGCATGAGCACTGAGAGTACCAATCATTGAAAAGACTGGGAAATATCTCGAAATATCATTTGATTTGGGTCAATCCAAGAAACAAATGTTTGCTTGAATACTAGCCCGGTCAATATGAAACTTGAGGGTTGGAAGGAGAAATTGATGTCTAAAGCTGGTGAGAAAACTCTGATGAAAACAGTTGTGCAGGCTCTACCTTAGTACGCAATGTCCATATTCAAGATTCCCATCTCTATTTGTAAAGAAATTGAATAGAAGATAGTTTCTTTTTGGTGGAGAAACAATGAGTCAAAGAAGGGTATGCATTGGAAGAAATGGAAAGTCTTGAAAAACAGGAAAGACGGTGGAGGGCTTAGACTTTAAAAATTTAATTTTTTTCAACAAAGCCATGTTAGGAAAGCAAGCCTAAAGACTTTCATAATCCTCCTTAGGCTTCTGGAGTCAGGCCCTTAAGTGCATCTATTTTATCAGGAATGATTTTTGGAATGCTGGTAAGGGATTTTGTCCATCATGGGGTTGGCAGAGCTTGTTAATGGGTAGGGATGTCATTAGTTCGGAAGTGCTATGATCGGTGGGTGATGGTTATTCCATTAACATCCGTGAAGATAAATGATTGTCATTAGGGTTAATTGGAGGGCCAGCCAATCGAGACGACACCCCTGTGGCTGAGTTGATTGATCAGGAGGCTAGGATGTGTAAGGAACAGAAGCTCATTGACCTCTTTGACGATCATATTGTGAAAGAAATTCTGTCTATTCTAATTAGCCTGAAATCGAGGGAAGATCGACTAGTTTGGAATGGAAACAAAGCAAGGTCTTATTCAGCAAAGAGTGGGTACAACAATCTGAGGTCCACTGACATGATCACCAGTCCTAACCAAGCAACAACATCCTATCAGCCACCCAAAAGCTTATGGACTAGAATCTAGAACCTAAACATCCCTCCCAAAATTCGTTTCTTCCTATGGTGCATATGTCAAAACACAATTCTAACGTGCGAAAGAGATGGCTATTACCTTACTCAATCCGTTCCTTATGCTTTAAAGCCCCGCAAATTATCGAGCATATTTTCCTCCTCTACGGCTGGACGAGCCAGGTTTGGGTGGATCATTGCCTAAATATTAAAATTTTCCCTTTCAACACCACAAGAATGAACAAATGGGTTACAAAGTTTTTCCACTCGAATCTGGGTTCGCAGTCAAAGGAATTGGTAGCCGCAACTCTATAAATGATTTGAAATCCTGAAATACCTACATCTTTGAAGCTCTCCCTTGACCTTGCATCCTGTGTAGACGATGCCTTTGCTTTGATAAGCAGCCATGTAAGGTGGAATCCAACTTCAAAGAAAGAGAGAGAAAGTAGCGTGTTGTGGGTTCCACCGGCCAGATGTTGCCTTAAACTTAACGTTGACTATTCTTGGATAGATATAGTCTTAAAGGCATCGATTGCTAGTATTATCCAAGACTTGGGAGGGTTGATGATTGCTGGATTTGCAAAAAGTGTGCGAGCTCCCTTGGTACAGATCGCAGAAGCCTTAGGTGTGAGGGAATCACTGCTATACCTGAAAGAAAGAGTTGAGTTGCATGTGAGGGAAATTGAAACTGATTTGTACTCAAAAGTATTTATTGATTGCTTATTATTTGTGGAATGTCTCAAGGGCTAGTTGGAAAGCCCATGTGCTATCCGTGACATTATTGAAGACTGCAAGGCTTTGCTGGCCCATTTGGGCAAGGTGAAAGTTATTTATTGTTCCAGAGAGGCCAATCAAGCTACTCATTGGATCGCCAAGGTCCATCAAAGCAAAACTCTCTCTCTAATTGGTTGTCTTTACCCTCACAACCCCTTTGGAATATTTTATGTTCAAAGACTTACTTGTCTAGCTCTAATAGAGCTTGCTTTTTGAATGAAAGTACTTTTTTGACAAAAAAAAAACTAGTCATCTAATTCAATAAAGTTATTCAACTGTTTCTTTTGTTCAAAAATCTTAAAATGTCTTTCAATTGAAAACAAGATACTTTTAGGTAAAATTATAACTCCGACTCCTACCTTTCTTCAACTCCACCAAATTGTTTAATGACTTCTTATTCAAGAGTAAATTTTTTCGCACAAATTATTTTTTGACCAGTGCTCATAAGTAAGTCATGTATTAGAGCAAATTAGGTATTACAAGTAATTCCTTATTTTTTCAGGTATTGTCATGTTGGTATAAAATTAAATGAAATTATGGAGTTAAACTAAAGTATTAGCATGTACCTCTTTGAATGCCTAGAATTAAGGATGGCTGATTCTTTAAGAGCAGATTTCGATTTCTTCCATGGTTTTTTAAAATCAGCTAGTAACTCCATTGTGCTCAGCATCGGTGACGTGAACGGAAAGTGCACGACAACTGAATTGTCCATTTCTTGCCTGAAAATCGCTGACATTTCATCATCCGTATATTGCTCGAGTTTAGAGAAGTCAACAGGGCTTTGGCTCATAAACTTGGAGAAAATTTCATCCTATTCTAAATCATTGAGTTTATGAAAATATAGATCATCTTCTTCCTCGACATGAATTTTGTTTTCGTCCATCTCCACCAAACTATTCGCACATACATAACACATAAATAACAGTTGATTTTCTTATATCTATCACACCCCCGACCCAACAAGAACAAGGGCATGACGTGGCCGTCCTTTTTCCAAAGGACGCAGCCTCAACATAACCAAAACTCAACCTGATACTAAAATATATACATATATATTATATATAATAAAAATGTTATATTGTTATAATATCATAGTTCACTATAAACCATTAAAAGCTATATATATAAAAGGGTTAATACCACGAAAAATCCTAAACTGATACACCTGTGACAAATTTATCCAAAACTATTTTTTTGACCACAAAAACCCTAAACTGATACACCTGTGACAATTTTACCCCGAATTAATTTTTTGACCATAAAAAACCTCAAAATGGTACACCTGTGATAAATTTACCTTTCGTTAATTTTCGTTAAATTTTACTGTCAAATTGCTAAGTTTGATGACACGTGGTAGTTGACGGGTGTAATAATTTGGAGTTTTACCCCTTTATTTGTCACAAGTTTATCAATTTTTTATTTTTCGTGATATTAATCTAATTTAACGGACACTAATGGAGGGTAAATTTGTCACAAATGTACTAGTTTGGAGTTTTTAGTGGTCAAAAAATTAGCTTGTGGTAAAATTATCACAGGTGTATCAATTTGGGATTTTTTGTGGTTAAAAAATATTAGTTTGGGGTAAAATTATCACAAGTATACCAATATAGAGTTTTTGGTTAAAAAAAATAGTTCGGGGTAAATTTATCACAGGTATATCAGTTTTAAATTTTTTGTGATCAAAAAATTAGTTCAGGGTAAAATTATCACAGGTGTACCAGTTTGGGGTTTTTCATAGTATTAACCTTATGTAAAATTCAATCTGATACTAACTCAATAGTTATGTACAACTCATACAAAAAAATCCCCACTATAAAAAAGTCCTCGATTACAAAATGCTTACGCCCTACTTGCAATTCGCTGAAAAACCTGAAAAGCAAGTAGGATGAAAAGAATGAGCTACCACGATTCAGTAAGTAATACATTTTTTCTAAGTAGATCGAACATCCACTAGGCATGTTTAAGGCACACAAACATAACTTATTACACCAAAATTTTAGGATATAACAAACCTTATACTCATATATCAAATTACTCATTTCAATCAATAGTATCAAAATAAATATCAATGGTTCAATCCATTGATCAATCTCATCGAAAATACACGTCAATGGTCTAATCCATTGGCCAATCGCGTGTTCAGATATCTAACTATAATCGCGGATGACGCTCCTTAACAAGGCGACCAAGTTTCCCCCTTGGCTAGATCTCCACCTACATTGCTGGTGGCTCGACTCATAAGGATATCCTAGACTAATATGGGCATACCCATAAACCCTCAATAGGATCACAGAGACACTGAACATCAATACTTACCCACAATAACATCCTCCATAATCCACAAAGCCAAATCCCTAAACCATGACATATATCATAATATGTTTCCCAAATCAGTTTAGAATCCATTTCATGAATCATATTTAAAGTTAAGGACTTCTCATGAGTTTTTCCCAAAATATTTCACAAACCCATTTACATACGATAAGTTCAAACCAAAATCAAAAGATAACTTTCCATTTCAAATAAACAAAACGAATGTAAATGTTCGATCCATTTTTATGCAACCAAAATGCCATTTCTTATCTCATAATATATCTATAACATATCATTTTTGAAGTATGAGTTTACAAATTCAAAGAAGAAATAGTACCACTCACCTAGGAAAGCTGAAAAACCAACATTTGATGGTTATTCGAGCTGACGCACTCAAATACCTAATAATTAATCGAAAAACGGTATAAAAAACCGAGTAAACTAATATTCTAGCGAACGATTCAACAAAATTATGCTTATTTGTTGATAAAATGACACCTACGCATCAACAGCAAGCTTGCCCATTGCTGTCCGCAATACGCAGCTCGTGCAACGAACTTGTTCGAGCCATAACTTCCTCCACCATACTTTATTTCAAGCAAATTTGTAGTCCATAGAAAGCCCTTTCGACATACTACAAAACCCTTAACTTAGCCAACCCAAAAACTAGCCAAAAATCAAAGAAACTCATTTCCGAAGTTACTATTCCTAACGAATTTGGTATATCCCATTAAACAGTAGTTACGTCAAAATTAAAAATCGAAGATGAGAGGACTTACGGCAATATCCGTCATTACCCACGCGTAAGTCCTCACGAACATTTGGAATCATATGTAGATTTGTTTAATAAAAAAGAACACATGAACAAAATTTTCACAATTTCTGAAAAGAGAAGCAAAAAAAATACAAAAGCAAAAAGGACTTACACTTAAGTGCAATAGCTTCCTCGTTAGTGAGTCTGACTCCGAATGTAGGGGTGTAATAATTTCCTCTAGAAAACATATAAATCCTCCCCATTGTCTTGTCTTGACTGCCCACCACTTGCGCGAGCCTATCCACAAATACATCGCCAAGCCGCTTTCGACCAATATGATCCACAGCATTGTAAATAGTAACAATTCAGTAACCGAATCGATGTGGGTCAAGAGATAAACCGTAGCAGAGGAGGTGGGGGATGGTGTGTCATGCCCCGAACCCCATCGGGCACGCGACACCCTTACCTGGTCGATTTGCGCGACATCCCAGGAATGTCGCCGACCTCAAATGACCATTAGAGATTTAAAGCCACAACGGAATTCACAATTAATCCCTGACAAATAAAACTGGGGAAAATAGGGAGAATACACATATTTCTTTACATTACCAACTTATAAAATATTCACAACTTACAACCACCAGACTTTACCACCATCGCGTATACTCGCACCCCGTGTTACAAACCATCGATATACCAAAAAGATCGATGACCTGACTTTCTATCCCAAAAATGTTCCTTTCCAAAAACCTATTAAGAACCATTGAACTAACCCCTAACGCCCCTTGCTAGGCGTCCATTCCGAGTCTGACTCCTCATCTTCCGACTCCGAACTCTCCTGAGCAGACTACTCCTCTGAGGGCTCTGACTCTGCTTCGATCACAATCGGGTGATTGATGTCGCCCGACTCAGCTGGAGCTGCGTTCTAATACTCCTCAGCCAAGAAATCGAAGAAATTATACTCAGGCACGTAATTGGGATCCATGTATTCCTCAAAAGGGAGTATATACTCCGGGTCTCCTACAGGCTCTTCAGACTCGCCAGGTTCGTCCTCGGGTTCCACTTCGGGTTCCACCTCAGGTTCTACCTCGGCCTCCGCTTCCTCTGGTTCTTCCTCGGGGATCGGTTCCAAATCGATGTCCATCAGATCGTCTTCAGCTTGCGACGCTTCGGGCTCGGGTTCATGCTCAGCCTCTGAAGATCCCTGAGCTGCGGCCGCTGAATGCAAACCCGACTGAGCTAAACTAGTATCCACACTAGTCAACTCTCCGTCTATCGAGGGTACGGCCGTCGGGTCCCAATCCCCAACTAAATCAAAGGGAACATCGAAACCCTTAACGGGCCCGAACTCATCCCCGTCAGCATCCCGGAAGAACCAGGCAGTATACTTCTGTTCCTCCCACAGGGGCAAGCCTATTTCTACGAAAACGGTAGTAGTATGTCTAATCCAGGTTATCCCATCTCCCATTGGAAACTCTGCAACGTCCAACTCGGAGTGCACGGGTACCCCAAAACGCTCTGGTGGCTACGGTGGAGGATTCATGGTTCCTGTCGGGGTTCTGAAATTATCGGTTGAAACAACCGTGAGAACACTTCTCAGCAAGTACAAAATCCCTAATCCTAAACTAGGCTAACGTGCACCTCCAGATAGGTAAATCGACACAATGAATTCATGAACCAGTAAATCATTATAACTTTGCCCGGGCTCACAGCCCAATTCATTATCTCAGCCCTACAAGTTAGGCATTTGAATTCAATGTGAATCATGCACAATTATAACGACCCGAAGGCCCACAATTGAATATAGCGACCCGTAGGCCCGACCTGAAGGCGCACAATTTAATAAAACGGCTCGTAGGCCCGACCCGAAGGCCAACAGTTTGATAAATCGACCCGTAGGCCCGACCCGAAGGCCAACAGTTTGATAAATCGACCCGTAGGCCCGACCCGAAGGCCAACAGTCTGATAAATCGATAGGCATTTATAATGATGCATTCAATCCGGTTATTTAACAACACGATATGCATTTCACATGCCCGGGAATTCATGCCAATTACCAAAGCCAAATTATCAAATACTAATGTCCATCAATTCAACGAATTGGACACACTCTCGATAAATCCAATTAATTCCCATTCTAAATCAATCAATTCGGCACTCATTCCGCTCGATCATTCCAAGGCAATTTAATACACCTAAGGTCCGCTTTGGACACAACGATTTCATTAGACAACCTCACCATCACGGATTTCTCCAATAGGGTTTATACAAGCTCTCAATAGTCATCCAATTGTCTAACACCAAGTCATTAATCAATGGACTAAATAAGTCCCAACTTAGGCAAATTGCACAATCTCGGTTCGTGTGAACAGACTCGAACAGGATACTATTTAGACACTAAACCACACTTAAACAATCTCATTAGGGCCTAATCACCTACCCTAACCATCCAACCACCAAATACATTTAATTAAGCCTTAACTAAGCCCAATTAAGCCCCTAAATTGCCTAATTTCAAACCTTTAATCCATGAATCCAATTGGTGCAACACTTAGGCAATTTAAGCAATTTCGGTCTTGGTGAAAGATACCAGGGCAGCAGCTATTTAGGCCCTAATCCACCTCTAAACCACATCATTAAGCACTAATTAGGTCCCCTAATCACCCCACACAACATTAGACACGATTATGCCATGATTAAGCTTAATTAACTTCCTAATTACCCTCTAAAAGTACAATTAGACTAATTAAGGGTTTAGAAGTTTATACTCGCCTAATATTAACTCGGGACGATGGGAACGAGCGGTCGATCACCAGCACACGGTAAAAATCGACGGCGGCGTTCCGGGGGCAAGCCGGCGGTCACGGCGGCGACGGTGGTGACGATTAGTGGTGGTCTTCTCTGTTTAATTTGCAAAGCTTGAGCTTGTGGGTGGGCGACCGGAGGAGAGGAGGTTGATGGTGGCTGAGGCGGTGGCTGGCTCGGCGGTGGCGGCTCCGGCACGGCGATCCGGCGTGGGTGGCCTCCCGGCGGTGATAACGTCCAAGGAAGAAATGGCGAGAAAGAAGGGGAAATGGGGGGAAATGTCTCGGCTGATCAGAAATGGGAGAGAAAGAGAGGTCAAATATGGGTCAAATTGGTGTGAGTAGGATCTAAGTGTTAACATCTAAGCCAATTGGACAACTTTGCCCATAATCTAATGGCCCATATTTGATCTAATCCAATAATTTAGGGACCCATTGGTCATTTGTCCTTAACCATGGCTGACCAGACCTGGTTTAATTCCATTTAACCTTGGTTAACCCCCAAAATTGATTAAAATTCGGAATTAGCCAAAATGGCCCTAGGGGCATTTTCGTAATTTTTCGATCCCGAACCGAAATTCCAATTTTTGTCCATACCGGTCCTATATATGCATGGCCAGCATAATATGGTGTCGGATCCTTAAAAAAATCATTCTTTAAGCCCTCGAAAATCAGTCCGGAAATTTTGAGGGGTAAAACCGTAAATTTTCATTTTTCTCCCACCAAACGGCGTCGGATTAATTCCGATCCTTCACGGAACTTTCTCGCCATAAAATACCGGTTCTAAAAACCCAACTTGCGTCCCGATCAGCCCATCACGACCCCATGAACAATAGATCACAGCCACTGTTATTTTCTAATTTCCAATAATTAATGCCCGAATTAAATCCCAAGGCCCGCCATAAAATTTTCACTACCAAATCATACAATTCCGCACCTAACTTTATACAGATTTCGCCCAAAATCGCCCGTCGATACCCGAAGTCCAAAATTGTGTTTAGAGCGCGACTTACTAAAATCAAACGAGCATTAACATACACTTCATTGGTCCCGGTAACGGGTCAAAATTCAGGATGTTACATGGTGTGATAGCCCGTCGCACGAGAGGAGGAAAACGGGGCATCCGAGGCAGCGGAAAGGGGGCCGAAGCGATGGCAGAGGAGGGAGGGGAGGGAGAGAGGGGAGGCGGGAGCGGAGGAAAAAGAGAGGTAGCGAGACAGGAAGGCAATGGCTTGTTGACGATTGGAGAGGAGGGAGCGAGCGAAGAGCGCCGTTGTTAGGGTTTAGGTTGAACAAAAAATCCCAAGGTGGAGCAGAAAGAAACTACCGAGAAAGAGAAATGAGGGCCTTCGAGGGATTTATGGCTATTAAATCAAAAATCCCCGAAGTTGCAAATGCGGCATTTTACATTTTCTATTTATCGCCCATTTATATAAATGCCTTTAAGTTACGAGGGAAAGTAATTCTATGCGATCTCTCATTCACTCCCCTTTAAGTGCCTATCTTGGTCAAACCAGCATCAATACATATCTCTGCCGCAAGTCCATGTGTACGCACGCGTGTCAATAGAATATGGAGTTGTTGAATAATCATGCATAAAAAATAACCAAATCATTCACCTTCCATGTACTTCCTAAACAATCAATTATGAGGACACCCAGCATTTTATGGTGAATGTTATTGAGCCGTGGCTTATTCGACACTCGGAAGAAACCAATGTAAGTTCTGAATAGAATCTCTCTCATCAGAAAGATCACTAGAATATGCATCTTAATCCCGTCAGTAGATATTTCTAGTGAATCTTCTTTTTTTTCTTGCCTTTTATTTTCTTCACAAGGAACCTTCCATTGGACATACCATTTGTACAATAACATCCTCCACAATCCACAAAGCCAAATCCCTAAACCATTACATATATTATAATACATTTCCCAAATCAGTTCAGAATCCATTTCATGAATCATATTTAAAGTTAAGGACTTCTCATGAGTTTTTCCCAAAATGTTTCGCAAACCCATTTACATACAATAAGTTCAAACCAAAATCAAAAGATAACTTTCCATTTCAAATAAACAAAACGGATGTAAATGTTCGATCCATTTTTATGCAACCAAGATGCTATTTCTTATATCATAATATATCTATAACATATCATTTTCGAAGTATGAGTTTATAAATTCAAAGAAGAAATAGTACCACTCACCTGGGAAAGCTGAAAAACCAACCTTTGATGGTTATTCGAGCTGACGCACTCAAATACCTAATAATTAATCGAAAAACGGTATAAAAAATCGAGTAAACTAATATTCTAGCGAATTATTCAACAAAATTATGCTTATTTGTTGATAAAATGACACCTACGCACCAACAGCAAGCTTGCCCATTGCTGTCCGCAATACGCAGCTCGTGCAACGAACTTGTTCGAGCCGTAACTTTCTCCACCATATTTTATTTCAAGCAAATTTATAGTCCATAGAAAGCCCTTTCGACATACTACAAAACCCTTAACTTAGCCAACCCAAAAACTAGCCAAAAATAAAAGAAACTCATTTCCGAAGTTACTGTTCCTAACGAATTTGGTATATCCCATTGAACAGTAGCTACGTCAAAATTAAAAACCGAAGATGAGAGGACTTATGGCAATATCCGTCATTACCCACACGCAAGTCCTCACGTACATTTTGAATCATAGGTAGATCTGTTTAATAAAAAAGAACACATGAACAAAATTTTCACAATTTCCGAAAAGAGAAGCAAAAAAAATACAAAAGCAAAAAGGACTTACACTTAAGTGCAATAGCTTCCTCGTTAGTGAGTCTGACTCCGAATGTAGGAGTGTAATAATTTTCTCTAGAAAACATATAAATACTCAAGTGCGATCCGACGGCCACGGTTTAAACCCGAAAAATGATCCGACGGTCCCCGAAAAATCCTAATTAATATTTTTAGGATTTGGCCAAAATGGTGTTAATAAAAACACACTGCGAGGGTGGTCTACCAGTCCAAATTCGCACCCGATCAAAAATTCATTTTTCACGTATCCTGGTTAATATCGAGATTGGCCACACTAATATCGACATCGTCCAATTAAATTCGTTCTGGAATTCCGAGAAATTCGACACCAAAGTTTGGGCTCTAAATAATGGCCAAATTCGATCGAATGCGATTCTAGCGAAATCTCAATTTTAAAACAATAACCGGGAGTGATCAGTTCCCGGGCGAGATTTTACTATAAGCACACCGACGAATTACACGTTTTATAAATCCCAAAAAGGGGTCGAAATTCGGAATGTCACAGATTATATGGAGCCAAGGGCTGTTTTATTTCTTGCACTGAAGTTTCAGTCTTCTTGATTTGTGGTAGATATATTTATATTAAGATTATCACCATGAGTGATACTAGGGGTTCTACAGACAATGTCAATGTTCAGATTACCACCATTAAATTAAATGGGGCCTCTAATTACTTGTTATGGGCTCAAGCTGTTAAGGTCTATATTAATGTCAAAGGGAAACTTAGGTATCTTACAACAGACCTCCCTACTGTAGATTCTAAAGATTATGGTGACTGGATGAGAGAGAATGATACACTTTTGGTGTGGTTATGGAACAGCATGGAACCACATATTGTTGCTAATGTTATGTTCCACACAACTGCCAAGGGAGTGTGGGATGATCTTATGGAGAGCTACTCACAAGACAATAATATGTCTAGAGTCTACAAATTATATGAGAAGATATTTAATTTAAACAGGGGGACAAGTCTCTTGGAGAGTATTACAGTGTTTTGAAAGGCATGTGGGAAGAACTCAATCTTTATCAGCCCATCACTACTGATCTTGAGAGACTAAAGACACAACGGGCTAAATTTCAAGTGGCCAAGTTTTTATCTGGGTTGAATACCGACTTGCAACCTGTGAAGAGCCAGCTTCTTGCTGGAGAGAAAGTTCCCTCTATGAATGAAGCATTTTGTCGAATTCAGCGCATTGTTCATTCAGCTTCTACATCATCTAAAAACAATTCAGCACTTTTGGCTAGTAGTGGTGGTTGTGGTCGTGGTGAATTTTCTAATAGAGGTCATGGTTCAGGGGGAGGCCGTGGCCGTGACCGTGGTGGTGGACGTAGTGGATATAATTCTGATCGAGACAGCCGTCAATGTATATACCTATGGCAAATCTGGTCATAATGTTGACACTTGTTGGGCCAAGCATGGCAAGCCTGAGTGGGCTCAACGATTAGTTATTGCAAATGCTGTTATGTCTGAAGGGAGTGCTGGAAATATCTCTTCCGGTGACACATATTCATCTATCCCAACTGGGGTTAATTCTTCAGAGTCTATGGCTCGGGATGATATGATTTCACAACTTATCAAGCGTGTCCAGCAACTAGAGGCTTCCAATTCCTCATCCACTGCAACTCTTGGACGTACAGGTAACATGGCCTTTTTCTCTACATTGTCTCCTAGCACCTGGGTCATTGACTCAGGAGCTTCCAGTCATATGACAGGTAAGCAAGAACTATTCTCTTCCCACCATAGTTCTTCATCTGAAGTTATTTTAGCTCTACTCAGGTGGTTGGATCAGGGGATGTTTCACTCACACCTTCCTTATCTTTGTCCTCTGTCTTACATGTTCCCCAACTTCCTTTGAATTTGTTGTCTGTTAGTCAATTAACTAAAGCTCTTGATTGTTCTGTTACATTTTACCCCTCTTCTTGCATCTTTCAGGACCTTCAGACAAAGAAGACGATTGGTGGAGGGCATGAACGTGATGGACTCTACTATCTGGATGGTGTCTCTACTGCTGACGCCAATGGTCTAGCTGCTAGTTTGACTACCCCCCTATTATGGCATTCCCATTTAGGACATTTATCTTTATTTAAGTTACAACAAATAATTCCCGAGTGTAAATCAGTTTCTACTCTTGAGTGTGAGGCGTGCGAACTTGGGAAACATCATCGTAGTTCTTTTCCTAGTCGTAGTGATTCTCGTGCATCTACTTTACTTGAACTTGTTCATTCAGACATATGGGGACCTTTGCATATTGATAGTAGAAATGGTTTTAAGTACTTTGTTACTTTTGTGGATAATTATTCCTGTCTAACATGGCTTTATATGCTTCATGACCGTTCTGAATTTTTATCTGTTTTTAAATTATTTCATCGTGAAGTTACTAATCAGTTTAATACATCCCTTAAAATTTTGCGAACTGATAATGCTCTAGAATACTCACAGAAATCAATTTCTTTGTTTTGTTCTAATCTTGGCATTATACATCAAACAAGTTGTACTTATACCCCTCAGCAGAATGGTGTGGCCGAGAGAAAGAATCGTCATCTTCTAGAAGTTGCTCGTTCACTCTTGTTTCATATGCATGTCCCAAAATCATTTTGGAGTGATGTTGTCCTTACTGCCTATTACCTCATAAATCGTATGCCTTCCACTGTTCTCAATAATCAATCACCGATTAGTGTTGTTTTTCCTAACAAGCCAATATTCCCTCTTACCCCTCGTGTCTTTGGGTGTGTTTGTTTTGTCCATAACTTATGTTCCGGTATTGATAAACTATCCCCTCGTGCCATCAAATGTGTTTTTCTCGAGTATTCACGAACTCAAAAGGATATCGGTGTTATGATCCTATGACTTGTACCCAATATATCAATGCTGATGTTACTTTTTTCGAGGACACACCATATTATTCTGCCGAGGGTAAAGAGTTTTCAACTGACATTGTGGCCGATCCTCCTATCCCACAACTTATCCCCTTAGACTCTGTTAGTCCTCTCCCGTGTCTCCTCCCTGGCAGGTGTATCAGCGGCGAAAGCAGTCTACGGCACCACCAATCTCCAGCTCTTCCATGCCCTCCGTCCAATCTCCCTCGTCTCCTGGTCCGAACAATCTTCCGATTGCCCTTCGCAAAGGTACTCGTTCTTGTACACAAAAATCCTCTTTTGCTTACCCTATCGAGCGCTACGTGTCTCTTTCACAGCTTCCTTCCCCATTACGTGACTTTGCTTTATCATTACATACTCACACAATTCCTACCTCTACCACTGAGGCCTTGTCTCATCTTGAGGGGAAGAGAGCTATGGATGTGGAAATGGAAGCTCTGGTATCCTGCTAAATATGGTCTTTGGTTGATCTTCTTCCCGGGAAAGATGTGGTGAAGTGTCGATGGGTGTACACCGTCAAGTACAACCCGGATGGCTCAGTTGAACGTCTTAAGGCCCGACTTGTTGCTAAAGGTTTTACTCAAACTTATGGAGCAGACTATTTTGAGACATTTTCCCCTGTGGCGCGTCTCAATTCTGTTCGTGTAATTATTTCTCTTGCTGTGAATTTTGATTGGCCATTATATGAATTGGATGTGAAGAATGCGTTTCTTTATGGTGATTTATCTGAAGAAGTATGTATGGAGCAACCTTCTAGGTATGTTGCTTAGGGGGAGAATCGTAGTAAAGTATGCCGGCTACATACGGCCATTTATGGGTTGAAACAGTCTCCAAGAGCATGGTTTGAGAAATTCAGTTCAGTGATTTCCAAGTGTGGTTTCCACCAGTGTTATTCTGATTATTCTATTTTTGTTCGGAAGAAGGAGTCGAGAGTGGTCGTTCTTGTTGTATATGTGGATGATATAATTGTCTCTGGCAGTAATGTGACCGACATTTCTGAAGTCAAGTCTTTTCTTCAACAGCAGTTTCAGATTAAAGATTTGGAAGCTCTTAGATATTTTCTAGGTATTGAAGTTTTACAAAGTAGGAAAGGTATTAATTTGTCTCAGCGAAAGCATGTTCTTGACCTTTTATCTGACACTGGTAAACTAGCTTCCAAGCCTATTGATACTCCTATGGATCCAAATCAGAAGTTTGGAGTTGATGATGGAGATGATATTGAAGATAAGCATCGATATCGGAGTCTAGTTGGGAAACTAATTTATCTTACTGTTACACGATCCGATATTTCCTTTGTTGTTGGTGTAGTGAGTCAGTTTATGGAGTCACCCAAGAAGGCTCATTGGGATGCTGTTTGTCGGATTCTTCGGTGCCTTAAAGGCTCTCCTGGTAAGGGATTGATTTATAGACCGAATGGTTCTTCCAGTCCGGTTGGCTACTCTGATACTGATTGGGCTAGGTCAGCGTGTGATCGGCGGTCTACGACTGGGTATTGCACTTTTCTTGGTGGTAATTTGGTTACTTGGAGAAGCAAGAAACAGACTACCATTGCCAGGTCTAGTGCAGAAGCTGAATATCGTGCTATGGCACATACTATGGCTGAATTGTTGTGGTTGAAATCCCTTCTCCAGGAGCTTGGATTTTCTATTAACCAACCTACTGATATGATGTGTGATAATCAAGCAGCTATTTATATCGCTGAGAATCCTGTTTGTCATGAGCGAACCAAGCATATAGAAGTTGACTGTCACTTTATTTGTGATGCTGTGAAGTGAAAGTTGGTCTCTACTCCTTACGTTGCCTCTAGAGATCAGTTTGCTGATATGTTCACTAAAACGTTGTTTCGTTCTGCCTTTGTTGCTGGTTGTTCCAAGCTAGGCATGGGTGACCTATATGCTCCAGCTTGAGGGAGAGTGTTACGTTACTTGAGTGTTTTTATTTTTATTTTCTGGGTTTTATTTCTTTTTATCTACATAAGGGTATTTTGGTCATATACAATTTACATTCGATATAAGCGATAGTAGGCATGACCACGGTTCAGAACCGGCCGGTTCCGATTCCTTCCGGTTTCGGGCCGGTTTCGGTTCATAATTTAAAAATTTTAAAAATAAATTATGAAATAAAAAAATTATGAATTATGAAATTATGAAATAATGAATTATTCAATATAAATTGTAATTAAAATGTAAATTGTAATCAAATTTGGGGAAAAAAAGAGAGAAAGAGGGGGCTTGAACTTAATGAATTATCATTAAGCGCCTTACAATTCGTTACAATGATCTATAAAAAAAAGGAGCACAATATATATGCCCTAAAATGACCCCAAAACCTAAGCCTATCCGAAACTCCTCTGATCCCACAACAAACGGGCCAACTTAAACCCCCGCATTCCGTGCTCATCGCGCCACCATGGCTCCGCCCTAAGTTGAGCCGCGCTGCCGCTATCACCCCAAAACCGCTCATTGTCGGACCGCCGAGCCACGCTCGGGTCGTGTCCTCGCCGGTCCGCCCGCTTTTCTTCCTCCACCGCCGAGCGCCGCTCCTCCCTGCCGTGAACCACCGCCGTCCCGGACGTTCGCCGGACCGAGCTCGCCCTACCCAGCTCCGTTCGCTGCCGGGACCGACTCCGCCGTCCACCTCCGACCGTCGCCGCTGCTGTCCCAGTCGTCGGGAACAGCCAAGCCACGCCGGAGCAGCCCCCACAGCAGCTGCGCTCGTTCGTCGCCCGTCTGTCACTCGCCGGGCCGAGCCGGAAACCACCGCGGATCGCCCTCGTCGCTGCCGTCGTCCTCGCGTCATCGCCGGTGTTAGCCGAGTAAGTTAACCCCTAATCCCGTGTTTAGGGTGTTAAACTTGCTTAGGGTAGTTTAATTAAGGTTTAGATTAAGTTAATCTTGGATTATTAGATGATCTTTGATGATAGGTTATTAATTATTTTATTATTGTTGATTATTTTATTAAATGAATTTATTTTGGAATTAAATATTATTTTATTAAATGATAAATTCGGATTAAATATTAATATTTTATTATTAAATAATTAATTTCCGAAAATTAAATGTTATTATTTTCGGAAAATTTCTAGCGTCAAATTGTGATGCCAATGTTGGTTTTCGCCGTATAAGTTGGCGTATTTAGGAAATGATTTGAATGATTTCGATTCGAGGAAATATTTTGACATTTTGAAAAATTAAATTATTTTCGGATATTAGTAATTAATTAATTCCGAATTTAATTTATTGTTATTTCGGAAAATTTGTAATTTCAAATTATGATTTCTAGCTTGAATGTTGGCGATTTTGCCGCGTATTGTCGTATTAAATTGATTTTATGGCAAATTATTTGATCGAAAGTTTCTGTGGAAAATTTATGAGACTTTTGGAATTAAATTATTTTATTCTGTTATGCCAAGTAATGTTATTGATACTTGGTAGTTGATATTCGTGTTTGATATCGAAGCTTGCAAGAATTGGTTGACTGTTTGCATGTGTGGCCACTTGGTATTATTGTATGACATCGAGGAGAGCACGATTCATGTATGCATGGGCTAATTGAGAAGATAATAATTGGCCGGAATGCTTGTTTGCTCGTGTGGTCACATGTTGGAGCCGTCTTGCTGTGTATCGCTTGACGATGCCCGATTTATCGGATGCCTGGGGATTATCTGGAGTGCCGATACCCCGGATGCCTTGTCGCGGCCCGAGGCCGGACTCGATGCTCCTTACGGGATACCATCTTACTGTAGATCGTTTGATGTTGCCGTATTGGAATGCCGTCTTACTGTAGATTGTTTGACGTAGCCGTGCTCGACGGGGCGGGACGGAGCCCGGTTTTTACCGGTAGACCGCCATCTTGCTGCGTATCGCTTGATGTGTGGTGGCCCCGAGGGGGCGTAATAACTGGAATACGTGTGATGCATAGTGCCTGATTATGTGGTAGAAACTGCTAGGCATGGTATTGGACGTGCTCAAGTGGATTCTATCTTATAATCGGGACACGCCCGCTTGTGATGCATCGATGCATGAGTAATTGATCTAGATGCTTCGAGTTTGCGACATATGCATTTCATCAACGAGTGTCCCAAGGCGAGGTAAGGATGCCTGTGACTGTTTAATGATGTGCTGTTGATGCTGTATTGCCTGGTTAGGGACCCCCGTGCGAGTTAGCCTCCTAAACGGGGCTTAGGCTGTTAACTTATTGAAACTTTTGTCTCATTTGTTGTTGTTAACCACTTTTCAGGCCCCTAGCATGTTGTTGCACCCAGTTTGGTTCAGGGCGTCTGGAAGCTGGCTTTTTGGGATCGACTTGTTGATGGAGTAGATTAACCCTAGCCTTTACTCTTTTTGCTGGCTTTTGTGGTAGCGCCCGATGTGGGCTTGTAAGAATGTTCCCAGGGGTTAATCAAGTGAAAATCAAAATAGTGTGGTTTGACTGTTGTGAATTGTTTTCCTAACTATCCCTGTTTATTGTTGTTGTCCGGGGATTGTTGTGATCGTTTCCGCATGCGTAATTAAAAGATAAAAAGAAAAGGGTTGGCGACGAGTCCTGGGTCGTCGCATCATAACGACCATAGCGGGGTTCAGGGCGTGACATAATCAATACCGACATATGATCAGAAGCAATTGGCTCCATCGATTTCACAAAGGGGATGCTTAAATCTCAAAAATATAGGCTGCTGTATAGAAGAAAAATATCTCACCAGAAAAAAAAAATCCCATTAAATTAATTATATTTTCAATGGAAATCCTGCAACACCGATCATAACGAAAAATTCTGATCCTTGAATTCGCTGATCAGTAAGTGTTGTATTCCATAGTCGCAAACTGAACTTGGTGGATCTGATTTCTCCTGGTCTTATGTGTATCAAGACTAGAAGAGAAAAATAGGTAGAACTTACAGCTTTGGGTGGCTGTGCACCAGAGAAGAAAAGTGTTATTAGAGGACTCTCAAACCAGCAGTAGGATCAAGGAATCGAGTAGTCAAATCTGCTCTGATACCATGTGACAAAGCTAGTAAATAGACAAGAGAGAAGAAATAGAGAGGAGAAGAAAAGTGGAAGAAACATATCGTAAAAGCCAACAAGGGATTGACGGCTTATGTTGCTGAAGCCCTACTCCTATCGCTTATATTGAATGTAAATTGTATATGACCAAAATACCCTTATGTAGATAAAAAGAAATAAAACCCAGAAAATAAAAATAAAAACACTCAAGTAACGTAACAAATTGCTATTGATATTATGGCATTTTTTTTTCTTTTGTGGTATTGCATCACAAAGCATACAAGCTTCATTTCTGCAGGTTCCAAGACTTCAGAGAGAGCTTTTAGATTCACAAAAATCGAGGAAGGCAGCATCTTTAGCACTTAGGGCGGCCCTACAGAAAGCCGCCCAGTTACGACTAATGGAGAAGGAGAAGAATAAAAGTCCATCATATGCTATGCGTATATCTTTACAAATCAACAAAGTGGTTTGGAGCATGCTTGTAGATGGTAAATCTTTGGCCGAGGTTGAGATAAATGACATGGTGAGTACGTCATAGAATAACGCGTGGGTTTTGTTTCCTATAATTATAGTCAAGTTTAGCTTTCACCCATGATGGAATTGCATCTTGTCACATCAAAGTGTTCTAGTTCGTGGTCAGCTATTGCACTTGTTGATGTCTAAAATTGGTCATGGTTCTGAAGATGAAATATTCCATTTGATACTCGTTTTTGTTGGTTCTGTTTCCTTTTCTTTCTGGATTTGTTGAACTAGTAGTCAAAGAATACTACCTGAAAAGTTGTAGATGAGCTTGTTCTCATACTTTCACTTATTTAGGTTAGAGGTTACCACCTGTCTAAAATTTGCTTTTGGCAGACTGAAGCTACTTGTTTACTATCTGAGTTATTCATATGATAATGGAGTATGTATCTCAATGTAATTATTCAGGCAGATTTATGATTTTGACCAGGACTACAAGGACGTTGGCGTTACTCGTTTTACAACTAAGTACGTTGTTGTTAGGAACTGCCTGCCCGATGCTAAGTCCGATATGCTTTTATCTTCATGGAATCCTCCACCTTAATGGGGAAAGTAAGTACTTTTACTGCCAATGCTTAGTCATGTTATGTTTTAAGTATTGCTTGTTGATATGTCGGTCTCTGCATTTCTATAGTTGCAAAGCTTAAATGTGATATTTTGTCCAATGATGACATTTATTGCTATTGCGTTACGTCTTTGGTTTGTCTTTCTGGCTTTCTGAATGTTATCCTACTTCACGATTCTGAGAATCTCCTTCGAATTAACTTATTCTATCTTGCTTTGTCTCTGCTTTTATATTTTCAGATATCATTCTTTTGCATTGTTAAGTGCTGTGTAATCTTTCTCCTGGTAGATCAGACAAATGCCTTATGAAAATTCTCTTGCTATATTTGAAGAATTGTTGAATATTTCACTTTTTCCGTCTTCAGAAAGGTCATGCTTCGGGATGATGCAAAACAAGGAGCTCCCAAGGACGGGAATTCTCCTCTTGAACTTTTCCAGGTAATGCAGTTTATTTCTATAGCCACATCCATTTACAAAATAGTAGCTGCAGGAGCATATGCTTTTAAATCGTGTAGAGACGTTGGGCTTGAATTGCATATCCAGAAAATTGAAACTTGCACATACTATAGAAACTTGAAATTTCATCATGACAGTTTGTTTTGTTCCACCAATTTTCCGACACTGTAGGTAGATATTTACCCCCTCAGGATCCATTTGACTGAGACAATGTACAGAATGATGTGGGAATATTTTTTCCCTGAAGAGGAACAGGATACTCAACGACGACAGGTTAGATTACACTCTGTGCTCTTCTACATTTGTGACAATTCTCCTTAGAGCAGTCCTTTTGATAGTTTTCAGTAAACCTTTTCAATGCTGGGAATTGATAGTTAACAACAATGCAGGAAGTCTGGAAGGTTTCAACTACTGTCAGCTCCAAACGGGTGAAGAAAGGCTCCTCTCAGGATGCGTCAACATCAAATGTTTCCTCAACAAGAGAATCTTAAGTTCCTTATAAATCTACTATCCCTACAGTTTCCTCAAATAGTCAGTCCTCTCCAGCAGACACATTGTAAGTGAGTTCGTGTCATTGATGTGGAGCCTATAAATCATTATTATTCAGGCAACTAGTACATGATTGCTTCTACCGAGTTTTATTTGGCCAATTAGTACTTGATTGTTGCTCTTTTCTGGTCTCCTGTATTTACCTTATCATGGCATTAGTGGAAATCTGCAGAAGTACAGCTTGGGTAATCAGTGTATTAATTCTAGTAACTGGTATTTTTTTTGCACTGGATGTTTGTTTGTCCTTCCTATCAGCTACCCATGTGATGCAGACCAATTTTGCTGTGTTTATCATATTGATGAACTTTTTTCATTATGTAGCACTAGTATCGAAATCAGAACTTATTAACTGACTCTCTTTATTTTTTAATGACTCTCGAACTGGTTGAAGCCGTCTAAAGTGCAGAACTTTAAAGCAAACCTCGTCTGTGGTACTACCCCGGAATTGAGAAGGACTTCCTCTTTTGACAGATCATGGGAAGAAAATGTTGCAGAATCTGTTGCCAATGAACTAGTTTTACAGCTTCACTCTTCAGCCACTTCTTCCTCGAAGAGTGGGCCACTTGGTTTTGCCGAGCAACAAGATGAATCTTCTCGAAACAAACTCAAGGATTCAAGACCCGACAAATCTGGTTGGTCATCTCATGAAGAGAAGAAATTAGTATAGTCACACAATGAGAAAAGATTTAGACCGCGAAAGCTAATGGAGTTTCACAATATCAAGATCAGTCAGGTTGCTCTTGTCCATGCATAATAATGTTGTTGCAATAGAACTGCAGCAACCTCATCTCGTCTGAAGTCTTATTTTTCTCTGGCATAGGTGGAGCTGTTGGTAACTTATTAAGGATCGAGATTTGTTGTGAATGATCTTAAGTTGCTCATGGATACATTTCACCGTGTGGAGTTTACTGGCACATGGAGACGACTCTTCTTGCGAGTGAGGAAGCACATTATCTGGGGAGTCCTGAAGTCCGTGATCGGAATGCAGTTATTGAAGAGTCATGATAAACAATGATCCAAATTGAGTGGCCTTTAATTGCAACCTACACGACTAAATTGTGATATTTTTCCTTCGGTTGGGACTCATGCTGAAGCTTTTAGACTTCAACATGGTTGACCATGCTTTTCCCCAACAAGCAATGCAGGATTTGTTTGTAGTGATATTAACTTTGATAAGTTGAGAAGAATTCAAGTTAAAAGTGTGTTGGGAATCTCACCATTTGAGTTCTTCTCAAGTATCAGGTGCTAAGCCTTTTCCATTATTTTCGTCTTTATATTTCTTTCCCTACATATTGTGCGGGGTAAAAAATTCAAAGACAAAGCACATAGCCAGAGTGAGCACAATGGGACTGGTGTTCCTGACAGCGATCTAAATTTTAGTGACGATGAAGGAGGTCTGGCCGAGAAGAATGAACAGTATCCTATATCCCGGCCTAAGCGTACCAGTGACGGAGCAGGTGATGGTTTTGTTTCTTCCATAAGAGGCCTTTTCAACACCCAACGTCGCAAGGCGAAGAAGTTTGTTCTACGGACAATGCGGGGTGAAGCAGAAAATGACGGTGAATGGAGTGAAAGTGATTTGGAGTCCTCTCCATTTGCTAAGGCAGCTCACCATAACTAAAGCAAAGAGGCTCATTAGGTGACACGAAGAAGTTCCGCAGCAGAGGGCAGAAAGGTTTGTGGTTTTTCTTTCTCAAATTTGTCAATGATTATACCTTTGGCCCTCTATTCCCCTCTGGCTGAGAAGTCGAAAGAGGACCAGAAAGGAACAAGGTTTTGTGGAACTGTCAGTGAATCTAGCTCCTCCACTTCGAACTCTTAAAACTGTATGAGCGCATTGATGTCCTCATTCACGTCCAGGGCGAGAGAGAGAGAGAGAGATCATGACCAACCTATTGTCAGTGAGCTAGAAGTTTATTGGCTTATCTTTCATAGCTTTTGGACTTCTGCCACGTGATACTGCTGGTGGGATTGAGGTTTTATCTCCTAGAAATTCTGTGCCTAGCTGGTAATGGTAAACAACCAAAGGTTCAAAATCCCTTTCAGAAAGGCGGAAAACACTGCTTAGGATGCTGGTTCTGGAATTCTTTTTTTCTCTCATCCTGGATTCTCTCTCTCTCTCTCTCTCTCTCTCTCTCTCTCTTGTTACTTTTTGCAGTTACTACATTACGCATGTTTAACTAGTTTAAGAGCGTTGGTCCACTCACTTGCCATGATCTGAATGCTTTAAAGTTGATGTTGGTACTTATATATTGCTGCGCTTTGTCAGCTTCATCGTCACAAGCAAGAGAATCCCTTCCGTCTTCTCCAAGTGAGACTACAGCGTTGAGAGCGACTCCTCCAGCGGATCCTCTCCCTACGAAGATTTCCATGAATAGAAATGCATTACTTAAGAGTACATGAAGCCCTTGAATCTTGCTCTCATCAGTGGAGAGATACCTGTCTGTGCATGACTAAGAAGAGCAAGTACAAATTTTGAATTGCGGCAGGTTGAGACATTTTGAATTAGTTATATCTGTGGTAAATCAATTGTCTAGGTTGAGGGAGCTTCTCACAGACTGCTCATTTACCTACAGCAGATCACTTATTTGTTTGTATATTGTCGTAGCTTCTTGTTAGGAAAGTATACGAGCTCGGTAATGAGCAAAGTTGTAAAATTCTGTATGTAGAGGAATTCGCATCATTGGAAATAAATGAGAAGTCCCACTCTCTCTCTCTCTCTCTCTCTATAGATGGATGGATGCCTGAGAATTTGACAGGTTTTATGCCTTAGACGAGATGGCCTATCATGACATGCTCTGAGGTACTGCGGACTCTGCAATTTCCTTCAAATCCTAACGCTTTTGCTTAGTCGGCATTAGGATTTTGATCTCCCGCTACTTTTTTCCCCTGGACAAGGTAAAAACACTAGAAGAGCCGACGGACCTTGAACTCCTCGTCACTGTGCCTCTAGAACTGACCAATTCAAGATGGCCTAATGGCCCAATCTTGAGCTCCAGTTCATAATTGAATCTCCACGACTAGTCACCAATCCACAAGTCGGTGTCGTTCGGCTGCAGGTCCCGGTTGTTCAGTCTCAGGTTGTTGGGTTGATCTTAAGTTGCCTTTGTTTGATTCCAAGTGCTCAGTTTGTCATAATCAGCCTCGATTGGACTCTCTTTCTTGCGAACCTAAGTCAGCATTGATCTAGCCTTGGTTACAGCGAATTGGTTTTGGGTCGTTGTTGGTCGTTCCCCGGTGGTTGCTGGTTAGTCTTCGATCACCACTGAACAGTATTTGGTCCAGAACTACCGTCAATTGATCCTGTAGCCGCCGCTCATTCTGTGAGATCACCAGTGTTGGTCTTGATCTAAACCATTCGACCATCAAACATCGTCGATTGGTACTTGGTGATTGTTGATTCTTCTTGGATCTACGCCTGTTTTTCCTTTTTGAGAAATATTTTTATCGATGAAAAATTGCAATACAACTTCAGAAACTAAAAAAGTCAATATGTAAAGCTTAAATTAAAGTTACAACCCCGAACATCGAGAATCAACTTCACTAAGTTGAAAGGAAATCTGCATTTGCTTGTGCTTTTGCTGTCAAAAGCTTGATGTATGCTCAGATTTGCACTTGATTTGACATTACTTTTATAGTGGGAATGTTGTGAAGATATCAGAGTAATCCAGGTATAGACCACTGGATTGCAAAGAAGGTGATGAGGTACCTTTAAGGTACAAAATATTACATGCTTATGAGGCCACTTCACATGGTGTGGTTGAAGAGTTTCATATCAAGGTTTAGAATTGTGGATTCCATTGCTAAGCCATTAGGATATTTTGTGACAATTCAGCTGCGGTTTTCATGGCTAAAAACAACAAAAGTGATAGTCAAATTAAGCGCATTGTCATTAAGTATTTAGCCCCAAGGGAGCGTGTTAAAGAGAATAAAATGGTCATAGAACACGTTAGCATTAAATTGATGTTAGATGATCCTTTAACTAAAGGCATGCCACTAATGAGTTAGAATGATCATGTGGTTATGATGGGAATTGGCATATGGACGAATTTGTGAAACTCTTACTCAATTGTGATGTTATTCTCAATTATGGTGTACACATTGGGTTATTTTGAGAATAACAATCGTTTTTGACCTAGAATAAACATAAGATTTATTCATTAAGTTATGCTATCACATATGGGCTAATAAGACGCATTGTGATACATGAAAGATAATACTTGTTGTAAGAGGACTTATTGCCATGAATTTATGTGTTTTATTTTCAGCATGAAGTTTTTGTGGATTTGGTTCAATATTTCGTTTGATGAAACGTTAGGATCAAGTGGGAGAATGTTATAATTATATTATCTATAATGTGATCCCACATTCAGTTTATTATTGCCCACATTAATTAATTCCGTCAATGTTTATTGAGCACATTAAAATACATGATAACTATGATCGCCCAATATTAAGATAACTATCTTGATGGAAGAAGTTATCTATAAGGATATGCTTGGGGATATAAATATGTCATCTAAGCCAAACCCTCTCTTAAGCTGAATATCTGAGGTATCAAAAAACACACCATTAACGTTGAGAAGGCAATTGGCTAGAAGTATCTATTGACGATCTTCAAAACTCCACATATCAAGTTCTCGATTTCATCAATGGCTGAAGGTTAATACAGATTTTTCCACGTTTCCGCACTCGATTCTGATTATGCATGGTTATTGTTTATACATGAATAATCGGAATCTTCAATCTTCCGCTAAATTTAACTCTAACATGTTGCCATCATGTAAACTACACCACCAGATTCATCAGCCTCCATCAGCTCCTTCATCGCCCCGGCCTTTTCTTGATCCTACTACTCTCTTCCTACTTCTAGTTCCACCACCTCAATCGCCACCACCTCCAATTCTTTCCTCGTGGCATTCATAGTCAGATATCAAGAACTCCATCACTTCTCTCATGAGCCGCATCTCAAAGCTGTAGCTGTCCCTTGCATCCCTATATCCATACCTGTTGAAAACATATAATTCCAAACCATAAACTTTAGTTTCAGGATAACGATTTGATCCATATAGAGTCACCACTAGTTTACCTTACAATGCGCCGATAAATGCACACTCCTGGTGGGCCAACCCTGCCAATGAGGAATCGCTCTTCATCCTGCACTCTCTGTACCATCAAGAACTGGATAGTAACAAAGATGAGCATTTGTTGGAAAGCAGGGAAATTTAAGACAAAGTGGGCAAACATTGGGGGAACTCCAGAGGCTATGTCCGACGAGTGTACAAGGCCGATCCCTGGAACCCGGGTTAGACTGAGGCTTGGCCCAAGACTCAAAAGGCTGTACGAGCACACCTTGTTCTGAAGCTCATAGGCATGCTTCTGAATAGTTACACAGTGCCATATAGACATCAGGAACAAGAAGGAAAAAGAGAAGGTGAGAGGAAGCCAACCACCTCTACGCACTCTGGCAAGACGTGCGGAGAAATAGAATGTTGTAAACAGATGTGGAAAAACAAATACAGAACACAGGGATTTACGTGTGATCTACGTCTACGGGCGAGGCAAGACAAGATTCCACTATAATCAAAGAGCGTACAGTTTTCAGAAGTCGAAACAACGACAAAAGCTCACGGCTCACAAAAAACTCTCCGAAAACAAAATTCTCTCTCTGTATTAATGAGAAAACCTAGCCGCGGTATAAATAGGGCTCCCCAAAAAAAAATTCCTCGGAGGCTACGCCCCCGAACCCCCCGAGACATTTGTTCGTTGTGTATTATCTTCACTCAAGGGAAGCTTCTTAGGGCCCTGCACTGACTAATGATTGAGAAGATTGCTGAAATTATCACTCGACTTCCCGCCACTGTCGCAAGCGTAACAATAACAAACACTGGCCAGAATATTTGCTCTGTAGGGATAGAATAACATGGAAGTAGAGATGTGGAAGCAGCAAAGATCAGTCCCGCTATGTAAAGTACTTGAGTTTCAAACTCGCTACTCCCATTCTATAGGCAAAACCAAAACACATTCTTTTTCCATGAAAAACTTGATAGAAACATGAATAAGAAAGTGCCATGAACAGAATAAGTAGAGCTACTTGGTCAGTATCAGTAAAATGCAAATAACTGTCAAAGGAAAACAAAAAACAAAAAGTAGGATAAGCAGATATGCTAATTAGGCTTTACCGGGGGATTGCCTTGTAGAAGCTATGCTGAAGGTCGTCTCCGTGTTTAGATAGGTAAGCAGCTTCACCCATGTATGCCAAAACTAAGCAAGGAAAAAAAGCTGCAAACCCAACCTGATAAGCATGTGCAAGATCAAGAATTATATTTCCTGGACTGACAGATACTGGATATATGCACCTCGAAGCAGAATGAAAAAATTATTGATGCAGTTAAATTTAAAAACAAAATGGTCAATCAAAGTTGTGCATTTTAATCAGCATTAGTTAGACTAGAGAAGTCAAAACCTAGGGAAGCTTCCTTAACTAATCATTACCCTGATTGACAGTTTGGAGAAGTGACCAAGATCCGTGAACATAGCTTCTGCACCTGAGCACCCCTAACCAACTTGTGACGCAAAGAACAACACCCCTCAATGAGCTCCATCCTGGCTTTCCAGCTTTCGTGAAAAATTCATAGATGTAGTATGGCGACACAGCGCAAATAACTCGAGGATTCCAATTAAGTATGTTGTAGATCCCCCCTCCACCGATGCATAACAGCCAAGCCATCACCAGAGGAGCCAAAAGGAAGCCGACTCTGTGTGTCCCATTATGCTGGAGAGCAAAAAGGCCCACCAAGACCCACCCATCGGTGGCCGCGTTGGTTTGTGCTCAGTTTCTTTCACGAGAGGTCCTGGGTTCAAACTTGCCCATCGGTGATTTAAGTGGGGGGTCGTGGCGGTGGGATGTTGCGCTAGCTCCCTCGAGGACTAGTCGGGCATCACCGCTGGTTTGAGCCCTAGCTTGCCGGCCGCGCGGAAACCTCGATTATCAAAAAAAAAAAAAGGCCCACCAAGATAATACACGCTAATAGCATGGTGTAATCTGAGACATGTCATATCCATTTAGTTTAGAGAACTACAACATCCATGAAGCTTGACCATGCTAAGGCCTCTCCAATCCCTTAATGTAGAAAGGAGAGGTTTTCCTCAGTGTTATCTTCCCAGCCATATCTAAAGCTCCTAGAGCTGGACCATTCTATATAATTTCGAACTGTTTGACCAGAAGACGAGAAATTGCTTTCCAGTTTTACTCTACGACCAAAGGATGTAACAAGATAACTAAAAATTGATAGACATACAATCTCGGAAAAAAAAAGGAATCTTGAAAGACAACAGTTGTGGTAAGGGCAAAACACTTTATACACTGATAGCACTTACTTTCATTTAGATGCTTAATCTTGATTTTGACTCCTTGGACCGCAGAAAGGACAGGATATCACATTCGGAATGAATTGCATCAGAATAAGTTAGACTTGAAAACAGTATGAGCAATATGCCACCAACGTGAAAATAAATTAAAAGAAGAGAGAGAAGATGAACCGGTACCTGACATTGTTGGAGTAAGAACTCCATCACCAATAGCCATGCTAGTTCCAAAAAGTACAATCAGCAGCAGTAATTTCCGAGAGCTCTGATGCTTCTCGAAGAGTTCACTGATAAGCAAGCTGGCTGTTGTCTCCCTTGTTAATGAGGCTTCAGGACTGTAAGATGATATGCACTGATATGCAGCATATGAATTGCTCAACAGTCCCATCTTTGAGTGCCGACATAATAATGAGTATAAAGCAAACGTACCACCTGTAACAAAACAACGTTGTACTGTAACAATGCAATGAAAAGCCATAGCAATGACAAACTTTGTAGTGCTTAAATAGTGGTGAGCCAGAGTGAGCACCTTCACCGTTGTCATCCGCTGCTAAGACAAATATCATGTACTTGCAGATGGGAATGATAGTCAAAGTCCAGATTACCAAAGAAAGTATCCCAAAGATCTCGTGATCTTCTTTGTGGTCTCTCAAGCTACCAGAGAACGTGTTTCTGTAGACATATATCGGGGATGTGCTCAAATCTCCGTATATTACTCCAAAACTCTGGTAAGCAAGACGGAGGGTTGTCGTGTAGAACTTCTGTTGAAGTTTGCAAGTATGAAAGGTATCATTTTACTAACGTCATGAATGAGAGGAGAGGATAGATAAGCAAAATTAACCGTCAGATTATTGGAAGAAAGGAACATTCTGAGCTCCATAAAGTTGGTGCGGCGAAAAGCATGTTGACGACAATAAATTGCAAAGTGCATGGAGAACACCAGAATCAGTGAAGTCCTATCATAATGCGCAGCCAACAAGGATAATGTGGAGTCACTTAATATAACGAAACCAACTTCACTAATAGGAAAGAGTGAGCTAGTAGTTAAATTCCCATACCCATAAAACCAAGGAAAAACAGGGAAATATTCCTCTAAAAGAGCTCGACAAGAAAGGCACACACAAGTCGAGATTCCTTGGACGCAGAGTTTGGGCTGAGTGTCATCTTGCGTTGCTCCTGCAGTTTGGATGAGCACCTGCTGTTACTATCGCATAAAATCCCTTGATCAATAAAGCTCTTGGGTTTGGTCGGCAACTGTTGCACCTCTAACATTGTCTTTCTGAAAAAAGATCCTTCATTGGAGATTGGTACTGCCACCCAAAGTGAGACGAAAATTCAATGTAAAATACTCTCTTTCCCTCTTTCTTTCTCTCTCTTTTTTCAAAAGATAGATACTAGATGACAGCAATTGTGAAGACAGGAAGTCTAAAAACATAGTTTTGGATATTTACAGAGACTGTAAATCCTAAGAGAAGAGGACAAAAAGAAAAGGCATATAAACTCGAATTTGCTGAGATCTATAACACTTAACATGAGCACAGAATGCCACGAGAATCTGATGATGGCAGTGTCTTTCAGAATTTAACTTCAGGCTACTTGAAGTTACCTCGGTTAGATATTCTCAACCAGAATTTTACATATATTTAAGGACTTTTAAAAACTTCATGTTAAAACAATGCGAGACCCTTGACAACCTCAACCGCCACTCAATTCTCTGACGAAAAAACAAAGACAGACGTTCCTATGTGGTCAGTTCACATATTAAAGAGTAGCAATGGCCATTTAGATCACTACTTAAACTTTACAATGTGTTTCTTTTCATTTTCTTGCATCTACAAGCTAATGGAAGTTTCAGCTCGTTTTGGTGCAGGTATGCACAGATTCTTTTTATGGTCTTTTTTTGGGGTGAACAGACTAGAGATTCAGTGAAGACGAGTATTTTTCTTGTTGAAAGCTCTTACCTATGCGAATAAATTATGTGCATCAGTTCGTACATTACTAGAAAATTATTATGTGGACGTTGTCCTTCGTCGTTTTTCTGTCAAGGGGGACGAGAGAAAAAAACATGACTTCGTCGTTTTGAGGGAAACCATGTTGGTCTGATAGGAACGTGTCACAAACCAAATGCCACTGCCTTGGTAATCCATGATGATTCTTGTTCCCCTCAAACGGCAATTTGTGTTGTGTACGGAAAAAACTCCATATGAAGCATCGCACGACAACATTTCAATCCAGGCGATGCTGTGTGTCTGAGAGCTGAATAGAGGACCAAGCTGATCCCCACATATGCTCATTCGATAAAGAGATACCAAGGTAAATCTAATTCTTCTAGATTATTGTTCCTGAAGAAAATACTCCACATTCTTTAACCTAATTTAGGTTTTTGCTGTCGTTAGGAGGGAAGAGAAGAGACCCACAAGTAATTCTGTAACCGATGCTAACAGTTTATTTGTAATTCCAAAACAATTCTTGCAAGGAGTATGTCTGCATTAGATAACAGGTGATCAAAACTAATGCCTCAAAATGGATGACGATCCAATAGAGCGTGAAAATTCTCACATTTATCACCAAGTACTAATTAAACTAGCAGTCTTAAAATGTGATGACAGATTGTGAAGAGATCAAAGGGCTTCTCAATGTCATGCAGAACATGAGCGCGAAGAGGAGCATGCTCATTGCCTAGTGTATAACTTTCTTGCTTGCTTCTTTTGCTCGACTTGTATTGACATCAAGGACGTTTCCCAATCGAACTGGAGATGAAGGATCTTTTTACGTTCTATTAACCCAAGAGTGATCCCAATGGTGGATTTGTTTAAGTTCTGTTTCTCTCTATTACGAACCCTTTGGAGTAGAAAGGATGATGTAAATGTGATCTATGATCATTTTCCGAAACCTTTACCACGAGACATAATCAAAGAGAGATTGATGAGTGCAAAATAATCCAATCAAAACCAGAATTTTGGGATATGGTCAACATCTGCTATTTAAAGTCATGCAGCACGCTGATAGATAGCAATAGGCATCCCATCCTACATTGCTTCGCGTAGAGCATTATCCCTACCAGGGAGTTCTCAAGTAGAAGAATTGTCATTGACCTGTTCATCATCAGAAAAGTCTTTGTACCCTGGCCAGCCCTTCATCTCCTGCTATCGCCTTGATGGCTTCTCTCCCGATGACTCTTGCCATCTGTGTCTCGACTTCTATACTTCTGCTCTTCCCTTCCACCATTGCAGCTATCTTTGCGTCCATTGTTTCTCCTATAACTAGGTTCATCCCTCCTTCCTCACCCATCGCCATCTTCATCTCTAGTTCCCTTCCTAGAATCTCCATACCCTCTCCTATCTGCATGGTGATCATCGTCGGGATCTTTTCTCTTAGCATTTCTGCCACCTTCATGGCCATCATCATAAGCAGCACTCTTTCTACTATAGTTTTCATCACCTCTCCTATCTTTGTGATTCTCAAAATCTGCTCTTCCCTTTTTATAATCTCGATAATCACCTCTCTTACCATCTCTGTCTCCGAGACTCCACATATTTCTCTCGGTCTCTTTGCTCTTCCGGATAATCCCCGTCAATTCTTCTGCTACCAGCTTCACTAGCTTTACCATCTCGACTCATTTCATCCTCTCTATGCTTACTTCTTTCGCTCTGCTTATGCTTATCAACAGAGTACCTTCTCTCTTTATCACTGAATTTTGTTTCTTCAGCACTTTGCCTGCTCATCTTATGGCTATCATCCCAGTCATCTCGTCCTTGCCTTTTCTTCCATGACTTGGACTTTTTGGTGCATATTCATCAAAGACCATTTCATACCTAAAGAGGAATTAGACTGTCAGAATCCCACATGCAGAGGCACACAAATGCATGCCGGCCATGCACACAAATCCACACACACACACACTGAGAGAGAGAGAGAGAGAGAGAGAGAGAGAGAGAGAGGCACTGCCAGGAACAAACCTAGAGTCATCTCCACCCCTCTGTGTGTTGTCCTTCTTCAGAATGTACTTTGAAGGTGGCTGTCTAGTGGAGCTTCCAGTACATTCCCTGGCCATGTGATCAGGAGCCCCACAGTTAAAGCAACCTTTTCCTACAGTCAATAATCAAAGAGTACTTTATTATAAGAAATAATCAAAACAACAGCGACGTTAATTATCATACATCCACATTAAGCATAGAATACAACCAACGTTAAGCATAGTCCCCATATAATCTAGATCTCGTGCAGGCAAACATAGTGCTTGAATGAAAAGCAAAAAAAGTAAAAGCTTCCATAAGCAAACACAAGCAAATTGCCAATCTGACTACTGAGTCGCATATTTCGTTGGAGGGAACAAAGAACATGCAAAACGACATGTTTGACTAGATCATCATAAAACAAGGCTCAATTTAAGGCCCGCATAAACTGCATTTGCTAATTAACAGATCCAAGCTGACACATTTTTGAAGCAGCTCAGCATGGAACTTAATTTAGAACCTCAAATATTCCTTACGGCACGTGCTTGTTTGACCACTAAAAGGCTATTTGCAATTTTTCATGCACTACAATGATTACACACTGTCCTATTTTCTCCAGAAATTCTGCCTTAGACACATTTAACTCAGTGAAACACAACGGTCTTAAGACCTTGCCACTGCTGACAACTCCTAAAGTTGCATATGATAAACTACCAACCTTACCCACAGAGAACACGTACAAGTGTTTTCCTCTACCATGGCCACTTATAGAGGAAATGCATCAATTCGTCCTCCAGCACACAAAGTTGGACATAAATATTTTCACCATTCAAGAAAATTTTCACCCGAAAGCAGCGAGAAACTCCAGAGTTTGAGTGCATCCTTACCTTTAGCCGCTTGGCTATCTTTACATTTGTACTGGGACCAAAGTTTTGCAACACTCTGGCTAAAATCCACCTTTATCCTCCTGTCATCAATCAAGGCATTGTCCATCTGCCATGAAAAATCAGACAAACAAAACAGCTGCGTCACAGGCAACAATAACTTATTTGAGAAATTAGGGAGGACTATTTAAATCATAGAGGATAAATGATGCCACCACTTTTAGTTAGAATTAAAAACAATCAAAATTAAGAATGTAATGAGCCAAGTCGCCCATCCCAAGATCAGGATAAACAAATTTTAAGTTCATGCTTTTCTTAGGGGATCTCCATAATATCCTCTTTCCCCTTCATTTGCTCTTCCAGAATGAGCCATTTTTATATATTAAATACTTTCTTCGTATATGAGTTATAAAGCATGTATATCTGTTTTTTCTATGATAGCAGTCGATTGTTGCAAGAGGCATCTCCAAAATGAAGTGAAAACCATGAAAAGATTAGTGAACAAAAAAACAGGAAAACCAACTAGTAGGTTTCACATTTGTATAAAAACATAAAGAAAGTTACCCACAGTTTTCAGTTCTCCAAACAACTGAAAACTAATCATTTTCCTTGAAAATAATTTTCACTAAAAACATTTTTCTCCAATAAGCAGTTTTCCGCGAAACAAACCCACCCTAAAATAAGTATCCTCAACCTCTCATCCACTTCATCTCATTCCTCTTGTTGCTCTTGAAACTGGCACTTCAAGCAATGACTTCACCAAGACAAAGAACAAAAGTCTCAAATGCCTTTGATATAAGAAGAAGAGAAAGCAAAGAAAACATCATTCGCATAGTCCTAGCCAATGACCCAATTTTCTTCTGGGGCTAGTGTAAATCCTAAGCTCTTTAAAGTTCTAATGTGGTATGCCCGCTTTAAAATTGTATGAGACCGAACAGTTAAATATGCTAAAGTGGAATCACAACCATTGAGGAATCTGACCCCGTTGCGACAAGGAAAGTAAGTGATATCGCATAGGATCACCTCAATTTTTTATAGACAACTATTGGCCAGACAGCTTTGATGAGGACAAATATAGCATGGATTGAGAAGCTTTTAGGAGGTGTCTGCATAGATTTTGAATACTCAAGAAGTGTCAGGGTTGTTCTCATACTCTGTCCTTGTAAAGAGAGGCATTAATCTGCAGATGAATAGCGAAACTCCAATTCTTTAAAGAGTACACATGCCAAGAATGTATCACGACTTCCCATGAACCTCATATCTCTCTACTTTAGGGAAACTGAAATTAGTTTTCTGAATTCCACCAAGTCAACAACGGAAGTGGTGAAACGTTTGAAGCACAGAGATGCTGCAAGATCATATTAAGGTGTATTTGAACAAAGCTCTAGTGGCTGAAGGCTCCAATGATATAAGAACAACTTCTCAATATGGTTTCTGATTTATAAATATTGTGTAGTGAAGCATGGACTGATGTAAAATGGAGAGGAAGGAGACACTTTGGCTGTCAGAGGTGTTAGAGTATTTAAATATAAAACCACGCCTTTCTCTAACAGCTTAAGCTCTTAGAACAGTTGGCAGTGGTCTCACCAAAATCTTATATGGTATCAGAGCTGGAGGTCCTGAGTTCGAATCTTTCCAGACCCCATTTGCCTCCCCAATTAAATATGTCCACGCTTAGTACTAGGCAAAAAGACTAGACTAAGCATGAGGGGAGTGTTAGAGTAATTAAATATTAAACTACACCTTCATCTAATAGCTTAAGCTTTTAGAACAGTTGTCAATATAATCTCTCAATCGACCAATGATACGTTTAAATTTTCTAACAAGATGGGTGGTGATCTACTGGGCTTCTGAATAACCGATTCTAGGGTCTCTTTCAACAATTACCATGAAGGATCAGCTCCATTTCTCTTGGAATCCGACAGAATTTGGAAGAATGTAGCTATATATTTTGTTATGATATAGATTATGCTAAGATGGAATTCATTCAGCCAGAGAGCTTTGTCCTGCACAATTTGGTAATATTCCCACACAGGGATGTCGTCCTGGAAAGCCATTAGGCAAAGTTTGAGTTCACACAACAATGACTCTTCTTTCACCTGGAAAGGCTTCTTTTGGAATGACCATAAATAGTATCTCAACTCTGAAGGACACACATGCTAGCAGCGATGTTTCCATACGGAATTGAAGCAGATCCATAGACCCTCATCATGGTCACCCTTCTCGGGATGAGATGCCCACAGATTTAAATTTTAAGCTCCCTTTGCTTGGTATTTCTAGGGAGGAAATGAAATGAGTGGAAGTAGAAACTAGAAATGATAAGGAAACATTCTCATCAACTCTCTTGTGATATCACAAATAAATCAAAGAGAGGAACAACACTGCCTTAATATAATAAGAATAAGGAAACCAACATATTCAGGAAAACGACAGCCACATGCAGAGAAATAAAATTCACAATTGCATGAAAACCCCCAAATAAAAAACAAAAGTTAAACAAAGGGAACATATAGGATGGAAATACGGAAAGTTGAACAAGTGTTTAAATCAATGTAACTTAAAATATGCCTGCTCACATGAATCCTTGTTCTCGAACTCTGGCAAAAGAACATTAACATGATTACTGTATGTTCAACTTTTTCCTTTGTCAGAATCGTCATGTGACACAAGACCAGTAAAACAAGACGAGAACCAAATAATGGGATCTTTGGCTTATGAGAGAGATTAAAAGTCTTTATAAGACATCGTTATATCCTCTAAAATTTTCATCGTGGACAAACTTAATATCGAATTTCACATAACTATCAGATTTTCTTAAACAAGATAAATTTCATCTATGGTCACTGAAATGCACATTTTGCAAAAAAAAAACAAAAAAAGAAATAGATTCCGATCAAAGTACTTTAATTGCAAAAGGTCAAAGTTTGTGACTTGATTGTGACAAAACTTTACTAATCACCGATGCAATTTACCATTCTTGTACATACGAACCATATATTATCTATTTTGAGCATAATTGGAAATGGAAATGAAATTAGAGGATGAAGCAGCTAGAATTTTTTTATACGCAGTCCCTTTTATTCAGAATATTGGGGAAAGAAGTGGTTATAAACCCAACAAAGGATAAAATGAGAGAAACTTGTCACGATAATTTCAACACATAAGACAAAAGACTTTGGATGCTCCAATGAGATGTTACTATAGGACCAAGATTTGGGTTGAAAGAGTTAGGGAAAGTATGAAAAAGATATGGAAGGACATGATGAAAAAAGATGAAGAATATGACTTCATACAACATAAATCACAATAAGTAGAAGGATTTATATAGCAGACCAATTTAGTAAGATAAGGCTTAGTTCTTTTGTCATATGCAATCTGTTTTATGGTCGATACATTTGAAAAGCAATTGTATATTGCGAGATAGCTGAAATCTTGTGAAAACTCCTCATAACTAACATCGATCAATAAAGAACTTAATATTATGACCCATTTCTCATATTGTTCATTCGCAAACTTTGTTTCTTTATCATACTTTCTCATATCAACAGGTTATCTACCATCTAATTCGTGCTATTCTTCAGAAAGTTAATTAATTTTTCTCAGCGTAGAAAGTCAATTGAAGAAAGACAATTCCAGAACAGAATAAACTTACCTATGAATGCATAGCATAAACTATCTCCAGTCTTAAAATCACGGATGATGTCAGCCCTGTCAAGGTCATCATCATTAGCTTTGCAATAAGAATCAGCTGTCCAAAGCAACTGCAAGAAGCGATGAGCAATAATAGTAGAACAGGAAAGCAAAGGTGTACTTACGATACCACAATTCCAAATCGTGAAAAGATTGTATGCAAGTCCTCATCCTGCATCAAAAGTAAAAGATTTGACAGAGAATTCAGACGTAAGGTGTAGTGATAAGCAACAACCATAAAGAAAAGGAAAAAGAAAAATCCATCCATCAGTCAATAATAATGTGTAGTAAAAAAAAAATTCAAAACGACTTTCAGAAATCACCCCCTACTAGGCAATTAGCAAACTCACTTCAGTAACTGGATTCAGTTTACAAACAAAGAGCACATTGTCTGGAGGCTTTATCTCAGCATCAGGAATATCCCCAATCTGTAATGTAGATGAGACAGAAGAGGATTCTTTGTGAAGAAGATGAAGAGAACATCTGGATACAGCAGCATGAGAAAAACATCTCAGATTTACTTACACTCTCAAGCACAACTTCACTAGAGCGTGCTCCCTTAACACGGATAGCCTCCTCAAGCTGAGCCGGGCCTAGTTGCTCATCCAAAGGTACCCAGTCATCTTCAAGTCGCACTTCATCAACCATCTGCTTCCGACATACATAAACAAACCATATGCTGTGAAATAAACATGAATCATTCTAGATAAACTTCTAGGAAGGGAAAAGAAAGGGCAGAGGAGACGCATTAATTTCATGCCAGCGTTTCTTTTAGGAAACTTGGAACTGAAAAACACAATTGATTTACCTTAACTCTAGCTGTCATAGAGATAAGCCACTCCTTGCATTTTATCATATATTTACTCATTAAGTATGAATTTTGGCAGCATATTCAGAGCATTCTTGTCCAACTTCAATCTCTATCGACGTGATTAAAGAGATGCCAATTGTGCAAAGCAGTTGGTGACAATACATATACTAATGTATTATTCGAGCATTTAAAATGACCGAGAGTATTTGCGATCGTATTTGCTTCGAAGGCTAACTGATAATAAAATCTTTAAGCAGTCAATACCTCATCTTTCGGCTTTCCTTCAGGCGAAGCATCAGAAATCAACTCAGCTAGCTGGGGAGGGTCATCAAAAGGATCATCCAGTATATATGTGTGCCTGATCCTGCTCAAAACAATAGGAACCATACTGCAAATAAACAAAAGAGTGACATATAGTAATTCAATGAGCGAGAGAGTGGAATGAGAATGAACCTGATGTTTTTATAGGGTCTCCCCTTCTCATCCACATAGGCTTCATTAATCCTAGTCAATGTCTCAATTCCTTCTGCAACTTCACCAAACACCTAACAATGATGAATAATTTGTTGAATACCAAGCGTAAAATGATCAATGACGCTGACAGCCAAAATAGGCAACTCAACAAATAGGAAGCTTATTATGCAGATACGATATCACTTATATGCTATTCCAGTTTTCTTTTTTTTATATTTACAAGTTTTTTCACTAAAATGAAGAAATCAATCTAAAATTGATAAGCAACAGCTAAGTACACTTACGGCACACCAAAAGAAACATCAATAGAACAAAGTCCCCAGCCATATACACCATTCCACATTTATAACCACATATAAATGCCCATAATGCACAAAAGTAGTGGGTACATTCAACCATGAAATGACTTGACAAGACTCCCCTACATGTATTCAATAGAATTGATTGAACCAATAGGTAGAGACTCCAGGATGAACTAGATTCCAAATGGGTGTTTACTAACTGAAATTGCTCGTGTCTATAGTCCATGAAGATGTAATCAAAAAGACACTTCCAGGTGATAAAGAAGCCTGATCAAAATTTTAGTTGTTGCAAAACCCAATCTAACTGCTGCTCCACTTAATTCTAACTATTCTAGTAATCTGTCTTAAATGTCCAAATGAGTGGTTCGAGGAGAACATGGTCCCTGAAGAGGAAAGCCAGGGAAAAGTTAACCCTAAAAATTTCCATTTGGAACACTGCAATTTGTAAAAGAACCTCATAGACTCGTGTTACATAGTTCGCAAGAAACGTATTAAAAAGCAATTCAATCAACTCAACACAATGAAAACCTGTTACAGCACAATGAGTCAACGAAATTACCACCTTCATACCACATGGACTCTTTGTTTCGCACTTAGGTCATCAGGTTTCAGATCAACCATCTTCTCTTTCCATTATCAATGCATAACTAATCTACCATTCCTTTCTTTACTGGGCAATTGGTCTACCATTGTTTATTTTAGTCCAACATCAGCCCAATCCTTCTCACCAGCACATATACAAGACAGCTCCATGAACGACTAAGGGCGAATTCAGGAAACTCAAAAAACAGCTTCGGACTTGCAAAATCCTTTGAATGAAAGTCTTGATGCTTGAAAAGATTATTTTAGAACCCTTTGAGCCCAAAACCTTCCTTTTCACAGCCTAATATCCAAGGCAGCTAATTACCTGCTTTCTATTAAAAGAATTTGGGAGTCCAACATTATCCCAAATGGTCCTAAGCTTCTCCAATTTGTCTACCACAATATATCCTTAATGCAGCCAACTGCAAAGTCCCCGCATCTACTTCATTTCTAATCCTGTTTCTCACTCCTCTAGCCAAAGCAATACAACATTCTTCTTGCCTAACCTTAATTGGTCACATTTCACATACTACAACTGGCCTCACTATAGTCCTCTAAGTAAAATACTGATTGTTTTGGGTCCTAAAAAATGTCAATTACCAGCTGCGATTTCCAATCGAAAGATCTTTCTACATAGCTACCGACTGAAGTTTGTACATCCTTATTTATACCTCTTAGAAGTGACCATTATGGAGCAAGTAGAGAAGACCAAGATAATAACTCAGGCTCCATAAAGAACATGAACAACTAAATTTAAGCGGTACGATCAACGGTGGAAAAAAAAGCCATCTCATCACCCCCCATCTCAAACAGGATAAAAACTATATATCTGCAATTTTGCGACTAAAACAATTAAAGGCATAGCATAAAACCATTCTAATGTCTCTCCAACCCCACCCCCCCTTAACCACCAAACAAAAAAATTCGTTCAAGCTATAAGGAGTAAAAGCTCTTCCACATATTTGGGTGTAAATTTATCGCTGCTGTAAACATCAAAGAATGAATTAAAAAGAAGTCAGAATCATAACAAAGATCAGAAATCATGAAGCTGGAAATGAAATGATATGAAAAGAATAATTCTCATGGAACTCATGAATGATGATCAAGGATGACCAGAAAAATCAAATCAGAATCTCACCGTGTGCTTTCCATCAAGATAATCCAAATCATCCCGCAAAGTGAAATAGAACTGTAAAAGCACAGGGTTAGCAAAAGCAGCATTTCGGGTACACGGATGAAGAGTGAAACAACACTTCAACTTAAATTAACAATAAGTAGTCATTCTCTGAGCTTGTGAGTGCTCATACAGTGCTGATGAGATGTACAGAAAATGACTTAGAATTGAAAAACGTAGATAAAGCAACTGCATCGAAAAGTGCAACCAGCTGCCTCCTTCATATCCGGTACATCTCATTAACAAAATAAAATTCAACGGCACAATAAAGTTACCTGAGAAGCATTGAGATTTTCTCCAGCACTTGCCATGGCAACCGTTCCCGTCTTGGAGTGTTTTAGATCAAGATGAATCTCGTCCATGAAAAAGCGGGCCTGATCACCATAGAGAAATCTGAAACAGAACAATTTGTGCCAGTTACTCGGGTGATTCATTCAAAAACATATCCGTTGCTATGAAAAGAAAACGTAAGAAGTGCTTCCTGAGCTTCATTGACAGTCTTTATTGCTCATAAAAATAATCATTGAACTAAAAGAATAGGTAAGAAGTCCTTCCTGCTCTTCATTGACAGTCTTAATTGCACAAAACAATAAAATTCAGTGTTTTAGGTATTTATCATTGAACTGAAACGTGGGACAACACATATTTACCAAATGCGCTCAAAGAAGAACATTTTTTTTCTTTAATGCTTGTCTACTACACACGCTATAAAGGTGAAGAACTAGACTCCTTTTGTTCCCATCAGAAAATGAAATAGGAGATGCAATACGAATTTTTCAAGTTTGGATCATAGAAGTGTACGAAAGATCAGAAACTGAACAATCGTGGCAAAAAGATGACAATGCAATTGTCACTAACTTACAAACGGAATCGCCGCCTGTTCCGGTCCCAGTGGGGTCGCCTGTCTGTGCAGTGAAATCCTTCTGTACATTGTGGAACAGACACCCATTGTAGTACTTGATCCTGCACCAGTTAGATAGCAAAAGGGAGGGGGGAAAGGGTTAATTAGGTGCTAAAAAAATGCATCCCAAAAAGGCCAGAACAATCCTCAGGAGCCTCTACTCTTCAGCAAACAGATGGTGCAGGTGATTGGTAATTGTTCTCAAGAGTGGGTTCACCTCCCGATTAATTTTAAACTCGTCCACCAAAACATGAAAAACCGCCAATCACGCACACCCTGCTTCCCGAACAAGATATAGTACGCTACTATCAACCTCAGCAAAATTCGAAGGCAAAATGGGCGGGCTTTACAACGGCCAAAGGAGATTGATCGCGGGAACAACCTCGGGACAGCGAATGTGTCCGAAATTGATGGGATACTACCTCACGGACGAAAGAGATCAGAAGAAGAAGAAGAAGAAGAAGCAGCAGCAATCAAACAGGGCAGTTACGTACCTGCAGAGCTTGAGGAAGTTCTCGAGGTTCTTGAGGAACTTGGTGACTCTGCAGCTGTTCATGAATGATTTTTCAGGCCAAGTCCCAGTTGAGTTTGGCGAGTTTGAGCGGCTTGTGACCTTGTCGCTCTACACGAATAGATTGAGTGGCCCCCTGCCCGAAAAGCTAGGCTCGTGGTCGGAGTTCGATTTCATCGGCGTGTCGGAGAATTTCTTGACGGGGCCGATTCCGCCGGATATGTGCAAGCGGGGGGACCATGACGGAGATCCTCGTGCTCCAGAACAGGCTGAGTGGGGAAATCCCCGCGACTCATGCGAATTGCTCGACACTGACTCGGTTCCGAGTTAGCAACAACTTGCTCTCCGGGGCCGTGCCTGGTGGCATCTGGGGCTTGCCCAATTTGAACATTATTGACATCGCCATGAATCAGCTCGAGGGTCCTATCACATCCGACATCGAAAATGCAAAGTCTCCGGGGCAGTTGTTCGTTTCCAAAAACCGCCTATCGGGAGAATTGCCGGAGGAAATCTCCAAGGCCGAATCTTTGGTCGCGATCGATTTGAGCTACAATCAATTCTCGGGGAAAATTCCGTCGAAAATCGGTGACCTGAAACAGCCGAGCAGCCTTCACGTGGAGAACAATATGTTCTCTGGCTCCATACCGGATTCGTTAGGCTCATGTGACAAGCTCCGCGACCTTGACAATGGCTAACAACCGGTTAACCGGTCAGATTCCGCAGTCTCTGTCAATCGAAGCTTCCAACGGCAGCTTCTCCGGCAACCCTGGCCTCTGCAGCTCCACGATCACCTACTTCCAGCGATGCTCGAAGGAAACCGGCGTATCCAAGGGTATCCAACCCCTCATAATCTGCCTCGTTGTTTGAGCTTTACTGTGTCTCGGGCAGAAGTAATGTATGTATTTGCATTTTAGTAAGCGGACTTGTGTACCAATATAGAAAATCATGCTAATATCAAGGTAGGAAACTTCTTTGATTCGAAGGAGTTGCAATTAGAATAATGAGATAATAAAGACAGAGGGGAACAATGGGAACACGAGTAATAAATAGGTGATAAAATGAGTAGAAATTGTAAGAAAAGTATTTCTTGTGAGGAAAATGATAGATCCCTTACTATTTAAAGACTAAAGTGCTATGTGTTAACCTTAAAGACAATGTTTAGAGAAAAGCTCGTTATTTTATATATATATATATATATATATATATATATGTGTGTGTGTGTGTGTGTGTGTGTGTGTGTGTGTGTGTGTGTTAAAGCCTCTTTATATTTATTGTTAATGTTATTGGGCCTAATTAGTTGGGCCTAGTTTATTTATCTAGTTATCTTAGGGTTGAGGTCTATCTCTTCTCTATATATATTGTATCTCTTTCTCTTTTCAAAGTAGTAGAAATTATTCTTTCTCTCAACATGGTATCAGAGCGTGAAGCCGTAACCTAGCACCCCTTCCTTTGAAACCTGCTGCCATCTTCTTCTTCCCAGCAACCTGCATCCCAACCTGCGTCCCTACCTTCCTCCTCTTTGCTCTCACCCTGTAGCCTCTCCATCTCCAGTGACCTCCGGTACCTGTCAGCTGCTACTTTTCTCCCTACTGTTGCTGTTGGTAGCCCCTTCTTCCTCCCATTGCTGTCGGTAGCCTTCATGCATCGTGTAGTGATAGCCTAGACCTCTCCATGCCCTGTCCAATGCTTTCCGAGAGCCTCCCTACTACCTTACCATTGTTTCACGTGGTCTTACCAGCTACCTTACCGGAGAGAGCGTGCAACCTACTACCGGAGATGATGCTATCCGCAAGTGGATCTCCGAGAATGCCTTGGTTATGGCTTACATTGTCAATTCAATGACTGACTCTATCGCCCGTGGCTACTTATTTTTGGACACAGCAGCCAAGATTTGGGAGGCTGCTAAGGACACTTATTCTCAAGTGGGCAATGATGCCCAAATCTATGAACTCCAGCAAAAAATTCATGAAACCAAGCAAAGGGAGCTGTCCTTATCTCAATATTATTCTGAGTTACGTAGTCTATGGCATGAACTGGATTTTTATGATGATTTTCATCCTACCAACCCTCTTGATGTTGCTGCCTTTAGGAAAAGGGTGGACAAATTTCGTGTTTTTGAGTTCCTAGCAAGTCTTAATATGGAGTACGATCAGATTAGGGCCCAGATCTTGTGTCGTGTGCCTTTCCCGACCTTGGAACAATCCTATGCCGTGATCCATCTAGAGGAGAAGCGTCGGAGCGCGATGCATCAACCCGTTGTCCCGAGCACTCCGCCCTTTATACTATTCTTTGGGAAGCGAATCTCGCATGATCGTTACGCAATGACAAACAGATTGTGAAGTGTGATTACTGTGGAAAAGATCGTCACACCCGTGAAACTTGTTACAAACTTCATGGACGCCCTTCCAATGCTGGCCGTGGCCGCGGACAGGGTCGTACCGGGCCTCAGGTGCACTTAAGTGAGGCCCCAGGTCAGCAACCAGCTGCTCCATCAGACTCTTTATCTGCTGCTGAGTTGACTAGTTTGCGCCTCCTCTTAGCACGCAACGTATACAACCCTGGCACCTCCACATCATTGGCCTCGGGCACTTTGACCTCTAATTTTGCACAGTCAGGTAGTTTTTTCGGTGGTTTATGTAAATCTTCTCGGCCGTGGATCCTTGATTCGGGTGCCACGCATCATATGACCGGAGATATTACATTTTTTGCTGATTATTCTCGTCCTCCTAAACCTGATTGTGTTACTGTTGTTGATGGTTCTTTAGCCCCTATCGCCGGCCAGGGCCCGGTGTCTATTACCCGTGATATTACTCTATCATCTGTTTTACATGTTCCTACGGTTTACACTAATCTCCTATCAATTGGTTCCCTGACTCGTGATCTGAAGTGCCAAGTGGTTTTTTTCCCATCTTATTGTATTGCTCAGGACTTGGCAACGGGTCGGGAGATTGGTCGTGGTAGAGTATAGGGGGGCTTATATGTGTTCAATTCACCACCATCATCTCATCTTGTCACTCTAACTTCCTCAGCTACCCTATCTGAGCTCCATGTTTGGCATCGCCGTTTGGGACATCCACCGCTTGGAACTTTAATAAAGATTTTTCTAGATTTAGTTGACAAATGCAGTAGTCAAAATTTCTTTTGTGATTCTTGTGTTCTAGCAAAACAAACTCGTGTCACTTATTCTTCTATTAATAATAAAAGTGATGCACCTTTTGCTCTTGTGCATTCGGATGTTTGGGGCCCTGCTCGTGTTTCCTCCATTTCAGGTCACCGTTGGTTTGTGACATTTATTGATTGTTGTACCCGCACTACTTGAGTTTATTTACTGCAACAGAAGAGTGATGTTTTCCAATACTTTCAACAGTTTTTGGCAATGATTCAGACACAATTTGATGGCAAGCTTCGTATTCTTCGAAGTGACAATGGGACGGAGTACACCAAATCAGCTTTTCAGGCTTTTTTACATGACCGTGGTATTCTCCATCAGACGAGCTGTGTTAATACTCCTGCACAGAATGGTGTGGCGGAACGCAAGAATCGCCACCTCTTGGAGGTGGCTCGTTCCCTCATGTTTGCCATGAATGTTCCAGCTCAATATTGGAGTGATGTTATTTTGAGTGCAGCTTATTTGATCAATCGCCTCCCATCACACATTCTCCAATACCGCTCTCCCATTGAGGCTCTTACCGGTTCCCATAAGTTTTTGGTCCCTCCGAAGGTGTTTAGGTGTGAATGTTTTGCTCGTATTGCTCACCCGGCCAGTAAGCTTGCCCCTCGCAGTATCAGGTGTATTTTTTTGGGCTATTCTCCCACGCAGAAAGGCTACAAGTGCTATTGCCCTTCCACTCGGCGTTATTTTATTTCCATGGATGTTATCATTCATGAGTCTCAGCCGTTTTACTCGCGGACACCTCTTCAGGGAGAGTCTACTCATGGTGAAGATGTGTCCTCCAGTTTGGATGTGATACCCTTGCAGGGGGAGTTAATTTCTAACATTTCTGGTAAAAAATCAGATGCTATAGCTACTGCCAATATAGAAAACACAGCCCCACCAGCAGCTCCAGTAGACTTAGCTAGTGCTAAAAATCCTGATTCTGTCAATGCAGAAAATTTAGCAGAAGCCCCTCTGATTCAGGAACAGTTTCGGTACCCGATTGTGTTCCACCGACAGAATTTTCGTGAAGCCCCCTCTATCACTACTCTACTCTTCGACCAATCTCCTCCTGCTAGTCCTATAACCGCAGTTCCGGGTAATGGCACCTCCTCTTAGATTATTGATAATGATGATACAACTAATGACTTACCAATTGCACTTAGGAAAGGCAAACGTTCATGTATGCAGCATCTCATATCCAATGCTGTGTCATATGATAGATTGTCTTCAACCTACCGTGCCTTTTCTTTATCTTTGTTGTCCACAGCTATCCCCAGAACATGGCAAGAGGCCCTAGCTAACGAAAAGTGGAAGGAGGCTCTGTTAGAAGAGTTGAGAGCTCTTAAGAAAAATGGTACTTTGGAGTTAGTTCATCTTCCCCGAAAAAAAAGTACCGTTGGATGCAAGTGGGTATTTGTTGTCAAACAAAAGGCCGATGGAACCATTGACCGCTACAAAGCTCGTTTGGTGGCCAAAGGGTACACCCAATGTGACATCCGAAAATTTCGTAACAATAAGTAATTGACGTTGGGAATTTTCTATGTTCGAAGATAATATTTGGATTATAAAGCTAAGTATTATTCGTGCGGACGCGTAAAAATTGTTATTGGATTGTAAATCGCGAAGCGCGGATTCGGAAACGTAATCGCCCCGAGCTCGTCGTAATTAAAATTTTAAACGTCCTTTCCTGATTTCTTACACCTGGCCATGATAGAAAGAGAAGATGCCACCTGTGAGTGCATTGTAATTATCCACCCCTTCGTATACTTCTCAGTTTTCATCTTCATCTGGGTAATTACTGAAGACAATTTCACACAAACCTACACTCTCTCCTTCATTTTCTACTCTCACCACCACCGATCCAAAAATCTGTGGAAGAGTTTTAACCTTTGGGGTGTTCAGATTCTGCACAAGGTAAATGAAAACTCTAGGTTTAAGCTAAGTAAATCTACTGACACTTTTAACTTGGTTGCTTGAGAAAGGTTATTTTAATGTGCAATAGTGAGGTTGTGATGATGGTTGAATCTGTTTTGCTAGTTCTGTGCATGTTCAAATGGATGTGATTTGTTTCCTTAAAGTATGGTGAAAATCGGCAAGTGAAACGATTAAATCTGATCGTGTAAGTGTTATCTTTGAGGTGATTGTTGGATTCTTCTTATTGGTTTATGTATGTTTAAAAAGGGTAGAAAATCGTTTTACTGAGAGTGGAGTATATTATGTGAGTATGGATGATAATTCTGTATGTCTTTGAAACTGCTTAGACTTTACTATCAAAATCTGGTTTTGTGTATCTTTGAAACTGCTTAGACTTTACTGTCAAAATCTGGTTTTGTGTATTTTTTAAACTGCTTAGACTTTACTATTAAAATCTGATTTTGTGTACCTTTGAAACTGCTCAGACTTTACTGTCAAAAATCTGATTCTGTATACTTTTTAAACTGTTCAGACTTTACCTTCAGACCTTACGCTTAGACTTTACCTTCGTACTTTACCGCTCAGACTTTACTTCAGAGTTTACTGCCCAGACTTTACTGCTCAGACTTTACCTTCAGACTTTAGCCTTGTGAGTCTGAACCCGCTTCTGAGTCTGAATTCGCTTCTGAATCTGAACCCGCTTCTGAATCTGATTTTGCTTCTGATGACCGAACTGATTTTGCTTCTGAACTTCGTTCTGAGTCTGAACTTGCTTCTGATGACTCGCAGTTTCTTTTGATGACTGAATTTGCTTCTGAACCCGAATTTGCTTATGAGCTGAGTTTGCTTCTGAGTTTGAAATGTATTGCTTCATATTTAATTGCTCGGATGATGCATTTCATGGCTTTAAAGTACAAAAACCGTGATGGCTCGGTATGGGACGGGCCAAAGAGGATTTATGCATGCAAATACTTGGTTGTCATGACTTGCATGAGAATAATATTAATTCTGTCGCCCATTTAGTGGTGTGTGACGATGCCCCGTGTGTCGGGATGCCCCGGGGAGTGTTTCGGGATGCCTCGGGAGTCGAGATGCCCCGTAGGTCGGGATGCCCCGGGTGTGTGCCAGGATGCCTCGGAGTTGGGATACCCCGTTGGTCAGGATGCCCCGGGAGTGTTCGGGAGGATGAAGTAATGAACCTAATCGCATGAGCATAAATGTTTTACATCATGCTTGCGTCTGAGTGAAAATATTATGATATGTTGCATTATTCAAATTTTGCGGCACATCCACACGGAAAAGGTATAACTTGTATTCAAGTTCTATGCATATCGTTTGCTATGCATGCATATGCGTTTATGCCAGGTGAAGTGGTAAGCTGATTTTCCTAACTTAAAACTAGAGATTTCATTTACTGGGCTTCGGCTCATCCCATTATTTTTCAGACATGTAGGAATGGACAACCTACTACCAATGTTTGCTGGTTTTTCCCTAAATACTATGAATGCCAGGACGTTGATATGCTTGTCCCGAGGGCGGATATAGTTTGTACTAGATGTATATCTACTATATGGGTAGATGCGGGATTTTGGTTGATATGAAGGCGACGACATCTACAACTTGTTGTAAAGTCTACTTTTGTGCGGGCCGTCTTTGGAGTAAATTGTAGCATGGAGATAGGCAACCTCGACCTACCCAGATGTTTGTTCTTTATGATTTGATGATGTATTGTCTGCACTTGTAATTCTCACAAGTGTTGTTAATGAGAAGCAATAGTATTTTTGACAAAACTTGTTCAGACTTTGACTTTCGCTGGCCTTTTTTTTAATAATATTAATTGGTACGTGTTGCGCGTGACGTTCTGGGGTGTCACACCCAAACCTATGGCCTTGATTATACTGAGACATTAGAGTTCTTATCTCATGTGCTGTCAATCTTGGATGGGACTTACAACAGCTGGATGTGAAGAATGCATTCCTTCACGGGAAACTTGAAGAAGAGGTGTATATGGACATTCCCCCAGGTTATTCTGGCCCGGAGACAAAAGGTCGAGTGTGTAAACTCAAGAAGGCATTATATGGCTTAAAACAGTCCCCTAGAGCCTGGTTTGAGCGATTTCAAAGGGCCATGATTGTTTTTGGTTATACTCAGAGTAATGCTAATCATACCTTATTCATCAAACGATCAGGTACTCAGGTTGTTGTTCTCATTGTATACGTCGATGACATTGTAGTGATAGGGAATGATGCAGTCGAAATTTCTCGTCTTAAACAATATCTGGGGAGAGAATTCGAAATTAAAGACCTAGGCGCTCTTCGGTATTTTCTAGGTATTGAAGTCGCTCGATCTGAAAAAGAAGTATTTCTCTCCCAATTGAAGTATATTCTGGATCTTTTGGCTGAGGTTGGGATGCTTGGATGCAAGCCGGCTGAAACCCCTATTGAGGCCAATGGCCACTTGCAGTCTAAAGAGAGAAAGCCCGTTGATAAAGGAAGTTACCAACGATTGGTAGGTCGCCTAATTTATCTCTCCCATACTCGACCTGATATAGCATATGCAGTGAGCTTGGTGAGTCAATACATGCACGATCCATACTCCTCGCACCTTGAGGGGGTTCATAGGATTCTTCGTTATTTGAAATCTGCTCCAGGGAAAGGGATTTTATTTGCACGCCATGGTCATCTTTCTGTGGAGTCTTATACGGATGCTGATTGGGCTGGATCTTTGGATGATAGACGATCTACTTCCGGTTACTGTAATCTTGTTGGAGGTAACCTAGTCACCTGGCGCAGTAAAAAGCAAGCTGTGGTTTCCCGCTCAAGTGCCGAGGCAGAATTTCGTGCCATGGCTCAAGGAGTTTGTGAACTACTTTGGCTTAAGACCTTCTCGCTGATCTCGGAGTTGCTGTTCCACAGCCAATGCGACTTTATTGTGACAGCAAGTCTGCTATAAGCATTGCTCATAATCCGGTACAACATGATCGCACCAAGCACGTGGAGATTGATCGTCATTTTATAAAGGAAAAATTGGACAACAACCTCATCAACTTGTCCTTCGTTGTCTCTAAGGATAAGCTTGCTGACATCTTCACCAAAGGCTTGAACGGGCGCACGTTTCATACCATTCTCTGCAAGTTGGGCATGTCCAATATCTATGATCCAACTTGAGGGGAAGTGTTAAAGCCTCTTTATATTTATTGTTAATGTTATTAGGCCCAAAACTTGCAGAGAATGGTATGAAACGTGCGCCCGTTCAAGCCTTTGGTGAAGATGTCAGCAAGCTGATCCTTAGAGACAACGAAGTGTTAAAGCCTCTTTATGTTTATTGTTAATATTATTGGGCCTAATTAGTTGGGCCTAGTTTATTTATCTAGTTGTCTTAGGGATGAGGTCCATCTCTTCCCTATATATATTGTATCTCTTTCTCTTTTCAAAGTAGTAGAAATTATTCTTTCTCTCAACAATATATATATATATATATATGCATACATATATATCAATATGTTACTAGCAATAACTTTAGTGTATATGAGTGATAATCACGATCACTAGGTCATACTGCATAAAGCCTGCTTACCTTTTGCACAAATTAGTTGAGTGTAAGAAGTTCGCACAACCTCGTGAAATTGAATTAATGGTTAAGGTTCTGACATCCGTGTCATCGTGTGTGGATTAGGCGCATGATGCAGGTTCAATCTGCTTCACGATCAAGTGCAAACAATTTCAAGATTAAGTCATCCACACGAGTTTGGGCTTGTGTGTTCCAGTTCAAATCCATATACACATATCTAGGACTAGTCTTAAGAAAAAAGTATAATTTTTCCTAGCCACAATTTCGACTCAATATCTAGTAGGCAAAAATTTTCCATTTTAATTTTAGTTAGATTTTAGCAATTGTTAACTCTAATAGATTACACAAATGGTAAGCGTGTACATCCTTTTTGCTCATGGCTTGTGTTCGAATCATCACACTTGTTCATTCTCTTGGAGCCACTCTAGGAGTACAGACTTGTGTATCTCTAGTAATTACTTGGTGTGTGTGGAATAAAGAGAATGCCATACCCGATGAGGACTAGTCGGGTGCTTAAGAATCTCAACCACCCAATTGATCGCGATTCCAATGTACATCTGCATCAAAATAATTGCATGCAATAATTGAGAATGGTCTCCTGGACCGCCCTCATTCTCCACTCTGTTTCTTTGACTAAGTAATGGGTCCCTTCCTTTTTTTGATTTTTCTACCTCTTTTTACTTCATTTCTTTTTCTCATAAACGTCTTTTTACTTAATTATTCGAATTAAAAAGAAACCGCGTCTTTTTACTGGTCAAGTCAAATCACCAGGACTTTATGCAAACTGATAAGATTAAATTTAAAGAAGCAACCAATCGGGCCATTATTACGTACCTGGTGAAATTGAAATGAAATGTCCTGTGGCTTGTGAATGTGCATTGGATTATGCAAACGATCATTCTCAAGAAAAGAAAAAATCGAAATGGATTGAGAATTTCGGTTCTTATATTTAGAAGTCGGGATGGTAATTCAATTCCAACCCTCCATTCCTTTTATCGAACATTTAGCTTCTTTCGTCATGTCTAAAAAGGTTTCTTGATTATTCTTCCTCAAAATTATTTAAGAAGAAAAAAAGAAAAAAGAAAAGATATTTAGGCTCGAAGCACATATGATATTCTTGAGAAGCCATCAAACGATCTCGAGTTCTTTTGTGAGGGAGCATATCATCATTTGACCTACCAACGTAGGATGTGCCGGTTTATGAAGCGATTCTTGTTTTTCCATTTTTCTTTCTCTTCGGATGTTTTGTGTCTTCGAGTGAGAAATTGTTTTGAAGTGTTTGATAAAGAATATAAGTAGGAAAAAAAAAAAGAGCTAGCTAAATCGCATTTTTGAATATATATAAATAAAGACTAACTAGATATGTTTAGCATATAATTGCTTCTAATCCTCTCGGGAAGCCCCATGCATGCATGAGGCTGAGTGAAAAAGAGGGAAGTAGATCTTATTTGGTTCCCCCTTTCTATTTTTTTTGGATATTAGGGTCAAAATATTTAACATTCTTAACTAGCGTTAATCTGAAAATTGAGTTGGTTCAAGTGAAATTGAGAGTAAACTACTCTTAATTGTATTGAAACTCGTGATTCGTCATCTCTTGTTCATCATTCACGGGATCAACCGCCAATTAGCATCTTATTTATCACTTCTTTTTTCCCGGTCATTTTTTTATGATATAAGAGGGTCTCGATGATCTTTTTTAAGGCACTAATGGATGCAATTTTATGTCAAATTAGCTTAGAATAAACAGTATCCATGCCTATATTTGTAGCCTACCCATCAAAGCTTTCATAAATGAAGGAAAACACAGCGAAATATCATTTCGGAAAATTTAATCTAATTAGGAGTTTTTTAAGCACGAACGAAGGAATACTTCTTAATGAAATAGGATGTTTGATTTCAATGTGAATCGAGAATGGCCTCATGATGAAAGGATTGCAGGATAGCAGTACCTTATTTATCTCACATCGTCTTTCATTTTGGAGTCTGTCACTCCTATTATAAGCACCACAAGAAGACCACCAATCAACAAAATCCAAACACCTAGCTCAAATAAGGCAAAGAATTTGATTATATGCATATGAACGCTACATCTATAAATCACTCATCGGTCGAGCAGAAGTGGCAGTCGATGAATGAAAGGGGTGGTCAACATGAAAGAGAAAAGCAAAATCATTGGCATAACGAAGACCGGGTCAAAGATGGATTTGTGACACAAGAAGCACCAACATCATGTCCCTTTCTTAAAAAATAACAAAGTTAGGAAAGTGGGTCGCTTTATGGTGTCATCTTTTTTGGCCCCTGTGGAGAGACTTAGGGCGCGTTTGGTAACATTTCTATTTCTGGGAACAATTTCTTTTCAGAAATAGTTTTTTCTATTTCTATTTCCTGGAAGAGTTTCTGAGCAAAATAATGCGTTTGGTAACTGCACAAAATTTCTATTCCTGGAATAGAAAAAGAACAGAAATGCGTGTGGTAACTGCACAAAATTTCTATTCCCAATTTTTTGCATTCAAATCTATATTTTTTATTTAACTATAAGTACAAGTTATAAGTGAAAAAAATCAATAAGCAAGGTTTATTGGTTTGTCTAATCCTTTTTAGGGGTTTAAAACCCCTTTTAATCCCTAAACTAAGGAATCTTCAAAAATACCACTTGGGCACCTCAAAAATTTAAATTTCACTCAAAGTGGGTGACCACAGGTATTCTAAGCCATTATGTGAAATTTTTTATATTTTTTTGAGGTAAAATTTATTAAAATTTTTTACTTTCCTTAAATCTGTTTCTTTTTATTTTTCCGAAAATTTTTTATGAAATTTTTTAAATTTTTTCAATTTCGAAATTTTGCAAATATTTAAGGGTTTTCTGAGTTTTTCTGATTTTTATGGATTTTCTGAGAATTTTTCTGATTTATATGAATTTTGGGAATTTTTTAATTTTTTAATTTTTTATGGGTTTTTTCTGAAATTTTTCTAATTTTTCTAATTTTTATGAATTTTTGGAATTTTTTAATTTATTCTAAGCCATTATGTGAATTTTTTATTTTTTATTTTTTTGGGGAAAATTTTATTAAAACTTTTTACTTTCCCGAAATCTGTCTCTTTTTATTTTCCAGAAAGCTTTTTATGAATTTTTTAAAATTTTTTCAATTTCGGAATTTTGCAAATTTTTATGGGTTTTCAGAGTTTTTCTGATTTTTATGGATTTTCTGAGAATTTTTCTGATTTTTATGAATTTTTGGAATTTTTTAATTTAATTAATTTAATTAATTTATTTATTATTTCCGCCGAGAATGGACCGGACCGATGCTTTGAGACGGTTTGCAGACGACGGAGGATGGAGTAGGAGCTGAGGTTGTGGCTTGAGGACCGGACCTTTCTATTTCTATTTCTATTTCTAGGAACAAAGAAGTAGATTTTTTCTACTTCTTATTTCTGCTCCAAATCTATTTCTTGGCCACTTTTCTATTCCAGGAAATAGAAAAATAAAATGCGTTACCAAACGGATTTCTGTTCTTTTTTTATTCCAGGGAACAGAAGAATAGAAAAATAGAGAAACAGAAGCGTTACCAAACGCGCCCTTAGGTGCTGCATGAAAACCATTCTGGTTCTGTCCAGAACTGGTTTTTTGTTCCCAGAATCAGTTTTGGACCAGAAACCCGTTTGGTAACGCAATTTCATTTTTCTATTTCCGGGACAAGTTTGCTTCCAAAACTGATTCTGAAACCAGAAATGAGAACAAAAAAAAAGTTGATTTTTCATTTCTGGAACAAAAGTGAGAACCATTTCTGAGGAATTCATTTTCTTCAACACACATATTCATATGGAAGTCATGATATTTGAGGTGAGAAAAAAAAGCAAAAAATCAAAAATTTCAAAACTTAACAGAATGGTTTAGAATCTGTGGCTACCCACTTTCAGTGAAATTTAAATTTTTTTAGGTACCGAAAAAAATAAATAAAATAAAAAATTTCAAAATTTCACAAAATGGCTTAGAAAACCTATGGCCACCCACTTTGAGCAAATTTTAATTTTTTCAGTTGCAAAAAAAAAATAAAAAATTCTAAAATTTAAAAACTTCACAGAATATCTTAGAATACCTGTGGCCACCCAATTTGAGCGAAATTTTATTTTTTTAGGTGCCAAAAAAAATAAAAAAAAGCAAAAAATCAAAAATTTCAAAACTTCATAGAATGGCTTAGAATACTTGTGGCCATGCACTTTGAGTGAAATTTAAATTTTTTAGGTGCCGAAAAAAATAAAAAATTTCAAAACTTCACAGAATAGCTTAAAATACCTGTGGCCACCCACTTTGAGTGAAATTTAAATTTTTTTATATGCCAAAAAAAATAAAAATAAGCAAAAAAGTAAAAATTTCAAAACTTTACAGAATGGCTTAAAATACCTGTGGCCACCCACTTTGAGTGAAATTTAATTTTTTTTAGGTGTCGAAAAAAAAATAAAAATAAGCAAAAAAGAAAAATTTTCAAAACTTCACAGAGTGGCTTAGAATACATGTGGCCATCCACTTTGAGTGAAATTTAATTTTCTTTAGGAACCAAAAAAAATAAAAAATAAATAAAAAATACCATTTGGGCATCTAAAAAAAATTAAATTTTACTCAAAGTGGGTGGCTAAAAGTATTGTAAGTCATTCTGTGAAGTTTTGAAATTTTTGATTTTTTATGTTTTTTTCACCTAAAAAAATTTAAATTGCACTCAAAGTGGGTGGTCACAGGTATTCTAAGCCATTCTGTAAAGTTTTGAAATTTTTGAGTTTTTGAATTTTTTTGGGCACCTTAAAAAATTTAAATTTCACTCAAAGTGGGTGGCCACATGTATTCTAAACTATTTTGTGAAGTTTTGAAATTTTTGATTTTTTGATTTTTTTTGGCACCTAAAAAAATTTAAATTTCACTAAAAGTGGGTGGCCACAGGTATTCTAAGCAATTCTGTGAAGTTTTGAAATTTTTGATTTCTTGATTTTTTTTGAAAAAATTCAACAAATTTCCTATTTTCCCGAAATCTAAATTTTTTTTATTTTCTCGACATTTTGATGATTTTTTCTGGAATTTTTCAATTTTTTGGGATTTTCTGAATTTTTTTAAAGATTTTTATGAATTTTTCGGATTTTTTTATTATTTTTATTCCATTTCTAAAAAAATGGATTTTTATTCATGGAAATAGATTTTTCTGTTGTTTATCAAACGGGTTTTTATTTCAGGAAATAGAAATTTTGTGCTGTTATCAAACGGGATTTTCTAGAAATAGAAATTTTTGTCATTATCAAACGGGTTTTTTCTCGAAACTCATCTAGAACGAAATAGAAAAATCTATTTCTGGTTCAGGAACTCATTCCGGAACAGAATGGTTATCATTCGCTACCTTAGGCTGCGAATGGTAACCATTCTGTTTCAGAAATCAATTTCTGGCAAGAAATTGATTTTTCTATTTCTATTCATGGAGGAGTTTCTAAGCAAAAAAACACGTTTGATAACGACACAAAATTTCTATTCCAGAAACAAAATTTTGTTTGATAACGGCACAAAATTTCTCCTTCTCGGGTGGCTGGCGGGTGGCGGATGGTGGTGGGAGGAGGGCAGTCGGCGGCGGGAGGAGGGCGGCCGATGGTGGGAGATGGTGGCCAGTGGACGGCGAGCGGCAACGGCCTGAGGCGGGAGCGGTGGCCGGTGGATGGCGGGCGGTGGCCCACGGCGGCCGGCGGTGGAAGGTGGGTGGAGGCCGAAGGAGGGCGGTCGGCAGCAGGAGACAGTGGCCAGGGGACGGCGGGCGGCGGCACACGGGGGCCGGCGGGAGACAGTGGTCGGTGGATGGCGGGCGGCAGCCCACAGCGGCCGGCGATGAGAGGTGGGTGGCGACCGGTTGCGGGAGACAGTGGCCGGTGGATGGCGAGCGGCGGCCCACGGCGGCCGGCGGGAGACAATGGCCGGTGGACGGCAGGCGGCGGCCCACGGGGACCGACGGTGGGAGGTGGGCGGCGGCCGTAGGCGGGCGGCAGTAGCGGGAGGAGGTAGGCCGGGGTGGGAGGCGGGTGGCGGCGGGAGACGGTGGGCGGTGGTGGGTGGCGGCCGAAAGGTCTGCCCACGAGGGAGGGAGGGCGGGCGGAGGAGACGGTGGCCGCGGCGGGGCGAGCGGCAGGGCAAGAGGAGGGCGGCGGGCGGCAGGAGACGGTGGCCGGTGGACGGCGGCCCATGACGGCCGGCGATCGACGCGCAGTGGCGGCGGCGGGTGGCAGCGGCCGGCGCGTGGCGGGGGCCGACAATGGGCGGCGGGTGGGCGACCGGCTAGTAGCGAGCGAAAGCGATGAGAAGAACAAAAAAATTGTGTTTCTCATTTCTGTTCCAGAAATAAAGAAGCAAAAAATTTTAACTTCTTATTGCTGTTCCAAACCTATTTCTGGAACAAAAATTTGTTCCAGAAATAGAAATTGAAATTGCGTTACCAAACGGATTTCTGTTCCAAACTTATTTTTAGAACAAAAATAAAGAAACAGAATGGTTACCATTCGCAGCCTTAAAGCCAAAGCCATCTCTCTCTATCTCTCTCGAAAAGCCTCTTGAAAAAGCCAATTTTATCACTGTTCTTTCGGCTCGGGTGCGATCAAAAAGGACAATCGAGAGCATTGTCCAAAAGCGAATGATTCCTTTGGTGATACTGCGACCTTATCTTTTACAACGTGCGGTGAGATTGCCCTCCACCACCAAGGAAAGATCAGTGGCACGATCAAATCATGTTGATTTTATCTTCATTTTATCTTATTTTATTTGGTTTTCTCAGGTCCAATTTTGTTAATTTCGGGAAGGAAAATCATTTCCATTGAAGAGATTCGGCAATCCATTTTCATGACAAGACCGCATTATAGAGTTTTGTGGCGTTAGAAGTATGTTGAAAAAGGGAATGAGGAAACCACTAATGAAATCAACCAAGAACTGAAGATTTTTAAGTTTTGCTGAGTTTTGGCCGTCGAAGGAAATTTGAATTTGGCTTCTCTCTTCTGCGCTTCTTCGGTCTCTTTACCAAATTCATGTGATAGTGTATTATTGGCTAGCTTTTGTCACGACGATCAGACCAACGAGGCCATATAAAAACAAAAAAAAAGCGCACCATTTTATCGTTGTGACAAACTTAGCAAGACCCTCGAACGTAAAAAAAATAAAATTAACTTGTTACCATTTTGATGCTTTTCAAGAAAATAATGTGATCTTGGTGTTAGAGTTAAAGAGACACGATTAAGTCGACTTTGAGCTGAAAATGAACTGTGTTTAGGGTTGAGAATGTAATGGTACTACCCATTAGGGGTGTATAAAAGAACCGGAAACCGCCCAAACCTCGCAGAATCGGACCGAGCCGGTGGTTCCCGATTCCAATTGTAAGCACTAGTCCGGTTCTTGATTTTGGGTGTGGAACCGCCCACCCACCTACTCAAGCCGGACTAGAATATATATAATTTCAGCTCTCTCAGGGTCAGACTCCCAAGGCTTTTGCAATTTTACTTGCTGGTCCCCAGAAAAGAAAGAAACCCTAGTCACTAGTCAGTCCTCCTCCTCGTCTTGCCTCATCTTGCTCTCACTCCTTTAACACTCTAGTAGTCGCCTTATCTCGCTCTCGATCTGTCGGCCGCCTTGCCTTTCAGCGAGTCAGCTGAGCTGTCAGTCTCACCTTTGGCCCTCTATCATGGCATCACAGCCGCGCCTCGCCCTCGCTCCTCCCTCGTAATCAGCCTCGCCTCCCTCTCGCAATCGCAGCTGTTAAACAGGTAACACCAATTGCTTTGCTCGGTTTTATTCTATTAACATAGTTACCTAGAATGACCTCTTCTCTGATAATAATGAAATCAAGCATGTTTTAAGCTGCTCGTCTAATTTCGAATACCCTACATTGATAGAGTTTGAGTCTAGTTGTGAATCTGAGCTTGCAATGTCTACAATATGTTCCTTAATCGATCGCATATAACGTGTTTAATAGAATTCCTTTGAGAATACAAATAAAAATAGTTTGAGATTTTGTACGATTCGATGATGTGTTCCTTGATTCGAACAGGTGATCCACTAAAATGTCAATAGAACTAGAGAAATCCTATGATGAGATGACTCTGATAACGGAATTAGAATCACCAGAACATGGAGGAGGTGAAGAAGACTTTGAACATAATGAGCGGAAGTAGAGTTTTTTTCCGTCTCTTAGCAAATAGAGAGGAAACCAGTTTCATGCGAAATTGTAGTGATTGTAGACCGGTTTCATGGACCCACCCAGGAACCGATCTAGAGTGATGGTCCAGTATCCGGGTGAGTCCATAGAACAAGCCGGCGATTTCCAATTCCCATTTGTGAAACCAATCCTTAGTGGGGGAGTTCTCGGTTCTAGGGTGGGCGGGGTGGTAACTGCTCACCCTAGAACCGATCATCCCTACTAACTGTTAGCGTGGTGAGAATCACGTAGATTGACATGTCGCAAGAAAAACAACGAGAATTCACGAAATACTCAAGAATGCTAGTTTTGTCACAACCGTAGAAAATTGTGTTTTTTTTTTTTAATTGAACTATCGTGTTAAATTTGCAGAAATGATAGACAATGGTGATCCATTTCAAATGTGAAAAATCGAGTTAAATTTGTCGAATGCTAAAAAGTTGTGTTTTTTGTTTAAACATTCGAAAGTTGGTTATAAATTAAATTCGTCGTGCTGGTAAAAGGTTGTACTTTTTTTCGGTATGTGGCCAATGAATAGTCATGCAATGAGTATACAACATTTCGGATGGATTCATTTGTCTAAGGATGTGGGGAATTATTTATAAAGAATGTCTTTCTTTTTTTGGTCATGGTTTGAAGATTAGCATCACCATTTGAACACGATAAGCACGAATAGATAAACGACAACGAGGGTCAACCTAACTAAACCTGGTTAAACCACCCGATCGTTTTAGCCTAGCTGCTCCCGCTTCCCACACTATATATAACCTCCGCATTTCCCCTGCATCTCCCTCATCGCATTCCGCCGGCGTCTTGATAAACGCCGCCGTACTCCTCCTCCTTCCTCCTCCGTCCGCCGCCGTCCTCGTCCCTTCTCCGGACCGTCGAAGATGAGGGAGTGCATCTCGATCCACATCGGCCAGGCCGGCATTCAGGTCAGCAACGCCTGCTGGGAGCTCTACTGTCTCGAGCACGGCATTCAGGCAACGCGTACGCTTCTCGCCGCCAGATTCGAACTGGGCTCCGTGTATTCCTTCGAGGTTTCCGTGCTTTGCTTTGAGAATCCATTGGTCGGTTTAGTTAGATCCGTCCGTTCCCGGGGAATGCTGCTTGGTTTTTGCTGGATCTATGTTGCAATCATGCTTTCCGGACCTCTGGTTGCGTGGATCTTTGTGTTTTGTGTGGTATTTGGATGACGTCGAGCTTAGACGAGTCGATTTTTGGCCATTTTCATGGTCAGCTAGACGTTGTACTCCACGGCATTGTTGTTTAATGAGGAGTTGTATCCTGAGTTGGATTGGTTTTTCTGTGGATGATTGGATCTGGGCATTTCCATGCTTGCACTGCGGATTCAAGTCACGAGAGATGTCATAATCATGCAGTAGAATCCTTTAGTTAGAGTAACTATAGCAGCTTGCTTGCATTCGGAAGCTAGGACCTGGTCAGTCTGGCGAGTTGAATTTCGACGTCTCAGTAATGGGATTTCGGCTTTGATCCGTCGTCGGTTTATCGTGTTCAAGCAGAATTTCGACGGAATGAATAGGGCTTCGGGTTCTATCTTTCATAGCACGCATATATCCCAAAATTAAATTTTGCAATTGTGCTCGTTTTAGAAGTTTTTTTTATTTTTTTGAGGTCTTAAATTGTTTTTTTTTATCATTATAATTAGTTGTTAACATGATGTCTGTGGCTCCATAGCCTGATGGTCAGATGCCGGGTGACAAGACGGTTGGCGGAGGCGATGATGCTTTCAACACCTTCTGCAGCGAGACCGGTGCTGGCAAGCACGTCCCCCCGTGCTGTGTTTGTGGATCTGGAGCCTACCGTCATCGATGAAGTGAGGACCGGCGCTCACCGCCAGCTTTTCCAACCTGAGCAGCTCATCAGTGGCAAAGAAGATGCCGCCAAGTTACACCGCCCGTATCTGGTTTTGGTGGGTCCATGCTGACTTGACGATGTACAGAATTAAGTATAGAACGAATCACGCATTTGCGATAGAAATTGTTCTTAAAATAGTTCAGCCACTCAAAAATAGTTCATTAGGAGTGTATTTTTTTTGCAATCGCAGTTGAAGGCTTTAGGGTGACAGATGATGCTAAAGCTAAAGCTAATCATAGAAAATGACGTAATGATCAACAACTTCGCCCGTGGTCATTATACAAGTAATATATCCATTAACTTCAAATCATCAGGCTTTCTGGATCGTGGACTTATTATAATGAGGCCCTGCATTTACTTGTATAGTAATTAATGATCGCCGATTTCGCATTGTGCTTTGCCGGTTGGAAAGGAGATCGTGGATCTCTGCTTGGACAGAATCCGCAAGCTTTACTTTGTTTTGTACGAGATTGCATTGTGCTTTGCCACGTGGCACTTTACTTTGTTTTGTACGATTGCCGCATGGCACGATTTTTCCACGTGGCTCACATTGAATCGATTAGCATTGGCTCTTCGATTCGTCATCCTCAAACACTTGTCTCTTTCAACTTCTAACTCTAATTTTTGAACAAAAGTAACCTTTTTTTTTTGATAACTAAGGATCTGCCACCATTCCCCGGGGACGAGCCCGCACAGGTAATCGGAGCGTCTATACCTCGGGGGAGACTAGCCCAGCAACCCACCGCCAGGATTCCCCACTTAAATTACGGAACCGATCGGAAATTCGAATCCAGAACCTCGAACAAAAGTAACCTTTTATCTCTCATTAATTCTATAGTTGATTAAAAAAAGCAAATAGAGATAAAGTATCGTGTAATATATTGATTTAAATATATAAAGTATCGTGAAATATATCGATAAAGTATATATATATATATATATATATATATATATATATATATATATATATATATCTTGAAACTTCATCTCTTTTGACTAGATTTGAAGAAAGTAGATAGAAGATAAAAGGTTCTATTTGTTTCGCTAAAAATGATCAATTTAGAAAACTTTTTTCCAAAAGATGATCACTTATGTCTCTTACAAAAGTGAGTGAACGCAAAACTTTTTCATCGTTCGCTAAAATGTTTAGACATAAATTTTTGTCGATAATAAATTTTATTCATTGGCTAATTATTTCAAGTAATATCGGCGATCATTTAAAAAAAAATTAATTATTATTTTTCGTGAAAAAAATAGAACAAATATATCTCGAATTACCATCGGTCCACAAGGCCCACTTGGCCCAACGATGATGGGTCGGAATCAATTAGGGGGCCTTCTACAGTCCCCGAGCAACGGATTTCTCATCGTGATTTCGTCGTGATCTAAATGCATTTGTCTGTACTTTTCACATAAAGTATCGTAATGAACTTTGAGAATTGAAAAATTCACCCTTTTTATTGTGGGGGGACCATGTCATCCGACTTGTGGAAAAGAGGGTATCCCATGGACATATCACATCAGAAATGCTGGTTTCGAAGGCTATAGGGCGGTCCATATCAAGCATGCATGTCATCACTCGGTTCAATAGAAGACGAAATAAGCCTTCGATGACACGTGATAATTTTTGGCAATACCTATCAAGGGGCACGTACACGGTACGCCGAGCCATGCTACATAATTAAGCGTGCTTAAATTAAGCTTAACTTGATTTCGATCAATCAATTCAATCTTATTCATGCATCACTAATCGTGCAAAAGCTAGCCTATCAAGAGTACCTTCCGATATAGATATACTTAGGCACATTCATATACATGTAACATATTATTGTTTCGATTTTACAGTCGTGACATGGATGGTATATGCGCCTTCGATGTTGAACATAGATCAATAGTTGAACTCTACACATCCAACACCGGTGCATTCGAACATCATGACATCGCCTTCATTTGACTGAACTGTCATGTGATGTGCAAACGGATTGAAATGACTGATGTCGTGTTGCGCCAAGTTGTATCCATTCTCGGGTTCGATTGGAGATCTTCGAAGCATCCAAATCCGAACTGTTCTTGAACATACTTAAGAAATTCTCTAGGGTTTTATTGTGGATCCTACATCCTTATCAAAGGGGAAATAACCGGGTTTGGTCGGTTGGCATTTTCCCATCATAGAGTTGCTGACCATGTTATTATATTTATGTTTGACAAAAATTAAGCCCCATCAATCATCTTGGCAATCAATCATCCCCAAGTTACAACTTCGATTTAATTTGTCCTATATGGACCCAAAAAATTAATAATGTGGCGACCAACATTAATTTATTATTATTTTTTGGTCGGACATTAATTTATTATTTAACCGAGTGGAAGAAAGCTTAGTTTAAGGGACCACTCTTGGAATATTGACTTGCGATTTGCTTTTCAGTTTTTGGGGCCACTTTTATATTTTTTAGTCATATTTTTTTAAAATTTATTATTTTCATATTTTTATTTAAATTTATTCTTAATTTATATAATTTATTATTCCTATCTTATGCTTTCAATTTTATTTAAGAGAAATAAAGAATATATTTTGTTGTCTTTTCATCTCATATCATATCGTTTTTATTTTAAAATATTATGTGTTTTTCTATTCTTTTTTCATTTTTAATTATATTTTAAAATATTATAAGCCGAATAATTTTTCCGGCAACAGTGCGATGCGTGCTGTAGGATACTTCATCCTGTGTTGTTGAGCTACTGCTAACTTTCTTTTCCTATTAATTTTCTTAAATTTTGTTTTCCTTTGATTATGGGTCATTTCATTGTTCATGAGGATTTTCGTGCGGGAATGTAGTCACGGGTGCATATGTTTAGTAGAAGATTAACTATTCGAAAAATTGTTTTTTTTTAAATAATTATTTGTATCGCTTTCAAAATGAATGAAGGAAAAATACTAAAGTGCATATTATTTTGTTGTCGATGAGAACATTTCCCATCAACTAATCTATCTAAGTGATACGGACAATTATCTTTAGAGGCATAATTTTTTTAAATCGCTGAATTTCCACGAAATATATGGAAAGAATTTCCTATGGCGATGCTATCGCCAATATGACAACTCAATAATTTAACTTTGTCAATGGGGCGAAACTTTGAGCTCCTTGTTTATATTTATCAATCTACCAATCAAAAGCTTTCATAAACAGGAGAAAACATGACCAAATATCATTTCCGCAATAATCTCATTAGGAGGAATTTTTTAAGCTTTCGAACGGAGGAATACTTCCCCATGAAATAAGATGTCGATTCTGAAAATAAGTCGAAAGTGGCCATGTGATGTAAGAGATTGCGGAATAACAGTACCGTACTCGTTTCAATATGCCTTTGTGTAGGAGCTTGTTGCTCCTATGATAAATTACCACAGAGAACAACAATCAACAAGATCCAAGCCCTTCGAATAATGCAAGAATCGATTCGATTGAAAATGCACGTTAGTAACATATCTATCAATTATTCGTCAGTCAAGTGGAAAAGGGAGGTTGATGAAACGGATGGTCAACGGGAAGACCGGTCAATGATGGATTTGTGACGCGAGAAGCACCAACATCATGTCCTATTCTTTCTTGAAAATGCATGCGAGATAAAGAAAAAGTTAGGAAAGCGGGCACTTTATGACGTCATCTCTCTCTCAAAAAGCCTCCTAAGGGCGCGAATAGTAACCATTTTGCTCCAGAAATCAAATTTTTGCCAGAAATTGATTTCTGGAATTCTTGCCATAAATTGATTTATGGAGGATAAATCTGTTTGATAAAATATGACTAATTCTGCTCCAGAAATTGATTTCTGGAACAGAAATCTGTTTTGATTTGTTGATTTTTTTTGCACCTAAAAAAATTTAAATTTCACTCAAAGTGGGTGGCCACAGGCATTCTAAGCCATTCTGTGAAGTTTTAAAATTTTTTATTTTTTGATTTTTTTGGGCACCTCAAAAAATTTAAATTTCACTCAAAGTGGGTGGCCAAAGGTATTCTAAGCCATTTTGTGAAGTTTTGAAATTTTTGATTTTTTTGGGCACCTCAAAAAAATTAAATTTCACTCAAAATGGGTGGCCACATGTATTCTTAAGCCATTATGTGAAGTTTTGAAATTTTTGATTTTTTTTTGGCACCTCAAAAAATTTAAATTTCACTGAAAGTGGGTGGCCAAAAGTATTCTAAGTCATTCTGTGAAGTTTTGAATTTTTTGATTTTTTGATTTTTTTGGACACCTAAAAAAATTTAAATTTCACTCAAGGGTGGCTTCTAAGCCATTCTGTGAAGTTTCGAAATTTTTGATTTTTTTTATATTTTTTGAAAAAAATTCACCAAATTTCCTATTTTCCCGAAATCTGACTTTTTTTTATTTTCTGGAAATTTTTATGAATTTTTCTGAAATTTTTCAATTTTTATGCATTTTTGAAAAAAATTAGTGAGATCTCAAAATGTGTTGTAAAGGCCACGAAAAAGAGAGAAAAGAGGGAGAATGCATTCTGGAAGAGAGAAGCTACAAAAAGTAGCTTCTCTTTTTCTTGCCCAAAATTCATTCTGGAATAAAAAATGCATTCTGGAATCAAGTATTTTTAACAAACACATTTTTATTCTAGAATGCAAAAACTGCTCCAGAATGCATTTCGGAAATTTTTTAACAAACACATTTCTATTCTAGAATGTATTCTGGAGCAGAAGTTCTGCTCCAGAATGGATTCCACGCGCGCCATAACTGGCTCATAACGGGAATTCGTTAGCTCAATGCGTGGGTTAAGTATGTCTCGACTTGTAATTCATTAACTTTACCACATACATCGCTATTTATCGATAAATGGGGACTGACATATCGAGCATTCCCTTCCCCACGAATTATTAATAATTCAAGTTAGGCTGTGCAATCCGAGGCCACATTTCAATGTTGAGATCCAACCATAGTTTACAAAATCGATTACAAAATTCCCCTGCCAAGCTGCATTTGATAACATATTCCTTGTCTTTTGGCTGTTGGTTCGCGCGAGTAATAAAAGATCGTACTACTTAGGTCGAAATCGACTAGGACAACAACGTTTCTTGTCCTGTAGAGATTGGATCATAGGGGAGACATGCGCTGTTGGAAGCTTCCTTCAGCAATCTATAGTGCACCTATGATTCCGCTCCATTAGGACCGTCCACGCGTCGGCTTTCCACAACATTCTTCTCTGGGGTTGGAAATATATGCTTCCATTTTTATTTTATAATTTTCCAGGGGACAAAATTCAATTTAAATTATTAAGACAGTGGAAATTCCGGTCTCGTCTCTTACAATTATTATTTAACCGTGACCATTCCGGGTGAGTGCAAGTGGCCACATCCATGCTCCCGTGTTTGTTTTTTCGTGTCGTACCAACTTTTGTATCGAGCCGATCGCATAAAAAAAATATGGTCTGGTAACTGAAATTTACATACGACCCTGAAATTACATATTTTTGTAGGTTTGTGGGAATTTTCTTTTTATTTTTTAAGAACAGAATGATTATGAGAAATTAAAAAAAAAATTGGTGAGAAAAACGTAAATTATTGGAGCCCGACGGAGGCAACACGAGGTTAGCTTTTTGTCTTATGATTCACGAGACACCAAAGGAGGGCATGGCCCACGTCATCACTTTTGGGGGAGGAAATGAATGCAATCAAATCCGTCAAATTAATGCTCGGTCCATTGACTTATACAAAGACATATTGTTTTCTTTTTTTCTTTTCGGTATGGCCTTTCCTTTCTGTCATGCAAGAAATTGGATGAAGGGATACTAATGCAGCTATAAAACAAAGAAAAATTCCATCTTTTATTTTCTTTGTTCTTTGACATAATTACACATAAAATCTCTAAATTTTTCTCAACAGACAGTATGGTTCTTAAACTATTAATTTATTCAATATAATCCTCGAACTATAATTCAATGTGCAATGTCGCAATATTGAATATCTTCATATAATTTATGGACTAAGTTGAATATATACCCAAAATCCCAAAATCTCATTAAAAAAATTATAAGATTAGTGATCACATTACACATTAGATTACAGTTCAGAGATCACTTTGAAAAAAATTGAAATGTGGAGACTACATTACACATTGAGTCAAAGTTCTGAGATTATTTGTGGCATTTTCTCGTTTTCTTTTCTTTTCCTTTTCTTCTTGCGCTTTCCCTCAATCTTGTTATTCTCGTAAACAAGAATGCTTCCTTTTGTTTTTCTTAATCTCCACCTATTTGTGCGATTTTGCTCGAGAGGTTCACGGATCGAGCATGTCACGAAACTAACATACGCATTCTGAATTCCCGCTTCGGACATATATTCAATTCAACATGCTTAGCATCCTAAGCGTAGCAATCTAGGCTTAGCTATTGCTCAAGCGCTAGCCAGTGCCCCACACCGCCTCGAATCATCATTTAAGAATAGTGGGTCTTCTTCTTGCGCTTTCCCTCAATCTTGTTATTCTCATAAACAAGAATGCTTCCTTTTGTTTTTCTTAATCTCCACCTATTTTGTGCGATTTTGCTCGAGAAGTTCACAGATCGAGCATGTTGCGAAACTAACCTACGCATTTTGAATTCCTGCTTCGGACATATATTCAATTCAACATGCTTGGCGTCCTAAGCGTAGCAATCTATGCTTAGCTATTACTCGAACGGTGGCCAGTGCCTCACGCCGCCGCGAATCATAATTTAAGATTAGTGGGTCTTCTTAGTGCTGGGAACTACGCTTATTGGAGGTCCCAATGTGGATGCAAAAGATGAAAAAGGCGCATATTCATGAATCTAACCAAGTGCATCGAGAGATTTGCGTGCACCTTGAAAAGAGAGGGACACGAGAGCCTCCTTTCAACGCAATAAAATATCGAGAGTGGCAATAGCAAAAGCGCGATGGTGGCCCAATGAAATTGATAAGAAATGGAAGCAATGGGAGCGCCCAGCCGCCGACGTTGACTTAAAACGCGAGCCACACGATGGAAGGAGCACGTGGATAATGCCGCGGGATTTGTCCCCTACTCCCGACAGGGATCGCGTGGTGCACAAACGCCACCCTTTCCCCATCTCGTGATCAATCCTACTGTAGTCAATCCTTCTGGAAGATCCCGATTACGAAGTAGTGCAATTGCCGCTTGCGAGTCCATCTCCACAATAATTCTTGGAATGCCCCGGGAGATTGCCAGTTTGAGGCCCAAAGGAGATGAGCGCTGAGCTTTGATTCCTTTTGGGTCGGTAGAAGAGCTGTAATTAGCAAGAGATGTTGTGTCAATTGTTGCTAAAACTGAGTTACGGGATAATGTCGTACTTCGAGTTAGATACTTAGATGACACCACATCCGCTGTGTGATTGATACATAAGTAATTTTTCTCGAATATTCCGGCGTCACGTCTCCGCGTCGAAGAAATATGAATAGGAATCTTATTTCCTTGTGTTTCCTAACTTTTTCTCTTTTATGTATCTTCCCTTTTTGCCTCGTGGTAATTGAGCGTTTAAATGCATTATTTCATCTGATTTCTATCTCTCTGTAGAGTTTTTGCATCGTTCAATTTTTTTTCTCACTCCAACCAACGCTAACGTGGATAATTTTTACTAATAATTTAATATTTTTCAGTATTTTTTCTGATTTTTTTCTTTTTTCCTCCTTTTGCCAGTGAAATTACTTAAAGGACCATTTATCTCACGAAAAATCAACGATTTGAAAAAAAATATTTTCCCAAAATTGATCGTTCGCATCGTTTATAATTAATCGAAAAAATATGCTTTCATTATCAACAATAGTGTATGCCTCAAATTTTTTTTTTTGTTCATCCATTTATACAAGTTATACAGATAATCTTTTTTTGAAAAAAATATTTTTCAAATCGTTGGTTTTCTTATAAAAACAAAAGAGCCCCGGACAAAGACCTTATGAACAATAAAATGACCAAATGGAAACAAAGGACTTTATAAACTAATCAAATGGAAACAAAAAAAATTCACAAAAAAATATAAAATAAAGGAAGTTCCGGGGAGCTCGACAACACATGATCAAGCATCCCACGACACGCATCGCACCGTTGCCGCATAATTTTTTTCAAGCAAAATAAGATTGAAAATCATATCTCAAGTCATAAAAATACTCAAATGGGGGTGCCTTGGATTAAGCTTTTTCCTACTCCGTCGAATAATAACTTACGGTTGGTCCACAAAAGTACCTATTTCAATCTTTTGGGTCCATAAATGACAAATCAGATCGATCAAATTTGTAACTAGGAAGAGCTAGGCGAATAACATAAATCAGGCACAGCTTAATGAGGTGATTGATGTGCTTAATCTTTGTCAGCGGAGGCGTGACATGAACATAAGGACGTGGTCAGCAGCCCCATGATGAGAAAACGCCAACCGACCAAATCCGATGGATAGGGAAGTAAGATCCACATGAATGAAACCCTGGAAAAACTGAGGAATCCGTCGGCTGCAGAGACATCAGTTTTTTGTCCCCAGTTTTCTGAGTACGACTAAGAACAGTATGGATTCGGATGCTTCGTTGATGTACTGCAGTTAACCCAAGCATCAGTCGTTTCGATCTGCTTGCGCATTGCACGGCAATTTGATTGCACGAACGTGATATTCACTAACGTTGCGCGACGGTTGAACACAACGATGTTGCGTATGTAGGGTCGACAATTCTTGTTTTTTTTTTTGTTTGGGGGGGCGGGGGCTATGTGATGGTGTAGCATCGGGTCGATTTATGTTCAGAAATAGAACGTGCGTTTACTATGTATGTTACGACTCTAAAGTTAGACATGATATGTTATTGGAAGCATGCGAACATCCCTAAATACATCACTACATGTCCGAATTCATGCAAGTAATGTATTAGCCACTTCTCCTTTGATTTGCTAGCGGTGGTTCTCTGGTATATATGGAAATGGAGGAACAACTTCATTTTATTTCGAAGTCAATCCCCAAATCCGCAACACCTGGTGAGTTCTGCCATGGCCATGCACCAGAATATTTGCCGATGGACTAAACCGGAGAAGAACACCAACTCAAAGGATAGCCACTCACTTAAATCGTGGCGACCACCGGAGAAAGGGACTCTCAAGTGGAATATTGACGGATCCTACACTCCAGGTTCAACGGAAGGATCCATAGCTGGTATTTGCCGTGATTTCTCGGGGAAGATTGTGGATGGATTCGCTAAAATGGCGAGAGCAAATTCAGCTCTCAATGTGGAAATCCTTGCTTGCCTTGAAACTCTGAAGCTACTTCATGCACGAAGGGAAAAAGACAAAATGAGATACCTGCTAGAATCTGACAACTTGATTTTGGTTAATTGCCTTTTAGGCTTAGATATTTCTCCATGGGAAGCCACTCCACTTATTACCGAATGCAAACTTCTGCTAGTCCATTTACCTAATGTTCTTTTAGCCCACTGTAATAGGGAAGAAAATCAGGTGGCAGACTGGATTGTTAAGACTCAAAGGTGCAAATCTTTGCCCTATAATTGGGTCTTTAACCCTCCCGCAACCCTTTGGAACCTTGTATGTGCTGAAGCTTATCTTGATGAAATGAAATGATCTTGTTTTCGACCAAAAAAAAAAATGTATTAGCCACTTAAGATTAGATGTGTCTTTAGGTACTATAAATAGGTTAACAACACCCGCACAATAGACCTGTTGTTTCTATGCATTTACGTTGATTTGTCTATGTTACAAATCCAGTTGAACTTAGTTTAAATGCGCTTAAGTATGTAACATGACTCGGCGTATTGTGTACGCGGCGTCTAAATTGGTTTTACTACAAATGATCATTTATCAAGCATAGACCTAATGTTTATTTCATTTTTTTTTCTAAAAATGGATTATAACTAGCGGTGAGCGCCGCTCCTGGGTTAAATCGGGAATCGGACGGAACCGGCCTATTCTGGGTGGTTCCGTGGGAACCGGTCTAGTACCACAAATAGGACCGACCCTAAGTATTTTATTTTTTTATATTTTATTTGGCATACTCTCCTATAGAATCACCTTTAGACTTTCCTTGTACAAATAGTTATTTTCTTGTAGGGAATAGAAGGGGAAAAAAAAAAGGAAAACATAGTCGGTTCCCAAGTTGAACTTGGAATTGGCTCGAATAGATCGGTTTGGTCCAGGCCGGTTCTAGGGACAGGTGGGTCAGTTCCCAGTTCCACAAACGGGAATTGATTCTGCCCTATCTGATTTTAGGTCTAGGATGGGAATTGACACCTCTAAAATCGATTACCCCTAGTTAGAACATGCACACGTGATACAAATTGCGAATGTGTCAATTCGCAATAGCCTCTTAAAGTAGCATTTTTGATGTGATGTCCAAGGGATTCATTCATTGTTGTGACCATCTACCTAACCTACTGTGGCACGCATGAAAAATGCCGAGCTAATTCAATGCATCTGGAGTGAGACACGATCGTCTATTGTAATAATCTTCGAATATTCCTACGAATAGGATGGAATGGCCACTCAATAAAAATGTCAGTGATTCTCATTCATTCATCCTAACTTTTTCTTCCATTTCCATTGTGTTACGATACTTTGTACAGACATTATGACAAAACGCATGTGATGGTGACAAATCAGTAAAATCAATATTGATTGATCCAATGCTAGCCACGTGAAAAAACTATGTCATGTGTTTGCCATGCGATTGTCACAGGGACATATGGAAATGTCACGTGACAAGCACGGGAGCTAACACTCTCTCAAGTTCGACTTTATCAGGGTATATAATCAAAGACCGATATATCTTTTAAATCTGACTAGATCTATATAATCTATGCTGATATCACGAAAGGAGCCTTTTTGTCTTTTGAAATTATAAGTATTTAAGAGAGTAAATCTATGTGCTGCACATTGGATCAAACTACAAACTTGGCCCTTCTAGATTGCACAATAATCAAACTTTAATTCGATAATTATCTAACTTGATGGCCCTATGAGCAGCCAGTAGCTAATAAGCTTTTGAAAGAAATGTATCGTCGGAAAGCCAAATTATAATATTATGCCTGGTTTCATTATCACTGGAATTAAGACCAGCTTCCTTTGACCAAGCAACAACTCTTGATTACGATGCCCTCCCGGTTCTTTCTTTTTTTCCTACCTTTATTGATTTATTCATTGACCAAGACATAAAAAGCAATCAAACATAATAATTTGTTTCGTGTCACACTCAAATGATGTTCCAGACTAATTTTTCCGTGTCAATTTTACGTAAAACTGATCTGAAATGATAGTCTCAAATAAGATTTGAATCGAAGATCTCACGCTTTTTAATTAAGGAATAAGATATCGGTTTTATCACCCAGCCGACCTCTTGGAATTCGTTAAAACGTTAAACATGTTTAACGAGAAAGTTCTCCTACATAATTAAATTTTGGGTCCATGAAATATGCTTATAATTTGGTAGATTAGATAGCTAGAACACATAAAAATAGATTATATACCTAGGAGTTAATTATTGCAACCGGTACTAATTTAAGCAGAGAGCTTGATCTGCTGCCCTAATTTGGCGGAATTGCTGTCATTGCCTGGCTGACTACCGGACCCTAATTGTTTATCTATTCGTGCTTATCATGTTCAAATGGTGATGCTAATCTTCAAACCATGACCAAATAAAGAAAGACGCTCTTTATAAATAATTCACCACATCGTTAGACAGATGAATCCATCCGAAATGTTGTATACTCATTGCATGACTATTCATTGGCCACGTACCGAAAAAAAGTACAACCTTTTACCACCACGACGAATTTAATTTATAACCAACTTTCGAATGTTTAAACAAAAACACAACTTTTTAGCAGTCAACAAATTTAACTCGATTTTTCACATTTGAAATGGAACACCATTGTCTATCATTTCCGCAAATTTAACACGATAGTTCAATTAAAAAAAAAACACAATTTTCTACAGCTGTGACAAAAATAGCATTCTTGAGTATTTCGTCAATTCTCGTTGTTTTTCTTGCCACGTGTCAATCTACGTGATTCTCACCGCGCTAATAGTTAGTAGGGGTGATCGGTTCTAGGGTGAGCGGTTACCACCCTGCCCACCCTAGAACCGAGAACTCCCCCACTAAGGATCGGTTTCACAAATGGGAATCGAGAATCGCCAGCTGGTTTCATGGACCCACCCGGATACTGGACCATCACTCTAGATCGGTTCCTGGGTTGGTCCATGAAACCGGTCTACAATCACTACAATTTCGCATGAAACTGGTTTCCTCTCTGTTTGCTAAGAGATGGAAAAAAACCCTACTTTTGCTCATTATATTCAAAGTCTTCTTCACCTCCTCCATGTTCTGGTGATTCTGATTCCATTATCGAAGTCATCTCATCACATGATTTCTCTAGTTCCATTGACATTTTAGTGGATCACTTGTTGGAATCAAGCAACACATCATCGAATCGTACAAAATCTCAAACTATATTTATTCGTATTCTCAAAGGAATTCTATTAAACACGTTATATGCGATCAATTAAGGAACATATTGTAGACATTGCAAACTCATATTCACAACCAGACTCAAACTCTATCAATGTAGGATATTCGAAATTAGACGAGTAGCTTAAAACATGCTTGATTTCATTATTGTTAGAGAAGAGGTCATTTTAGGTAACTATGTTAATAGAATAAAACCGAGCAAAGCAATTGGTGTTACCTGGTTAACAACTTCAATTGCGAGAGGGAGGCGAGGCTGACTATGAGGGAGGACCGAGGGCGAGGCGCGGCTGTGATGCCGTGATAGAGGGCCAAAGGTGAGACTAACAGCTCAGCTGACTCGCTGAGAGGCAAGGCGGCCGACAAATCGAGAGTGAGATAAGGCGACTGCGAGAATGTTAAAGGCGTGAGAGCAAGATGAGGCAAGATGAGGAGGAGGACTGACTAGTGATTAAGGTTTCTTTCTTTTCTGAGGACCGGCAAGTAAAATTGTAAAAGCCTTGGGAGTCTAACTTTGAGAGAGCTAAAATTATATATATTATGGTCCGGCTCGAGTAGGCGGGTGGGCGGTAGGGGTAAGCGGTTCCCGGTCCGATCCGATCCAACCCAAGAACCGGGAACCGGACAGGAAGGACTGATTCCTAGTTTCTAGGACAGGGGATCGGATCGGCTAGACTTGGGACTATGGACCGGACCGGACCATTGGTTCAATCCGGTTCCAATGGAACAAATCACTTATTGGTAAAGGTAAGAGCAAATTGGGAAAATTAGATTAGGCTTTCTATTTTTTTCAAAAATTTTAAAAAGTAAATAAATATATATTAAAAAATTAGAAAAATATATAATTTATCGGTCCGGTCCGATCCGGTTCCCACTTTAGAACTGGGAACCGAACCATCCGGAAACTAGTTCCACTTTTAGAAACAGGGAACTGGACCAATATTTTCGAGAACTGAACCAAACCCGTCGGTCTGGTCCGGTTCGGTCCCGGTTTGGACGGTCCATCTTGCTCACCCCTAGTGGGCGGTTCCACACCCAGAATCAGGAACCGAACCAATGCTTACAATTGGAATCAGGAACCGCCGGCTCGGTCCGATTCTACAAGATCCGGGCAGTTTCCAGTTCTTTTATACACCCCTAATGGGTAGTACCGTTACATTCTCAACCCTAAACACATTTCATTTCCGTCTCAAAGTCAACTTAATGGTGTCTCTTTAACTCTAACACCATGATCACAGTATTTTCTTGAAAAGCATCAAAATGGTAACAAGTTAATTTTTTTTTTTTTACGTTCGAGGGTCTTGTTAAGTTTGTCACAACGATAAAATGGTGCGTTTTTTTTTTGTTTTTATATGGCCTTGTTGGTCTGATCGTCGTGACAAAAGCTAGCCAATAATACACTATCACATGAATTTGGTAAAGAGACCGAAGAAGCGCAGAACAGAGAAGCCAAATTCAAATTTCCTTCGACGGCCAAAACTCAGCAAAGCTTAAAAGTTGATTTCATTAGTGGTTTCCTCATTCCCTTTTTCAACACACTTCTAATGCCACAAAACTCTATAATGCGGTCTTGTCATGAAAATGTATTGCCGAATCTCTTCAATGGAAATGATTTTCCTTCCCGAAATTAACAAAATTGGACCTGAAAAAACCAAAAACCAAATAAAATAAGATAAAATGAAGATAAAGCAACATGTTTCGATCGTGCGACTCATCTTTCCTTGGTGGTGGGGGGCAATCTCACCGCACGTTGTAAAAGATAAGGTCGCAGCATCACCAAAGGAATCATTCGCTTTTGGACAATGCTCTCGATTGTCCTTTCTGATCGCACCCAGGCCAAAAGAACATTGATAAAATTGGCTTTTTCAAGAGGCTTTTCGAGAGAGACGGAGAGAGATGGCTTTGGCTTTCTAACTTTGTTATTTTAAGAAAGGGACATGATATTGGTGCTTCTTGTGTCACGAATCCATCTTTGACCCGGTCTTCGTTAAGGCAATGATTTTACTTTTCTCTTATGTTGACCATCCCTTTCATTCATCGACTTCCACTTCTGCTCGACCGATGAGTGATTTTTAGATGTAGCGTTCATATGCATATAATCAAATTCTTTGCCTTATTTGAGCTAGTTGTTTGGATTTTGTTGATTGGTGGTCTTCTTGTGGTCTTATAATAGGAGTGACAGACTCCAAAATGAAAGACGATTTGAGATAAATAATGTACCGCTATCCTGAAATCCTTACATCACGAGGCCATTCTCAATTCACATTGGAATCAAACATCCTATTTCACTAAGAAGTATTCCTTCATTCGTGCTTAAAAAACTCCTAATTAGATTAAATTTGCCGAAATGATATGTTGCTGTGTTTTTCTTCATTTATGAAAGCTTTTGATGGGTAGGCTACAAATATAGGCGCGGATACTGTTTATTCCAAGCTAATTTGACATAAAATTGCATCGATTAGTGCCTAGGACGAGATCATTGAGACCCCCTTTTATCATAAAAAAATGACAAGGAAAAAAGAAGTGATAAATAAGATGCTAATTGGCGGTTGATCCCGTGAATGATGAACAAGAGATGACGAATCAAGAGTTTCAATACAATTAAGAGTAGTTTACTCTCAACTTCACTTGAACCAACTCAATTTTCAGATTAACGCTAGTTAAGAATGTGAAATATTTTAACCCTAATATCCAAAAAAAAATAGAAAGGGGGAACCAAATAAGATCTACTTCCCTCTTTTTCACTCAACCTCATGCATGCATGGGGCTTCCCGAGAGGATTAGAAGCAATTATATGGAAAACATATCTAGTTTGTCTTTATTTATGTTCAAGAATGCGATTTAACTAGCTCTTTTTTTTTCATACTTATATTCTTCATCAAACACTTCAAAACAATTTCTCAATCGAAGACACAAAACATCCGAAGAGAAAGAAAAATGAAAAAACAAGAATCGCTTCATAAGCTGACACATCCCACGTTGGTAGGTCAAATGATGATATGCTCCCTCACAAAAGAACTCGAGATCTTTCGATGGCTTCTCGAGAACATCTATGTGCTTCGAGTCTAAATAACTTTTCTTTTTCCCTTTTTTCTTCTTAAATAATTTTGGGGAAGAATAATCAAGAAACCTTTTTAGACATGACGAAAGAAGCTAAATGTTCGATAAAACGAATGGAGGGTTGGAATTGAATTATCATCCCGACCTCTAAATATAAGAATCGAAATTATCGATCCATTTCGATTTTTTTTTTACCTCAAGAATGATCTTTTGCATAATCCAATGCACATTCACAAGCCAAAGGACATTTCATTTCAATTTCACCAAGGTACGTAATAATGGCCCGCGTGGTTGCTTCTTTAAATTTAATCTTATCAGTTTGCATAAAGTCGTGGTGATTTGACTTGACCAGTAAAAGGACGTGGTTTCCTTTTAATTCGAATAATTAAGTAAAAAGATGTTTATGAGAAAAAGAAATGAAGTAAAAAGACGTAGAAAAATCAAAAAAAGGAAGGGACCCATTACTTAGTCAAAGAAACGGAGTCGAGAATGAGGGCGGTCCAGGAGACCATTCTTAATTATTGCATGCAATTACTTCTCCTCCATTGGCCAATGGCCCAAAAAAAAAATATAACAACTTATATGTGTAGAATAAATATATCAACAATTTCTAGAAAACCCAAAAAAATATATGCATGAGTTTTTATTTGAGAAATAAAAATATTCATCTTTAAATTCTCCTAGCCATTTGTGTTCACTTGCCATATTCGGGTTTGTAATCGTGTCAGTCATGTCAATGGGAAACACTATGTATAGAACTTATGTATGTTAAATTCTTGTCACTTTCGAGCTTGCCAAATGATTGCATTAAAACTTGTAAATTCTTATCGTAAATTGTAGGCTCGTATTTCGGGTTGTAACTATCCATGCAAGCTAAATTGAGATTTGATTTGGCCAACGTGCTGACATGTCACGATGGACACATTGACAAGGTGAAATGGCGGTGTTTCTAGTGAACAAAGCGATGTTCTTTTGGACAGTGGAATATCTTATTATAGCTGCTCCTTAGCTAGAAGAGATATCAAGGAGCTATCAATTGATTCCATAGGTCAAATAATCTGAATGTTAAGGATAAGAGATTTATGAAATCTACCTAATCTGATTCAATTTGATCGTAAGATTGTCTTATTATTAGTCTTAATTGAAGGACTGACATTCATTTTCCAGCTAAAGACAATCAATCACACATAAACATATGTCTTTATCTACATTATGGAAGGTGGGAGTCACATTCGTAAGCAGAAATATAAGATTCTTTGTCGGAAGCACTCCACACATCTAGTACACCCCATTAACAAAACTTGCCCTAATAAAAAAAATCAATAATCATAAAAATTGCCAGCTCTTTTCTCTTTTCAGAAAAAGAAAAAGTTGCAAAAAGTGAAGCACTGCAAGGTCCAATAAATATATTCTGATATTCACAACAAGGAGCTCAAAGTTTCGCCCCATTGAGAAAATTAAATAATTGAGTTATGATACTGGCGACAACATCGCCATAAGAAATTATTTTCCATATATTTCGTGGAAATTCAGCAATTTTAAAAAAATATTTCTCTAAAGATAAGTGTTCGTATTGCTTAGAAAAATTAATTAAAGGGAAATGTTCTCATTGTCAACAAAAAAATATATGTTTAAAATTTTTTGTTGATGATGAAATTATTTTTTCTTCATTCATTTTGAAAGCGATATAAATAATCATTTAAAAAAACATTTTTCGAATAGTTAATCTTCTACTAAACAAACGCACCCGTGACTACATTCGCGCACAAAAAACCTCGTGAACAATGAAATGACCCATAATCAAAGGAAAACAAAATTTAAGAAAATTAATAGGAAAAGAAAGTTAGCGGTAGCTCAACAACACATGATGAAGCATCCTACAACACGCATCACACTGTTGCTGGAAAAATTATTCGGCTAATAATATTGTAAAATACAAATAAAAAATGAAAAAAAGAATAGAAAAATACATAATATTTTAAAATAAAAAAGATATGAATGATATGAGATGAAAATAAAAAATATATATATTCTTTATTTCTCTTGTATAAAATTGAAAGCATAAGATAGGAAAAATAAATGATATAAATTAGGAAGAAATTTAAATAAAAATATGAAAATAATACATTTAAATAGAAAATATGACTAAAAAATATATGTAAATTGTAATAAAATATATATAAAAAGTGTCCCCAAAAACTGAAAAGCAAATCTCAAGTCATAATATATTCCAAGAGGGGGTCCCATAAACTAAGTTTTTTTCCACTCTATTAAATAATAAATTAATGTTGGTCGCGACAATTTAATTTTTTTGGGTCCATAAAGGACAAATTAAATCGAAGCTGTAACTTGGGGATGATTGATTACCAAGATGATTGATGGGGCTTAATTTTTGTAAAACAGAAATATAATAACATGGTCAGCAACTCCGTGATGGGAACATGCCAACCGACCAAACCCGATTATTTGCCCTTCGATAAGGATGTAGGATCCACAATAAAACCCTAGAAAATCTCTTAAGTATGACTAAGAACAGTTTAGATATGGATGCTTCATAGATCATCAATCAAACCCGAGAATGGATACAGCTTGGCGCGGCGCGGCATCGGTCATTTCAATTTGCTTGCACATCACATAACAGTTCAATCAAATGAAGACGATATCCACCAATGTCGCATGATGTTGGAATGCACCCCCGATGTCGATGTCGAATGTGTAGGGTTCGACAATCCTTTTTTCTTTTCACAACATAGCAGGTGTAGTATCGGGTCGATCTATGCTCGACATCGAGCGCGCATATACCATCCATGCCACAACATAGTAGGCGTAAAATCGAAGCATAATATGTTATTGAAAGGATATGAACATGCCCAAGTATATCTATATTGAAAAATACTTTTCAAATAATCAAGCACGCTTAATTATGTAACATGACTCGGCGGCACCGTGTACGTGACCCCTAAATAGGTATTGCCAAAAAATTGTCATTTAGCAGGTCCACATAGAAGGCTTATTTCGTCTTTCGCTGAAATGGTTGATGGCATGCGTGCTTGATGTGGATCGTGCAAATGAGCCTTTCGAGACCGGCATTTCTGATGTGATATGTCCGGTGGGATCCTGTCATGGCCATGACCACTATTTTCCACAAGTCGGATGTGATTGCCCACCTCAATAAAAATGCCCGATAAATCTCATCCATCGATCGCGAATTCTTCGATTCTCGTCGTGGGTAAACGATTACTTTATGTGGAAAAGTATGGCAAAATACATCTAGATCGCGATGAAATCGCGACGAGAGCTCCGTTGCTCGGGGATCATTGAAGCTTCCCTTGTTGATTCCAACCGTTGTCGCCGGGCCAAGTGTGTCTTGTGGATGTTGAAAGAGAGGGGAGTTGAATGAGATAATAGTCTGAAGATGACAAATGGGAATATTACCAAAAGAAAAAAAGTCAGATATTTATTACGTTTTTACCAATTCAGTCTCAAAATTGTTAATTGTATCAGTTGAGTTCTAAATCTTTTTCACATTTTGTCGATTGAGATCATTCGGCCAATTTTGGCCGAAAATCTCTAACGTTGACTCAGGCCGTTCTACGTAGTACAATCGGCGCTGACGTAAATAATTTTTAAAATATTTTTTCAATCTTTTCCCTTCTTTTTTTTTTTTTTACTACGATCGACGAGGGTTGTTGGGCCCTTGCCAGCCACAAGCGAGAGTCACGCCCCTCGCCCAGATCTGGCGTGCAGGCTGGCTTCGCTTGCGAGCGCGATGGTCTTGTCCAGATTTGGGCAAGGCCAGGTGAGGACCGCGACCCTTGCTAGCCACAGTTAAAAAAAAAAGCAAAAAAGGAAAAGAGAAGAAAATAAAAAATATAAAAAAATCGAAAAATATTAAAAATTCTTTACATCAGCACTATTGTGCCACGTAAAACAGCAGGCGTCCGCGTCAGCGATTTCCGGCTAAAATTGGCCGGATTAACTCAATTGACAAAACATGAAATGATTTAGGACTCAATTGGCACAATTAAAATATTTAAGATTCAATTGGCAAAAGTACAATATGTTTGCAACTTTTTTGGTAATTTTCCCGATGACAAATCAATGAACCGATGCTCATCGATCGAATTTGAGCCACGTGGAAAAACTATGCCATGCGTCTTGCCATGCAACAATCGTACAAACACACAACAAACTACCGGGAGCTCGAGTTTAAACTATATTATAAAAAATAAAAATAAAAATAAAAACAGATGCATCTTTAAATCTGGCTATATACATATTTTATCTTATACGCCCAAATCATCAAGAGAGTAAATCTGAGTTAAGCAACGAATTTTGGGCCCCCTTCTAGAATGAAAAATGAAATAAACTTTACTCAATAATTAATAGCAAGTGATGGCCTCCTAATAATAGACTCGTGAAAGAAATGCATTTTTTTAGAAAGCCAATTATAATATTCCGAGAGGTTTCATTTTCGCTGGAATTAAGGACCAACTACCTCTGACCAAAGCAACTTCCACTCGATTATGTTCGCTTAATTAAGCGAGCGTAATTAAATTATGCTTCCTCTAGACATTCTCGGGAGACAAGGTACCTTCTATTGATTGCGACGCGCTCTCGATTTTTTCTTTTTCCAACTTTTGTTGACCAAGAAATAAAATAATTTGGTTAGGCTCCGTTTGTTCCACTAAAAATGAATTATTTAGAAAATATTTTTCAAAAAATAATCACTTGTATTTCTTGAAAAAATTAGTCAATGAAAATATTTCAATTGCCGATAACAATTTATGTCTTCATGAATGATGAAAATATTTATCACTCATTCATTTTTGTAAGCGATATAAATAATTATTTTAAAAAATATATATTTCAAATAATTCATATTCGGCGGAGCAAATGGAAATGGTGATGCCAATTATTGGAACAGTTGTCATTGTCTGCGTGAGTCTTGGATTCTAATCCATCATGCTTGAATTGTTCAAAGGGTGATTCAAATTTTCAAACACAACCAAATAAAAAACCGTTCTAATAAAATCAATTCACCACATCACGAGACGAATGTGTCTATCCGAAATGTTTAATATTTTTGGCATGACTATTACTTTGCCAAAACTTGAAAGGAAAAAAAAAAAGCACAACATTTTCGCTTGTCAGCCTGCCCGATTCTCACCGTGCTAACAGTTAACAGTTAGTAACGGCTAGTATCTACACATTCTCAACCCCTCAAGTACTATCCAAATTCCGATAAAAAAAAAAAAGTACTATCCAATTCATCTTAATATCCAATTTTACTTAATCTCATCTATATCGAAATCGTGTTATTTTAGCTAAAAGTGTCAAAAAAAATTTCTTTCTTTCAAAATAGTGCCTTCCCAGTAAAGGTTCAGTCCTTTATGTTATGGATGAGATACTAACAGATGCGATTTTTGTTTTCCGCAAGGTTGTTGTCCATTTTTTTGGTATTTTTGAAAGGCCGTTTTTGTCAATAGGCATGCGGCTCTGCTGGTAAAAAGATTGGGGGGAGTGAGGCCGGAGAGTATTAGGGTGCGCATGGATTTCATTCCGGAATGGCGTTTGTTAAAAAATTTCCAGAATGCATTCTGGAGCGATTTTTGCATTTTGGAATAAAAATGCATTTGTTAAAAATACTTGATTCCAGAATGAGTTTTTGGCAAGAAAAAGAGAAGCTACTTTTTGTAGCTTCTTCATTCCAGAATGCATTCTCCCTATTTTCTCAAAAAAAAAAATTCAGAAAATGCATAAAAATTGAAAAATTCTAGAAAAATTCATAAAAATTTCCAGAAAATAAAAAAAAGTCGGATTTCGGGAAAATATGAAATTTGGTGAATTTTTTTTATAAAAAATAAAAAAATCAAAAATTTCAAAACTTCACAGAATAGCTTAAAACACATGTGGCCACCCACTTTGAGTGAAATTTAAATTTTTTGAGGTGCCCAAAAAAAAGAAAAATAATAAAATAATAAAAATTTTCAAAACTTCACAAAATGACTTAAAATACCTGTGGCCACCCACTTTGAGTGAAATTTAAATTTTTTGAGGTGCCCAAAAAAATATAAAAAAATAAAAAATTTTAAAACTTCACAGAATGGCTTAAAATATCTGTAGCCACCCACTTTGAGTAAAATTTAAATTTTTTGAGGTGCCAAAAAAATAAAAAAATTCAAAACTTCACAAAATGGCTTAGAATACCTGTGGCCACCCACTTTGAGTAAAATTTAAATTTTTTTAGGTGCAAAAAAAATCAACAAATCAAAACAGATTTCTGTTCCAGAAATCAATTTCTGAAGCAGAATTAGTCATGTTTTTTACTAAACAGATTTTTTCTCCAGAAATTAATTTATGGCAAGAATATGATTTCTGGAGCAGAATGATTATCATTCGCACCCTTATTTGCCCCGTAAAATGAAAGACTACGGGATTTTGATAATACCACAGGTCGATAACGTGAAATTTGAAGCACGATTGATACGGGACATTAGCATGAAATGCCGGTCCAATGCCCCATTTACTGCTAGGGACTGTACTCTGTATGGATTGCAGACATACCTTTGACTTTGGACGCGCAGTTCTTGATGCAAAACGTTAAGTAGGAGACACGAACCGTAGCGTATGCTTAGGTTGCTCTAGAAACGGTAAACGGTAAAAGGGTCTCACGCGCTTTCTTACCCCCGTCAACTGTCGTGGACGAGCGAGCGACGGTGGCAAAAACAGCGATGATAAGATCAATCACGGGCAGCTTCCGAAGTGCGATGCCACTGTGTGAACAGCTCCCCCCACGTCCACATTTCGCCCACTTAAAAATGGCCTCTTGACTTGATTTCGTTCGCACTTCCCCCGACGGAGAATCACTCCCCGCCACCGCCGCCGCCGCCGGACCCGACGAGCCTCTCCCCTCCTCCGACCGCCGCCATGTCCGTCGCCCACCTTCCTCCCCTGTCCCTCCTCTGCTTCCTCTCCCTCTTGTCCCTCGCCAGATCCGACCAGCTCCAGACCCTCCTCGACCTGTCAGGCGCGCTCCAATCCCCGAGCCCGGACGTGTTCTCCTCGTGGAAGCCGGCCACGCCCGCCTGCAGCTTCACCGGCGTCGCCTGCGATGGCGGCGGCTCCGTCGTCGCCATCGACCTATCCGGCCTGCAGCTGACCGGCGTCCTCCCTCTGGACTCCCTCTGCACGTTGCCGTCGCTGGAGAGACTTGCGTTCGGCCGTAATTCGCTTCGTGGACCGATCTCCAAGGGCCTGAACAACTGCGTGAAGTTGCAGTACTTGGACCTCGGCAACAACTTCTTCGCTGGCACGTTCCCGGAGATATCTGCCCTCTCTGAACTGCAATATCTTTACGTGAACGGAAGCAATCTGAACGGGGCGTTACCATGGAGCTCACTCAAGAACATGACCAATTTGCTCTATTTGAGCGTCGGTGACAACCCTTTCGACAGTACTCCGTTTCCTGGAGAAATTCTTGATCTTTACGAGTTGAAGTGGCTCTACATGGCGAATTGCAGCATCGAGGGTGAAATCCCGCCCGGCATAGGGAGGCTCAACAAGCTCTTCAATTTGGAGCTCTCGGACAACATCATCACTGGCGAAATTCCGGCGGAGATTGGGAACTTGACCGACCTGCGGCAGCTCGTGTTGTACAACAACAGATTGACTGGGAAGCTTCCGGTCGGGCTGAGGAACTTGACGAAGCTCGAGAATTTCGACGCTTCCATGAATTTTCTGGAAGGCGATTTGTCCGAATTGAGGTTCTTGAGGAACTTGGTGACTCTGCAGCTGTTCGTGAATGATTTTTCAGGCCAAGTCCCAGTTGAGTTTGGCGAGTTTGAGCGGCTTGTGAACTTGTCGCTCTATACGAATAGATTGAGTGGCCCCCTGCCCGAAAAGCTAGGCTCGTGGGCGGAGTTCGATTTCATCGATGTGTCGGAGAATTTCTTGACGGGGCCGATTCCGCCGGATATGTGCAAGCGGGGGACCATGAAGGAGCTCCTCGTCCTCCAGAACAGGCTGAGCGGGGAAATCCCCGCGACTTATGCGAATTGCCCGACACTGACTCGGTTCCGAGTTAGCAACAACTCGCTCTCCGGGGCCGTGCCAGGTGGCATCTGGGGCTTGCCATATTTGAACATTATTGACATCGCCATGAATCAGCTCGAGGGTCCTATCACGTCCGACATTGAAAATGCAAAGTCTCTGGGGCAGTTGTTCGTTTCCAAAAACCGCCTATCGGGAGAATTGCCGGAGGAAATCTCGAAGGCTGAATCTTTGGACGCAATCGATTTGAGCTACAATCAGTTCTCGGGGAAAATTCCGTCGAAAATCGGTGACCTGAAAAAGCTGAGCAGCCTTCACATGGAGAACAATATGTTCTCTGGCTCCATACCGGATTCGTTAGGCTCATGTGACAAGCTCAGCGACCTTGACATGGCTCACAATTCGCTTTCTGGCAAAATCCCGCCATCTCTCGGGTCTTTACAAGTACTCAACTCCCTCAATCTGTCGGAAAACCATCTCTCAGGTCAAATTCCATCGAGTCTATCCTCCTTGAAATTGAGCCTTCTCGATCTGTCGAACAACCAGTTAACCGGTCAGATTCCGCAGTCTCTGTCAATCGAAGCTTACAACGGCAGCTTCTCCGGCAACCCTGGCCTCTGCAGCTCCGATATCACCTCCTTCCAGCGATGCTCGAAGGAAACCGGCATATCCAAGGGTATCCAAACCCTCATAACCTGCCTCGTTGTAGTCGTGGTTCTACTATCACTGTTCCTTGCTTGCTATGTCCGGTTGTACAGTAGGGAAAAGGATCAAGAACGGTCGCTAAAGGAAGAATCTTGGAATGTGAAGTCATTCCAAGTGCTGACCTTTACTGAGGATGAGATACTTGATGCCATCAAGGAAGAGAATCTCATAGGAAAAGGCGCTTCTGGGAACGTCTACAGAGTTTTGCTCGCCAACGGCAGAGAACTCGCTGTCAAGCACATATGGAATACAGACTCCGGCAGCGGAGGAGGGCGGAGGAAGAGCCGGACCACGAGCCCGATGCTCGGGAAGCGGAGCGAGAAGTCGCGGGAATTTGACGCGGAGGTGGAGACCCTGAGCTCAATCAGGCACGTAAATGTGGTGAAACTGTACTGTAGTATCACGAGCGAGGACTCGAGCTTGCTGGTCTATGAGTACATGCCGAACGGGAGCTTGTGGGACCGGCTTCACACTTGCCAGAAGACAGAGCTCGACTGGGAGACAAGGTATGAGATAGCCCTGGGAGCGGCCAGAGGATTGGAGTACCTGCATCACGGTTGCGAGAGGCCGGTGATTCACAGGGATGTGAAGTCCAGTAACATTTTGCTGGATGAATTCTTGAAGCCTAGGATTGCTGATTTTGGGCTTGCCAAGATTGTTCAGGCCAGTAGTAGCAAGGATTCAACCCATGTTATTGCCGGAACACATGGTTACATTGCTCCTGGTAAGAAAATGTCTTTCTTTTTCATCTTTTTGGTTAATCTTGATCAAATCAAGAATGTGCAAAAATAAGAAATTTGAACTAGGAATGGCTAATTACTTTTAACTCTATAGAACTAGCGATGACTCGCATTTCAAATTTAATCTTTGAGACTGTTTTGAATGTTGCAGAATATGGTTACACATACAAGGTGAATGAGAAGAGCGACGTCTACAGCTTCGGGGTGGTGCTAATGGAGCTAGTGACAGGAAAGAGGCCGATAGAACCGGAGTATGGAGAGAACAAGGACATAGTGAACTGGGTCTCGAGCAAGTTGAAGACGAGACAAGACGTGTTCGGCATCGTGGACTTGAGAATCCCCGAGCCCTACAAGGAAGAGGCCATCAACGTGTTGAGGATCGCCATCCTCTGCACGACGAACCTCCCAAACCTGAGGCCCACGATGAGGAGAGTGGTTCAGATGCTGGAGGATGCAGAGCCGTGCAAGTTGGTCCACGTCGTCGTCGACAAAGACGGCAATGGGAAGGCGCAGGTCACCGACAGCAGGAAGATCAAGCCAGAGCCATGAGAGCCTCGGGTCAATTCTCATAGGAACATAATTGGAAAACCTTTGGGAATTTTAAACCCAGATTCAGTAGAAGTTGCAGTTGCAGTATAAGTTCTGAGATCACTTGTAACATAACATAGTTCCAAGAGCAAGAGCTAGAGCTTCCCAATAAGTCTCTCCCCTGTGAGTGAGAGCTTGGAGTTCATATGCAAGTAGGTTTTGAGTTAGTGCATGTTGAGAAAGGAAGCCACCGGGCTCTCCCTCTTCCTTCTGTACAATATATTATTTCTGTAAGTCGTATGAAGGTAGTTGTTTTGGCAGTACAATGATCAGAAATGCTAGATGAAGAGTACAATGAAACATTTTTTTGGTACATGTTGAAGGATTCGAGCATGATCTATTTCTCTGCATTAAACAAGTGGAATCCATTCTGATACCGGTCGACATATTAGGTCCTCGATGATTGAAGATGCAAATAATACTAAATTGATAGTCCATGCTGATTTCTGAGATGCTTGGTCAAAGATGTCTGCTTCCTAACACAGTGATTGCTTGTCTGGTACCAGAATGCAGACAATAAATTGATTCCCCCACCCTCGTCCTGTTTCAGACATTGCTGTCGTGTCGATCCTAACAAGTAACGACGCTCGTTTTTTGCCATCCCAAATTTACGCGACCTCTTCTCGCTATTCTTTCACGACGCATCTTGAACATAAAAGAATCCCATCTTGGAGGGAGTGAATGAATGAAGTTCAAAGAGTTAAAAATAGAATGCCTCTGTACATCTTAAAACTACTTGCCTTCGATCAAAATCTTAAAACGTTGCTTCTATGGATGCATTTGGTAACTAGCAAAATAATAATTGATTCTATTTTTTTATTCTCAGAATCAGTTTTGAAACAGAAATCCGTTTGGTAAATTTTTTGTTCCTGGGCATAAATTTGCACAAATTTGTTCCCAGAGTCAGTTTTGAAACAGAATTAAGAAGCAAAAAAAGTTACTTCTTGATTTTGGGAACAAAAATTAGAAATAGAAAAGATTTTTTTTCTTTTTTTTCTTTTCTATTCTTCTTTCTTGTTCTTCTTCTTGGCTATGGTTGGGTTGCTGGCGACCGGCCATAGGCCAGGGCCGGCAAAGGCGTCGCAGCCCTCGCCGGATCGGGGCCATGTCCAGCCCTCACCCTCTCCGGCGAGGGCCGCCCTCGAGGCTCACTCCTTGGGCGATGGCCGCAATGGTCGCGCCCTCGCTGGCCCTAGCCTAGGCAACGGCCGCCCTCGCTGACTCGGGCGAGGGCTGCCCGATCCGATGAGGGTCTAGCCCTCGCCTTCGCCGGCCGGTCGTCGGCCATGACCAAGGAGGAGAAGAAGAAAAAAAGAAAAAAGAAAGAAAGAAATATTAAAATATTTAAAATATTATTAATAGAAAGAAATTTTGTACAATTATTCAAATGCCTAGAAATTGTTTCCAAGAACAGAATAAAAAAGAATCATTTCTGAGCAGAAATTATTTTCGGGAACAGAATGATTACCAAACTCACCCTAAACTTCTAATGGGAGATTAATGTTTAAGCTCGTACCTGATACAAGCTCATAATGTTTAAGCCCAGAACCGAGTAAGGCTTTCTTATGGAGGGCCCCTGGTATGGGAGCCCAACCCAGTATGGTCACCTCATTGAGCTTCCCACGATAAAAATTGCATGGATAAATATTCTAACATTAACATAAGACACATTAATCATTTATGAAGATTTAAACATAATAAAATTCACATTAATGTACTTATGTTATTATATTCTAGGGATATATTCACTAGAAGTCCTAAAATTTGTCATGACAGTGCAATTGACTGCAAAGTGCAATCAAATCCTAAAATTTGTCAAATTTGTCCAATTGAGTCCTAAAGTTAACACCGTCAAACTTACTAACGAAAACGCTGACGTGGTGCTCACGTGACTTATTTTAATATTTTTTTCCTATGTGGCTCATTTTAATTTTCAAATTTTATTTAAATTAAATTTAAAAAATAAACTAAATAATAATAAATAGAAAAAATAAAAAATAAAAAGAAGGAGAAGACCCACGGCAGCTGTGGCTAAGCCCTCGCCGGTGGCCGCGGCCATAGCTGTCGAGAAGGGTCGGCGGAGGTCGCCTGGGCCTTCCCGAAGCCTGGCAACCCTTGTTGGCCTCAGGCGAGGCCCCAGCAAGGGCCTGCAAGCCCCAATCCGGGGGAAGGCGCGACCCTCTGAGCAAGGGTCGCGGCCCTCGCCTGGGGCCGGGGTGGGCGATGTTGGGCGAGGCCTCGCCGGCCCTAGGTGAGGGCCGGCAACCCTCGCTCAAATCTGGGGCGAGGGTCGCGCCCTCCCCCGGATTGGGGCTTGTAGGTTGTCACCCGGGCTGGGCTTCGAGAAGGCCCAGGCAATCTCCACCGGCCCTTCCTAGCGACTGTGGCGGCCGCCACCAGCAACGGCAAGGGCTTGGCCACAGCCGCCTGTTGTGCCATTTCACCTTGTTTTATTTTTTTGAACTTTTAGCTTTTTTATCTAATTTAATTTGTAGTTTTTAATTTTTTTTTTCCGATGTGGCGCTTGTTGGACGCCACATCATTGCCACATACCTCAAAAAATAATAAAATAAGACATGCTAGCATTTTCCGTTAGCCTAATTTGATGGTGTTAATTTTAGGACTCGATTGAATCAATTTGACAAGTTTTAGGGCTTGATTACACTTTTTGCAAGTTTTAAAACTCAATTGCACTTTTGCGATAAGTTTTAGGACTTCTAGTGAACATATCCCTATATTCTAATATTAACATAACATTATCGTTTCAAGAAACTTACAGAATAAAAATGGTTAACGTAATATTTGAATTATCGTGTTTAGTTTGAGCTTTGCTGTGTCTTGGGCAGAAGTAATGTATGTATTTGCATTTTAGTAAGCGGACTTGTGTACCAATATAGAAAATGATGCTAATATCAAGGTAGGAAACTTCTTTGATTCGAAGGACTTGCAATTAGAATAACGAGATAATAAAGAGAGAGGGGAACAATGGGAACACGAGTAATAAATAGGTGATAAAATGAGTGGAAATTGTAAGAAAAGTATTTCTTGTGAGGAAAATGATCGATCCTTTACTATTTAAAGACTAAAGTGCTATGTGTTAACGTTAAATACAATGTTTAGAGAAAAGTTTGTTATTATATATATATACACATACGTATATAACAATATGATACTAGCAATAACTTTAGTGTATATGAGTGATAATCACGATCACTAGGTCATACTGCATAAAGTCTACTTACCTTTTGCACAAATTAGTTGAGTGTAAGAAGTGAGCATAACCTTGTGAAATTGAATTAATGGTTAAGGTTCCGACATTCGAGTCATCGTGTGTGGATTGGGCGCATGATGCAGGTTCAATCTGCTTCACAATCAAGTGCAAACAATTCAAGATTAGGTCATCCACACAAGTTTAGACTTGTGTGTTCCAGTTCAAATCCATGTACACATATCTAGGACTAGTCTAAGGAAAAACGTAGAATTTTTCCTATCCACAATTTTGACTCGATATCTAGGAGGCAAAAATTTTCCATTTTAATTTTAGTTACATTTTAGCGATTGTTTACTCTAATAGATTACTCAAATGGTAAGCATGTCCATCCTTTTTCTCAAGGCTTTGCATTCGAATCATCGCACTTGTTCATTCTCTTAAGGCCACTCTAGGAGTATAGACTTGTGTATTTGTAGTAATTATTTGGTGTGTGTGGGACAGAGAGAATGCCATACCCGATGAGGACTAGTCGGGTGCTTAAGAGTCTCTACCACCCAATTGATCGCGATTCCAATCTACATCTGCATCAAAATAATTGAAAGGGCTTCTTAGGGTGCATTTGTTTCATGAAAAATGCAACATTTTTGGAAAATGTTTGTTGAGAAATCATTTTCCAAGAAAATGGTTTGTTTTCCTTTGTTTACTGATATGTGATCGAAAAAGTTTTTTGGTGTTTGGATCTCATTTGAAAAATGATTTCAAAATGCGTTTGTTTTGCTAACCTGTGCTTGTGGCTTGAGGCCAGCGACGAGCAGAGGGAGGAAGAAGGAAAAAGAAAAAGAAAGAAAAGAAAGAAAATAAGATAAAAAAAATAAAATAAAATAGTAACAAATTCAAGATGAGCAAATTTAAGAAAGTGTTTTCGTATTCTTATATTAGGAAATTCAGGGTCACACTTTTTTCACTTCCTCCCTGGCTAATACACTCTACTATTATGGTGTTTGGACCATATTGTCCCTCATGGGTCCCATTTTCAAGCCATGATTCAAGTTAAATGTGAAGCCTATTTTGGGTCCCACTTTTTGTTTGGTTCTTTCCTTTTCTTCTTATCTCTCTGTTCTCTCTTTTGCTTGTTTCACCGACAGTTACTAGGCATCCTGAAAATTTATCATTGGAGAAGGCAACCGGCGGTAAAGCTCCTCCTCAGTGCGGCAAGGATGGAAGAGGCGGGGTGGGGTGGCTGAGTTCGAGCTGAGCTCGGTCTGCTTGGTGAGGATGGTTCAGAACTTCATCGAGGAGAGCAACGAAAAGCAAGAATGTCCCGTGACCACTAACAATTCCTAAGCAAGAAGCTACCAGTATTCGACCCAATCTAATTCTTCTGATCATACACCTACTCATTCTAACCATGCATCACAATGTTAGAGTCCTTATACCTCTCCAATGGAACCTCAAACGCCATTACAGTGAACATAGCATCACTGTCAATCCACCACAAGAACTCAAGATCCGGATGTGACCACAACAGTTTCCTAATCAAAGGCAATTTAGCCCAAAACCTAGCAATCTCCACGTCTAAGAGTACCCTATCGTGAAAGATTTCATTACTGTGCAACCTACAAAAATCCATCGTATTCTTAATCGATTTTAACAAGTAATGATCACTGATGGGTTCTCGCACGTCTTTAGAGATGAACTTGTGACGAGCAAAACGCTAGGCTCGTTAGGCCCGATGATATTGGAATAATTTGCGTGTTCCTCAGCCAGTTAATTCTCTGCTTGTCCCATTCGGATATCCTCGGGGCAAGACTGTATAGCTTTGCTCGGATCCTGTTTCTCGTCTTTGCCTTCCTCGATAAGGATCTTCCATATGTCGAATTCCTTGTAGCTATTTAATGATGACAACTGAGTCGACTCGGATTGAGCCTTACGACTAGGCTGACTCGGTGAGGACCTCCTTGTGGACGCGATGGGGCTCCCGCGCTTCCACGAGTAGAAGTGGTCTCGGAGGTCGTTAAAGTCCTGCTCCGGCATGCCGAACTTGCCGGCGTTGATGGTGCTGGGAAGGACAATGACGGTCATAGGATGGTCACCTTGCCATGCCACACCTCTTGCCGTATCTGGTAGCTATGGCGAGCTACCAAACACTTGTCGAGCATCCTCACGCGCCTAATGAGATTCAGGATCGGTGTGACTAGAGCTAACGCAGAAGATCCGGACTAAGCAAGGACGAGAGCTTCAGGATCTAGAAGCGAATGACGTTGTCGAGAGAGCAATGTCTCGATGATGGTGGGTCGAGGTGGCGGAGCGATTGAACGGCACAATCGATGGAACCCGGGTGCGCAGCGGAAGACGTAGATGGAGAAGGCAGCGAAGAAGAAGAGGAAGACAAACATGCAAGAGAGAGAATAATGTCAAAATGGCCCCACATTTAACTTGAATGATCTTCTGGGTATACTATGCTAAAAAATGGGTCCCACAAGGGATAATATGGTCAAAACATTATGATGAGGAGTGTATTAGTCAAAGAGGGAGTGGAAAAAGCGTGACTCAGGAATTCACTTTCCTAATTTTAAAGATGAATATTTTTCTTGACCAGAAAGTATTTTCGGGGTCGCTTATCATTTTCGGAGAACCGAACGGGTGAAAGTCTAGAAAACGGATTCCCGACAAATACTTTCACTCAAACAAACGCACCATCGGTATACTTTCTATCCAGAGACATATACGCATGCAGACACCAAATGTTGGTAGTTGATAGCGACTCGCTATTTTTTGGATGCGGACTGGGCGAGCCTGACTCGAGCCTAATCCGGTCAAACTTAACTATATAATCACCGTCCAAGCCTGCTCAAAAATGTCCGAGCTGCCGTGGCACGGGACGGGAGCGGCTCAGTAGGTCCGTGATCAAGCCTACATCCCCCCATCTATTTCATATTTTTTCCCCCAAGAAAAAAACCAAATGGAATTTGCCGGAGCCATAAGCCGAGCCGGCTTCGCTGGCCAAATGATGTGGAGGTATCAACCGTCGCTCCGCTGGCTGGCACTCGACCGATAGTAGAACCATAACCCAAAACGACAACGAGGGTCAACCTAACTAACCCTGGTTAAAACCACCCGATCTTTTTAGCCTAGCTGCTCCCGCTTCCCACACTATACGTAACCTCCGCATTTCCTCTGCATCTCCCTCATCGCATTCCGCCGGCGTCTTGATAAACGCCGTCGTACTCCTCCTCCTTCCTCCTCCGTCCGCTGCCGTCCTTGCCCCTTCTCCGGACCATCGAAGATGAGGGAGTGCATCTCGATCCACATCGGCCAGGCCGGCATTCAGGTCGGCAATGTTAAAAATATATCTCGAGTTTGAGTCCGAAGCGAAAATTTAAATATTTTAAATTGGATATTTTGCGGACATCCGAAATCAAGCAAAGCAAAAGAGACGTGAGTTTCCGGATTGGAGTTGGAGTCCGTGGCTTCAAATTGGAAAGTCCGAGTGGGACTTTGATTTACACAATGACTCGGTCAACGTGTCGGAAGAAGAAAGAAATCAACGAAAAAAAAATAAAGGACAGTCGTATTGGGTTGTTTCCTTCTCCAACTAGGTGTTGACTTCTTTGACCAATTCAAATATTCGTTTCTTATTGGCGGTGGCTTATATATATATTCTCATGGGCTGTTCTGTGGACGAGGAACAGAAGTCTTGATGCGCCATTGTTGATAAAGAAGTCTTGAAGCGCCGCGGTTGACGTGAAGACGTTCGTGAGTGCTTGGCGGTGGGTGTTTCCGTGGATTCTCGTTCGTGAATTACATCCAAGAAGAATTAGTGTTCAAGCGTAAATCTTGTGCTAAGATTTGTATATAATTCTTTTGCGAGATTGAGAGATTATTTCGTGAGGAATTGTTGGGCTAAACACTGTGTGAGTTGTTGGGTGTAATTGAGGCTTGGGAAACACTTAGAGTGTTTGAGTGACTCGAGTGTGGTTGTAATCTCCGTTGTATCGCTTGATCTATAGTGGAATTCCGTGTTGCTCTCCCCGTAGACGTAGGTCACTACGACCGAACCACGTAAATCTGGTGTCCGATTTATTTTCTTATTCTGTCAATTTTATTGTTCGATCGCTTGGCTTTCGCAACAATTGGTATCAGAGCTAGATTTGGCTGAGTCGAAGCGAATCGATGGCGATAGAAGAAGGAAAAGTGAGAATCGACAGATTTGATGGGAAGGATTTTGGTTTCTGGAAGATGCAGATTGAGGATCATCTATATCAGATGAAACTGCACTTGCCCCTGTCTGGGGAGAAGCCCGAGACAATGAAGCAAGCTGATTGGGAATTGCTGGATAGACGAGCTTTGGGTGTTATTCGGCTGACGTTGGCACGTAACGTCGCATTTAACATCGTGAAAGAGACAACCACTGCGAGTTTGATGAAAGCCCTGTTGGACATGTACGAGAAGCCCTCTGCAATCAACAAGGTCTATTTGATGCGACGTCTGTTTAATTTGAAGATGAGCGAAGGTGCATCAGTTGCTGATCATATTAATGAATTCAATGTGATCGTTAGTCAATTGAATTCAGTTGATATTGACTTTGAAGATGAGGTACGTGCTTTGATTCTATTATCCTCATTGCCTGATAGTTGGAATACTACTGTTACTGCTGTTAGTAATTCCTCTGGGTCGACCAGTTTGACGTTTGATGGTGTTCGAGATTTAATTCTGAGTGAGGACATCCGTAGAAGAGAATCTGGCGAACATGTATCTGCTGCTTTAGTAGGTGAAAGAAGAGGAAGAACTGGTACACGTGTTAGCAGAAGTAGTATGAACTCAAATAGACGAAGTCAGTCTAGGACTGGTGGTGTTGCCTGTTGGAGTTGTGGCAAGAAGGGGCATCTTAGAAGGGATTGCCCTAAGCTGAAGAACGACAAGGGTAAGGAAATTAGAATTGATCCTGCGGATAATGTTGCAGCTATTGCTGACAGTAATTCGGATAATGCTGATTTTGTCTTGTCTGTCATTGAAAATTCATCGTTTGATGGATGGATTATGGATTCTGGTTGTTCTTTTCACGCTACACCAAACAGGAACTGGTTTACTACTTATCAGTGCACGGATAGTAGTAAAGTGCAGTTGGGGAACAATTCTAAATGCGATGTTATTGGTGTTGGTGATGTTAGAATTAGAATGCATGATGGTATCGTGTGGACATTGACTGGAGTGAGGCATGTTCCAGAGTTGAAGAAAAATCTGATTTCCTTGAGTGCCCTGGATTCAGCTGGGTGTCGATATTATTCAGAAGGTGGAGTTCTAAAAGTTCTTCGAGGTGCCATGGTGATAATGAAAGGAATCAAGCATAGTAGCCTGTATGAGCTTCAAGGTGAGACAGTGACGGAATTCGCTGCGGAGACGTCGAAAGCATCTGTTCGAGAGTCTAAATTATGGCATATGCGTTTGGGGCACATTAGCGAGAGAAGCCTGAAGGTTCTAAGTGAAAGAAATTTGCTATGTGGTTATGTGGCTAACGAACTGAATGTATGCAGGTGCTGTGATTTAGATCAACGGCGGAAAGTGCAGTTTAGTACGGTTGTCAGAGAAACCACAGGAATTGCAGAATTGATTCACTTGGATGTTCGCAGGTTGTCGCGATTTCCTTCGAGGAAGAGTGCTAGATTTATGCTAACAGTTGTTGATGACTACTCGAGGAAGACTTGGGTGTTTGTGCTAAGGCACAAGTTTGATCTTGTTGTCGGGATCGAGGCGATTAAAAGCTTTGATCGAAAAGGAGACTGGTAAATCGATCAAGCAGGTGCAGACTGACAATAGTATGGAGTTTTGCTCGAAGCTGTTAAATGAATTCTGCATGAAGGAAGGCATAGTGAAACACCGCACTAGTGCCAATAAATCACAACATGTTGCAGAGTTGATGAGCAAAACATTACTAGAGACGGCCCATAAAATGCTCTCTAGTGCTGGTATGGTTAGGAGATTCCTAGCGGATGCGCTTAGTACGGCGTGCTACTTGAAGAATAGATCCCCATCGACTGCGATTGAATGTCGGACTCCCGAAGAAGTGTGGTCAGGTAACGTTGCTAATTATTCTGTTCTTAGAATGTTTGGTTGTCCATGTTATGTTCGAGTTAGTGATGGTAAGCTCGATGGAAGGGCAATGAAGTGCATGTTCCTAGGTTATGCACAAGGTGAGCGGGGCTATAAGTTGTGGTGCCCGGAATTAAATTCACCTATTATCAGCAGAGAAGTTACATTTGACGAGTCTCCAGTACTTCTGGCTAGGAGTGTTAATAGCAGTGTTTATACGGATATGAACGGTGTTCAGCTTGAGGTGGAGTTGCAACCAGAAACTCTTGAGGTAGCAGGTACTAGCGAAATAATCGACACGGATGGTGCTTATAGCGAGGTGGAGCCTATTGAGCCAACGGTTGCTGTAACTGCTGATATTGACAAGGTGCGTATTCGATCTCCTGACAGATATGGATGTAACGATGGTTTTGCTTTATCTGCGGTTGAGGAGGTTGTGTCAGAAAATCCTTGTGGAGCAGTTAAAGGTGCATGTAGAGTTAGTGTTCTGATGAGGTCCACGGCTATGGCAAAGTTCAAGCGAGGCTTGGACTTGAAAGACATCTGTGGCGGTTGAGCCCATTGGGGCTGTGGGAGAGTAGTAGCGGAATTCGGATTCTATTGAAGCGATTGTTACTTGGCTCAAACGTCGAGCCAAGGTGGAGATTGTTAAAAATATGTCTCGAGTTTGAGCCCGAAGCGAAAATTTAAATATTTTAAATTGGATATTTTGCGGACATCCGAAATCAAGCAAAGCAAAAGAGACGTGAGTTTCCGGATTGGAGTTGGAGTTCGTGGCTTCAAATTGGAAAGTCCGAGTGGGACTTTGATTTACACAATGACTCGGTCAACGTGTCGGAAGAAGAAAGAAATCAACGAAAAAAAAATAAAGGAAAGTCGTATTGAGTTGTTTCCTTCTCCAACTAGGTGTTGACTTCTTTGACCAATTCAAATATTCGTTTCTTATTGGCGGTGGCTTATATATATATTCTCATGGGCTGTTCTGTGGACGAGGAACAGAAGTCTTGATGCGCCATTGTTGATAAAGAAGTCTTGAAGCGCCGCGGTTGTCGTTAAGACGTTCGTGAGTGCTTGGCGGTGGGTGTTTCCGTGGATTCTCGTTCGTGAATTACATTCAAGAAGAATTAGTGTTCAAGCGTAAATCTTGTGCTAAGATTTGTATATAATTCTTTTGCGAGATTGAGAGATTATTTCGTGAGGAATTGTTGGGCTAAACACTGTGTGAGTTGTTGGGTGTAATTGAGGCTTGGGAAACACTTAGAGTGTTTGAGTGACTCGAGTGTGGTTGTAATCTCCGTTGTATCGCTTGATCTATAGTGGAATTCCGTGTCGCTCTCCCCGTAGACGTAGGTCACTACGACCGAACCACGTAAATCTGATGTCCGATTTATTTTCTTATTCTGTCAATTTTATTGTTCGATCGCTTGGCTTTCGCAACAGGCAACGCCTGCTGGGAGCTCTACTGTCTCGAGCACGGCATTCAGGCAACGCGTACGCTTCTCGCTGCCGGATTCGAACTGGGCTCCGTGTATTCCTTCGAGGTTTCCGTGCTTTGCTTTGAGAATCCATTGGTCGGTTTAGTTAGATCTGTCCGTTCCCGGGGAATGCTGCTTGGTTTTTGCTGGATCTATGTTGCGATCATGCTTTCCGGACCTCTGGTTGCGTGGATCTTTGGGTTTTGTGTGGTATTTGGATGACGTCGAGCTTGGACGAGGCGATTTCTGGCCATTTTCATGGTCAGCTAGACGTTGTACTCCACGGAATTGTTGTTTAATGAGGAGTTGTATCCTGAGTTGGATTGGTTTTTCTGCGGATGATTGGATCTGGGCATTTCCATGCTTGCACTGCGGATTCAAGTCACGAGAGATGTCATAATCATGCAGTAGAATCCTTTACTTAGAGTAACTATAGCAGCTTGCTTGCTTGCTTGCATTCGGAAGCTAGGACCTGGTCAGTCTGGCAAGTTGAATTTCGACGTCTCAGTAATGGGATTTCGGCTTTGATCCGTCGTCGGTTTATCGTGTTCAAGCAGAATTTCGACGGAATGAATAGGGCTTCGGGTTCTATCTTTCATAGCACGCATATATCCCAAAATTAAATTTTGCAATTGTGCTCGTTTTAGAAGTTTTTTTTATTTTTTTGAGGTCTTAAATTGTTTTTTTTTATCATTATAATTAGTTGTTAACATGATGTCTATGGCTCCATAGCCCGATGGTCAGATGCCGGGTGACAAGACGGTTGGCGGAGGCGATGATGCTTTCAACACCTTCTTCAGCGAGACCGGTGCTGGCAAGCACGTCCCCCCGTGCTGTGTGTGTGGATCTGGAGCCTACCGTCATCGATGAAGTGAGGACCGGCGCTTACCGCCAGCTCTTCCAACCTGAGCAGCTCATCAGTGGCAAAGAAGATGCCGCCAAGTTACACCGCCCGTATCTGGTTTTGGTGGGTCCATGCTGACTTGACGATGTACAAAATCAAGTATAGAACGAACCACGCATTTGCGATAGAAATTGTTCTTAAAATAGTTCAGCCACCCAAAAATAGTTCATTACGAGTGTATTTTTTCTGCAATCGCAGTTGAAGACTTTAGGGTGACAGATGATGCTAAAGCTAAAGCTAATCATAGAAAATGACGTAATGATCAACAACTTCGCCCGTGGTCATTACACAAGTAATATATCCATTAACTTCAAATCATCAGGCTTTCTGGATCGTGGACTTGTTATAATGAGGCCCTGCATTTACTTGTATAGTAATTAATGATCGCCGATTTCGCACTGTGCTTTGCCAGTTGGAAAGGGGATCGTGGATCTCTGCTTGGACAGAATCCCGCAAGCTTTTACTTTGTTTTGTACGATTGCCGCATGGCATGATTTTTCCACGTGGCTCACACTGAATCGATTAGCATTGGCTCTTCGATTCGTCATCCTCAAACACTTGTCTCTTTCAACTTCTCGCTCTAATTTTTGAACAAAAGTAACCTTTTATCTTTCATTGATTCTATAGTTGATTAAAAAAAGCAAATAGAGATAAAGTATCGTGTAATATATTGATTTAAATATATAAAGTATCGTGAAATATATCGATAAAGTAAAAAATATATATATCCTGAAACTTCATCTCTTTTGACTAAATTTGAAGAAAGTAGATAGAAGATAAAACGTTCTATTTGTTTCGCGAAAAATGATCAATTTCGAAAACTTTTTTCCAAAAGATGATCACTTATGTCTCTTACAAAAGTGAGTGAACGCAAAACTTTTTCATCGTTCGCTAAAATATTTAGACATAAAGTTTTGTCGATAATAAATTTTATTCATTGGCTAATTATTTCAAGTAATATCGGCGATCATTTTAAAAAAATATTTTTCAAATTATTTATTTTCCGTAAAACGAATAGAACAGATATATCTCGAATTACCATCGGTCCACAAGGCCCACTTGGCCCAGCGACGATGGGTCGAAATCAATTAAGGGGCCTTCCCGAGCAACGGATTTCTCATCGTGGTTTCGTCGTGATCTAAATGCAGTTGTCTATACTTTTCACATAAAGTATCGTAATCAACTTTGAGAATTGAAAAATTCACCCTTTTTATTGTGGGGGGACCATGTCATCCGACTTGTGGAAAAGAGGGTATCCCATGGACATATCACATCAGAAATGCTGGTTTCGAAGGCTATAGGGCGGTCCATATCAAGCATGCATGTCATCACTCGGTTCAATAGAAGACGAAATAAGCCTTCGATGACACGTGATAATTTTTGGCAATACCTATTTAGCGGTCACGTACACGGTACACCGAGCCATGTTACATAATTAAGCGTGCTTAAATTAAGCTTAACTGGATTTCAATCAATCGATTCAATCTTATTCATGCATCACTAATTGTGCAAAAGCTAGCCTATTTATAGTACCTTCCGATATAGATATACTTAGGCATGTTCATATACATACATGTAACATATTATTGTTTCGATTTTACAATCGTGACATGGATGGTATATGCGCCTTCGATGTTGAACATAGATCAATAGTTGAACTCTACACATCCAACATGGGTGCATTCGAACATCATGACATTGCCTTTATTTGACTGAACTGTCATGTGATGTGTAAACGGATTGAAATGATTGATGTCGTGTTGCGCCAAGTTGTATCCATTCTTGGGTTCGATTGGAGATCTTCGAAGCATCCAAATCCGAACTGTTCTTGAACATACTTAAGAAATTCTCTAGGGTTTTATTGTGGATCCTACATCCTTATCAAAGGGGAAATAACCGGGTTTGGTCGGTTGGCATTTTCCCATCATAGAGTTGCTGACCATGTTATTATATTTATGTTTGACAAAAATTAAGCCCCATCAATCATCTTGGTAATCAATCATCCCCAAGTTACAACTTCGATTTAATTTGTCCTATATGGACCCAAAAAATTAATAATGTGGCGACCAACATTAATTTATTATTATTATTTTTTGGTCGGACATTAATTTATTATTTAACCGAGTGGAAGAAAGCTTAGTTTAAGGGACCACTCTTGGAATATATTATGACTTGCGATTTGCTTTTCAGTTTTTGGGGCCACTTTTATATTTTTTTATTATAATTGACATATTTTTTTAAAATTTATTATTTTCATATTTTTATTTAAATTTATTCTTAATTTATATCATTTATTATTCCTATCTTATGCTTTCAATTTTATTTAAGAGAAATAAAGAATATATTTTGTTGTCTTTTCATCTCATATCATATCGTTTTTATTTTAAAATATTATGTGTTTTTCTATTCTTTTTTCATTTTTAATTATATTTTAAAATTTTATAAGCCGAATAATTTTTCCAGCAACAGTGCGATGCGTGCTGTAGGATACTTCATCCTGTGTTGTTGAGCTACTGCGAACTTTCTTTTCCTATTAATTTTCTTAAATTTTGTTTTCCTTTGATTATGGGTCATTTCATTGTTCATGAGGATTTTCGCGCGGGAATGTAGTCACAGGTGCATATGTTTAGTAGAAGATTAAGTATTCGAAAATTTTTTTTTTTAAATAATTATTTGTATCGCTTTCAAAATGAATGAAAGAAAAATACTAAAGTGCATATTATTTTGTTGTCGATGAGAACATTTCCCATCAACTAATCTATCTAAGTGATAAGGACAATTATTTTTAGAGGCATAAATTTTTTAAATCGCTGAATTTCCACGAAATATATGGAAAAGAATTTCCTATGGCGATGCTATCGCCAATATGACAACTCAATAATTTAACTTTGTCAATGGGGCGAAACTTTGAGCTCCTTGTTTTGAATATATTTATTGGACCTTGCAGTGCTTTACTTTCTGCGACTTTTTCTTTTTCTGAAAAGAGAAAAGAGCTGGCAATTTTTATGATTATTGATTTTTTTTATTAGGGCAAGTTTTGTTAATGGGGTGTACTAGATGTGTGGAGTGCTTCCGACAAAGAATCTTATATTCCTGCTTACGAATGTGACTCCCACCTTCCATAATGTAGATAAAGTCATATGTTTATGTGTGATTGATTGTCTTTAGCTGGAAAATGAATGTCAGTCCTTCAATTAAGACTAATAATAAGACAATCTTACGATCAAATTGAATCAGATTAGGTAGATTTCATAAATCTCTTGTCCTTAACATTCAGATTATTTGACCTATGGAATCAGTTGATAGCTCCTTGATATCTTTTCTAGCTAAGGAGCAGCTATAATAAGATATTTCACTGTCCAAAACATCGCTTTGTTCACTAGAAACACCGCCATTTCACCTTGTCAACGTGTCTATTATGACATGTCAGCATCGTTGGCCAAATCAAATCTCAATTTAGCTCGCATGGACAGTTACGACCCGATATACGAGCCTACAATTTACGATAAGAATTTACAAGTTTTAATGCGATCATTTGGCAAGCTCGAAAGTGACAAGAATTTAACATACATAAGTTCTATACATAGTGTTTCGCATTGACACGACTGACACGATTACAAAACCGAATATGACAATTGAACACAAATAGCCAGGAGAATTTAAAGATGAATATTTTTATTTCTCAAATAAAAACTCATGCATATATTTTTTTGGGTTTTCTAGAAATTGTTGATATATTTATTCTACACATATAAGTTGTTATATATATTTTTTTTTTGGGCCATTGGCCAATGGAGGAGAAGTAATTGCATGCAATAATTGAGAATGGTCTCCTGGACCGCCCTCATTCTCGACTCCGTTTCTTTGACTAAGTAATGGGTCCCTTCCTTTTTTTGATTTTTCTACCTCTTTTTACTTCATTTCTTTTTCTCATAAACATCTTTTTACTTAATTATTCGAATTAAAAGGAAACCACGTCCTTTTACTGGTCAAGTCAAATCACCAGGACTTTATGCAAACTGATAAGATTAAATTTAAAGAAGCAACCACGCGGGCCATTATTATGTACCTTGGTGAAATTGAAATGAAATGTCCTTTGGCTTGTGAATGTGCATTGGTGCAAACAATCATTCTCGAGATAAGAAAAAATTGAAATAGATCGAGAATTTCGATTCTTATATTTAGAGGTCAGGGCGGTAATTCAATTCCAACCCTCCATTCCTTTTATCGAACATTTAGCTTCTTTCGTCGTGTCTAAAAATGCTTCTTGATTATTCTTCCTCAAAATTATTTAAGAAGAAAAAAGGGGAAAAAGAAAATTTATTTAGGCTTGAAGCACAGATGATGTTCTTGAGAAGCCATCAAAAGATCTCGAGTTCTTTTGTGAGGGAGCATATCATCATTTGACCCACCTACGTGGGATGTACCGATTTATGAAGCGATTCTTGTTTTTCCATTTTACTTTCTCTTTGGATGTTTTGTGTCTTCAAGTGAGAAATTGTTTTGAAGTGTTTGATAAAGAATATAAGTAAGAAAAAAAAAAGAGCGAGGTAAATCGCATTCTTGAATATAAATAAAGACTAGCTAGATATGTTTAGCATATAATTGCTTCTAATCCTCTCGGGCAGCCCCATCCATGCATGAGGTTGAGTGAAAAAGAGGGAAGTAGATCTTATTTGGTTCCCCCTTTCTATTTTTTTTGGATATTAGGGTTAAAATATTTCACATTCTTAACTTGTGTTAATCTGAAAATTGAGTTGGTTCAATTGAAATTGTGAGTAAACTACTCTTACTTGTATTGAAACTCGTGATTCGTCTCCTCTTGTTCATCATTCACGGGATCAACCGCCAATTAGTGTCTTATTTATCACTTCTTTTTTCCCGGTCATTTTTTTATGATAAAAGAGGGTCTCGATGATCTCGTCTAAGGCACTAATGGATGCAATTTTATTAGTGTCAATTAGTGTCTTTCATAAATGAAGGAAAACACAGCAAAATATCATTTCGGCATATTTAATCTAATTAGGAGTTTTTTAAGCACGAACGAATAAATACTTCTTGGTGAAATAGGATGTTTGATTCCAATGTGAATCGAGAATGGCCTTGTGATGTAAGGATTGCAGGACAACGGTACCTTATTTATCTCAAATCGTCTTTCGTTTTGGAGTTTGTCACTTCTATTATAAGCACCAGAAGAAGACCGCCAATCAACAAAATCCAAATACCTAGCTCAAATAAGGCAAAAAATTTGATTATATGCATATGAAGGCTACATCTATAAATCACTCATCGGTTGAGCAGAAGTGGAAGTCGATGAATGAAAGGGATGGTCAATATGAAAGAGAAAAGTAAAATCATTGCCTTAACGAAGACCGGGTCAAAGATGGATTCGTGACACAAGAAGCACCAACATCATGTCCTTTTCTTAAAAAATAACAAAGTTAGAAAGCCAAAGCCATCGCTCTCCATCTCTCTCGAAAAGCCTCTTGTAAAAGCCAATTTTATCACTGTTCTTTTGGCCTGGGTGCGATCAAAAAGGACAATCGAGAGCATTGTCTAAAAGCGAATGATTCCTTTGGTGATGCTGCGACCTTATCTTTTACAACGTGCGGTGAGATTGCCCCCCACCACCCAGGAAAGATCAGTCGCACGATCGAAACATGTTGATTTTATCTTCATTTCATCTTATTTTATTTGGTTTTTTCAGGTCCAATTTTGTTAATTTCGGGAAGGAAAATCATTTCCATTGAAGAGATTCGGCAATCCATTTTCATGACAAGACCGCATTATAGAGTTTTGCGGCATTAGAAGTGTGTTGAAAAAGGGAATGAGGAAACCACTAATGAAATCAACTTTAAGTTTTGCTGAGTTTTGGCCGTCGAAGGAAATTTGAATTTGGCTTCTCTGTTCTGCGCTTCTTCGGTCTCTTTACCAAATTCATGTGATAGTGTATTGTTGGCTAGCTTTTGTCACGACGATCAGACCAACAAGGCCATATAAAAACAAAAAAAAAACTCACCATTTTATCGTTGTGACAAACTTAACAAGACCCTCAAACGTAAAAAAAAATAAATTAACTTGTTACCATTTTGATGCTTTTCAAGAAAATACTGTGATCATGGTGTTAGAGTTAAAGAGACACCATTAAGTCGACTTTGAGACGAAAATGAACCGTGTTTAGGGTTGTGGATGTAATGGTACTACCCATTAGGGGTGTATAAAAGAACCGGAAACCGCCCAGATCTCGTAGAATCGGACCGAACCGGCGGTTCCCGATTCCAATTGTAAGCATTGGTCCGGTTCATGATTCTAGGTGTGGAACCGCCCTCTAGGGGTGAGCAAAATGGACCGCTCAAACCGGGACCGGATCGGACCGGACTGGACCGACCGATTTGGTTCGGTTCTCGTGAATATTGGTTCGGTTCCTAGTTCCTAAAAGTGAAATCGGTTTCCGGGCGGTCCGGTTCCCGGTTCTAGAGTGAGAACCGAACCGGATAGGACCGAACCGATAAATATATATATTTTTCCAATTTCTTCATATATATATTTATTTACTTTTTAAAATTTTTGAAAAAAAATATAAAGCCTAATCTAATTTTCCCAATTCTCTCTTATCTTTGCCAATAAGTGATTAGTCTCATTGAAACTGGACTGGACTAATATCGGTCCAGTCCGATCCACAGTCCCAAGACTAGCCAGTCCGGTTCCTGGTTCTGGGTTGGACCGGTTCGGACCGAGAACCGCTCACCCCACCCGCTCACCCGCCTACTCGAGCCGGACCATAATATATATAATTTCAGCTCTCTCAAAGTCAGACTCCCAAGGCTTTTACAATTTTACTTCCTGGTCCTCGGAAAAGAAAGAAACCCTAGTCACTAGTCAGTCCTTCTCCTCATCTTACCTCATCTTGCTCTCACGCGTTTAACAATCTCGCAGTCGCCTTATCTCGCTCTCGATCTGTTGGCCGCCTTGCCTCTCAGCGAGTCAGCTGAGCTGTCAGTCTCACCTTTGGCCCTCTATCATGGCATCACAGCTGCGCCTCGCCCTCGGTCCTCCCTTGTAGTCAGCCTCACCTTCCTCTCGCAATCGCAGTTGTTCACCAGGTAACACCAATTGCTTTGCTCGATTTTATTCTATTAACATAGTTACCTAGAATGACTCTTCTCTGATAATAATGAAATCAAGCATGTTTTAAGCTGCTCGTCTAATTTCGAATATCATACATTGATAGAGTTTGAGTCTGGTTGTGAATCCGAGTTTGCAATGTCTACAATATGTTCCTTAATTGATTGCATATAACGTGTTTAATAGAATTCCTTTGAGAATATGAATAAAAGTAGTTTGAGATTTTGTACGATTCGATGATGTGTTGCTTGATTCCAACAGGTGATCCACTAAAATGTCATTGAAACTAGAGAAATCCTACGATGAGATGACTCCGATAATGGAATCATAATCACCAGAACATGGAGGAGGTGAAGAAGACTTTGAACACAATGAGCGGAAGTAGAGTTTTTTTCCATTTCTTAGCAAACAAAGAGGAAACCAATTTCATGCGAAATTGTAGTGATTGTAGACCGGTTTCATAAACCCACCCAGGAACCGGTCTAGAGTGATGGTCTAGTATCCGAGTGGGTTCATGGAACCAGCGGGCGATTCCTTATTCCCATTTGTGAAACCGATCCTTAGTGGGGGAGTTCTGGGTTCTAGGGTGGGTGGGGTGGTAACCACTCACCCTAGAACCGATCACCCATACTAATTGTTAGTGTGGTGAGAATCACGTAGATTGACACATGGCAAGAAAAACAACGAGAATTGACGAAATACTCAAGAATGCTATTTTTGTCACAACTGTAGAAAATTGTGTGTGTGTTTTTTTTTTAATTGAACTATCGTGTTAAATTTGCGGAAATGATAGACCATGGTGTTCCATTTCAAATGTGAAAAATCGAGTTAAATTTGTCGAATGCTAAAAAGTTGTGTTTTTGTTTAAACATTCGAAAGTTGGTTATAAATTAAATTCGTCGTGGTGGTACAAGGTTGTACTTTTTTTTCGGTATGTGGCCAATGAATAGTCATGCAATGAGTATACATTTCGGATGGATTCATTTGTCTAACGATGTGGTGAATTATTTATAAAGAAAGTCTTTCTTTATTTGGTCATGGTTTGAAGATTAGCATCACCATTTGAACATGATAAGCACGAATAGATAAACAATTAGGGTCCGGTGGTCAGCCAGGCAATGACAACTATTCTGCCAAATTAGGGCAGAAGATCAAGCTCTCTGCTTAAATTAGTACCGGTTGCAATAATTAACTCCTAGCTATATAATCTATTTTTATGTGTTCTAGCTATCTAATCTACCAAATTATAAGCATATTTCATGGTCCCAAAATTTAATTATGTAGGAGATCTTTCTCGTTAAACATGTTTAACATTTTAAGGAATTCCAAGAGGTTGGCTGAGTAATAAAACCGATATCTTACGCCTTAATTAAAAAGCGTGAGATCTTAGATTCAAATATTATTTGAGACAATCATTTCAGATCAGTTTTACATAAAATTGACACGGAAAAATTAGTCTGGAACATCATTTGAGTGTGACACGAAACAATTATTATGTTTGATTGCTTTTTATGTCTTGGTCAATGAATAAATCAATAAAGGTAGGAAAAAAAGAAAGAACCGGGAGGGCATCGTAATCAAGAGTTGTTGCTTGGTCAAAGGAAGTTGGTCTTAATTCCGGTGATAATGAAACCAGGCATAATATTATAATTTGGCTTTCCGACGATGCATTTCTTTCAAAAGCCTATTAGCTACTGGCTGCTCATAGCGCCATCAAGTTGGATAATTATCGAAGTAAAGTTTGATTATTGTGCAATCTAGAAGGGCCCAAGTTTTTAGTTTGATCCAATGTGCAGCACATAGATTTACTCTCTTAATTACTTATAATTTCAAAAGACAAAAAAGGCTCCTTTCGTGATATCAGCATAGATTATATAGATCTAGTCAAATTTAAAAGATATATCGGTCTTTGATTATATATACTGTCAAAGTCGAACTTGAGAGAGTGTTAGCTCTCGTGCTTGCCACGTGACATTTCCATATGCCCCTGTGACAGTCGCATGGCAAACGTATGACATAGTTTTTTCACGTGGCTAGCATTGGATCGATCAATATTGATTTTACTGGTTTGTCACCATCACATGCGTTTTGTCATAATGTCTGTACAAAGTATCGTAACACAATGGAAATGGAAGAAAAAGTTAGGATGAATGAATGAGAATCACTGCCATTTTTATTGAGTGGCCATTCCATCCTATTCGTTGGAATATTCGAAGATTATTACAATAGACGATCGTGTCTCACTCCAGATGCATTGAATTAGCTTGACATGTTTCATGCGTGCCACAATAGGTTAGGTAGATGGTCACAACAATGAATGAATCCCTTGGACATCACATAAAAAATGCTACTTTAAGAGGTTATTGCGAATTGACGCATTCGCAATTTGTATCACGTGGGCATGTTCTAACTAGGGGTAATCGATTTCAGAGGTGTCAATTCCCATCCTAAACCTTAAATCAGATAGGGCAGGATCGATTCCCGTTTGTGGAATCGGGAACTGACCCACTTGTCCCTAGAACCGGCCTGGACCAAACCGATCTATTCGAGCCAATTCCAAGTTCAACTTGGGAACCGACTATGTTTTCCTTTTTTTTCCCCTTCTATTCCCTACAAGAAATAACTATTTCTACAAGGAAAGTCTAAAGGTGATTCTATAGGAGAGTATGCCGAATAAAATATAAAAAAATAAAATACTCAAGGCCGGTCCTATTTGTGGTACCGGGCCGGTTCCCGCGGAACCACCCAGAATAGGCCGGTTCTGTCCGATTCCCGATTTAACCCGGGAGCGACGCTCACCCCTAGTTATAATCCATTTTCAGAAAAGAAAAAAAAATGAAATAAACATTAGGTCTATGCTTGATAAATGATCATTTGTAGTAAAACCAATTTAGACGTCGCGTACACAGTACGCCGAGTCATATTACATACTTAAGCGCATTTAATTAAACTAAGTTCAACTGGATTTGTAACATAGACAAATCAACGTAAATGCATAGAAACAACAGGTATATTGTGCGGGTGTTGTTAACCTATTTATAGTACCTAAAGACACATCTAATCTTAAGTGGCTCGTACATTACTTGCATGAATTCGGATATGTAGTGATATATTTAGGGATGTTCACATGCTTCCAATAACATATCATGTCTAACTTTAGAGTCGTAACATACATAGTAAACGCACGTTCTATTTCTGAACATAAATTGACCCGATGCTACACAATCACATAGCCCCTGCCCCCCCCAAACAAAAAAAAAAAAAACAAGAATTGTCGACCCTACATATGCAACATCGTTGTGTTCAACCGTCACGCAACATTAGTGAATATCACGTTCATGCAATCAAATTGCCGTGCGATGCGCAAGCAGATCGAAACGACTGATGCTTGGGTTAACTGCAGTACATCAACGAAGCATCCGAATCCATACTGTTCTTAGTCGTACTTAGAAAACTGGGGACAAAAAAATGATGTCTCTGCAGCCGCGGATTCCTCAGTTTTTCTAGGGTTTCATTCATGTGGATCCTACTTCCCTATCCATCGGATTTGGTCGGTTGGCGTTTACTCATCATGGGGCTGCTGACCACGCCCTTATGTTCATGTCACGCCTCTGCTGACAAAGATTAAGCACATCAATCACCTCATTAAGATGTGCCCAATTCATGTTATTCACCTAACTCTTCCAAGTTACGAATTCGATCGATCTGATTTGTCATTTATGGACCCAAAAGATTAAAATAGGTAATTTTGTGGACCGACCATAATTTATTATTCGACGGAGTAGGAAAAAGCTTAATCCAAGGCACCCCCTTTGAGTATTTTTATGACTTGAGATATGATTTTCAATCTTATTTTGCTTGAAAAAAATTATGCGGCAACGGTGCGATGCGTGTCGTGGGATGCTTGATCATGTGTTGTTGAGCTCCCCGGAACTTCCTTTATTTTATATTTTTTTGTGGAATTTTTTTTGTTTCCATTTGATTAGTTTATAAAGTCCTTTGTTTCCATTTGGTCATTTTATTGTTCATAAGGTCTTTGTCCGGGGCTCTTTTGTTTTTATAAGAAAACCAACGATTTGAAAAATATTTTTTTTTAAAAAGATTATTTTTATAACTTGTATAAATGGATGAACGAAAAAAAAAAAATTGAGGCATACATTGTTGTTGATAATGAAAGCATATTTTGTCGATTAATTATAAACGATGCGAACGATCAATTTTGGGAAAACATTTTTTTTCAAATCGTTGATTTTTCGTGAGATAAATGGTCCTTTAAGTAATTTCACTGGCAAAAGGAGGAAAAAAGAAATAAAATCAGAAAAATATTGAAAAATATTAAATTATTAGTAAAAATTATCCGCGTTAATATCGGTGGTGCCAAAGATTAGTCGGAATGACTGAATTGACATTATGTCAAAAAGTTTAGAATTAAATTGACATCGAAAAAATATATATAATTAAATTAATATAAATATAATTGATTTAGGATTTTTCTGACACATTTACTTGAATACGGCGAGTGGACACAAATGGCCAGCCCTAGGGACGGAAAACTTCGTGCATGTATTGTTTTAGGTTAGTTTAAAAAGCGAGCGTACTTCACACTCTCACTCAATAGTCCGCCCTCATCCACCACTTTGTCTCTTTGACTAAGAAATGGGTCCCTTCCTCTTGGTTTTTCTACAGCTCTATAAAGTAGTGGCACGACCTAAATGGTGCGAGACTACCACTTTGTTACCGGTCGAGTCAAATCACCTGGACTTTATGGAAACTGATAAGATCAAGATAAAGTCTAAAGAAGCAACTGTGTGGGCCATTACTACTTACCTTGGTGAAACGTTCCTAGACTTGTGAACGTGAATTGGACGATGCAAACGATCATTCTCGAAATAAGAATGAAGGAAATGGAACGAGGATTCCAGTTCTTACATTTGGAGGTCAGGATGGCAATTCGATTCGGTCCTCTATCACTATTATCGAACATCAGTTTCTTTCTCCATGTCTAAAAAGGTTTCTATCGGCACAAAAAAAATGTCCAAGTGTTCAATTGACATTCTCGAGCATTTGATCCGAATTTGTTGTAAGTATCTAATCTCGAGCATAAAAAAGGGAAATCTCACATCTTTTCGCTGCGCGGAGGACATAACAGCACGAATTATAATAAATGGTGTATTATTAAGGACGGGTTGGAGCGGGAAAAAAAATAGAACGATGCGAAAACTCGACAAAGAGATAGAAATCGAATGAAATAAAGCATTTAAACGCTCAATTACCACGAGGCAAAAAGGGAAGATACATAAAAGAGAAAAAGTTAGGAAACGCAAGGAAATAAGATTCCTATTCATATTTCTTCGACGTGGAGACGTGACGCCGGAAACCCTATACCAAAGAAATTACCTTATGTATCGATCACACGGCGGATGTGGTGTCATCTAAGTATCTAACTCGAAGTACGACATTATCCCGTGACTCGGTTTTAGCAACAGTTGACACAACATCTCTTGCTAATTACAGCTCTTCTACCGACCCAAAAAGAATCAAAGCTCAGCGCTCATCTCCTTTGGGCCTCAAACTGGCAATCTCCCGGGGCATTCCTAGAATTATTGTGGAGATGGACTCGCAAGCAGCAATTGCACTACTTCATAATCGGGATCTTCCAGAAGGATTGATTACAGTAGGAGTGATCACGAGATGGGGGAAGGGTGGCGTTTGTGCACCACGCGATCCCTGTCGGGAGTAGGGGACAAACCCCGCGGCATTATCCACGTGCTCCTTCCATCGTGTGGCTCGCGTTTTAAGTCAGCGTCGGCGGCTGGGCGCTCCCAAAGCTTCGCCCCACTCCTCCTTCGCCATCGCCACAATTATTCGCCACTTATAAAAACCGTGGTCTAGTGCTTCCATTTCTTATCAATTTCATTGGGCCACCATCGCGCTTTTGCTATTTGCCACTCTCGATATTTTATTGCGTTGAAAGGAGGCTCTCGTGTCCCTCTCTTTTCAAGGTGCACGCAAGTCTCTCGATGCACTCGGTTAGATTCGTGAATATGCGCCGTTTTCATCTTTTGCATCCGCATTGGGACCTCCAATAAGCGTAGTTCCCAGCACTAAGAAGACCCACTAATCTTAAATTATGATTCGTGGCGGCATGGGGCACTGGCCAGCGCCCGAGCAATAGCTAAGCATAGATTGCTATGCTTAGGACGCTTGAATTGAATTGAATATATGTCCGAATTGGGAATTCAGAATGCGTAGGTTAGTTTCGCGACATGCTCGATCTATGAACCTCTCGAGCGAAATCGCACAAACAGGTGGAGATTAAGAAAAACAAAAGGAATAATTCTTGTTTATGAGAACAACGAGATTGAGGGAAAGCGCAAGAAGAAAAGGAAAAGAAAAGAAAACGAGAAAATGCCACAAATGATCTCTGAACTTTGGCCTAACGTGCAATGTAGTTTCCGCATTTCAATTTTTTCAATGCGATCCCTGAACTGTAATCTAATGTGCAGTGTGATCCCTAATCTTGTAATTTGTTCAACGAGATTCCTAAACTTTTGGTATATGTTCAACTTAGTATATGAATTGTATGAAAATATTTAATATTGTCACATTGCACATTAAACTATAGTTCGGAGACTATATTGAATAAATTAAAATTTTAATAATCATATTATTTATTGGGTAAAAATTTAGAAATTAATTGTGTCATTATCTCAAAGAATAAAGAAGATAAAAGATGGAATTTTTCTTTGTTTTATAGCTGCATTAATATCCCTTCAACTAATTTCTTGCATGACAGAAAGGAAAGGCCATACCGAAAAGAAAAAAAGAAAATAATATGTCTTTATATAAGTCAATGGATTTGACGGATTTGATTGCATTCATTTCCTCCCCCAAAAGTGATGACGTGGGCCATGCCCTGCTTTGGTGTCTCGTGAATCATGAGACAAAAAGCTAACATCGTGCCGCCGCCGTTGGGCTCCAATAATTTAACGTTTTTCTCACCAAATTTTTTTTAATTTCTGATAATCATTCTGTTTTCTGACCAAAAAAAAAAAGAAAATCATTCTGTTCTTAAAAAATAAAAAGAAAATTCCCACAAACCCTACAAAAATATGTAATTTCAGGGTCGTATGTAAGTTTCAGTTACTAGACCATTTTTTTTTTATGCGATCGGCTCGATACAAAAATTGGTACGTCACGAAAAAAACAAACATGGGAGCACAGATGTGGCTACTTGCACTCACCCAGTATGGTCACGATTGGAGGAGAGGAGAGGACAAAACAATAATTGTAAGAGACGGGACCGGAATTTCCACCGTCTTAATAATTTAAATTGAATTTTGTCCCTTGGAAAATTATAAAAATAAAAATGGAAGCATATATTTCCAACCTCAGAGAAGAATGTCGTGGAAAGCCGACGCGTGGACGGTCTTGATGGAGCGGAATCATAGGTGCACTATAGATTGCTGAAGGAAGCTTCCAACAGCACATGTCTCCCCTATGATCCAATCTCTACAGGACAAGAAACGTTGTTGTCCTAGTCGATTTCGACCTAAGTAGTACGATCTTTTATTACCCGCGCGAACCAACAGCCAAAAGACAAGGAATATGTTATCAAATGCAGCTTGGCAGGGGAATTTTGTAATCGATTTTGTAAACTATGGTTGGATCTCGACATTGAAATGTGGCCTCGGGTTGCACAGCCTAACTTGAATTATTAATAATTCACGGGGAAGGGAATGTTCGATATGTCAGTGCCCATTTATCGATAAAAGGTGATGTATGCGGTAAAGTTAATGACTTACAAGATGAGGCATATTTAATCCATGCATTGAGCTAACGAATTTTCGTTGTGAGCCAGTTATTTACCCCGTAAAATGAAAGGGTACGGGATTTCGATTGTAACACAAGTCTATAACGTCAAATTTGAAATGCCAGTCCAATGCTCCATTTACTGCTAGGGATTGTACTGTTGTGTGGATTGCAGACATACCTTTGACTTAGGAAGCGCAGTTCCTGATGCCAAACGTTAAGTAGGAGACACGAACCGTCGCGTATGCTAAGGTTGCTCCAGAAACGGTAAACGGTAAAAGGGTCTCACGCGCTTTCTTTACCACCGTCAACTGTCGTGGACGAGCGAGCGACGGTGTTTAAAACAGCGATGATAAGATCAATCGTGGGCAGCTTCCGAAGTGCGATGCCACTGTGTGAACAGCTCCCCACACACACACACTTCGCCCGCTTAAAAATGGCGTCTTGACTTTGATTTCGTTCGCACTTCCTCCGACGGAGAATCACTCCCCGCCACCGCCGCCGCCGCCGGACCCGACGAGCCTCTCCCCCCCTCCGACCGCCGCCATGTCCGTCGCCTACCTTCCTCCCCTGTCCCTCCTCTGCTTCCTCTCCCTCTTGTCCCTCGCCAAATCCGACCAGCTCCAGACCCTCCTCGACCTGTCCGGCGCTCTCCAATCCCCGAGCCCGGACGTGTTCTCCTCGTGGAAGCCGACCACGCCCGCATGCAACTTCACCGGCGTCGCCTGCGATGGCGGCGGCTCCGTCGTCGCCATAGACCTATCCGGCCTGCAGCTGACCGGCGTCCTCCCTCTGGACTCCCTCTGCACGTTGCCGTCGCTGGAGAGACTTGCGTTCGGCCGTAATTCGCTTCGTGGACCGATCTCCAAGGGCCTGAACAACTGCGTGAAGTTGCAGTACTTGGACCTCGGCAACAACTTCTTTACCGGCACGTTCCCGGAGATATCTGCCCTCTCTGAACTGCAATATCTTTACGTGAACGGAAGCAATCTCAACGGGACGTTCCTATGGAGCTCACTCAAGAACATGACCAATTTGCTCTATTTGAGCGTCGGTGACAACCCTTTCGACAGCACTCCGTTTCCTGGAGAAATTCTTGATCTTTACGAGTTGAAGTGGCTCTACATGGCGAATTGCAGCATCGAGGGTGAAATCCCGCCCGGCATAGGGAGGCTCAACAAACTCTTCAATTTGGAGCTCTCGGACAACAACATCACTGGCGAAATTCCGGCGGAGATTGGGAACTTGACCGACCTGTGGCAGCTCGAGTTGTACAACAACAGATTGACCGGGAAGCTTCCGGTCGGGCTGAGGAACTTGACGAAGCTCGAGAATTTCGACGCTTCCATGAATTTTCTGGAAGGCGATTTGTCTGAATTGAGGTTCTTGAGGAACTTGGTGACTCTGCAGCTGTTCATGAATGATTTTTCAGGTCAAGTCCCAGTTGAGTTTGGCGAGTTTGAGCGGCTTGTGAACTTGTCGCTCTATACGAATAGATTGAGTGGCCCCCTGCCCGAAAAGCTAGGCTCGTGGGCGGAGTTCGATTTCATCGACGTGTCCGAGAATTTCTTGACGGGGCCGATTCCGCCGGATATGTGCAAGCGGGGGACCATGAAGGAGCTCCTCGTGCTCCAGAACAGGCTGAGCGGGGAAATCCCCGTGACTTATGCGAATTGCCCGACACTGACTCGGTTCCGAGTTAGCAACAACTCGCTCTCCGGGGCCGTGCCTGGTGGCATCTGGGGCTTGCCAAATTTGAACATTATTGACATCGCCATGAATCAGCTCGAGGGTCCTATCACATCTGACATCAAAAATGCAAAGTCTCTGGGGCAGTTGTTCGTTTCCAAAAACCGCCTATCGGGAGAATTGCCAGAGGAAATCTCGAAGGCTGAATCTTTGGACGCAATTGATTTGAGCTACAATCAGTTCTTGGGGAAAATTCCGTCGAAAATCGGTGACCTGAAAAGGCTGAGCAGCCTTCACATGGAGAACAATATGTTCTCTGGCTCCATACCGGATTCGTTAGGCTCATGTGACAAGCTCAGCGACCTTGACATGGCTCACAATTCGCTTTCTGGCAAAATCCCGCCATCTCTCGGGTCTTTACAAGTACTCAACTCCCTCAATCTGTCGGAAAACCATCTCTCAGGTCAAATTCCATCGAGTCTATCCTCCTTGAAATTGAGCCTTCTCGATCTGTCGAACAACCGGTTAACTGGTCAGATTCCGCAGTCTCTGTCAATCGAAGCTTACAATGGCAGCTTCTCCGGCAACCTTGGCCTCTGCAGCTCCGATATCACCTCCTTCCAGCGATGCTCGAAGGAAGCCGGCATATCCAAGGGTATCCAAACCCTCATAACCTGCCTCGTTGTAGTCGCGGTTCTACTATCATTGTTCCTTGCTTGCTATGTCCGGTTGTACAGTAGGGAAAAGGATCAAGAACGGTCGCTAAAGGAAGAATCTTGGAATGTGAAGTCATTCCAAGTGCTGACCTTTACTGAGGATGAGATACTTGATGCCATCAAGGAGGAGAATCTTATAGGAAAAGGCGCTTCTGGGAACGTCTACAGAGTTTTGCTCGCCAGTGGCAGAGAACTCGCCGTCAAGCACATATGGAATACGGACTCCAACAGCAGAGGAGGGCGGAGGAAGAGCCGGACCACGAGCCCGATGCTCAGGAAGCGGAGCGAGAAGTCGCGGGAATTCGACGCCGAGGTGGAGACCTTGAGCTCAATCAGGCACGTAAATGTGGTGAAACTGTACTGTAGTATCACGAGCGAGGACTCGAGCTTGCTGGTCTATGAGTACATGCCGAACGGGAGCTTGTGGGACCGGCTTCACACTTGCCGGAAGACAGAGCTCGACTGGGAGACAAGGTATGAGATAGCCGTGGGGGCGGCCAGAGGATTGGAGTACCTGCATCACGGTTGCGAGAGGCCGGTGATTCACAGGGATGTGAAGTCCAGTAACATTTTGCTGGATGAATTCTTGAAGCCTAGGATTGCTGATTTTGGGCTTGCCAAGATTGTTCAGGCCAATAGTAGCAAGGATTCAACCCATGTTATTGCCGGAACACATGGTTACATTGCTCCTGGTAAGAAAATGTCTTTCTTTTTCATCTTTTTGGTTAATCTTGATCAAATCAAGAATGTGCAAAAATAAGAAATTTGAACTAGGAATGGCTAATTACTTTTAACTCTATAGAACTAGCGATGACTCGCATTTCAAATTTAATCTTTGCGACTGTTTTGAATGTTGCAGAATATGGTTACACGTACAAGGTGAATGAGAAGAGCGACGTCTACAGCTTCGGGGTGGTGCTAATGGAGCTAGTGACAGGAAAGAGGCCGATAGAACCGGAGTACGGAGAGAACAAGGATATAGTGAACTGGGTCTCGAGCAAGTTGAAGACGAGACAAGACGTGTTCGGCATCGTGGACTCGAGAATCCCTGAGCCCTACAAGGAAGAGGCCATCAACGTGTTGAGGATTGCCATCCTCTGCACAACGAACCTCCCGAACCTGAGGCCCACGATGAGGAGCGTGGTTCAGATGCTGGAGGACGCGGAGCCATGCAAGTTGGTCCGCGTCGTCGTCGACAAAGAAGGCAACGGGAAGGCGCAGGTCACCGACAGCAGGAAGATCAAGCCAGAGCCATGAGAGCCTTGGGTCAATTCTCATAGGAACATAATCGGAAAACCTTTGGGAATTTCAAACCCTGATTCAGTAGAAGTTGCAGTTGCAGTATAAGTTCTGGGATCACTTGTAACATAGCATAGTTCCAAGAGCAAGAGCTTCCCAATAAGTCTCTCCCCAGTTAGCGAGAGCTTGGAGTTCATATGCAAGTAGGTTTTTGAGTTGGTGCATGTTGAGAAAGGAAGCCCCCGGGCTCTCCCTCTTCCTTCTGTACAATATATTATTTCTGTAAGTCGTATGAAGGTAGTTGTTTTGGCAGAACAATGATCAGAAATGCTAGATGAAGAGTACCATGAAACCTTTTTTTGGAACATGTTGAAGGATTCGAGCATGATCTATTTCTCTGCATTAAACAAGTGGAATCTATTCTGATACCGGTCGACATATTAGGTCCTCGATGATTGAAGATGCAAATAATACTAAATTGATAGTCCAAGCTGATTTCTGAGATGCTTGGTCAAAGATGTCTGCTTCCTAACACAGTGGTTGCCTGTCTGGTACCAGAACGCAGACAATAAATTGATTCCCCCTCCCTCGTCCTGTTTCAGACATTGCTGTGGTGTCGATCCTAACAAGTTAACGACGCTCGTGTTTTTGCCATCTCAAATTTATGCGACCTCTTCTCGCTATTCTTTCACGACGCGTCTTGAACATAAAAGAATCCCATCTTGGAGTGAGTGAATGAATGAAGTTTAAAGAGTTAAAAATAGAACGCCTTTGTACATCTTATAACTACTTGCCTTCGTTCAAAATCTTAAAACGTTGCTTCTAAACATCTAATGTGAGATTAATGTTTAAGCTCATACCTGATACAAGCTCACAATGTTTAAGCCCAGAACCGAGTAAGGCTTTCTTATGGAAGGCCCACGGTATGGGAGCCCGACCCGGTATGGTCACCTCATTGAGCTTTCCACGGTAAAAATTGCATCGATAAATATTCTAACATTAACATAAAACACATTAATGATTTATGAAGATTTAAACATAATAAAATTCACATTAATGTACTCGTGTTATTATATTCTAATATTAACATAACATTATCGTTTCAAGAAACTTACAAGATAAAAATGGTTAACGTAATATTTGAATTATCGTGTTTAGTTTGAGCTTTACTCTGTCTCGGGCAGAAGTAATGTATCTATTTGCATTTTAGTAAGCGGACTTGTGTACCAATATAGAAAATCATGCTAATATCAAGGTAGGAAACTTCTTTGATTCGAAGGAGTTGCAATTAGAAAAGCAAGATAATAAAGAGAGACGGGAACAATGGGAACATGAGTAATAAATAGGTGATAAAATGAGTGGAAATTGTAAGAAAAGTATTTATTGTGAGGCAAATGATCGATCCCTTACTATTTAAAGACTAAAGTGCAATGTGTTAACGTTAAAGACAATGTTTAGAGAAAAGCTTGTTATTATATACATATATATATACATATATAACAATATGTTACTAGCAATAACTTTAGTGTATATGAGTGATAATCACGATCACTAGGTCATACTGCATAAAGTCTGCTTACCTTTTGCACAAATTAGTTGAGTGTAAGAAGTGCGCACAACCTCGTGAAATTGAATTAATGGTTAAGGTTTTGACATTTGTGTCATCGTGTGTGGATTGGGCGCATGATGCAGGTTCAATCTGCTTCACGATCAAGTGCAAACAATTTCAAGATTAGGTCATCCGCACGAGTTTAGGCTTGTGTGTTCCAGTTCAAATCCATATACACCTATCTAGGACTAGTCTTAGGAAAAACGTGGAATTTTTCCTAGCCACAATTTTGACTCAATATCTAGTAGGCAAAAATTTTCCATTTTAATTTTAGTTAGATTTTAGCAATTGTTAACTCTAATAGATTACTCAAATGGTAAGCGTGTCCATCCTTTTTGCTCAAGGCTTGCCGTTCGAATCATCATACTTGTTCATTCTCTTGGGGCCACTCTAGGAGTACAGACTTGTGCATCTCTAGTAATTACTAGGTGTGCATGGGCCAGAGAGAATGCCATACTCGATGAGAACTAGTCGAGTGCTTAAAAGTCTCAACCACCCAATTGATCGCAATTCCAATGTACATCTGCATCAAAATAATTGAAAGGGCTTATTAGGGTGCGTTTGTTTCACGGAAAACGCAACGTTTTTGAAAAATGTTTGTTGAGAAATCATTTTCCAAGAAAATAATTAATTTTCGTTTGTTTAGTGATATGTGATCGAATTTGTTTTTTTGTGTTTGGATCTCATTAAGAAAATGATTTCAAAATGCGTTTGTTTCGCTAACCCGCGCTTGTGGCCCGAGACCGGCGACCGGCGAAGGGAGAAAGAAGGAAAAAGAAAAAGAAAGAAAATATATAGAAAAGAAAGAAAGAAAATAAAATAAAAAATAAAATAAAATAGTAACAAATTCAATATAAGCAATTCAAGAAAGTATTTTCACATTTTTAGATTAGGGAATTCACTTTCCTAATTTTAAAGATGAATGTTTTTCTGGACCATAAAGTATTTTCGGGTCACTTATCATTTTCAACGGACCGAACGAGTGAAAATCCAGAAAACAGATTCCCGGCAAACACTTTCCCTCAAACAAACGTACTCTTAGGGTGCACATGACAACGATTTTATATCCGAGAACTGATTCTGCTCAAAAATGATTATTTTTTATTCCGTGCCCAAGAACAATTTTTAAGCATTTGAAGGCGTATGGTAACTGCCCAAAATTTATATTTTTAAAATAAAAAAAGAACAGAAATGCGTTTGGTAACTACGCAAAATTTCTTTTTATTAATAATATTTTTGAATTTTTTAATATTTCTTTCTTATTTTTTCCTTTTTTTTCTTTCTTTCCCTTCCTTTTCTTGGCCATGGCCGATTGCCGGCGCCGGCGACCAGCCACAGGCCAGCTCCGGCGAGGGCGCTGCGGCCCTCGCCGCTGACCTCGTCGGTCGTGACGGCGACGTCGAGCGTCGTCCAGCCAAGGCGAGGCCGACTTCGCCGTTGCGACCCATCTCCCTCGCCTGGGTTGCGACGGCGAGGTCAGCCTCACCATGGCTGGGCGAGACCTCCGGCCACCGCCGAGGGCCACGACGCCCTCGCCGGCCCTAGCCTGTGGGCAGTCGCCGGTGGCTGGCGGGCGACGGCAGGCCAAGAAGAAGAAGAGAAGAACAAACCAAGAAAGAGAAAGAAGAAAACTAATAAGAATCAGAAATGAAAAAATTGTTCTCGGAATCAAGAAGTTACTTTTTTTAACTTCTTGATTCCGTTCAAAAACTAATTCTTGAAACAATTTTTTGCAAAGTTGTGCCCTGGAACAAAAAATTAAACAAACGGATTTCTGTTTCCAAACTGATTCTGGGAACAAAAGAACAGAAATTTTCACTATTTGGCAATTTGCCAAACGGCCCTCAGTATACTTTCTATCCAGAGACACATACACACGTAGACACCAAATGTTGATAGTTGATACCGACTCGCTATTTTTCGGATGCGGGCTGGGCGAGCTTGACTTGAGCCTAATCCGGTCGAACTTAACCATATAGTCACCGTCCAAGCGTGCTAAAAAATGTCCGAGCCGTCGTGGCGCGGGACGGGAGCGGCTCGGTAGGCCCGTGATCAAGTCTACATCTCAGTCCATGTCAATTTCCCCCCAAGAAAAAACCAAATGCCAGCTGCCGGAGCCACAAGCCGAGCCGCGGCTTCGCTGGCCAATGACGTGGAGGTATCAACCGTCGCTCCGCTGGCACTATACCGATAGTATAACCACAACCCAAAACGACAACGAGGGTCAACCTAACTAACCCTGGTTAAAACCATCCGATCTTTTTAGCCTAGCTGCTCCCACTTCCCACTATATATATATATAACCTCCGCATTTCCCCTGGCATCTCCCGCATCGCATTCCGCCGGCGTCTTGATAAACGCCGCCGCCCTCCTCGTCCTCCCTCCTTCCTCCTCCTTCCGCCGCCGTGCTCGTCCCTTCTCCGGACCGTCGAAGATGAGGGAGTGCATCTCGATCCACATCGGCCAGGCCGGCATTCAGGTCGGCAACGCCTGCTGGGAGCTCTACTGTCTCGAGCACGGCATTCAGGTACACGCTTCCGCTTCTCGCCGCCGGATTCGAACTGAGCTCCGTGTATTCCTTCGAGGTTTCCGTGCCTTGCTTTGAATCCGTTGGTCGGTTAGTCAGATCCGTCCGTTCCCGGGGAATGCTGCTTGGTTTTGTGCTGGATCTATGTTGCGATCATGCTTTCCGCACCTCTGTTTGCCTGGATCTTGGGGTTTTGTGCGGTATTTGGATGATGTCGAGCTTAGACGTGTCGATTTTTGGCCATTTTCATGGTCAGCTAGATGTTGTGCTCTACGGCATTGTTGTTTAATGAGGAGTTGTATCCTGAGTGGGATTGGTTTTTTTCTGCGGATGATTGGATCTGGGCATTTCCATGCTTGCACCGCGGATTCAAGTCCATGAGAGATGTCATAATCATGCGGTAGATTCCTTCAGTTAGAGTAACTATAGCCGCTTGCTTGCTTGCTTGCATTCGGAAGCTAGGACCTGGTCCTTCTGGCGAGTTGAATTTCGACGTCTCAGTAATGGGGTTTCGCACTTTGATCAGTCGTTGGTGTATCGTGTTCTAGCAGAATTTCGACGAAATGAATAGGCCTTCGGGATCTATCTTTCATAGCACGCATGTACCTCAAAATTAAATTTTGCAATTGTTCTCGTTTTAGAAGATTTTATTTTTTCGAGGTCTTAAATTTTTTTTTTTATCGTTATAATTAGCTGTTAACATAATGTCTGTGGCTCCATAGCCTGATGGCCAGATGCCGGGTGACAAGACAGTAGGCGGAGGCGATGATGCTTTCAACACCTTCTTCAGTGAGACCGGTGCTGGTAAGCACGTCCCTCGTGCTGTGTTTGTGGATCTGGAGCCCACCGTCATCGATGAAGTGAGGACTGGCGCTTACCGCCAGCTCTTCCACCCTGAGCAGCTCATCAGTGGCAAAGAAGATGCCGCCAACAACTTCGCCCGTGGTCATTACACAAGTAATATATCCGTTAACTTAGAATCATCAGGCTCTCTGGGTTGTGGACTTGTTATAATGAGGCCCTGCATTTGCTTGTATAGTAATTAATGATCGCCGATTTTGCATTGTGCTTTGCCAGTTGGAAAGGAGATCGTGGATCTCTGCTTGGACAGAATCCGCAAGCTTGCAGACAACTGCACTGGTCTCCAGGGCTTCCTTGTCTTTAACTCTGTTGGAGGTGGCACTGGTTCTGGTCTCGGATCACTTCTCTTGGAGCGACTCTCCGTTGACTATGGCAAAAAATCAAAGCTCAGTTTCACTGTTTATCCCTCTCCTCAGGTTTCCACCTCTGTTGTGGAACCCTACAACAGCGTCCTTTCTACCCACTCCCTCCTCGAGCACACTGATGTTGCCGTGCTTCTTGACAATGAAGCCATCTATGACATCTGCCGAAGATCCCTCGATATTGAGCGTCCCACATACACTAACCTGAACCGCTTGGTCTCTCAGGTAAAAACTGATAGCAGCCGTTGAGGGAATTGGCATTGCTCTTGAGTTCTTGATATGGTTTGCACAAATCTAGAAGACTTGAGATATAGATCTTTAATGGTTGTCTTTATGATGCAGGTCATCTCATCCTTGACTGCCTCTCTGAGGTTTGATGGAGCCTTGAATGTGGATGTCACCGAGTTCCAGACCAACCTGGTCCCTTACCCCAGGATCCACTTTATGCTTTCTTCGTATGCTCCAGTTATCTCAGCTGAGAAAGCATATCACGAGCAGCTCTCAGTGGCTGAGATCACCAACAGTGCATTCGAGCCATCATCTATGATGGCCAAGTGTGATCCTCGCCATGGCAAGTACATGGCTTGCTGTCTCATGTACCGAGGAGATGTCGTTCCAAAGGATGTGAATGCAGCTGTGGCCACCATCAAGACCAAACGCACCATCCAATTTGTTGACTGGTGCCCAACCGGATTCAAGTGCGGTATTAACTACCAACCACCTACTGTTGTTCCAGGAGGTGACCTTGCCAAGGTGCAGAGGGCTGTCTGCATGATCTCCAACTCCACCAGTGTTGCCGAGGTGTTCTCTCGCATCGACCACAAATTTGACCTCATGTATGCCAAGCGTGCTTTTGTGCATTGGTATGTCGGTGAGGGTATGGAGGAGGGAGAGTTCTCTGAGGCTCGTGAGGACCTTGCTGCCCTGGAGAAGGACTATGAAGAAGTCGGTGCCGAGTCTGCTGAGGGCGACGAAGGTGATGAAGGAGATGAGTACTGATGTGGTTGTGAATTCACTGGCTTGTTTGCTTCAATATGTATCGGTTTTATGTTTGTCCTGTTAAAACTGAGTGCGCGTGTGTACTTTCGTGGCATGTAACTGATGGTTTTTCGTCGTGAATTGCTATCAAATCAGTATCTTAGTATTCCGCAGCTTACTTGTTCTTTCTGCATCCGTCCCATTCGGGTACTATTTTCACTTTTCAGATTTGAGTAGCTTTTGCAATAGTGGACATGGAGGGGCTACAACATAGGCTTAAAGGAGTAATGATTTTGCTGTTTACCCGTAGCTCTGCCACGTGTGAGACAAAGACATTGTCAAAACTGATCGTGGGCCACAAAGTCCCCTTGGGTGTTCTAGACTTGAAAATAATACCTTATCAAAATATTTCGTGTGTTACCTATCTATAATGAACGGAAACGCGTGAAAATACACATAAATTTGAAGATCCATTCAGACGGAATACTAGCTGTATTCTGGAAACCTAAGCCAATAAACCAAACGGAGTGTCGCTAAAAAATAATGGGAACCAAATTTCATTCATTCAAAGAGAATGTCAAACACTATTTACTCGGAGCTTCATCTGCAGTAATTTTGCACCTACTAAAACATACGGAGCAAGACCACAAATAACTTTGTTATTCAAGAAAGTTCTTATCCGGGAAGGTGTAATTCTAGTATCGTCCCAGCTTTTGGACTAGACGGTTCTCAATTTCCATTCTCTTTTTCATCAAGACTGTATACTTTGAAACTAGTTCTGGACTGCCAGCAGAAACAGCGAGCCTGCAATTGAGAGATGTCTTCTCCAATTTGTCCATATACATGCCCGATATCGGCACGAAACTGCCCTTCTTGTTACACAGCCAGCCGTGCGCCGCTCGGAGTGCAGCTCCCAGTGAAGCCGAATCTGTTTAAGTTCGAGATGAAAACAGGGTAAGGCCTCTATGTCATTAAATTCTAGGGTCTGGAAATACAGAGAGCATTCTCAAGGATTCTGTTAATTGTGATGAGTCCTCCCTGACAAACACAACTTTAGTTTCCTTTCGAATTAGATCCCAAGAACCATAGAGATGGGCATGATTCAAAGTTCTTACCAGGTCTCTGTACAGTATAAACATCACAGCCAAAGATGGAGGCTATAGAGCTAAGGATCCTTTGGTTTGCTGATGCTCCCCCTGTGGCAATTATACGATTTGGTGGAGCTGGCATCCCAAATCTTTCTGCATGAGCTCGCATTGAGAGAAGCTGGCCCTCAATTAATGCTCGAACCTGAAAATAAACGTGAACGTTTCAAGATTAAAGAGCATGCAAGATGTAAACAAATCTCAAAACTCGTGAGTTCTGACCTCAGCGGGAGAATCAAATTCGTGCACTTCACGTTCTGTCAGGCCCTCCAAAGTGTCACCAGTGAAATTGTCAAGAATGTACCGATGGAAACCAACTGCATGTATGGAAATAGATTACTTAAGCTTATTCAAGTTTTACAAATGTGCGTACGAAATAACAGAGTGAACCGTTAAATATCATTGATTGCGGGTCATTTTGAATGCAAATATGAATCTGATGTCTGGCCAAAAGATTAGGCCCACGACCTGCTCAGGGCCAAAACCATCTAAAATAAAAAGTCTTGGGTAGCAATAGAAACTGTCAAACGACAGAGTATCTAACTTCGAACATATTCACTTGAGTAAAATACTTCTTGTCAACATCCTGCAGAAACTTTAAGCAAAATTATCAGGGTAATTAGGTGAAAACTTGTAAGGAAGACAACCGCACCTTAAATAACTACCTATTGGTGGCATCATACTAATGCAGCAAAAGAAACTCTAATATTCTGTTGCAAGAGATTGGACAGGAACCACAAAACTCACCAGGGAGAGGAGGAAGTATCTCATGATCCATGTAGTAGAAACCGATTTTTCCACCTGTCAACAATATCAAAATATGAAAGCCTAATTCACAATAACTAAATTTAGGAGATAATTTTTCAAAGTTGCACGACATCTACAAACCATTTAGAGGTGGCGTTCGCTCCAGAAATTTATTGAAAGCATCCCAAGACTTCTCCGCGTATCTGTTCCTGATATCTACAATTAAAATTAAAGATCTCTTTCATGTCGCAGAAATCCAAACATCGTGCTAACAAAAGCAAGAGAAAATTGTTGGAGAAGAGTATTACCTTCACGAGTTAGAGAGCCATTCTTGTAGACTAACATTACCATGTAGCTTTCTTGGTCCACAGGATTAGGGAAGACGTGCCCTTCGAGCCTTGGTTGAGGATCAGAACTGATCCCGAAAACCTGAATGAGCACAAGAATGTTTAACAGAGTAGTGGTAGGAATTGAGCTCAATAAAATAAATGGAAACAAAGATGTGGGTAAGTGCTTAATAAAAAATTGAAGACGTCAGTTAAGACACCATTTGGAAAGAGCATCTATCAGCCATCAACTATATCCTAAAGAGAACTCTGCAGTAACAAGTTCACTATCGAATCTGATCCCTGGACGCGCGCCTATACCCTGAGGATGAGCTCCTAAACCAAATCATCTCCTCATGTGCCATGGCTAATCAGACCAGCATTGAGGGTAGTTAGGCAGAAAGTTATGGCATTATGAAGCAGACCGTTCGGATTAAACAACAGATTTACCTAAATCGGGGCCTCAAATGTAAATTTTAAACCAAGCCTCAGTGTGTATTTACCACTCTAAAGTTACTTTCAAATCATTAAACATGAAAAGGCGATTGGCTAGCAAACAACCTCTCTGACAAGCGGGAAAAAAAAACCCCTCAAACTTAAGTCCACAATTTAACAGCTATATCATGTCATCTACTGCCAAACCGCCAACAATTTCCAGTCAACCGCTTTAATTATGTAACTGTCACTATAAAATGAGACTCAAATCTGGAGTGTTACATAATCCTCCAAGACTACACTCTGCAGTTTTCTTCTAAACGATCCATGCTATGGAGTGTGCAAATAGTAGGTTACACAATATTGTAATGCAAAGCACACTAACAGCTCTCTCTCTCTCTCTCTCCCTCGCGTGATTTTCTCTATAGTAAAGGAGAGAATTTGCCTGGATAGATGAGGGACTTGACGCATCTGTGTCAAAAGAGTTTGAGGAACCAAATCACCTACAACAATTTCCGCAACTGATTCCCAATCAGGTTTTGTAAGCTGACAAGCAAGAAGTTTACTATGGCAACTCGGTTAGCAGCTTTGCGCACAGATATTAACTGCTTACACATTTCTAATAAGAAAAATTCTAGCTAAAGGGTTCTCTTCAATGCTAAGTAAATGACGGGATGGTGGACCTTGGGTACACTACAGACAGATCAATCAGTGAAGCTACAGACAATTGCCTAAAACAGCGAAGGAAACAGTTTGATCAGTTGCCAAATTTTATAGTTAGAAAAAGTATTAGTGTGTTTCTTGCTTTTCCTGACACAGGTATCTACCTATGTTGGTTCGAGTGGAAGTGTGAAAAAATGCATAAATGTAGCAGACTTTTAGTTTCAACTCACAGTGTCACTGGTGCCAAGACTAATTGCCAAATCCCCTGGCTTGTTGAGTGTCAAACCTGCATTGAGCATATTGCACTAATAAGAGTGGGCAGTACATAGAGAAAAAGCCTATAGGATTATAGAAATTTTTACCCACAGATTATTTGCAGTAGAACTAACTTTGCCATCTGCAGAAGAGCTAACCTCTACTAATTCTAGTCATAAAGGGGAAAAAAAACAAATCATGCTTCGATTCCATCTCCCTTCATGCCTGAACTTAGGGCCTAATACCGCCTCATCTATCTTCACCTAACTTTCAAAAACATTGGTGCAACATTCGCCTTTTTTTATCTATCTATAACAATTGACGTCCAAAAAGTAGTTCATGACGCAAATGATCATTACGGGGACGACATTTTTCACCTGCTAAGCTGTTAGGATTGTCTCCTGACCACTGAATTACCAAGCAATTTTTGTGGAAGTTGAACCTGGGAACAAAGCCGCTTGGTATCAGGTTCAATAACTCGCAAGTAGAAAAAAACATAAGATTCCAGTAATCTGGTATCATTTACTTGCAAGCTAGTAAAATGATGAGCTTGACAAGGTTCCTGACTTCATAATTAATTTTTAGTTTCAGCTATATAGTGTAGGATTCTTTTTGGATATAATCGGAGAAGTTTGGAATGTCCAGAAAAGTGAAACTTATACAAACCTCTGCACAAAGTAAGGAGCAATATGACCCGCAACAGCATAAGCAGGTGCTAGCTTTCCCAGTTTATCCTCCAAACCGGGCGCTGTGGCCTAAATTGAGTATTGAAGCATTGTTATAAAAGAATCCAGAGAGTGGTAGTTTTTCCCCCTTTTCTTGAGATATAAGTTAAAGAAATAGTCTACCTCCAAGGCCACTTTGGACCAGGCCCTTTGCTTAATATCCATCAAGTTCATCCCAGCACCATCTGTCTCATCTATACTAGCATACGCCCCCATAAGAAGACATGCCATGAAGGAGCTCACAAGAGATATCCTCTCTGTATCCCGATATACTTCGGGTTGAGTCTGGAAAATCTTCTTTATCTGAGGCCCGGTGTATCTCTCATGTGCGCATGATCCAGTAATTCGAGCCAGCTCCAAAGCCCCTCCAACAGCTTTCTCTATCTCTCTACATTGTGCAGTCGTGCTGCTATCCATCCAAATCGGCGATTCCTTGACCGAAAAGGCATCCCCAAATTGATCCACCAATTGCTTGGTCGCATCCAACGATGAGAGAATCGCGGAACTGCCACTCTTCCAATACACGCTCCCGTGCTGCTGGCCACTACCGGAGACGGCAGCTATTTTCTCGAAATCAAGACCAGATTTTGCGAGCTTCTGGAGCATGAGATCGAGAGCTTCCACCCACATAATGGTGGGCGAAACGATCCTGCCGTTAACCGAGGGATCTCTGAAGACCCCATCTTTGGTTTTGTAGTGGGGCAACTCAGAGTCAAAGTGCACTAGCTCAGTAGCAACAATGTTCAGATGTGAATCCAGCACAGTCGCCTTCAAGGACCTAAGCAGAAAAAGTTACGAACTTTTTAGCACCGAGTCACAATTCACACCCTCATTTGAAAGACGGACCTTCGGGCCAAGCGAATTCATCACAATACACCCGAATTAGCAGCTAAACCACCCAATTCAGCGAACCCACATCGTAGCATTGCAATCGCGCCGGGTAAACAAGAGAAAAAGGCTTGGTTTCGCCGATCAACACCGAGGGGACAACCGAAAAAAACACAGAGAACAGGGACTTACTGAGTAGAGCTATCGAACCCGAGGAAGAGAGCGTCGTGAGGGAGATCGTAGTCCGCCATTGCCAAGACAAACAGTACAAATTGACGGCTGCACTTCTTCTTCTGCTACAGAGAGAGAAAGAGAATGGTGGGTTGCTCTCGCTCTGGCTCGAGGCTGGCGATTCTTTTTTCGAGTCCCGAACGAAACATGAAGAAGATGGTCACTGGAAACATCACCCTCGTATGTATAGGAATCATGGGAAAGTCGTGAATTTGTGGATAAGGACGACCAGATTTGGTTTGAACCGAAGTTGGATTGCAGAAGATTACATCGGAGCTTCAAAAAATTTAGCCGAGAGTTCAGAGGATATCATCGGTTGGAGGACGATCGACATCATGACAAGTTGTCGTGACAACCTCGTAAAATCTTATTTTGTATAGGCTCCGATACTTTGGAAGAAAGGCTGTAATTTTCAAGGAAACGTTTTGCGTTATCCCGTAAATTATCTAATTAAGTATCTCGACCTTTTAATCCACGCCGTAGTGACGTGGATAAGATTTTTTTCCGATGTTGAGACATCGGCGTCCACTTTAACTAGCTATTATCCGCATCACGCTCCGTCGATTGTTTATATTTGTGAATTTATTCACACGCACCCACGTGGCTATCCGCTTTTTTCATTTATAACACATTGTCGGGCCGTTTGACAGCCACGTCGGTCATATCCTGTTGGATTTGGCGCCGCCGGAGGGAGTTTATTAGAGATACGTGAAGATGGAAGGGTTTTGAATAACGAAAAGGGCGTAAAAGTATAGAGACGAAAAGTACAAGAAGAAAATTTTCGTCAATTATCGAATTTGGCATCATTTTTAAAAAATTCTATCACAAGAAAGCGCATTACATTGTCATTTCATTTCACTATTTCGCATGTAACAAGTGGCAATGACCCAAAAGGGAGAATCAGCTGTGTTCGGACCTAAAAATTTGCGAAATTAAGATAAGACGGCCCGCCTAATTTTATGGGCTTCGCTTTTTCAATTCTGGGCCTTGAGGGCCCGGAAGATTCGGCCCACGAGCCCATCGCTGACCTCAGCCTATACGTCATCCCGTCAGTGCCCTCCTGGCATGGAAAACCAAAAGCGGAAAGACAAAAGGAAACGCATGGAGGGAAGTCAAAGATGGAAGAAGTTTGGGGGTGAGGGATTGGCCTTTTGATTCGCAAAAGGCAACTTTGGGTTGAGCTCTCTCTTTGGCATCATCCAATCGTTAATAGCGCAGGGAAAACGTCATGCACTTGGTATGGAAAAAAGTTGAGGTCCTAATGGAATTACTCCGTTTATCTATCTTCGGTGTTAAGTAACTGTTCATCACACATCTTCTAAGATAATAACAACGTATTCTAAGGTAGCATCTCGAAAGGGCGTGACTTTTCTTACCTCTTTAAAGACGGCTTGATTAATCAGACGTTTTTTGAGATAAGGACCTTGATCATGTCTCTAAACCCCAAGAGCACGTTTCCAGCATCTGTATTACCCCCTCCCTCCTGTCGCCATCCGCGCGCCTCCTTTTCACCTCTTATCTCGTCCGCAACGTTAGGAGAAAAAAAAAAAAGCAGTTATTGCCGAGCACGCATTAGTTACGATACGATCGACAGCGGATCATCACAAAAAGGATACCGGAAAAGGGGGGGCACGAGTCCTCTTGCGTGTTTATGGCCCGTCTTTTTAACTGGCTTCCAGACGTCGCCGAACAGCCATGCACGACGTCCATCCGACATATCACGAGTTACCCACTCACCGTAAAAGCATCGAGATATTGTATCATTATTCGAAGATAACTTCTACTCCTTAGCTAGGGTGGGCGGACAAGCGAAAGAAAAACCCCCGCATTTGGAACCGCATCCTCTGCACACAAACGTCTGAATCCGATCCCCTCTTAAGTCGGCTGGAAACTCCACCTCATCTCCCCAGCCTAATCCTTTTCCTCAAGTGGGGAAGGGGGATGGCGTTAAGGAATGAATCTCATGCCATCCCGCCCCCATCCCCCCCACTTTCTCAAATCTTCTCAACGGTAGGCAGATCCCTTCGGAAGGGGAATACTCACACCTTTCCTCCTCCAAACCCATGCTTCCTCTAACTTCTTCCATCCGGCCTTTGCCCCCCCTCCTGAGAAAAAGTCAAAAGGTGGACTTTCTTTTTTTTTTTCTCTTTTCTTCCTTCCTTCCCTCTACCTCTCTCTCTTCTTCTTTCTCACTATTGCTTGGGGCCTAAGAAACACAAAAGCGGCTGGCCGCTCAGGACTTCTTATTTAGCGTTAGTTTAAGCACCGGCGTCATCAACACGGACGACCCAATTTACAAAACGAAGAATAATTTAATCCGAAGATTTGGAAGAATGGAAAAAAAAAATTAAAATAATAAATAAAATCAAATGGCCAAAAGTATATTCAGGCAAATTGACCCCCACCGCTCACCATAAGAGGGAGAGCCTCGCTGAAAGCTCCACAAGCCGACACTCGAAAATATCTTTATTCCGATAAAATACCGAGAACGCCCCCGCCCCACCGCCAAAGGCGACCGCCATACGCGCTGCGGCCACCCGGGGCCAGTTCCGTAAATCCGCCCCCCCACCGTCCGTCTGCCACCTATAAATTTGACCGCTCCCCAGTTCCTTCGTTTCCGTCTTCTTCTCGATCCTGCCAGGAGTGACCGTTCGTTCGCTTTCGCTTCCTTCGATCGGTGTCGATTCCGGCGACCGATGGCCTCCAACGCTATCAAGATTCGGAACGGCTCGAGCCGCGATCTGGCGGGACCCTCCCGGCCCCGGGCCGCGGCCGGAGTCGCGCGGAGCTCGCCGCCGCCGCCCCCGCCCCCACCGAGACCCCCGAGGTCCGGGGCGGCGATCGGCCCGGGTCGGCGGCGCGGCTGCTGGTCGAGAACCGCCACAACTTCGCGCGGAGCGGCCCGCCGTCGCGGCTCATGTACTACCGCGGCGGGTCGTGGCTGGACTTCCCGGGCCGGGTGGTGGGCTCGCTCAGGCCGGGCTTCGAGGAGCGCATGCCCGTGGTGGACGCGTGCGTCGACGGGGCGAGGTATCTGTTCGATTTCTTGCGGATGCTGCAGATCGATTTGGAGACCGGGAACAGCCGGTCGATCGCGTGGATTGACGAGAGCGGGAAGTGCTTCTTCCCGAGTAATTTCGTCGGCGAACGATTCGAAGACGACTCCGCCGTCGTCGACGGGTCAGGCGGGAATCCCGCGAAGAGAAAGAGGGAGAAGATCGAGGTGGGCGGAGGGAAGAAGGAGGAGCAAGAGGTGAGTTCGTCGGATAAGAGAGAAGACGTGTTGAAGAGACCGTGTCTAGCTGTAAACAATCTAGGGAGACCTAGTCCTAGGTGGCCGAATGTGAGGTTGTTGAGCGAGGGAGATAAAGCCTACTCTCAGATAAAAAATTTCTTCTTGTCCGGCTTGAAGAATGTGGATCCCGGTGCCACCATAACCGCGATTCACCAGTGCACGAGGACGACAACTTTCGAGCGCGCAAGATACGAGGTTTTTACGAAGCAGGTAGACATCACAAGAGCTGCGAGAGGTGCGTCTAATACTGTATATGCCTGGCATGGGACGTCTGCGAAGGGTCTGTCAATCATATTGGCGCATGGATTTGGAGTTCCTATTGAGGCTCCTAAGCGTGAGAGTTATGGAGTTGGTGTGCATTTCTCTCCTGTGGGGTTGCCCCAATTGTGGTAATGATTCCCTATTTGTTTTTCGGCTTTATGTTTTGAATCTATGCAGTAATGGTAGCTCGGTCTTTGCTGATGATAGCTTTCTTGTTGATTTGTCCGAAGTGCTATGCATTCGGAGGCAGATGATAATGGCGAAAAGCATGTGGTGCTGTGCCGAGTTATATTGGGCAGTGTTGAGAAAGTGGATCTTGGGTCTGATCAGTCTCACCCTTCTAGTGTTGATTTTGACACTGGTGCGGATGATCCTAACAATCCTACACAGCACGTGGTGTGGTTCAGCAATGTGAATACTCATGTTCTTCCTGAGTGCGTTGTCAGCTTCAAGGCCTCTAACAATGTTAAGGGTAAGTATAGTTTTCCTTTTCAGTCCGACTTTTATGCTAAACTCTGTTCGTTCCTGAGATCATTATGGTGTTCTAACTTGTCGGATGAGAGGTATTTCAGGCGTGAAGAATTCAATTTGTGAATTAATTTCGAAGATGAAGAGTGCCCTCCCTCCTGCCAAACTTCGGGAAGTGGAGAACTTGTATAGTGTTTTTAGGGTAAGTAACTTAAGCTTCACGTGCAAGAGTTCTGGAACCTGTATAAGCAATTGATTAGCTGGCCAATAATAGGCGGCTTTGGCCTTTATTAGCTTATTTAGAGATTTTTTTTTTATTTATGTTATTACAGGCAGGAAAGTTGGTCAAAGATAGTTTTGTGAAACAGTTCCGATCGATAACCGGTGATGACGCGCTGCTTTCTGCAATTCGGGAGATTCGTGGATCCGGATAATGATCGTTGAGATTCTTTTATTTTGGAAGCATTCGTTGTGATTTGCTCAATTGATAGAATCATAGGAGTACAGGATCATACATAATACTCAGTCAAAGGAGGGTTCAAAAGAAAGGGTTTTAACTGTGCAAGCAAGAGACCTTTTCAATTGGTTTTTTTTTTACTCATTTTCTTACCGCCTTATCAATAAGTGTGGAAAAGATTTCAGATGAAGAAATGTTAGCATTTGTCGGTGAATATGATGTCTTGAAGTATGTGAAGCCAAGGACACCCATCTTTGAATGGCTTTGAATGACTTTCTCAAAAAAGTCATAAATGTTATTTTGATCTATCAAATTGTCATATTCCTAATTCGCTTCTCAAGCTGAATTTTTGTTTAATTTGGTGGTTTATTGGAGTTCTCTTTTGGAAAAGATTTGGTCCCTTGTGTATCCAATCACTTTGTCAATGCGGATGTTGATGAAAGTTGGTAGTGCTTCTTGTTTTTCGAAGGAAGGCTATTAAATCGGATTATTATGAGGTTAACTGTTGATTTAAGAAAATGCTTACGCTTTCACCATTGGATGAGTGACACGTGTGTAAGAGACAGTTTTGTAACCGAATTGTTCCACATGTCAAGCATTTGACGGTGAATGTGAATTACGTTTTACATCGGCAGCAACCCTCATAAAAATCCTGATAAGTATTGCACTTTATTGTGTGTTCAAATTAATGGAAGATCAGTACATGACATTTTTGTGTTTTAACTATTGAAGTGCCCAAATTTGTTAATTTGGGATTCACTAAATCTCTCTGGTTTACAAAATTAACGGAAATTGCATAGGAGTTGACAATAAGTAGAACTGTATTGAATGGGAAACTCTGTCGAGGATTGAATTTGGGACTCGACAAGTTTAGTGACCGATACGACAATGTTACCTATAAAAGATGGTGGGTTTGGGACTCCGCTGCTGCTGATGTGCTTTTCATGGACTGTTCATCCTTCTCACTTCTTAAATGTCAGGAACCGTATGCCAGAGATAATTGGTGTATGGTACAGAGATTGTATTAAATCCTTAGGTTGTTGAGGAAAAGAATTGTAATTTCCCTCTTTCCGTAGCAAGTTTCAGCTTGTGGAGGAAAATGAGGTTTAGTGGACTAGATTGTTGTTATCGTTTTCACTGTTGAAATCATAAGTGCGCTAGTCTGTGATGATTAATAAGCCGAGAACAGAGAGAAAGGTAGAGGAAGAACTGTGTAATGACCAGGACCTGAGAAAACGTTCGTTTGATGGATTCAAGGAATACACTTCTTTCTGTTGATTCAATTGAAGGAGATTGAAAGTTATGTGCTAAATGCTTCGTTACTTAAAACTTGCCGAGCATTTAGTTCTGTGAAATGACTTCCTGTCTTCTTGTTTATGTTGGGTAGTGAATGACGTGAGCCGTTGTGATTGAATTTTTCTGCCTCTGTATATTTCTATCTTATTTGGAAAATGTATTTAATGATCAATTAGTTGGAGAATTGGTTTGGAGAATTGCTTATGGTGTTTCTCATGGCAGCTGGCCATGTTGCTTTACTTAGTCACTTTGATTGTCATTCATTTCTGGACAGGGTGTAAGATATTCGTCTTTTATGGCTAGATATGGTTGATGATTGAAAATATTCCAGGTTCGCGGAACTGGTTCAAATTTGAATTCTTATGCCCTCAATGCCTCCCGAGGGACTTTGGGAACATCTCCTCTCGTGCTTGTTTGTTAAGCCTAGTATGTTGAGTAAGATGTTTCGATACCGTGTTCGATCACTTCCTTTTGGATGGACAATTGGAATTTACTGATCTGCTAGAATTTCTGATAACTTCCTGTGGCTTATGGGGATCCTGCCCCTTGTTTTGGTAAGTATTTTTATTTGAGACATAATGTGGGATGTACATCACTGTGAGGATGTAGTTAATTTAGGTGTAACTCTCTTGTGATCAGGTGCCTGTTGTTATCGACATTTTGAGTTCCTCTGAAGTAATACGAACATCCTAACAGATGTTCGATGGTTGTTATTGACAGTTATAGCCTAGAAGCTTATTGGGATCCTCAGAATCAGGCAGAAAGGTAGTGAGATTCCCTTACAATTGGTGTTTCTGCATTTTGAGATCCTAGAATCCTGTTTTTCGATTCGGTGTATCATGACAGTCATGAGCATATTGCATAGTATTTTTATATAAACTGGAACCATTGCCTGCTTTCTCTTCAGACAGATAAAAAGAGATTGGTTCCACATTCCGGGAAACGAGTGCTGAGAAGCATTATATGGCGAGGTAAAGAATGCAAAGCAGTGGGAATTTCTGCATGTGTGCTGGCTTTCTTGCGACTTAGTCTTAGCTCCAAGACGAGGAAATGGTAGTTCTCCTGCATAGTTGATATTTGACACTAGCTATAATCTTTTATTCCATTTGATTGTCTTACAGCTGCAGATAGCTGGATCTGTTCAATGGTGCATGCTTGTGGTGATTAATGAGGCATTGTGTTTGATGTCGTCTAGTTGTGTCAATCTGTAAGCAGGGATGGTTCTTTAGATGTTTTCAACTATGAGCTTGACATAATTTTATTGGCCATGTGAAATCTTAGATGATTAGGAATTTCCTTAAGGTGTTTTGATTATAAAGATGCAATCTTAAGGACTCCTGTTTGTATGTTTCTGTCGCAAGAAAGAATTTTCATTTTCTAGATTTGCCCATTCTGGTGGCTGTGGGATAGAAAATTCGCATTGGAAGATAACTAATGAATGTTCTAAATCATCTTTTGTGATCTTTTTGATATCAAGAGCAAGTATAATTACAGCATATTTAGTTGCTTGGATTATGTTGTGGCTGCTACGAAACCCATCATGCAGATTTGCAGGAAAGTAAGGAGCTCAAATATTGTGAATTTGTGATTTTGAATCATTTCTCATGGATAGTGAAGGTCACTTGCAGGGGACTGTAAAACAGTTCCTGGCGCTGCTTCTACTTGGTACTTCCGCAGAAACTTTCACCTGCATTTCTCTTCTTGTTGGAAGGTAGTAGGTACATGTTGAATGACTTACATTGAAATTATCTGATAGAATTGTTATAGAATTTGTGTTTCGTACGAATATATAGTCCAATCAAGAAATTCATTGATGCTAGTCTGCTCTCTTTCTGAAGAGATTTGGAATACATCAAGAAATTTGAAATCCAAGCAGAATCAATCTTTGCATCCACAGCATATTCCACCGGAGATATTTCAATCCGAGGAGGCCATCCGGTTTCAAGAATGGTTGAACTCTAACCTGATGGAAGAATGGGAAGACCAGAATGTTGCGCTGATACACCTAATTCATCTTCTAATTTGCAGCCACAGTGTTTCTGCTTAACGCATTTAGTGTTGTGGTACATACACGGTGTTTTATCTTGCAATGTGTTTCGGACCATCTATGGAAACCTAAAGTCCATGATCACTAAAAACATTCGCGCTACGACTAGTTACTTTCGCATGTACAGTGCTTGTTTTGAACAAATCCTGCAGTAAGGAGGGAAGGCCACCTATGTGCTATTGATAGTGCTCGGCATGATAACACTCTTGACTAGAGTGTCATGGCGGTCTAGTCTAGTTCTCTTATCATGTTAATACTATTAAAAATTCTTAACTATGAGCTCGTAATGGTCATTTGGATTAGAGCAATCACTTTATTTAGAACCTCGTGGGAAAAGTCTTGAATTATTTTACCATAACGTGTCGTGTTCCATCATTTATGCACGCATATATATTTTTTGTGAGCCTTTATTTGTAAATTCTAACTATCGATTGACTAGATAGGATTCCGAGCTTCATATGACTTAACACGATCTGCGGTTCAGGTTTCATTTCAATAAGAATTATTCGACAAAACTTGTGATTAGTTTGATGTGTCTCTGATTATTTCTTTGCATATCCTCGTAGTTAAGACAAAAACAGGCAGACGAGCGTTACCACAAGATAAGTTACGTGACATGCTGCTGGTGTTTTTCTCGAGTTAGATGGCACCGTGACCTCCTCGTAAATCTTCAACATTTGATTGGGAGATTTCTCTTGGGGGGCCAATTGATGGGCACAGTTAGTTCTAGGACACTATATATGAAAGAATAATCAACCCATTCGCTCGCGCCTTTTCCATCTACTTACCCTGTAGGGGAGGATTTCCCTAAATGATCACAAGTACAATTCATGGTTTCCGCTTCCAATTTACTCTTTTTTATATTGTGTATTGACCTATCATTGTGAAGATTGGATTTGCATGAGGAGAAACAAATACAATAAAGCTAGGAAGTAAAAGGTTGATACGAGTAGAATAGGATATGGAATGTTCGTGAATTCCATTCCTTCCAAATTCATTGATAATACGAGTATGTTCGACTTGATTGATCGACAAGGGCCTCTACCTGAACTGTCCTGTCCACGATAAGACGTATGCTGGACCTCCTTTGGAATGTGCAGCACGTACCACAGACGAGGTTAAACTCAAGTTGATATGTGTATGGAGATGCCTGAAGGAGCTTCTGCCCCGTTAAGCAGCTGAATTTGTAGCCAAAGATTCTGGCTTTAAAATAAACAACTTGATGCGTGCAATAAGGGCCTGACAAGGAAAGAGTCGGTGACAGATAAGAGGAGCAGAGAGAGAGAGAGAGAGAGAGGGAGAGAGACAGAGCGACAGAGGTTGAATTATAACTTGAAAATAATAAGGCATGGGGGGCAGATGAGTGCCCACTTATCTGGTCATTGCATAAGGCCTTCTAGTGGATATTATTCATCTCCTTGTCACAACATCGTTGTTCTTTTCATGTGATGCTCGCTACGACGCCAAAGATGCATTCATTTGGTTTCGAGGTCCATTCCCCATCCCTGTTGTCCCTTCGAGTTTGATTCCAAGCCAAAACAGCTTAAACTCATAATTTTTTCTCCTTTCTTTCCTTTTTCTGGCCTCCCCATCAATGAGTGTTTAGCGGATGCTGTTACCTGTGTATCAAGACATAACATGAATGGGTTTGTCACCCCCCCCCCCCCCCCCCATCGGCTTGAAGCGACATCAAACGCCAATCGAGGATCTCAAGCAAGATGCTGATTTCGTCGCAGTACATGCATGATGGTCAACCTGAATAGTTAACCTGAATAGTTAGATAAGACGAGACAATTATCAATAGAACATATCCGCAACTATGGAAAGTCATTCCAAGTGCGCATCGCGTATTGTATCCATCATTGATTTGTCATATAACACCGTGTTGGGAGCGGATTTTTTTCCCCTATAAGATCATGTTAGCAGTGAAACGAGTGACAATAACCATTCCAATTCCTCACAAGCACCGGACAGTGTCTGATTGGATGTGCTAGGGTCCACACTCAACATCTAATCTATAAGGCCCAAATTACAACGACAAGAATCATCCTGAAAAGAAAAAGGGGAAGAAGAGGAGTTAAGAAAGCTACTTTTTTTACTTACAAAAGGAACAACAAAACAAAAGGGAAAAAAGTGAGAAAAAAAATTGGAATATTAACCTTGGTGATTAGCATAATGGGAATGTGGGTGGGTGGGGAGGGAGGTGGAATTGAAGTGGAGCATGTGTGCACACTGCCCGGTGGGCTTTTGAAAGAGGAGGAAGGAAGGAGGGGGAAGAGGATCAATAAAACGGTCAAAGCCTTGGGAATCCCAAAAACTCTCTTTTGATTCACTGACCAATGTGGGGTGTCTGTGTGTGAAATACAAGGTAAAAAGGATGGGGACAGTCGTCTGTTCCTGTTTTTTAGGTTTGTTGCTGTTGTTGTTGAATGAGATGCATCTGCTGCATATGCCATGAGAGTCTGTGAATGAAAGTGGTGGTGTTGGGTGTCGGTCGCTCACCCTTTTGCTGTCAGTTTTTAACTGCGGCGACCAGTCCAGACCAAACCCAAACTTTGATTCTTTGAGAGTATGTGAGTGGGAGTTTGATTGTCTTGTCAGTTTTTACTGAGACGACCAACCAAAGGAAACCAAACCCTAACTCTTTACTCACCACTCCACCCCCCTTGCCCTTTCACTCTCTCTCTCTCTCTCTCTCTCTGACAGTTCCTCTAATGCCCCAATCACTTTTGGCAAGTAAAAACTCTCTCTCTCTCTCTCTCTCTCTCTCTCTCTCTCTCTCGCTCTCTCTCTCTCTCTCTATGAATTATATGGTACCGACGAATATGCACAAGCGTTGCGTATATGCGCAAGAAAGGCTTGTCGTAGGACTAAAAGATTCGAGTTTTATTGTTGGAACTCGAGAGAAAGATAGTAGAGTTACTAATTTTCGCATTCGTCGAAGGACAAAATATTTGTTAAAGTAAATAATCGATGATGTTGCCAGGGACATAAAAATCGGGATCTCTTGAACGTAGTAGGTTCTCTTCGTCTTGTATAATAACGTGTGTATATATTTTAGACAAATTATGTTCGCAAGTCTGGTAGAAGTCTTTTATTAAGCATATTTAATAAGAGAGAGGCTGATTTAAGATCAAGACATAGGGCCAGAAAAGTCAATACCATGAAAATTGAAATATTTCTGATGAATCTTTAGAGGATTGCCGAAAAAGTTTAATTTGATCTGTTGGAAAAGTCAAAGACGTAAGATTTGGTTTGTTGTCTTCATGATTTGTAGTTTATCTACTTTTTTTTCTTAATAATCTAGGGATATTGATTTTGACTTAGAGCAGTTTGCATATAATTAGGAGATATGACCTCCAATTCCTAAGGTGGAAATTCTTTAACGCCCTAACCAACTCCACCAACCATAGAAGTTGCGAATTATGAACAAATTCCACTTAAGATGAATAAATGTTGAGGCTACGATGAGCCTACTTGGAAATAGGTCTCCAATGAATTGAAATTTTTACATTTTTGTTAAATTACTTTTGGCCTTAAAAATAAGTCTTTGTCCCACTAAATTTCTCAAAAAACAAAATACAGCTAAGGAAAAAGTAAATATTGTCATTTTCATTTGCCCCACGAATTAATAAAACTAATTAAAAAAAATTGAATTGTGAAAATTTATAGTTGTTATAGACAACCTCGTATAATGTTAATTTTTATCATATGGACAATATATTAATAATTGATAGAATGATTGATCAAATTTTGCCTCCACTAGAACAACATTCTTAGGCTCTTTTTTTTTTATTCGAAAAACCTAGGTTTTTGTCTGTTTTCTGGAAAATATTTTCCTAAAAGTGATTTCTTGTATCGCTTGAAATAACTAGTCAATGAAAATATTTTCATTATTGACATCAATTTATGTCTAAACATTTTTGTGAACGATGAAAAAAAATTTCGTTGATTCATTTTTGCATAGATATAAACGATCATTTTCAGAAAAATATTATTTTCTTAATAATTCATTTTTTGCAAAACAAACGCAAGTTTAGTGTACCCTTGACGCCAAAAGTCGGATACATCAAGTTTGCTTGGTTCTATATGCATCATGTGTATCTTTGGTTTGGTTGTGCCTATCCCTATTTCACATAAATCATTGGCAAGCTACGAGGGAGAAGAACAAGGAAAACAAAAATAAAAGAAATTCCAACATGCCTTCTCATAGGGAATTGATCCGGAGAAGACCTGGAATTCCTGCAAATGTCGAAATGCATATATTTCAAGAATCTAAGGGGCAACCCTAAGAGTGTCTGGTGAAAGCATTCATGCATGCACCAGCTGATAAATCCCAATATATTTAATTTCTATACACAGCAGGAAAAACTGTAATTAATAGGGTTTTTAGTTGATTGCTGAGATCAACGCATCCTCAAAGGATGATATCATTCTAGGACCCATCTCAATGCACTGTCTTGTGTTGTCACTTCACTACTTTATTGGATTAAATGTCTTCTTTGGGATCCCGCAGTTTTTTTTTTTTGGTCAAAAGATCTCCCAGTTTCACCATGCATTAAAACGTTTTTTCGGGCTGTCCTAAAAAAAAACTGAATTTAGAAAAAAAGAAAAGCAATGATAGAGAAGGAAAAGGAGATGAAGAAACTTCACGATCAATTGGGTTTCAGCTAACAGAAGTAGGGGGGAGTTCATGAATGTGCAATTCCTCATGACGATTGCATTTTCCAGAGCAAACATGCATGAGCTATGATGCGTCGTGATCAGCCCTTGCACTTCATCGACGAATGCAACGTTTCAAAAAGGATGAGATGAGAAATTTTTCGCTGTTTTTCTAACTTTATGAGGCGAGGCAAATTGATTTTTGTGATTAGATGTTTGACAACGCTATATATGCGACTCCGGAAAATCAAAATGCGAAACCCTATCCGTAAGCTTCCCAAGCCTTCCGGCCTATTCTATTCTAGTTGTGGATTAGGCTATCTGGTCATGATGCACCCAAGAGGCAATGCTACCTTTATCGTATTAAGGAGGTAATAACGGAGGAAACTATGATTAATTATCTTTTATCATTATTGTTGAAACTGCAAATTATGATATCATTCACTCTACCTCTCTTCTTTCTTATCCAATTTCGATACATGAAGATGCCATATTTCCTCAGATTCTGTGAACTCAAGAGAGGAGACTGGAGTTCATGAATTCTACTGTATGGATTGCAGGTATCATCACTATGTGAGAGGGGACACAAATTAGTCACCTACTTCCCACCCACGAGATCCAATCAAACATGGTTGTTGCCAATCAGACTCAACTCGCTTTCCTTGATCCAATGCATTGTCCAATCCAATATAATGAATGAAGTAGATGGTAGTACCTTTCCTTGAGGCTGTACTGCAATGAATTTCGCAGGATTTTAAATGGGTCACCAGAGAATTTTTGACAAGCAGGTGGGATTATAAATTTCCCTAGAAACCCTAGTTTATACTTCTTTTTCTCTTCTGGGCTTGCACAACCCCCCAAGTCTAATCAGGATAATTAATCCAAAACGCGCTTATCTAATCGAACAGAATTCTCAGTCCTTGTCCAACTGTGTTACTTGACATAAAAGTATTCAGAAAAGAACAGCATTTACAAGGCGATGGTGGAGGCGACCTGCTAATGAAGGGATTCACCCGAGTGATGACCACCTAAGATTCCACACGAAACCGTCATTAAGAATTACGCAGGAGATAAAACGCGACAAAGGTGGAAACATAATGGTTAACTGTCTTATCTAAAGCCTAGGAAATATAGTTGTTATTGTAAACCCTAACTAGTAAAAAAGTCTACACCAAACAACTCTCTTTGCTAATCAAAAGGAGGGAGAGGACTGACCCAACTGTCAAAGTGAGGACAAAAGGGGTATGTGGGTATGGCTAAACTATAAGTTTAATCGGAGGTGAGCAGAGAATCTAAGGCTATTGTTAAGAAGGCAATATTATATGATTAATTCACGATTGAAGTAAGAATTTTCCTATGTGCCAAGGTGCCATTAAGTGTGGACAATTAAGTTGCCTTTCGGATCTTGTGTCACTCCATATTTATATTAGGAACGTCAGTTCTTGACCATCTCGCACTGATTGTATTTTTTTTTATGCATCACAATTATCAATTACCAAAATATTGTTCGGCACAAGTTAACATATCCCCAAATCTGAGATCCGATAAGACTCGGAGGGAGGACAACATCGTTAGTTATTTACTCTACACTGCGATTAAGGTCTTTATCTATTACTATCAAAAATATTTTTATGAATTAATCGAGTGTACAGATAGTCTCGCGAGTATATGAGATTAATATCTCGGTTTCGTGAATCTTACGGGACGACGAAATGTGTGGCACAAAAACAAGAGCACGAATCTAATATGATTAGGATGGTTGAGACCCCATGATCAACATTAGTTTAACAAAATTAATTTTTTCGACCAAGGATGGTTGAGACCCCATGATCAACATTAGTTTAACAAAATTAATTTTTTCGACCAAGGAAAAAAAAGACATTAATTTTTTACTCTCCTCCTCCTCCTCCTCCTCCTCCTCCCGTACCTTTGAACGGGGGAGAAGCTAAGGGAGGAAAACCAAGGGAAGGAATTCGATGACGTGGCGGGGTTTGACTGGTCAGACCGGTTAGCGGGAGCGCTTTCACTGCGCTCCTGCGAGTGCTGTTCCACGAGCCACTACTAAGGACCCCACCTTGTCTTGTCCCCCCAACCCCATTGGACGGTCCCCCGCACGCGCCGTCCGGTCGCGTGACGACCTCCAACAGCGTTTCCCGCCAGTCGGAAGGCCCCTCCTCCGAAATTACACCTCGTGCTCCCCGGTCAAACCTGCGGTCTTCCCCCTCGCCCTCGCCCTCGCCCTCGCCCCATAATAAGAAAACACACCCCCCCCCAAAAAAAAAAATCCGAAATTCGCATTTATTGATGTACCCAAATGAAGGGTCGGATCATCGAAGCGTCTTCAATTGGAACCGTAATTTTTTCATGAAGTAAAAACTATGTTTAATTTAAGAGAATTCGATTTCGTTGCGTACTGATGCGTGAGCAGTCTGTACGGTGAAAATCCTAAATATTTCTTTAATTAATTATTTAGTAAGCTCTCTCTCTCAGAAAAACAAAAATGCATCGAGTTATTCGCGGTGCGCTGCATCCGTCGCGTAAATCGGTATCCTAAAATTCCCTTACGGCATTTAATGCGTATCCCAGAAGTTCGCCGTCAGCGATAACCCTCTGAAATTACCGGGGCGCTCCCGACCCGATTCAAGCTGCCCCGATTTAGGGGCATCGGACGGGTCTCCACTTGATCGGACCGCGCGACCGGGTGCCGTTTGTTTACCTTATAAAGATAATGCAAAATCCGAGACATAAATTCGGTGTGGCATCATCCAAAACCAAGCACAAGCCACAATAGAGTGTGACTTGACTTCTTGCCGAGGAGGAGTGCACACAAGCACGCATCTCTCGCGCGCGCGCACCAACCACTCCAGTCACGACAATCGATTCCGTGCGCGCGGTGGAACTGATGGAGAAACCCATGCCCGACCTCTGAATTTTCGCCTCCGCGATCTCTCTTGTTTCGTCGCTGAATCCCCGCGCGCGCGCGAACCCATCTCCATCTCCATCTCCATCTCCCTCTCGTCGATGGTGGTTTCGCCGGGGAGTTGAAAGGAAGATCCTTTTTCGTGTTCTTTTCCCCCCAGTAGATGACTCGCTGCGCCGACGGGGAATGATGGACGACTCTCTCTCTAGCTTCCTGTGCCAGGAGAGCGAGGCCTGCTTGGACGATGGTGGGCCCGTGGAGGAAGACGAGGAGGCGTTCATTGACCCCAGCGATCGTGACGACGGCTCCGGCGACTGTTGTTTGGACGATGAGGAGTACCTGCAAATGCTGTTCGATAGGGAGACCGGTTCTGGGTTCAAGAGGGACGAGGGTGTTGATCCGGGGAAGCGGGTTTGGCCGGCTCGCTTCGAGGCGGTCTCGTGGATTCTCAAAGTCGGTTCTCGTCCAACCCCATCTGTCCATTTCGTTTGAAAAACTCCACGATTGATTGGGAATGTGTGGAGATGTAGGATTGAGACTGATTGGTTTTATGGCTCTTTTAATTTTTTTTGCTTTCTTGTTTGGTTGTTCGAATCCAGACTAGAGAAGCGTTTGGATTTCGCTTCCAGACGGCGTATCTGGCCATGACGTACTTCGATCGGTTCCTTTCTAGGCGGTGTATCGATGTAAGTCTAGTCTAGTGGAGTTCAAATTTATGGTGGTGACTTCTTTCAATGTCAATGATGACTGGAGCTTCATTAAAGGCACGATCGTTAAGGTGTTTGTGACAATGTTGTATGTTGTTGTTTGATGGTGTTGTAGAGTGAGAAATCATGGGCAATTAGATTGCTGTCCGTGGCATGCCTCTCTCTGGCCGCGAAGATGGAGGAGCTGAGTGTTCCGCTGCTGTCGGAGTACGAGACAGAGGATTACTACTTCCAAAGCAAGGTGATTCAGAGGATGGAGCTTCTGGTGCTGAACACATTGGAGTGGAGGATGGGCTCGATCACGCCTTTCGCGTACCTACATCACTTCGTGGCAAGATTTCCCAAGGAGCTTCCACAGAGCACGGTCGCGTCCAAAAGTGTCAATCTCATCTTGGGCATCATGAAAGGTAAGATCTTGAATGATTTTCGATATGTATCTGAAGAAAGTTGGATTGTCTTGTTGTTGCTGTTTGATTGGTGAATTGAAGTTTCTGTTCCATTGCAGAGATCAACCTGGTTGATCACAGGCCATCTTCTATAGCAGCCGCCGCCACATTGGCTGCGTTAGACGATTCATTAACAAGAAATGCACTGGAGTGTAAAATAAGCGGCAACTATTCTTTCCATCAAAGCCTGGACATTGTGAGTTGTGCTGAGAATATCAAGAAATCATTCATTATGTTCATTTTCTCTCATCAATCAAAGTAGCTTGTGCCATTCCTTTTGTCTTGAAAAGTTCCAACCTGTTGATGTCCTAGATTTTTTCTTTCACCCCTCCACAGGATGCTGTGTTCTCATGTTACATTCAAATGAGGAGTTTGGACAAGGAGATGCTTCCAATGGCCAAGTCTTTGTCCTGGCCAGAGCTAACCACCAGCCATTTGAGGCCACTAGACTTTTCTGAGATTTCTTCTGTTACTACTGCTATTAGCACCAAAAGGAGAAAGTCTCCATCCAATGATCACGATCAAGCTCCTGGTGCTCCGGATGATAAGCGGCGCTGCTAACGAATCGAAACCTTCGAGAGAGACGGGAGGAACTCGGAGTTGATCAACGGTCATCTCAGACGACACATCAAAAAAAGAATAACGAGAATAGAATATAATTTAGAAAGCATAAAGGGAGCATCAAAAGCAAGCTTTGGGGCTTCATCCGAAAGCTGATTTTTTTCATTTTAAGGGAAAGCCACACACAACATTGGGGGAAAAAGGTCCAGAATCTCCAGATAGAGGGGGTCTTGAAAGCTGCTTCTGAGTGGGGTCAATGCCTAATTTCGCTCGGGTCACCTTCATTGATTTTGATTTTTTTGATGATGTTTTTGCTTTCTCTTTATTCTGGCCTGACCTTTCCTGAATTCTTATTTATTTGTTTATTTATTTATTTTGGGGTCCTTAGAATAAGATGTCTAGAACAAGCAACCCTGGCTTTTGATTTGGGATTTGCTTTGTTGTTTGCTGCCCGTGTTTTTAGGTTTGATTTGATGCATCGAGTGTTGGAAGTTGGCCAACCAGCCAAAGAAAAGAGGGGAGAGAGAGAGAGAGAGAGAGAGAGGTGTAAGGAAAGAAAAGGGGAAGTGAATGTGATTGGGTTTGTTTGAATGTTTTGGGGATACCTTTCAACTGTAGGGGCCCTTTGTCCTCTTCCTGCGGAACTTGCCTGTTTTCAGGGGATCATGGTTCATCAAAGTCATTGTTTGTTGATTTGAAGGGTACTTCCCATGTTGATGGTACTTTTTGATTGGACTCATTCGTTGTTCAATATGTGGGGCTTTTCTCTACCCTTTGCTTTTACAAGAACTCTTGAAGAAAAGAGAGAGAGAAACAATCTCAAATGAAGAGAGAGAGAGAGACAGAGAGCTAGAGGGAGGTGGATTGAAAGATTTGAAGCTCTTCATCTTTGTCGAGTAGGAACTTCGCGATTTCTTTTCTACAGAGTCGGCCATTCTCTTATCTGTCGAGAAAACGATACGGCGCGCGATCATCCCGGGTGAAATCTCAAATCGCAAGAAGCAGGCTATCTCACTTGCTAGACAAAGAGAGAGAGAGTGGAATTCCCTTCCCCAGTCTAATCTAATTTCCACTTGAAGTGGTCTTGATACCTGATAAGTGCTCTAGGTTGGAAAATCGACCATTTAGTGTTTCCGAAACAGTAAACATAATTTCTAGCTAAGCAGTATTCTCTCGTTCAAAACAACTTGAGAGCATTACTAATCTTCATATGATCGGGAATGATGTCGTCGAGTTTCAGTAGATACGGGCCGAGCGAGCAACGCGTGCTCTAGGAATTTCTTACTCGTCTGATCTTTCACTAAATCGATAGGTCGGAGCAATACTTGAATCGTCTCGGTCGCTAGTTAATGCGTCACTGAGGCGGCAGTGGAAAGAAGGATGTTTTACTCGCTTTGGGAACTCAATTTCCTCCCTCGATAGGAGGTTTGGGAAGGGAGGATTAGGAAGGTCCTATGATATGCAAGTGATCGGGGTTCGACTCGGTCGTTCGCTAATTTTATGGCCATGGACAGACAAACCCCTTCCGCATGAAAATGTGCAATGCCCGTAACTGGCCATGAGGTAAGGGCTATCTCTAGTTTGCAATTTATTGGATTCTGCTGGTTCGAGACGCATCAATTTGCTTAGCGTGTGTTTGGTGCAGCTTTTGCACGGTTTCTAGAGTTGTGAATTACAACGCCGTTGGCCTTTAAAGCGGTTCGATGAAGAACTTCAGCCGCGGCTTTTTTCGAACGTAGCTCCAGTAATTTCGACAAAGCCGCTTCTAGAAATTTCGAGGTGTTGTAAATTTCAAATCTTTTAAGCGAGAGTTATCGCAATTTTTCTAGAAATTTGGAATAATAAATAATAACATTACCATGATGATTTTTTAGAAAATAAAAATGGAAAGCATAATAATTATGATAGAATAATTATAATGATTACATTAATATTGATCCCAATAAGTATAACAAATATTATTATTTCTATCAAATATTTATGTTAAAATTATGATTTTATTTGTAAGGACATATAGCTGTTATAGTCATCATTATAAGTTTACTCTAATAAATAGAAAAATAAGGCCATATTATTATTATTATTATTAGTCAAGGATAATGACATAAATGGTCCATGAACTTTTAATTTGTTCAATATGGTCTCTAAACTTTTAGTACATGTTTAATTTAGTCCATGAACAATACAAAAACGATCAGTGTTGTCCTTTCTTAATTCAAGTTCAAGGACAACATCGAACATTTTCATATAGTTTAGGTACTAAATTGAATTTGTACCAAAAGTCTAGAGACTACATTCAACAATTCAAAATTTTGGGGATCACATTGAACCAATCAAAAGTATAGCAAAAAACTATAATGATAAGGAAAAAAATACAATAATCTTAAGAGTATTTTTTTTTTCCGTCGTTCTGATAGCCACAATGATCTCGCAGCAGCATTTGCCAAGCGCATTAATCCATTATAGTCACAACACAACACGTCTAAAAGAAGTGTTGCAAAACGCATACCAAACAGGTTGTCATATTCAAAAATCGTTGTATGACGTCAGGCAGACTGTCCAACCAATTTGCATTGATGTACTAGAGCTCTAGCCAGTCATGGGGTGTAATGTTATTAGAGGATGCTGCTTATATTGTAACGACATAACTCTCGAAACAAAACTTAGAATAAATTTTCAATGTACAGACGAAAGCCCTAGATTGTCTATCTCTTCTACAATAATTAGGACGAAACGGGACACCCAAGATCAGGTAGATTTATACATTGCAAGATGGATACTTGATTGATGCAGTGGGCTATGAAATTCAGCAATGTTTGACTAGGGGCCACAAAAGGGGACAAGAACTGTGCAGTCAAAAGACTAAACTGGCAAGACCAAGTACTTTAGGTACTCCCCTGGCATTTTCACTCGTAACAACTAACCATCCCTTTCATTCACAGTTGGCAATTTGTACTAGGAGGGGATATGTAGCTTTGCACATATCTTAGCTACCCTCTCTGACTTTCAATCTTCCTAGGGGCTTGTCATCCATTGGTGTCTCTGCAACTGGTGATGCAGTGGTCATGTGGGAAGAACAATTGGAGGAGCTCCAGGAAATTTCTTCGACTGAGGATACATGTTGTCAATGTCAACAAGTTTCACTGAAAAGGGAGTACTATAGTTTTGTCATGAGTGAAGAAGTAAGCATCCACCCACTTACTACAGCAAGTACAGTTACAATTGCCGAATTTTCAGGATCCGAGTCTATCTGTTAATTTTTTTTAGGATGATGTTGACTGACATATATCGTCGGCAGCTAGTCATTTTATGGATTAGCCTAGACTTTCTCTGTGCTTTGACTGGTTGTGGAGAAGGAACCGGCTAAGAAAACTTCACAAGGAACAAGGCACTGTAGAAGCACGTTTCCCTTGACTAAAAACTACAAATCTGCTTGTCTTGTTTTTGTCCCTTCCCAACAGCCATTGGTGTCATGCATCTATCACCTTAAGCCTGTACAAAACGCATGTTTCAGCTTCACTTAATCATAAATACTTAAGACTTAGGCATTGCAAAACACTCCGAAGAGTCGAATTAGAGTTCTTTCCCATTGGAGAGATACAAGTTCAATTCCCTAGGTCCTTCCCAATGTCTGCAAACAATGCATTATGTTTGTGCTTTGTTATAGACAGAATGGTGCAATATCAAAGTGTTGATTGCTATGTCGTTCGACATAACTAAGTAACTCCTAACGAGAATACAACAGAATAGGATGATTCATATAGAGGGTCAAGTTCAGTCGCAAAAACTAAAAGTACAGTACAAAAAATACTGTCATTCATGAAAGTCAGAAATCGAATATCAAAACTCACAGTTATTCAGCAACTTGAGACCTAAATTCTGGTGGCTTTGGAAACTTTACAGTACCAAAAAGTGTCAGGTCCCACAAAGTTACAGATCGATGACCAGGAAAGGAAGAATGAACGCAAAAATAAAGGGATAAAAACTAAGGTCCTAGCTTTAGCCTGAAACTAATACCCAAATTCATTGTTGAAAAATTACGCAAGGTTAGATTCTTCTACCTACATTATCCTGATCCCACAGGGATCATTTTCAAAGCAGCTGCAATTGGCATGCCCAGAAACCCAAGTAAAATGCTGACAAACCACTGCTGCAAGCTCAGAGGATATGTGTTTGCAAATGTTCCCAGGAATTCGATGATTATGATTTGGAAGATGACAGTGCAAGTGAGCACGGCCACAAATACGTAATTTTTCAGTATTCCCTTGAACACGTTTATCTTCTCCATCTCCCTGGAGCTGATTTCATTGAAAACCTGTGATCAATGTAATGCATGTAGTGTAAGCCCACAGGATTGGAGAAGTCAAAAGCAACTGTTAAAGAATCATATACTAGCCCCATTCATGTCAATTAACACAATTTCCACCACCTGACTTCCCTAGCAAGAAACAGCTCAAACTACCATGTAATGAACAGCACACTTTTGAGTTCTTTATTATAGGCAAAAAAACAGCATGCCTAGTTCATGATGTGAGTCGACGACTTCTGGAGAAAATTCAGATGAATGCATCTCCCCTATGAAAGCTAATGCAATTTGTCATATTACAAAAAAAAAAAATTGATGAGCAAATGCCTAATTCCATAATTGTGTGAACATGCGAAACCATGGTTAATTATGACAACCGAGAGAAAAATTCACTGCAGCCACTTCTAGCATCTTCTTATTTTTTTTTTCCATTTTCCAGATACACTGGAGTCTCGACTCAAAGTCAGAAGTTTGGTAGTTGAATTAAAAGATCACTTATAATGCACTGTAAAAATAAAGTGAAAAAAAAAGCATGCTATTGTTGGAGCGTCAATTAGCTTGGCGACTTTAAAATTTACCTGGCAAAAGACAAACGAGTTAAAGATGATGGTGTTCAATATCAAGTTAGAGTCTGGACCCGTGAGATGGAAAGCTTCTTTTCCTTTCGTTTGAAGATACCATATGATGACAAATTGATACAAGGACTGCCCCAAGATATTCCTCCACATCACATTACTGATAAAATTCCCTTTCCTACCGACAGGTGGCCTCTTCATCAAGTCATCAGTAGGAGGTTCTGTTGCTAAAGCAAGGGCTCCCAGAGTGTCCATAATCATGTTGACCCACAGAAGCTGTACAGCAGTCAAGGGAGCACTCCCTACAGATACATTTTTCAATCATTAGCAAGTAGGATGAACAAAATCTCAGCATAAAAGTAAACAAAAAAAATACCTAGGAGATTGAGAATGTATCCAATTACCAGTTAAACATGCTGAGGAGAAGTTAACGATCAAGGCAACTACATTGACTGTCAGCTGAAACTGGACAAACTTCTGAATGTTTATATAGACCGAACGGCCCCATTTAGCCACTGTTGCAATTGTGGAGAAATTATCATCTAGAATGATCACATCAGCACTCTCCTTTGCAACCTGAGATTAGAAAAAAACTTTAAATACCAGAGCACTTGAGATATGTAGTAATAAGCATCATGACAAGATGATGACAACTGGCGACTGAGACTAGACTGGTCATCATTTTACTAGGACATTCAACAACAACATAATGAAGCTGAAGCCAGAGGGGTCTGAATACACTGTTTAAGGGTACATTGAGCCTCTGATTACAACATAAATAATACGAACTCTCCATCTTGCCTAGTGCAGGGAAATGAAATAAGTGTTGAAGTATTATCCCACAAGGTTTGACAACGGGTCCTAAATGCTCTTTATATTCATGTCGTCTCACTCCACCTAATAGCTTAAGCTTTTGGGTTGGACTCTCATACCAGCTCTGCTTAAATTTTTACATAAAAATTGAAAAAACATGTAGAAATGCAATCCTTCCTTACGGTAATAAGCATTCATCAGGTGTAAGAGTTTGTGACAAGATAGCGCAAAGCACAAATCCAATGGGGAAGAAAGAAAAGAATCAAGGATGCAGCAAAGAAAATTCCAGTTAAAAGATGATTCCTGAGGCTCTGATAGATAATTATGAGGAAGAACGAGTTCAATGGTGTCATAATACACACAAATAGACAAGACATGGAGCTCAAGAAGGCACGCTTCAAGGAGAAGGCTTCCAAACATTCAAGAGATCATAATGTACAAGTCAAGAAAAAAATAATTATTTTATAACCGCAAGATCATAAGCATTAAGAATTTCTTTCAGAAGCACACACAGAGAGGGTTAAACAAGCAAAGGTACCTCAGTTCCAGCAATGCCCATTGCCAGCCCGATATCCGCTTCATGAAGTGCCGGAGCATCATTAGTTCCATCACCTGTCACAGCAACCACTTCTCCAAAAGTATTCTTCAAGTGTTTCACAAGTTTATGCTTGTCCAATGGAGAAGATCGAGCCATCACCTGCAAAGCAATAGATATCAGAACAAAAATGCATTTTGTGATTCTTGTTGCGCGTCCATATTACCCCTCCTAATATCTACTGAATAATGAAGGTCAATATGCATATGCACCTGAATTTGAGGAATCAGCTCAAGCAGTTCTTCGTCACTTTTTTCACGGAACATTGGCCCCTCAATTGCTATACCATCATCAGTCAAGATCCCACACTCTCTAGCAATTGCCTTGGCTGTGTTTATGTTGTCTCCTGTGACCATACGGACAACAATTCCAGCAGACCTACAAATTGCAACAGACTCCTTGACTCCAGGACGAATGGGATCCTTGATACCGACAATTCCTATACAAGTGTATCCTTCGGTAGGAATAGCATTTTCTGGAGAGAATTCATTCCCAACCTCCATGTAAGCGAGGCATAGAGTTCGAAGAGCTTCGTTAGCAAATTGTTCAATTGTTTTTTTCAGATAGTTTACTGAAGAATCATCAAGGAGAACCACATCCCCATTTGCGTCTATGACTTTGTCACATGCAGCCAAAATAATTTCAGAAGCACCTTTACAATGAGCCCTGCAACCTCCTTCGGGGAGCTCTATTACCACCCCCATTCTCTTCTTCAAAGAATTGAAAGGTTCAACCTTTATAATTGTTGATTTTTCTCTTTCTTCGTGGAAACCTCCTCCAAGCTTCAGACCAAATTCCAAAATAGCTGTTTCGGTGGGTGTTCCCAGTATTTCATATTTTTTATCCTCGCAGTTTACAACTTCTCCCCCTGTATTAGTAAATATCGACTGAAGTAGGATTCCCCTTGCAGAGTTGGGAATTTCAGAGCAGAGACCGAGAGCTGCCTCAGGGCTACTGACTTCCTTAGTTTTCAGACAAATGCAAGCTTTCACGACAGTCATGTGGTTAGTAGTAAGTGTTCCAGTCTTGTCGCTGCATATTGTTGTGGAAGATCCCATTGTTTCACAAGCAGCAAGATGGCGGACAAGTGCCTTTTCATTCATCATTTTCTTCATTGCAAAAGCAAGGCTCAACGTCACTGCTAATGGCAACCCTTCAGGAACAGCAACCACAACAATTGTAACCGCAACTGCGAAGAACTCCAACAATTCCATTGCGTCATCCCCAGACCAGGACCAGTGTGATCCTTCTAGTAACTTTCGGCTAAACAATCCTTGGACTAACACAGAAAAGGTTATAACAGCAAAGAATAGGCCAATTTTACCGATGAGGGTGGCCACACCATTGAGTTTGACTTGCAGTGGGGTTTCATCATCTCCACCTTCACTTAGAGTGGCCATTAGTTTGCCCCACTGGGTTCTCATTCCAACAGTGGTCACAAGCATCTTGCATGAACCATCCTGAACTTTCGTTCCAGAGAGAAGAAAAGGATTACCAATGCCAACATGGATGGGTTCACTCTCTCCAGTTAAACTAGATTCATTTATCAAGAGGGAGTACCCAGTAATAAAAAGTCCATCAGCTGGCACTTGATCCCCAATGTTAAGATGGACAATATCGCCCGGAAGAAGATCATAAATAGATAGTTTTTGTCTATAACCGTTTCTGGTCACCTGAACTGCAATTTTTTTCTTCTCCGCATCCAAATCCTTAAACTGCAGAGATTGTTTATAATCACTCGTGGCAGTCACAAATACAACAAGCAGAATGCTAGCCACAATTCCAAGTCCATCGTGGGCACCCTTTGGCCAGCCTTCCATCATTATACCAACAATTAGAGAGACAAAGGCACAAACTGCGAGTATCATTAAAGTCATGTCTTGGAGAGCTTCCAAGACAAAGAACCAGAATCCACGGGTCGGGCTCTCCGTAAATTTATTAATTCCAAAGATCTCTTTCCTTCTGATGTATAAATCTCTAGAAGTAGAAATACCATTGTTAACTGATGTCCCGAGCTTGTCTACAATACCTTCAACTCCCCCATGACTTCTTAGTTTTTTCACATCGTGGCCCTCAATAATGGATCCCAATTCTTCTGCACAAATTTGAAATCCTGCAGCTTTGACATCTTCAGGTACTTTGTAATCACTCAGTCCTGCAGGCACCCAGGCATGACTAAACATGAGAAAAACGACAAAACAAAATAAGGAAAATAAAAGGATTTACTTTTACTGAAGGATCATCACCTTGGATGAACTGAAGCGCAGCCTGTGAAACTATGACAGCAACCCTAAAATTTCCCTGCAGCAATCAAAATGAAATTAGAAAAGAACATAAATGAAAATTAAGAGCAAAGAACACAAAAACCTCTTAACTGGTGCGACCACTCGCCTAATCTACTCAAGAACAGGTACCAAACAATATAGAGCCTTAACATTCCAAAGAGCAAGTCACTCAAGATAACAATAAATAGAGGCCAAATACATTCTCTGCATGAGTTTGCAAGTACGACCTCAAAGCATTCTTCGAAAAGTCTAATTGAATTTTGAACTACACATATGAAACATTCAACCAAACAGACTTTCTACTTGGAAAACAGCTCATCCAATTCCCTACGAGCATTTAAAAGGTTCCTTAAGTAGTTAGCTTTCAATGTATTATTGCCATCCCCACTTGTCTTCTCTCGTATAGTAATACACTAATTGAAGCGAGTGTCCTACTAGAATGTGTTGTTTGGTAGCTGGAACTCTTGCCGGTATCTATTTCAATTTTGGAAGTTATCCATAATCCCCTATTTCTCCAAGCTCCATTGCTCTGAGATGCAGCAAGAATGCAGGAATTTCAAAATCGATTAGGAGAGCTCCTCCTAGTATAAAGATAGAACGGGGATGAAAATATAACATTTAGATCAAGTTTAGATATTCACTACGTGCTTTCTTCTTATTTTTCTTCTTCTCTTCCATCTTTTCTCCAAATGAAGAACATGATTGAGAGCATAAGCCCGAAATTAAGTTAAGTCGAGAGATATAAAAGAAATTGACGGTTCTCTGAGATGAGGTGGAGTGAGATGGATCGGCTAATTCTTTGACAATTTCAATACATGTAGGAACTAGACAGAACATCCAAAAAGGAAATCTAGAACGCAGAGCGCTCGACCATATTTGATCTCGTGCTTTTAAGCTGAGAAAACTACAAGGCAGGGCAGGAAAGTTAAGACAAGCTCTCGATTGTCCGTTCATCAGCTAACTCATCGCTGGCTCACAAAGCCCATTTTCAAGATGAAGTCATATATCCCAGATTTAGCAATTGCACAGGCAAACGACGCAAGAACTGCATCGACCCGATTTAAGAAACCAAACCCACTTCTCTGTCTCTCTCTCTGGTCAGTGCAAGATCTCAAGGTTCCTCAACACAAAAAGGTTAAAAAAGGAAACCGAAACAGCGACAGACCGACCTTAAACGTGCGACGTATATCATCGGCTTCCGATCGCTTGTTCAGATTGGCCGTGAATCGGAACCTCCGTTTCGGGTTCTTCACCAGCCAGCACGCTCTTCTCCACCGCTGGAGCGCCTCGTCCGACGAGTTCTTCGCCTGCACTTCCCCGAAATTCTCCTTCAAGTAGCTGTCCATCATGTCTCCCGCACACCTCCTCACTCCTACTAATCAGCTAAAAAACGCAACTTTATGCACACGGAAGAAGCCCCGAGCCGACCCAATCTCAACCCGCGGAGAGCCAAAGCTTGGGAGGATCAAGCAAACGCGAGCAGATCCCGAGGTTTCTCCAGCACCCCCAAAATCGGATGCGCGGAGAAAACGTTTGTCAAAAGCTTCGATCTGATGATCAGTGAACCGCGCAGGAGACCAGGGCTGACCACGGAAGATTCAAAAAGACGAGGAAACAACCAAACAACGAAACGTGACTTCGATCCGATCAAAGGATTTGCTCGGGTCTTCTGACCCTGCAATTCCGACTTCCGCGGACTTTAATAGGAAGGCGAAGCGGTGAGCGGGGGTAGGTGTCGTGGGATCTAGCGAGAAACAACGGTGCGACTGCGGGGGAAGTGCAACGCCATTGACGCCGACGAAGCAGACGCAGCAGGAGGAGGAGGGGGAGGAAAACGAAGGTGGTCCGAAGCAACAGTTTCGACACGGCGTTGACGTTATAAACCGAAAGAGGAAGGTTCTTCGTAGTTGCGGATATTTTTGTCTGTCCCTTTCTTCAAGTAAAACGTTTAGTTGGAGCACAATTTTGAAATTCAAGGTCCCCACCACCACCCCCCAAATAAAAAATATTACATTGCCTCGTAAGATGTGAAATTTCGGGATATGTTATTGATGGGGTCATTGCCCACTTAAAGATGTAATTTCATATTTAGGTATTCCACAAAAGCCAGCAAAATCTAAAAATTTCGTTTATTTCGCGAAAAATGTGACGTGCTCTGAGGAATGTTACTTTTGTGTTTGGTTGAGACTTGAAAATGAACTGGAAAATATCTTTTGTCATTTGGTAATATAAATTTCATCTGATTTTCCAAAATAAATATATTCTATTTGGGCAATAGTAATTTATGTTTAAGTAGCCAAGGAAACCGACGCAGGTTCCGAGGTCTCGAGCTCGATCCCAACTCTTGGGCATAAGCACAGGCACTGATCTTGGGTTCGCCGAAACCGAGCTCGAGAACTCGATGCCCGTGCCCGACTTCCTAGCGCCGTGGCCCGGGTCTACAGAGGCTAGGTCTCGGGCACAGACTAGATGGAACCCGGGCCGGGGTGCTGAGGTCCCAAGCCCGGCCTTGATGGACCCGACCCCATTGCCAAGGGCCCGCAAACAAGCATTGGGGTTCCCGTGGCCAAGTCCAGAGTTTGCGGTCCAAGCAACGATACCTAGTCATATTTTGGAAAATGATTTCCGAATTTTTAAAAAGGAAATCATTTTCTTGAATTTAAGTTTTGGCAAGGAAAACATTTTTTCCGTTGATTCCATTGACTCATTTTCCTAAGCGATTCGAACGCCGAGAAATGCATAAAATGTTTTCGGCGAAACAAATGAAGCTTTAGGTGAATTCGAATTCTCTAGTGAGAATTACATGAAAATGCAATAATCACACTACCAATCACATACGTGCCTATATATGTTCCGTCTATATATTTTTAGTAAGGTTACGCTTTCTGGATTACTTGTGAGACTAAACAAAGAACAAACATTTTAATTAATTCCGAGATATATTATGCATAAAAAATAATCATCACGTCACTCTCGTGAAAATATGATGGATACCTCAGCTTGATTTCATTTCTTAACATAAGACCCTGACATTGTTTATAAGTTTCGAGGATTTTGAACATCGAAGTTTTGTCTTTTGAGTGATCTACAATTGAATTTCGTGGCTGCTTGGGAAGCATGAGTACCCCCCAGCCCCCACTAATTTATTCTCGCATCACTATCCCCACACCTTCCTACTTTTCGGCATCATTAAGAAAGAAAAAGATGCTTTTCACCAAGGAAAAAAGCATGAAAGGTGCCCGCCGTGATGGAGTTTGCGATGGCCAAGATTTTTTTGGTACCACGGTCCATCTAATAATAACCAACTCTTTCTCAAGGCCAGTCTTTCAATAGTAACACGTGATAGATTATTGGCCGCAGAATGGCCCGTGCAGCGCCTGGTGTGTCGAGAACACCGGGGCAGTCTTCCTTGTAAAGATTATTCCTAAGAACCAAATGGCAAATTATAGTCTTATATCGGATTGTACTACCTCCAATTGAGCTCGGGCGGCATCTAGTCCATTAAGCAAAGGAAAAAAGATGCTTTTCACCAAAGGAAAAAAGCATGAGAGGTGCCCGCCGTGACGGAGTTTGCGATGGCCAAGATTTTTTTGGTACCACGGTCCATCTAATAATAACCAACTCTTTCTCAAGGTCAGTCTTTCAATAGTAACACGTGATAGATTATTGGCTGCAGAAACACTTAGGATGCTGCTCGAGAACACCTTGCTCTTCCAGTTGTAAAGATTATTTCTAAGAACCAAATGGCAAATTATAGTCTTATATCGGATTGTACTACCTCCAATTGAGCTCGGGCGGCATCTAGTCCATTGAGCAAGACATATAAAACGCTTCAGTGCAGCAATTGATTTCGCCTGTCATGGTCTCATCAAGAGAGCGGCACCTCGCCTTCAGAGCTTCTCAGAGCTACCATTCTCCTTGCGAAGGAATTGTCTTGCATTCTCCACCCATATTTACTTTCGACCAGGATTTGCGTTTGCCCCAATCAATACTATCGAGTTCTTTCCAAGGAAAGAAAAACTCAATTTCGCAACAACGGCACTTCAACTCTTATTTTATTGGGGTGGGGGGGGCCAACCATAAAGACGAGGAGCAGAGCTTTGACCGGTCTCTTTCTTCTCTCTCTTTTTTACTTTTTCTTTTATTAAGCGGTAAAAAGAGGGCGTCCCCATCAATCTCTTCTCTATTCTTTCCGGATTCGGAGTACCGTAAGGAAGTCGTACAACGCGGTGAGAGAAACGCGTTGGGCTAGGAGGAAAGATGATGTGATCGGACGAGAAGGCGGCAAAGTTGACGTATGAGGACGTCCCACGTGGCGCACTCCGCCCGGTCCCCACAAGGCCATCGAGGGGCTGACGATGAAGAAGAGAATGCGACATCGACCGAAAAAAAAAAGTGCGGTCCACGTGGGGAGTGGCGGGGACCCCACGTCCCGCGTCGTCCTTAGCGTGCGGGAGTCCCGCGTTTCCGCACTTTGCAGCCGTCGCCCTTGCTCCTCCATTTCCTTTCTTCCCGCCTTGTTGACGCGCCTCATGGAAGCATTGTTGAAATGCGCAAGCATAAAAAAAGAATGCATCCTTTTCATAATGCTATTTTTCTCGTATTATATGTAATCCATGTATTAGTAATGAAAATTTATCTTTTCTTAGATGTGGTTAACAAGGAATTTTCCTGAAAAATCATGTGATATCGGATGAGATGAAATGATAGTCTATTTCAATGTGTTTGGCGCGTTCGTTATTTGTACAGCACTTTCGTTGTCGCGACGAATAATTGTTCCGCTACGATGACGAACTCTCATGCCTTCTAGTATCCATTGTAACCATAAGAACTCTTATATCGTATCAATAAGAGCTCGATATTTTGCTTTCGTGCTAAAGGAAGCAACAGTCATCTCTTTTTTGCTGCTACATGAGATAAGTGAGGTGTCAAGAAAGAAATGGTTGCTTGCAGTGGAGCAACGATCTTGAGAGTCACTAGTCCAGTTAGCAAAGAATAAGCTATCAACTCAAAGGTAGAACGAGGAAAAAAGTGAAGGCCATGGAATAATGTATTCTTGACATAGCGAAGAATTCAAAGGACTGCTGCAAAATGAATCGTACGGAGCGCGGTCATTTACTAACTAATAATATGAACAACATAGTTAGTATCAGGTCAAGTAACAGTAAGATATATAAAGCTGTCAACCAGCCGTGGATAAAGTGTAGGGTTCGAAAGAGTAAGATATATAAAGCTGTCAACCAGCCGTGGATAAAGTGTAGGGTTCGAAAGAGGAATCCCAACTTTGGCATGAAATTAAGCATTGGTCTAAAGGAGTCGTAGCATCCTTGTTGTTAGTGAGTCCGGCTCGATATATAAGATCATTTGTATATTTTTCTTGTCAAAGATTATAACTAGAAGAATTTGAATTAACCTCGAGCCTAAAAATTAACTGAATTGACCAATATCTTTCAATTAAAATGTTGACTGAGATATTGCTTGAGTTTGAAATGCCGATATGATCATTGCCAGCGATAACCATGTCGTCCACATATTAGAGCGGCATAATACACCCACGAAATATGTGCTGAACGAAAAGAGCATGGTCATAGGGGTTGGATTTGAAGCCAGGGAATTCCACGGATGAGCTAAACTTGAAATACCATGTATGAGAAGTATATTAAGGCCTTATAACGCTCGATATAATCGACACACTTTGTTGGAAGAATAAGTGTATCTATAAGGATGCGCCATATAAACTCCCTCGGTGAGATCGTCATTCATGAATGCATTTTTAACATTTATCTGGAATAGAGTCCAATGCTTAATCATGGTAGTAGAAAGAAGACTTCGGACAGAAGTAAGACGTGCAAGAAAAGCAAAAGTCTTTTCATAGTCAACTCCATATTCTTGAGTTAAACCTTTCACCAATAATCAAGATTTGTAACGGTCCTCGTACTATTTGCCTTTGTTTTAATCTTATACCCATTTAAAATCTACATCGGACTTACCAGGATGCAAATCCACCAAATCCCATGTATGAGATTTGTCTAAGGCTTGCAACTTATCTACCATTTTGCTGCCATAGAGGATTAGTATTAGCTTTTTTATATGTGCAAGATTTGGAAAGAGAACTAATGGCAGATGGACGTGCATGTGAACCTCGGGTTCAAGGTTGATTGTGTAGCTAAGTAGGTTGCTTAGGTCGTATTCTATAGCAATTAGATGTCACATAACTACATCGGCGACAATACTTACAAACTTTATCTATTATATGCACTTTACTAGCTTTAAACAAAGCCGATTGGACAAGAAATGTGAAGAAAAAAGTACTTGGAGAGCATATAAGGAGAAAATAAGGCCAAAAATGGACTCAACACGTTGAAATAACTTGGTAATTGGTGGGAAAGCACCAAGTACTGGCCAATAACACGTCGAATGGTCTAAAAATGTCTTGGAATTGGTTTATAACTGAATTGCTCAACGATGATCAATTAGGCGATCAACGATCAGAGCTAACCTAGTGCTGCTGACTTGGTGGAGGGTGATGTTAGGGGTGACATCACGGATGATGTTAGCACACGAACAGTGCGTCGTGCAAGCGCGTGGATTTCACGGGTAGGACCTTCTAGTAGCGTATTTAGGCGCGTCTGGTGGTGGTGGGCTAGGAGATTTCACGAGGTGACTCGTCGAACGGCAGTGAGTCTAGTGGTATTGTTTGTTTTTCAAAACAAGTGGCAGAAGGTGTTCAAATCAGCATCAACCAGCGGTGAGCTTAGTGGATCCGAGACGTGGTGGTGCGTGGCGGCGCATGTGGTGGCGTCCGGCATCTATAGGCGAGGAAACTTTTGGATCAAAGTCGTCTGAGAGCGGCAATTATGATGAGGATGTTTGTTTTTCAAAAGGAGCAGTGGAAGTGTGTCGAACAGCAACAAAAGGCTTTCGACTTGGCGAAAAAATGGGAGCGAAGCGATTGATGTAATTGCGAAATAAGTTGATGGTTCTGATACTAAGTCGAGAATTAAGATGAAAAAGAGAATGTAATATTCCGTACATTATCAAATGAAGAGTAAATGAGCATATTTACAGGCTTTAAAATATAACTATTTAAATTAGCAAAATATCAATTACAATAGATCAAGACCAATCAAGGGAAATATACGGAATCTCCTTAATACATCTCTACTAAACAAAACTTTTTTTCTTTTTTTTTATCGGTTAGCAATTTCTCTATTGGATTCTTTTGGAATTTGGGCAAAAACAACAAAAGAAAGAAATGAGAATCTGATGCGATAAGATAGGAGGAAACTACCGGGACCCAAAGACGAAAATTCGGTTCGATAGTTAACACGACTTTAACATGTACGAGGAGTCGAACCCTATCCCTCATTCCTGAAAACTATTATCGCAATATTGCACTAGTACTTGCCCTTCCGTACCTGGAGACTTGGATTTATGTCCATGTAGACTAGCAAAAAGATGCATCATGTTCCTGCTCATGTCCCTGCAGTTTCGATTTGATTTGCATATGAATCTCCCGCGAAAAATAAATAATTTAAAAATAATAATCGCTCACAAAAACGATGAACGAAACATATCTTTATCATCTACGAAAATTACTAGACAAGCCGTTATTGATAATAAAAATATTTTTCATTGACTTTCAAGCGATATAGGTAATTGAAAATATTTTTTAAATTATTTTTTTTTCGCGAAACAAGCGGAATCAAAATGAGTACTTATGTTGTCTTGTCTCGATTGTTTACCGGAAGTTTTCCGAGCTCATATAAATGAAAAGCACTGGGTAAGTACTTATACCTGGAACGTATTACAAAATTATTAGTATACAAGTGGCATGACATAATGTAAGTATCTAAACTATTATATAAAATAAAGAAGATTTCCTACTTTGAAGAGATTGATCTCAATCATTTTTTTTCTTACTCGTATATCATTAATTACTTATTTTACAATTATTGGATTTATAAAAAAATCTCTGTTATACTCGTAAAGTACACATATGTCTGTTATAAATTATATACACATAAAACACGTGTCATATTACACTTGGTAAAAGTACTTCAATTACGAAGTTGTTAGTCAATAAATAATGTAACATGTCGAGAATTATTTATATAACCAAAATATATTTATCTCATATTGAATTCACATAATAAATATAATATTTTTTGTGATTCATTGTTAGATAGCACAAATTAGTAACAAAACTCAGAAATTAGATACGATTTTCATATAAAATCTTATAATTTAATTAGTCCTATTACAATATGTAAGATTTTCTTGCTTATAATGCAATAGGTGCAAACTAATAACGATCATCAAATGATACTATCATGTTAATGCAAAAAAATTTAGACGTACTTTAAGGAAAATGACAATATGTGGTGCAATTTAATGTAGAAACGCTAATAGGATCTTGCAATTAAATTAACACGAAAACACCAGAGAAATAAATTAGGAGCAATAAAGACACGAGAGATTTACGTGCTTTGATCCGAGTGTCGGTAGCCACTTCATGAGAAAAATCAGTAGTAAATAATTCACTATAATCAGAGAATTAGAGTTATAATCGCTCACACTTACGAGTATTTTCTACACCTAAATTAAGTTTACACTCACAGTATTTATAAATGACAACTCAATCTAACGTAAAACTCACAAATGAAATCAGAAGCTTTACGTACCGTTGTCCCTTCTTTTTACCCTTTGTGCAGCTGCGGCAGGCCAGAGGAATAAAAGCAAAACCCTTGCTATTTATTTCCTTCTTTGACAAAAGCCATGTTTGGTTCAGTATTTAAATGCTACTTTGAGACTCTAAAGTCTCTTGAGCAAATGCAAAATTATTTGGCAAGTTTTGAGGAGATGCAATTGCATCTCCAAAGCTCTCCAAGGACCTTTGGTTGAATGGAGGAGCCTTGGGGAAGTTGCATTTTTCGGATGCAACTTCACCGTTCATTGAGCGACTACTATTCATCTTCTTCAAGCTTTGGGTCCATTGTCGGCGGCCGACGACCACCGCCCGAGGGGTAGCGCGACCCCGGCGACCACCCCCTAGGGGTTACCGGACCTCGGGCGTAGATGTTGCCTGGGTTGCACAACCCAAGTGATGCTTGAGGTCGCGTGGCCTTAGGCTGCCTCGCCTAAGGGTGCGCGACCTCAAGCCACTTCGCCTGAGGTCAGGCGGCGGTGGCCGGCGACCAGATCTTGCCATCGGCAGTTGGCCGGCGACCAGATCTGGCCGGTAGTGGTGATCGGTAGGTGAGCTCCACCGAGATTGCTTCTTTTTTAAAATATCAGCAAAAGTCTTTTACAAAATATAATTTTTACCAAACGGTATTTAGGTTAGAGTTGTTTTCAAATGTGATTTTAAAATACATATTACCAAACACTACTTGCATTTCAGAAAATCTTTTTAGCTAAAAGGCCTTTGCATTTTGCCAAAGGCATTCCCCCAAAAGCCGAACCAAACGGGCTCAAAGACTTCTACACCCATTAAGTAAAATATATTTATAAAATAGAATACGTGAGCCCTTATTTCGTCTCGTCGTGCCAGAGAGATTTTTTTTTTTTTCGTTTTAATCGTAACAGAAGCTCCTTTTCTTGAATTTCTCTGTGTGGTCAAACTTGGTCAAACTTGGATAAATTATTCATCCCTATCAAAACAAATCTCAACATATATATATATATGTGTGCGCGCGCGCGCGCGCCCTTCAAGAGATTCATTGGACTTCTTTCCTACAGTTTAACAAACCGATTTATATCATCCAATTGGTTGGGGTTCCATAAAAGGCTTAAATTCGAGACATAATTTATAATGCTCTACCCTGTCTCGACATTTATAGTCGAGTCATGGTACTCATCATTCATGTTATCCTTTTAACGCCTCGACGAGCGCTCACTCTTAACAAACGTCTCACTGCCATTGTCGTCACTGCGATGCACTATCCCAACATCTTTTGTCCCCTTCAATATATGATGATTCATTTCACAGCTTCTCAATGAGTTTTACTATAATGTTTCGTATAACAGTTAACAACGCTCACAGCTTGTGAAATATTAAGCCTAGTGCATACCATAACATACATAATACTACCCAATATACTAAAATAAGGAACACGAGACATATGCTCCTCTTCCTCAGTTTGCAATGATAACTCATGAGAGTTTAAAATGCTTCGCTAAAAGTGTACTCACATGTTTCACTGACTGCATACTAAAACATGTCACAATCTTCTAAATATATTTCTTTTGAGACAAACGTCAAACTCTTCTTATCATGCAAAATCTCCGTACACAATATTTTCTTTATCGCACCTGAATATTTCATCACAAATTCAGCACTCAATTGCCTTTTCAGAACATCAATAATAGGCATATGCTTAGCTGCTATCAACATGTCATCGATATATAATAACAAATATATCAATGACCCATTCTCCAATCTTCTAAAGTATAAATTACTATCCATATGATTTTTCAAATAATTTTTGCCAAAACGCTTATACCTTATACCACTATCTAGGAGATTGTTTCAGCTCATACAAAGATTTCTTTAACAAACAAGCATGGTCTCTCTTACCCGGAAGAAACGCCTTTTTCATATCTAGATGCCTTAGCTTTGATGTTGGCTAACAATATCACCTAGAGGAGTGAATAGGTGATTTCAAGAAACTTGACAAAATATCACAGAATTACCAATGTCAAGATTGATATAAGTTAGGTCAAGTAAAACAGTGTATCGATATAAGCAGGGTCAGGTTATATCAAGTGGTGTTGTGTGCTTCTATCAGACAATAATGAATATAAGCAGAAAGATAGAAAACAATACACTCGGAGCTTTATAATAGTTCAGCTTAGTGTAAGCCTACGTTTCTTTTCCCAGACTAACAGTCTATTGGCTAGATTCCATTAGTAATTTATGAGTAGTTACTTGCTTTTACTCAAATGCTTCTTCCCAAAGCTGGTGATGCTTATACCCAAGTACATAGATATCACTATCTTACACCTACGCACAAACTACAACACTAACAACATCTCTCAAGAGATTACAATTTCAGTATGCTCGAAAATACAATGTAAGAATGTAAAGCTTTCTCTAAATTTAGATTTTGCATTATGGATCTCTTCTGTACTCTTCTTGGTGTCTTGTTGATCTCATTCTATACTCCTCGTCATCCAATCTTCCCCCTGTTGGACAATTTTCGCGACGATCAATCTCCAAAGCTAACTGTTGGAAGAATGTCCAATATCTTGAGTTCCCCTAGATTTGGTTTCTCATATAATCAAATCTCTGGTTTCTAAAAATAGAGTGGTTCGTTTATGGAAATTAACTTGTTTTCAGGATGATTGCCGATCAATCAAGATATCACGTTGGATTGACTGTTTCGCTTGTATCTGTTAGGGTGTGGTTCATATTCCCCATCGATAGGAAAGCTTTGTAGTTTGGGTTTAAACCCATGAATAGCTATTAAGTATATAATATCTTTCTCTTGTAATTGAAGGATGTAACAGAAATGTGGGGTGCTAAATATAGTGGAATTTTTTACTAGACGTAACCCTAATTTAAAGGTAAACCAAGATAAAACGCCGTGTCTCGATTTCTCTTCCTCGCATTTACTCTCTCTATTTCGTTGTCTTTGTGCGACTAATCCTAATAGTGTTGCTTACAAAAATGAATGAACGATAAATGTTTTCATCATCCAAGAAAATATCGAGACAAAAATCATTGCCGATAATAAAATCACTATCCATTGACTAATTATTTCAAGTGGTACACATAGAAAAATATTTTCCAAATATTTCATTTTCCGCGAAACAAACGAAGTCTAAGAGAACGCAAACTCCCCCATGAGAATTACATAAAATGTAGTAATCATACTCTACTGATGATATACATGCCGATATATGTTTTGTCTACATATTATAATTCGATATATATACAATTACAAAAATCATCAATATGGACACTTGAGCTTGATTTTATTTCTTAACAAAGTTAAGGACAAGAGTTGGGGAGTTAGACCCCGTCATTGTTTACAAGATTCGAGCATTTTCGATATCCTAAGTTTTGTCTTATCGGTTTTCTAAAACCAAATTTTGCGGTACAAGAATGAGTGCGCCAATAATTTATTCTCGCATCACACTATCCGCGCACCTTCCTACTTTTCATCACCATTAAGTAAGGAAAGATGCTTTTAACCAGGAAAAAACGCATGAAAGCTGCCTGCCCTAATGAAGTTGCTCAAGTTTCGATGGTCAAGATTTCATTTTTGGTACCTCAGGTCTCGCCATGCCTTTGTTTGATGGTTGCACGGTGAAAACGAGTTGGCTCACCTGTCCATATCAAATACATAATGACAATCTCTTCCCTACAGCTTGTCCTTGAGAGCGACGCGCGTCTCCGGATCGTTTTACTTCCAAGCGGGATGTGCTCTTGCCTCGTTCAGTATCGCCGAGTCTCGTCCCGCACGACGAATTAGCAATCGCCGCTATCAACTATTTCCAAGCCGTTACGTTACCATCGAGTCTCCATATTTTACATTGAAAGCACGTCGTCGACTTAAAAGAATTGGGAAATCCACGGGAAAAGAAGTGCGGTAATATAGCAATCGCGCTCAACGAGGGAGATCTATCTTGCCCTTCGTTTGATAGCACATGGTTCTATGGGGCGGTTGCTTGAGCTTGACTTTCACACAATCGACATGTCCGTTTTTTTAGCAAGTGAAAAGAGACTAGAAGAGAAAAAAGCCAAAAGCGACCAAGAATCTGATCTTTGTTCGTGTTCTTTAGCTCGGGACCACCACCATGAAAGTAGATCGTACAACGCGGTGGGAGAAACGCGTTCGGTCGTTAGAACTTGAGAAAGATGGAGAGGGTAGTTGAGATTGGTCTAGATGGGCCCCGTGGGGCTAAGAGCCAACGAGAGAACGCCATCGAAAAAATGCCGTCCACGTTGGTTGGTGGGGGACCACGTTCCAAAATGACATGATTTTTGCCTCGTCTATTAAAATAACCTAATATGTTAGTATTTTTTATTAATCAAATTGGACGAAGTTAACTAAAGGACTCGATTGCACAAATTTGATAAGTTTTAACATTTGATTGTAGTTTTTAAGTTTTAAGACTAAGACTTTCAGGGAATATATCCCTATATTTTATTTAGGCAATTAATGTTGAATGTCAAGAATTATCTACGTGCCTAAAGCATTGCTGGTATGTTTCATATTAACATAAATAAATATAATATTTATGTGATTTATCGTGAGATGGCACGAATTGGTTACGAATTCAATCACTAGATACTATTTTCCAATAAAGTATTATAATGTAAATAGTCCTATTATAACATTAACATGTAAGATTTTCTTGTTTGTAATACAAGTGGAGTAATATCATGATAACATAATATAATATTATTATGGCAGAGCCGAATTTTTTTTTTTGATGTACTTTTAGCGAAATCTATCCCAAACTCTATAATTTCCACCCCATATATTACTAATAGATGTGAAAACGCGTGAGTTAATTATTTTATTCTCTCTCATGTGTTTCAATATTAAAGTTTGAATCATTTTTTATCGTACAATAATCTTGAATAGAGAGCTCATGTTTTGGAATCCTTTTATCTTTCCAAATATATTTATGCAATTTTCTTGTAATACTTTTCTCTTTCCAAGTATGTAATTGCTCCAATGTTTCATAGTTAAATGAATTTACTTAATTGTTCAAACGTCAATTTCTTGCATACACACAATATGTTATAAGACTTCCGGTGAACATATCATATATATATTTCTCTTTTGATTCTCTTCTATTGGTCGATACTAAAGGAAATCGACCTAACTTTATGCACTAAAGAAAAAGCTCGCTTCCTACTGTTTCCTTTTTCTGCTTTTTCCTTGAGGCATCTTCCTTGAAAGAGAGAGAGAGAGACTTCCTCCTCTACGCAAGGATCGTGTGGAGAAAGCCAGGACGAAAAAAAAGGGGGGATTTTTGTTAGATACGTTCCCGGTGTAAAAAAATATTTTATACGTTCACTATTGGATGGCCGACATGTGGGAGAATTCCGTTACAAAACTAATTTTAAAAACACGTGTCACCTATCTAACGATGAATGTGTAAAGAAAATTGTTATTCTAATTAACACACTGGTACGGTGTTTCTAGAAACATTTATACAAATATAATAGTACGTTGAACTTGATAAGATATATCAGTCAGAGCATGATAGAATATTGGATAAATCGAAGCAAACAATAATAACTAGGACAAGACATTGTGCTGGACATGCATATTGTTTGAGAAAATTGTCTGAGAAGTTATAAACCTATAGTACAGCGGCCAATTCAGTCCTAAACTTTTCAATTTGGTCAATTAATCCTAAATCTTTTGACAGTTTTTCCATATAATCCTTATGGCCAATTTTAGTCGAAAATCTGTAAAGTGGACGCTGGCTATCCTATGTGGCACGATCAGCACTGATAAGGAGAATTTTTTGCAATTTTTTTAAACATGTGGACGCTGAGGCTGGTGGTAGCTTCGGCGGGAGCGATGGCAGGGCCATGTGGCATGGAGTGGGAGAGAGAAGAGAGTGAAACATGGGTCGGGGTGTTAGTTGGTACATGTGATTCTTCGCAAATTGGGAGTACATTTTTTGATAAAGTCCACATGATTTGGATCGTGCGGGTTCATCTGAACACCGATTCGACTGCCGACGTGTCGATCATTTAACGTGACAAAGGTACCTCTTCAACTTAATCCACAAATCTCGGAAGATCTCGACAAAAATGCAAATCCTTTTCAATCCCCCATTTCTGACGTGACGAGACAGTGAGCCATCTTTCATTAGATCAAAGTGGTGAACTCGTGGAGTATGGGAAGCTGTTGTCGATTACTGGTAAGAAGGGGGGGAAAACAATGAACGGTATCAACATGGGAGCAACGGAGGGTCATGATAATGATAATAAATACGTATGGTCCACCAGACAAATGTGACTTGCGAGGCAGTAGGTGCTCCTTATCCCCATCAAAACCCCAAAACATCTCGTCTTGGAAGTGGAGAAGAAGCATAAGGATAACGTTATGGCAGTCCTGAAACATCATGCCCTAGGCTTGGGCTTGTCTTCATTCGCATTGATTATCTTTGTCAAAATGACTTCTTTATCAATCGAAAGGAAAATTCCTTTTCGATTGAATCTTCTTTCAATTTTCAGTGTCATTTGAACGAAACATTAGCAGCCGAGTCCGGTAAAATGCGACTTCATTTTGAAAATCCTAATCTCTATGTCGGCAATCCTCTCTCTCTCTCAAAAGAACCCTCTTTCAAAGAAACTTCACTTGCAGGATCTCCACTTCACTCTGAAGTTGAGAGCATGCTTTACTCTGCTTTTCTTTTCTAGGTCTTGATTTCCTTTTTTTTTTTTTTTTCTCCCGAACTAATCTAAAAGTCTTTTTTCGCCTTGTTTAGCGTCTTCCTTCGCTTGTTGTTGTTACTTTTTTTTTCGCTTGTTGTAGTGAATGAATCTGCTTATAACTAAAAATTTTGTGGGAATGTCGTCACCACTTCAGCTTGCAGGATGCCTGGGACATGGTTTTGCAGCTTCTCTGAAATTTGGCGGAAGATATCCTCTCCCGATTTAGGTGTAGATCTAAATCTAAGAGCTTTTCTCTCTCGATCTAAATCTAGATCTAGGAATTTCTTAGAAGCCTTCGATATGTGGTGGTTCAACATGTTATTGCTGTTGTCGTCTCCCCGTATGGCAATAGTGTTGAGGACATCGAACCCAGGCACGCACTGCAAGCCATAGTTTCTCTAGGAGAAGATCTCAACGTGTGCCCAGTACTGACAGTTCCGATAATAAGCCACCAATTGTTTTTTTGATGCTGTAACGGATCTGGTCTTTTGGGATGGGAGCGTGTTATAGCTATAAGCTGTACTCTTTGGGTTTTGTTTTGTTTGTTTTACAGCTATTATGGGATTTGTTTTGCTTGAAAGTTTTCTACATTGCTCTCATGTTTGATTATGACAAATGAATGAAATTTTCTTTCGACAAGAAAAAATCCTGTAAACTGGACATGTCAAGGTCATGTACCGGCCCGACTGATGGCTTGATTTTTTACTTTTCAATTTCGTTGTTCCTCTTGCTGGATTGGATTCAAGTGCATCCACCACTTGGGTTTAAGGCCCAAGTGAAATCTGATGTGTCTTTGTCATTCTTCTCCTTAATGGGCTCTTTCTACACGGGAATTCTTTTTGCTATGCTTGGGCTGGTTGCTTTGGTATCATGCTTTTGAGGGTTAGAGTCAGACAAGAGAAATCAACTCTCGGTTAGATCGCAACATCGGCACGGCGTCGCGATGTATCCGATCTGCAAGTCCAAGCCGTTTTCGTAACTATGAGTCACGACTACGTAAACTTTGATGAAGAGATGATGCATAATCTCTTGTTAGAAATCTTGTTCGTTTCGGAACATTACTAGACATATAAGAAATTTATATCATTCTTATCATTACAATGACTGAATTAACACTCGTACAATAGGTTTAGGACCGATAGATTCTCAAAAACATGCAAGTTGTCTTATTGGGTGGCACTTTAGGGTGACAAAGTAACAAGTTTGAGTTGAGTTACGAACAAACAACAATATTAATGCACAAAATAACTCATTGGTTTTTTTTTTTTTTGGACAAAACTCATTGGTGAATGAAGACCAAAAGGACAATGAGTTAGGCTATGTTAGGTGGGTTGGATACGATAATTCTTTATCCTATATGGTGTTTGGCGCAAAGCTAGATTCGGATATGTTAGGACATAATCTGAATAAAAAAATTGCAACCTACAGGGTGGGATACACTCGATTAAGATATATGCCATCTGGTGGTCAAAATTTTGTTTAAAAAAAAAGACAGAAAAAAAGAAAAGAGTGAGCCATGGTAACCGTGAAGATAGGGGGAAAAGGATTTAAGGAGAGAGAAGAGGATGTGAGCTCCATTATTGTTCCACATCCCAGTGTTGCCAAGTTGTTGTCGCAGGCTAGCACGTTTGCCGCAGCTTCGCTGGCCATTCCCATCCCATCATATAGTCGTCCCATTTTACTCACACACACACACACTCTCTCTCTATTAGATTCGTCGGATCAACGCAGTCTGATGCCCTAGACCTTGGATTTGAGGCTCATGACCTGACATTTGAGGTTGCCAGCCTTAGGGGACCCTTCATCTGGGGTCGCCTAAGGTTGGGCCATGACCTCGGTGTTGGTCGCTGTGGTGGGGTGGCGACTGGATCTTTGGCAATTCTTGGATGGACGCTTGAGAACCATATGCCATTCTATCTGACCAAAGAAAAGAAAAAAAAACCATTTGCCATTCTCTGCCGTCGAAGGGCTATTGGAGATGGTGTTTGGATCAAACGAGGAGCACAAGTCGGGGCTGCTCAAGCCCGTGTGCATGCCCTTCACGCCGGCGATGAAGATGGAGGAGGTGCCGGAGGCCGCAATCGGGCCAAAGGGGAAGCAAAGGAGAAGCACTTTCTCGATGCAATTAGGGTCTCCGTCGCGGCGATCGAACCGGAGGTGAACCACTTCCATTTTTCTAATTTTCAGTTTTATGATTTAATCGCATTTTTTAAAAAATTTATTCTGGAATTTTGTCTAGTAGTGTACCAAATGCTGGACAAAATTAGACCATATTCATTCTCCAGATAATTTTCATCTTATCTTATTCCATCACATCCTAATTATTATTTCGACGATCAAACGCAGCCTCGAGTAGAACTTTTCCCCATCCTTCGCTTTCTTCGCCATCGGAGGGCACAATCAAAGTCGCTGCTCATCGATTTGCTCCACGAACATCGCCACCAGACTCGTGCCGGGCGCTTGACTTTAGGCGCAGCCCATGCACTCACGAGGGATGTCTTTCACATCAAAAAGTATGTAAAAAGTAAAAACAGAGGAACGGAGAAGGACAAACGTTACAATCTTCGGAAATCAACAAGACGAACGAAGGGAACCGTCGGATAGAACAGTGAATCCCAGGAGAGACGTGAAGAGAAGTGGGTCGACGATGACGTGAAAAGAATCTGGATGTGTCGCGCGTGCGCTCTCCGCAACATCTAATCGCACCCGCTTTCCTTGTGCGTTATGCTCCGGCTAAAGTACTAATGATGATTGGGGTTAAATTAATCAATCATTAGACAATCAGTTTTTCGCCAAGGCACCATATTATAGCTATTGCTCTCCCAATTCCTCCATCCATTTTCGTCGTATGGAATCTACTTTCATGTCTGCCCGCGCCGCCGAGGAGGAATTTGTAGGAGTGGCGCGTGATTTCGAGATCTGTAAGTCCATTTACATGTCGTTTCGCCCTTCCTGCCGACGTTCGTACATATTTATTTTATTTATTTTCCTAAGAACGATTCGGTTTAGGTTGCTTAGGTAAATCGCAACGAATGAAATACCACACTATACTCATTAAAAGAGCAATGTTAACTAAGACTCTGTTTGTTTCGTAAAAAAAAATTACATTTTTTAAATATATTTTCTAGGAAAATGACAATACTTTCAGGTGTTAAGCTGAAACCTGCAAAAGATCTTTGAAAATATTTTTCAACGTTTAGAAAGAAAAGTTTGACTTGAATTTTCTAAATACACACATTATACGGGCCTCGATGGACCGGGCATGGGCACTAGGGTCTCGGGTGCTTGGATCCAGAGCACAGGCACTGAAAGACCAGGCCCTGACCTCGATGGACCCGGCCTCGGCGCAGGGAATCCAAGCAAGGGCATCGTGGACTCGAGCTTGAGCACAAGGGACCCAAGCCCAAGCGCCGGGGACTCGGACACGGCCATTGTGGACTCGGGCTCGGGTGCCGAGGCATTAGGCATGGGCACCGGCGCCTCGGGTTTAGCCTTGATGGATCCAGGCATTGGGCTGAGGACCTGAGCACGGGCACCTTGGTCCCGGGCCAAGGCTCAATTGATCCAGGCCCAGACACGAGCGACCCGGTCCAAGACACCAAGAATCTGGGAATGAGCGTTAGGGTTTCTGTGTGCGAGCGCAAGGTTTTGGTTTAAGCATCGATATCTAGCTATATTTTGGAAAATGATCTCCGATTTTTTTTAAAAAGGAAATTATTATTCTAGAATTTAAGTATAGGTTTTCCGTTGGTTAGGAAAACCGTTAACTCATTTTCCTAAGATATCCAAATGCTAGAAATTGAGGAAACTATTTTTTTGCAAAATATTTTTCGCGAAACAAATGGAGCCTTAATAAGTAAATGTGATACTTCTTTTTCTTTTCCTAAAAAGGAAATTTTTATTACCGAGTGTCCCCGTAACACTTATTAAGTGATTCAGTAAGGATGGTGCTATTTTCACACCTTCTTATGCTAACTGATCAAATTGGTATTCAACTTTGTTAAGCATGTATTGATATTCAATAACACCTTTTTTAGGCAAATCAATGATCAATGAGCTGTTATTTTTCCTATTTCTTGTTAATTCAGAATTCTTTTTAATTCTTTCTTGCACTTAGTTTGAGGAAAACTATTCAATTTTTCCTACAAAGGAGTAAAAGAGAAATTCAGGGTTGTAATTCGTTCATTTCTTCCAATCATATAAATTTGAATGCGAAGAAGCTGTAACTAGATTTTGGACTTCCATTAAAATCACTTGAAGCTTAGATAAAAGAATAAATGAACAATTTTCTAACTACTTAAATTAACAACATTATATCTTCAACAAATTAACGAATTCATGATCTCAAAAAGGAAAATTGTTTTCCAAACTCTATAACATAGTTGTACATATGACAAAGAGATCTTCAATTTTAACTTATTTAAAAGGACATGGGAGATAAGATAATTATTTATTTTTTTGAAAACTTAGCACGAATATGGTATGTCAAGAAGAGAGATGATGAGATTAGTTTAATGAATTAGAAAGGATTAATGTTAATTATTAAATATTGAACCAAATCTTGCGATCGATTTGTAATATCGGTTAGCATAAAAAGGGTCTGTTTTAGCAAAAAGGACCGTAGAAATAGTGTCACTTAGAAAGTTTATATTATAAATTCAATGCATTAACCGTTTTTATAAAGCTTGTGATCAATGCTTTGAAAATTACCTAATATGATGAATTGACATACACTCAAACATGAAATAAAACGTGGCAAGAAAAGGGTGGAAAGTAAAGGATTTTTAAGATATAATGGAAACCATTTTTGGAGAGAGAATGATTGGACCGAAAATCCCCTCGAATCCATCATTCTAAGGTAATGATGGAGATTCCTTGTCCAAACTATATAAACGTGTCTTTTGGTTTTGAGACTGACTTATAAGAACTTAATTTGATAGAAATGAGGTTGTGCGACCAAAGTGTTCACTTTCATTGTGGAATATTTCACATCAATGGCCAACTTGGTAGATTAGGATATAATACCCTATCAAATCAATAATATTTTGTTTAACCTGGACCATGTACAACTCATACGGACTAGACCTGGCTTATAGCAAAGTGATGCATCTTGTATGCATCACTAATAATTCACAAATTATCGTGTCACGATGGCGATGAACTGAAAATGGTGTGCCTTATTTTTCAGCTATTTTTTTTTTCAGAAAAGAGACAGGTTAGAATATTTTCAAGAGGAATTTTCCTAATATGGTGGATATATGATGTGACAAATCTTTCTACAATCCACTATCTATTTCATTTTTCGGAAATGAAATAAAATGGATAGCTCGTGTTTTCTAGATTGTTTTCCTCTATCAGTTCATGTCTAAGGCTATTCACAGGATAGGTGGATGAGATGAACGGTCTAACACAATCAAACTAATTAATACATATAATTATGTCACAAAATATATATACATAATTAGACTCCATTTGGTTCGCGAAAAATAATTTTGTCATTTTTCGGCATTTGGTTCGCTTAGAAAAATGAGTGAACGGTAAATGTTTTCCTACTCAATGGAAAACATATGCTTAAATTCAAGAAAATAATTTTCTCTTTAAAAAATCGGAAATTATTTTTCAAAATATGATTACATATCAGTGTTTGGACCAAAAACTCTGCATCTGGGCTCTGGAACCCTAACACTTGTTCTTGGGTCCTTGGCAGTAGACTTGGGTCTAGAGGCCGAGGCCAAATCCACAGGGTATATCGAGGCCAAGCTCGAGTCCAAAGAGGCCGAGCCCGAAACCTCAATGCTTGGGCCCATGTCCATAAAGTTGGGCATGGGACACTAATGCTAGTGGCATGGCCTACAACTCCAGTACCCTTGCTCAACTCCATAGCGCCCTAGCCTAGGTCCACAGAGGCCGTGGTCAAGACTCCGATGCTCGTACCCGAATTCCTAGCGCCCTAGCCCAATTCTATTGAGGCCTGACTTAGGTCCACAGCGCCCAGGATCAAGACTTTGCGCCTAGGACCGAGATCATTAAGGTTGGGCCCGGGACTCGGGAGCTACTCGTATTCATTGAGATTGTGCTTGTGTCCATCAAGGCCAAGCCTGGGCCCTAGCGCTTGGGCCCGGATCCATCAAGGCTGGGCTCGAGTCCCCAGCGCTCGTGCTAGTGTCCCCAAGCCTAAGACCGAATGCATGGAGGCTGTGCCCGAGATCCCAATGCTAGTGCTAGTGCTTAAATCCTAATGCCAGGGCCTATATCCATCAAGGCCAAGCTCGGGACCCGGTTCCCACGCCTAGGTCCATCGAGGCCAAGCCTAGCTCCATTAAGGTCGAGCTCGGGTGTCAGGGACTTTGGAACCCATGACTCAATCCCCGGTGCCCGGGTCTATCGAGGTCGAGCTCAAGTCCCCGACGCTAGCACCTGGGCGCAAGTCAATAGAAATTATGCCCAAGACCCTAGTGCCAGTGCCAAAGTCCCTGACACCTGTGCCTGGGTCCATTGAGGCTGGGCCCATGCCTCCATTCTTGGCGCTTGGGTCCAAAAATCAAGCCTAGTCGCCAAAGACTAAGGCACAGGTGCCGCGGTCCCAAGCACAGACCTTGGGTTCCGGGCCTTGATGGACTTGAGCGCGGGCATTAGGTTTCTAGGCCTTGGCCTCGATAGACTTAAGCTCGGGCTCGGTAAAACCAGGCACAGGTACTAGGGTCTTGAGCTCAGACATAAGGGACTCGGCCTTGATGAACTGGGGCCAACCTTTGTGAACCAGAGCCCGGGCACCAAGGACCTGAGCCCAGGCGCCAGGGACCCAAGAATGATCATTGTGGTCCTGAGCCAGCCTTAAACTAGCGCTCGGGTATCAGGGACTCAAGCTCGAGCAATGGGGACTCGAGCACCTTCACCGAGTTCCCGGTCTCAGGAGCCAGGGTTCCATGCTCGCCCTTTGTGAACTCAAGCCTAACATCGATGTACTTGGGCTAATATTGATGTACTCGGGCTTGAGTGCCGATGATACGGGCATAGGCACTGGGGCCTCGGGATTGGCCTTTGTGGATTTGGGCCATGGCGGCAGGGAGCTAGGTACAGGCATCGGGTTCTTGGGCCCAGCTTCTATGTACCCAAGATCGATGCTCGTGCTTGTGCTTGAGACCAAGTGCCTGTGCTCGGGTCCTCGACGCCCAAGTCAGGGTCCATCGAGGATGAACTGGGGACTATGGTGTCCATATCTAGTTCATCGGCTTGTATGCCTATTTGGGAAAATCAAATTAAATTTTCCTTGCCTATCGACGAAAAATGTTTTCCAAATTATTTTTAAGTTCCTGTCAAACACTGAAAAATATTTTCATTTTACAGGAAAATGTATATTAGTAGAAGCATATCACTACATTAACTTGTTATATATCATGGAAACTTCTGTTTAATTTGTTTAATTCCCTTATTTTCCAATCCGTATGCATCATAGAACAGGGAACTGCTCACTAAAAATCGGTTCCGAAAAATTGGAACAAAAAACTGCCTATTAGTTCTATAAATCTACCTGGGAGCTGGACCGCTGGTCCGATCTAAAAGAAAATTGCCGATTTTGATCCGATCCGGTCCGGACGGTTCCTGATTCCTTTTCACGTCCCTAACTTGCAATATACACTTATAGAAGACAAAATAATCATGCCCTCGTAGCCACAGAGCAAACTTCTTCTAGACGACTGGGTTAATTATTCCACAAAATCGCACATGCTCATAAATACTATAAACAAATTGTTCTCTTGCCATCTCTACCTAGACGAGGTCGAACCTATGTGTAGAGAAGATGCTAAAGCCAGAAAGCAGAGGAAAAGAAGAAAAAGTAAATGGATAAGATAAGCCTCGTGACTCATCATGTCAAATTTGACTTCATTGGAACTTGCCTCCACTAGTAGGCTTGTACCTCCCACCATTATAATCTCTCTCTCTCTCTCTCTCTCTCTCTCTCTCAAGTCATTGTTTTCACAATATGCCAGTGTCGAGAGAAGGGGCCCAATCTTTGCCAATTTATCTGAAACTTTCTGAAATTTGTGTCCTCACATGATCTTATCTTACAATATATCATCGATGCAAAGGAAAAAGGTAAACCCTAGAGCTTAGCTTGCATGCTCGTATTTTCTTCCCCAACTGAAACCTTGAATTGGGTCGGTGTGCTGTTTATGATGCCCACTTTGTCGGGTGTGCTTCTCGCATGCATCACTTTCACTGGTCCTGGATATGTCCTACCGGGATTGTTCTCTCTCTGAGTCACTTAAAGGTCCCTCTCTTATTAATTACACCTCGAGCAAGTATTTGTATCCCGCCATTCTCCGAGCTTGGGCAAGTATTCAAACTAATCAATCGGTCAAGTGTTTCGCTTAACATGGTACCCGCGCGAAAAAAAATCTAACATTTGATCATCAAAACACCCTCGTCGTCGTTTGGGAGATCGAGCTTTCCGACACCTGTTTTAATCAAGCCTTGCTTTTTTACAGGAGTTTTTCGACATAAGTTTCTCCTAGTAGCGACGCCAGAAAAATGCAGTGCGAGACAATGCACAGAGGAAAAAGAGTGGCGATGGAGAGCGACTTTGGGGGGGGGCGGCGCGGGGGGGGGACGAGGAAGAGAAAAGGACGCATGGAAGATGTTTTACTCGTCTAGTGAGGAGGGTCAATAGTCCAGCCAATGAGCTAACTTGGATGCGGCAAATAGAGGAAGATGGACCAGTGGAGGTCGCAAATAAGATGCAGTGTGAAGGTATATTTCCTCCTCCTCCTTTCTGGGATTTGAATGCTACTCCCATTCTGCATCGGATGCCCTCTCCTCCCGACACTACCCCCTACCATCTGCAACATACTTCTCATGCTTTACGACTTTTCTTGGTATTATATGCTTCTTTATTTTACTAGTACGAATTGATGGGAGTACGTAGTTACTGTTTTAGATGTGAACTGCAATTCATTGCATCTAACCAAAGTGATGAATACATGTATAGTGCGGGCTTTCGTTTCAAGAACAGCCAACTTTTCCTTCGGCTATCTACACAACCACCTTATAAGTGATGAATCACGACAAAGGTTAGATCGTCGCAAGCAAGGAGGAGAGACTATGGATGAAGATAAATTTATTTGAGATGTTGCCATGAGCCTCCGGGTCTAATGATGAGTCTTCACATATTTGCTATTTGTGAGGTTGCACTGCAAACGATTTCAGTCAAGTGTGGGGATGTGGTACATACTGGTTTGGACTGGAATCTGGATGCTTTCTTGTTAGATAGATGTTGGCAGGTGCACCAATACTATCAAACCATAATAAATTCGAATCGAAATTGGGTAATCGACCAATTATTCTTCTTCAAAAAGTCTTTTGGAACTTGGCAACCGAATTGTCCGAGCCGATCATCGGAACTCTGCCGCGCACCGTTCCTCACCCCTGGACAGTATTCCCTTTTTCATGGCAAACAGTCGCCCACTAGATCTTGCGAAAGAAGTGCCAAAATGGAATGATGTCGCAGCATCTAGAATTGCTTGGCAATAATGGAATGACCCAAGAAACAAGGCAAAGCTAACTCTAACCCTATATTTACGTGCATGTTTTTGAATGGTGGGTCGTGTTTCCCCGAGCCCCTTTTTCGAAAGAAATGTTCCACATGATTTTGCTCCATTAAGCTTGCGTGATCAAACATGTTTAAGGAGCGCACTGCGAAGATCCAATCATGTCCGCGCCCAAAAAAGTGCCCATGTCGTAATCCTCTGTTAATGGAGATAATGTCCGCCTTCCTCCTTCAATTATAACCTAATCAGGGAGAAGATGAAAAGGCGTCTTGGAATGCTGATCCTAGTCACGAGCTTAGTTAATGTCGGAAGCAAAGAGATGTCATATTGGATGCCTTGCTTTGCTCGAGACTTATGTGTTCATCCCATTATAATCCCCACTTTTGTGTTTTTGTTTCACGCTCGTACTTCTTAGTCAAGACAGTGGAAGCTTAATGAGTGGCTTTTGCTTTCTTGAATTCTCCTTGAAGTGCCAAAGACATAGAAGGCAAAAAAAGGCAATTCGGGACAAGATTCACACAGGGCGTATTCACATCATTATCCTTAACAAGCAAGGGCTGCTACATGGGCTCATTTCGGAATGACTTAATCTCCCATTTCTCGTTTTCTTCTGGCTTTCGGAAATATATGAATGCCGAATCGTTCGAAAACGCGAGCAGCTTGTGAGCATCGGGGGGCTAGATACAATGGCACAGCACCGCATCGAGGCTGTCGATGCAGATAAATACCCGGCTTTGGACTGAGGCGGAGGCGTGGCGTAACATAACAGGACCAAGACATTGAAGGGAGTCGCACATGGGGCGATCGAAGTGTGATCACGTCTAGTTCATAAAGATAACCTCCGCACAAGAATCACATTGCGCGTCTTACGACAGCAATCCTTCGTCGGCATAGGATCGAGGAAACCCTAGAATTCATTCGTCGCCACGAGGCTTTCCACACCCAATCCCACAACAATTGACAATAGTGGTCAAGCCGAAGCGGGTTATTCGCCTCCCGAGGGATCAAAGATTGGAATCCGAAATTTCATCTGTCCGACCCCTCGAAACTAGACACCTGTCAAGACAGCATTTACCGGCGGCCCGAAAAGAAAAGATAGGGTAAGATATATAGAAAATGAGAAGCAAAAAACCACTCCCACAAGCAGGAGTGAGAGGGACAGACAACATACATCGAGCACTATAAATACCACCTAACAAAACGCGCACAGAGACAGACGATGCATAACTACGCACAGCAAGCAAAGCTTAGAGCACCCCCTAGTTCCACAGAGAGACCCCATTTTTCATTATTTTCTCAGCTACTTTGATTTTTCCCCATTAATAAAAAGGGGAAAAGAAGGGAAATAAAGGAGTAGAAATTTTAAAGACCCCATTTTTCTGTTTCGTTCGTTTTCGCCGTCGTCATGGGCAACATACTCTTGGAGGCGCTCAACGTGCGGGTGGTCGGCTCCGGCGAGCGGTCCCTGGTGCTGGCCCACGGCTTCGGCACCGACCAGTCGGCGTGGCAGCGCATCCTCCCCTTCTTCACCCCGCACTACCGCGTCATCCTCTACGACCTCGTCTGCGCCGGCAGCGTCAACCCGGACTACTTCGACTTCCGCCGCTACACCACCCTCGACGCCTACGTCGACGACCTCCTCAACATCCTCGACGCCCTCTCCGTCGACCGCTGCGCCTACGTGGGCCACTCCTTCTCCGCCATGATCGGCATCCTCGCCTCCATCCGCCGCCCCGACCTCTTCACCAAACTCATCCTCATCGGAGCCTCCCCGAGGTAAAAGCACCCGTGCCCTCAAGTATCTTATCCTTTCGCGTCGTCTGAACTTTCCCACCCGATGGTCTCTCTACATAAGTTGACCGTTTGCGTTTCTGGATTTCGGCAGGTTCTTGAACGACAGGGACTACCACGGGGGGTTCGAGCAAGGGGAGATCGAGAAGGTGTTCTCGGCGATGGAGGCGAACTACGAGGCGTGGGTGAACGGCTTCGCGCCGCTGTCGGTCGGGGCGGACGTCCCGGCGGCGGTGCGGGAGTTCAGCCGCACGCTCTTCAACATGAGGCCCGACATCTCGCTGTTCGTGTGTCGCACCGTGTTCAACAGCGACCTGCGCGGGGTGCTGGGCCTCGTCCGCGTCCCCTGCTGCATCGTCCAGACGGCGAAGGACGTCTCGGTGCCGGCGTCGGTGGCGGCGTACCTCAAGAACCACCTGGGCGGGAGGAACACGGTGGAGATGCTCAACATCGAGGGCCACTTGCCGCACCTCTCCGCGCCGGGGCTGCTGGCCCAGGCCCTCCGGCGAGCCCTCCGGTGACCCGACGACGGCGGCGGCGGCGACCGCATCGCTATTAAAACTTTTCTTTTCTTTTCTTTTTTTTTTCTCGACTTATTAATGCCAATTTCCGGTGGGGCCTACGGGGAAGTTTAAAAAAGAAATAAGGAGGGTGCGAGAGGTTGACACCTGGCGAATATCTTGTGGACGCCGATCTTGCCGAAAGGATAAGTCTACGCACGTGGCCATCACGTGATGACGCGACCCCTTTTCTGTCCCTTCTCCTCTCGTCCTTGTCCCCCCTTTTTTTTTTTTCTTTTTGGTTCTTTTCCTTTTCTGTATTTTGTTTTTTGGTCGACTTTTCCTTTTTCTATAATAGCAATAGCATTATCGCTTTGGAAGATCTCTCTCCATTTTTCTCCTCCCTTCTTTTTTTTTCCTTTTTCGAGAAATAAAAAGGGCAAAAAAATCTTAATTTGGAAAATGAGATTTTTTTTTGGGCTCTGGAGGGGTTGTACGAATTCCTTAATGGGATTATGATTTTCTTTTTCACTTTTTTTTATTTTTATCTTTATTTCTTTTTTTGGGATATAGAAAAAACAGTTTGGGTTGTGCTGGAATCGCGTGTTGTTTTTGTCTTCATCGTCCAGATACAAAAGAAGGTCGAGCCCACCAAGTTGATGGGCCTTTTTTTCCTTTGCCTAATAGATTCTGTGGCCCTTAGATCTCTTATTGCCGGGAAAAACTTCTAGCCGTCCAGTTAATTTCACGCCATAATTCAGTGCATTTTCTCCTTGATAACTAATTTGGGCCGCCAAAAGAAAACTTAGTAAAAAAAAAAAAAAACAAATGAATTGTCATTAACCGCGGACGTCGTGGCGCTGGCAAACATTTCATAATGCGTATGCGTATTCTCCAAATGTCGTTTTCATCGTGTTAATTTGATGGCGCGCGTACGCGTACGGGTATATGTTAAAGTATGGGGCAGGATATACATTGGCATGTAAGATTGTTTGTCGACTTGTAGGTGCGCGTACCTATCCGCCGAGAAAAGACAACTCATTTGATAAGAGATCCCCTATGCTATTGCTATTGCTATGCCTATGCACCTTATGTGCTCATTTGGTGGACCATATGAGTACCATACGAAATCCTCTACGCGATCCCACCACAGGATTTTCTTGGACCTTTTTTTTCTATAACCCTAGGAAACTTAAATATCTCTCTCTCTTTTTCTTTTTTTTTTCGATTCGCTAGTCGGTGATATTCGGGTTAGCTTTCACTTACCTCGATCAGTTCATGTTCCCAGAAGATCTTAAGGGCGCACATGGTAGAAGTTCGATTTCTTCGGGTTCGATTTTCTTTGGTTTTGATTTAGGTCGGATTCGGATGAATGAAAAGCTCGGTTTCTTTGAATTCAGTTTATTTTGAATACGGGTTTATTGAAAAGTCTCTCAATGTGTTATGTCAAATAATGATGAAGGCTTCACTACATGTGTAGTAAAGTAATATTTAGGGATAATGACACAAACAATTCCTGAACTTTGATCCAATATGCAATGTGATTTCTGAACTTTTAATTTGTTCAATGTAATCCTTAAATTTTAGGCTAATGTTCAATGTGGTCTCTGGACTTTTGATACATGTTCAATGTAATCCCTGAACAATATAAAAATGTTCAATATAGTCTTTATACTTGAATTAATGAAAGGACTACATTAAATATAGTTCAAGGACTAAATTGAACATATACCAAAAGTCCTAGGACCACATTGAACAAATTAAAAGTTTACGGACCATATTGTACACCGGGTTAAAGTTCATGAACCATATTGAACAGATTAAAAGTTCAGGGACCACATTGCGTATTTGGTCAAAGTTCAGGGACTGTTTGTATCATTTTTCCCAATATTTATAACTAAAGATAAAAACTAGGAACAAAATAACTATGAAATCCTAATAAGATAATCTTAACCTAAATTAATAAATTATAAATCAAAATAGAATAATATCTTTAAAAATTTCTAAAATTCATAAAGACGATAAATATATATATATATATAAATCTCCTCCACAACTATTAGCTGATCCCATGTTAACTCGGGTTGAGCAGTATCGATTTTCAAGCAAGTATTTCAAGAGGATACTCTAGTTATTCACGGATGAAGTATGGTATTATGTCTTTGTGAGGTACTTTATGGACTTATGGGCATCTAGGTAGTCGAGCATCTGTGTTCGCCTTTGGATTTTCGATAAAATAAAAGAAAAATCAGAGCAAGTCATTCGAATAACCAAAGCTGCTCCATTTTTCACGAATCAATCCATCGATCTTTCCAATACGTGCCAATTCTGATTGCAAAGCTGGAGTGAGTTTGCTTTGGTTCGAATTGTGGCTGTGGCCTTGTGGGTGAAGTTCTGCAAACTTAGGATAGCCTCACTTGACTTCAAAGCCCGTTTTGGCCCACATCCAAAACCTTTATATAGACTATAGAGGGGCTTATACTATTTGTCTTTCATACAATTTGCCGTTAGAATTAGGAATGAGCAGTTCCAGGTTCCCTACAAGTTCTACCTAAAATCTAAAACCTACCCATTGAAACAGGTTCCTTATTCTTTAGAACTTGGAACCTAACCTACATACCCTAGAATCTAGAACTAATCCTATCACATATTCTAGGATCGGTTCCAAGGTCTACTCAAGTTCCACCTGTATTATTAATTGAATGATTGTAATGAATCATCACATTTTATGACCACCAATTGCTACTACAATCCATTGAGAACAACTTATAACACACGAAAATATGAAATATTAACAAAGTAAATATCTCAGTCATAAAATGGAAGCTCAAACTAGTGATTCCAGAGTATACACTCACCATCGAAAAGTGGAACCACTAGCAGTTGCAATTTTGTTCCCACTGCCAATCACACGATGTTTCCAAAATTGCAAGCTTCCAATAGTTAGAAGAGTTAATACCACGAAAAACTCTAAACTAGTACACCCGTAATAAATTTACCTCGAACTATTTTTTTGACCTCCAAAAACACCACACTGGTACACTTGTGATAATTTTACCCCAAACTAAATTTTTGACCACTAAAAACCCTAAACTCGATATACTGTGACAATTTTACCAAAAATTAATTTTTTAACCACTAAAAATCCAAAACTTGTACATTTGTGACAAATTTCCCCTCCCTCCGTTATTGTCCGTTAAATTGGATTAAACCGAATTACGAAAAATCACAAATTGGTAAACTTATGACAAATAGAGGGGTAAAACCCCGGGATCGGTACACCCGTTAACTACTACGTGTCATCAAACTTAACAATTTGATAGTAAAATTTAACGAAAACTAATTGAGGGTAAATTTGTTACGTATGTACCATTTTAGGCTTTTTAATTATCAAAAAATTAGTTTGGGGTAAAATTATCACAGTGTACTATTTGGACATTAATCATTTTAGTGGTCAAAAAATTAGTTCGGGATAAATTGTTATAGATGTACCAATTTAAAATTTTTTGTGATCAAAAAATAATTTTTAGTAAATTTATAACATCAATTTTGAGTTTTTTATGGTATTATTCCTAGTTAGAACTAACGCTCAACGAAGACTTTTCTTTTTCTATTTCTTCTTCTCTTTTGGATCACGATGAAGTGACATGTCGTATAGAAAAGAGCACCATTCAACGCCCTTGGTCATTATCTTTTAGGCCGACCAAAAGAATGCACGGGGGGTTTCACTTCATAACCCCACCTCCATAGTATTTTATTATTTCTCTGCTCCAATCAAAATGATATTCTATCAACTACTTTCTTATGACATTGGATTAGTAATACGAAAAATCTATACCAATGATAAATTTATCCCGAATTAATTTTTAGACCACGAAAAATCTTACATTTGTGACAATTTTACCTCGAGCTAATTTTTGACGACCAAAAATCCCAAACTAGTACACCTGTGACAATTTTACCAAAAACTAATTTTTTAACTACTAAAAACCCAAAATTTGTACATTTATGGTAAATTTTCCCTCCGATTAGTGTCCGTTAAATTGGATTACTATCACGAAAAATCACAAACTGGTAAATTTGTGATAAACAGAGAGATAAAAACCCCAAACTAATATACCCGTTAACTATTACGTGTTATCAAACTTAGCAATTTGACAAGAAATTTAAAAAATTAATTTAGGGTAAATTTATCACAGATATACCGGTTTGGGATTTGTCGTGATCAAAAAATTTGTTCAGGGTAAATTTATCACAGATGTACGAATTTGAAATTTTCGTGGTATTAACCCTAAATAATTTGATCAAACCTACCAATTAAGAAACCCCCCTGGGCAGTTTTCTGATTTCCTCATGATAAACGAGTCAACGAGTCAAGGGCATAGCGGACGCACTCGATCTCTCTCACCAACCCTCATTATCATCTTCTCCTAACAAAACTGAAGGGGAGAAACTCAGGAGAACGACATGATTACTCGAGGAACGGTGTCTTGTCGGTTGCTTGGTTTTTAATTAACACGTGATTTCGATTCTGTTTTTAACCGGAGGCTGCTTATTTTTATTAGTTCTCGTTCATAAATGATTTCTATCAACTGACTTTCTTGACATTAGCCGCACTTGGGTGCGCCGACCTTAGTAATCGAGCATCTTATGTTTACATTTGGTATGAACATGAGTACATTAGAATAGGCTGAGAGGTATCGAACGAGACATGAGACCTTACCTTACATTTGCTAGAATGAATGGGCAAGGGGCGACCGGCACAAGTATCCCTTTGAGAGTTACGATATGAGTTGCTCGATCGAGGGAAAAATCCTTGCTAGGGAAGGCACAACGCCGGTGGAAATTAACAGTGTGAAAGCCATAACTCCGGCCTATCCGATCAGCCTTTGCTTCGAGTAATTTACTAAATCTAGTTGCGCAGTGGGATCAAAACCTTTACCTTGAGTAATCTTTTAAGCTTCTAATGCTATTACAAAATCTAGTTGGATTTTTCTTGAACTTCAAAACTAGGAATAATTTGATCAAACCTACCAATTTATAAACCCCTGGGCATTTTCTGCCAAATTTTTTGGATTACTTCAAGTGTCACTTTAAAAAAACGATCACTTGAGTGCCAACTCTCGATTATTTGGGTCGCGAAAATCTAACATTGCCATATTTTATTAACTCAGGAGAACGACATGATTACTCGAGGAACGGTGTCTTGTCGGTTGACAATATTTAATAATTTTTTGATGTTTTTCGATTTTTTTTTTTCCTTCTTCTTTTTTCTTTCTGTTTCTACCTTTGGCCGGTGACCGAACAGCCGCCACTTGCCATGGCCGGCCTCGCCCGAACGAGGCCACTTTTGTTTACATTTTATGAACATGAGTACATTAGAATAGGCTGAGAGAGAATCGAACGAGACATGAGACCTTGCCTTAGATTTGCTAGAATGAATGGGCGAGGGCGACCGGCATAATTGTCCCTTCAAGAGTTACGATACGAGTCACTCAATTGAGGGAAAAATCCTCGATAGGAAGGCGAGGCCGGCCTCGCCGAATACGGCGTGGGAAGCCCTCCCGGGCTCGCCTGCTCTTGCCTAGGCGAGGGTCGGCCGGCCTCGCTTGTGGTGGGCGACGACTTACTATCTAGTTGCGCGGTGAGGGCAAAGGGCCGGCCATGGCCGATGGCCGGTCATGGACCAAAGGTAGAAGAAGAAGAAAGAAAAGAAAAAAAGAAAAGAAGGAAAAATAAAAATATATATATTTTAAAAATCAAAATATATACATGGAAATGTCACATAGACTAATTTTTTAAAAAAATCCTACTCATATTAAAATTTTAATTATAAAAGTCACGTATTAATTTGGCTGGAATTTCTTACCGTTGACACTTAGGTGATCGTTTTTCTTCGAGTAATTTACTAAATCTAGTTGCGCGGTGGGATCGAAAACCTTTACCTTGAGTAATCTTTTAAGCTTCTAATGCTATTACAAAATCTAGTTGAATTTTTCTTGAACTTCGAAACTAAAGTCGTTGACTTAAGAATAAAAAGGATAAACGAATTGCTTCTTGCCATAACAATCATCCGTTATAAGACTCTTCTTCACTAGTGCCTTTATATGTACACCTTAATATCGAGAATTCTTTAAACTGTTTTCTTCTGAAAAGGTTGGATATTTTGGGACGGGGAAATTACTAAAAAAGTTTTAAACCCGGTGCATTTGTGCCAATTCAGTTCTAAACTTTTAAATTTGATCAATTTAGTCATAATTTTTTTTTGTCAATTTAGTCCTAAACCGTTCCAAAGTTTGCAATTCTCATGTTTATTACGTTTCGTTTATTGCCCAAAGGGTTCTCATTTCCACGCTTCATCTCCCCAAAGCTTCAAGCGTATTGGAAAACAGGGTTCTTGACGGTAACAATTCGTTTTTACTTTGGATTTGACACAGTGAAGCTTATGCTTTTCATTCCACAAAGAAAATCAAGCCATGGGTAAAAAAGCATTGCCGTATTATCATTCTTACTCTCTCCTAATTAATGTTAAGACAACACTGGCCTATAGTTGGACGCAGCCCCATCAGGGCGTCAAAACAACATTGTCGAGACACATATATCTGAACAAACCCCACCCGAGCAATACCGAGATATTGTCCGCTTGGGTCGTGGGTCATCCGCACCCGCACGACTTTAAAACGCGCCGTGCTAAGTTGAGCCAATGCGAGACTCATCCGCCCATCAAACAGCCCATGTCTATGCGACGTCGGACTCGGAGACAGCATCCGAAACTCAGCAATCCCTCAGTCCCACGACCGGTTCGATTATCTTAAATCACAATGCCTGTCGAGAGAGAGACCCACGGAATCTCTACATTTCCACATGCAGCCCCGAGAGGGCAATCTCCGAATTCGGACGCATCCACGGTTTTCGACTTTTGGAACGGATCGAACAAAGGGAAGAGGAAGAGGGGACGAGTCGGGGCGGCCTCGAAAAGAAGGAAAGAACGAAGAAAGTGGATGGATTGAAGGGACGACGAACGGATGATAAGAAGAAAAGCAAAGCCGAGTCATCCTCTTTCGTAGCCTTGTCAATAATAACTTTGTAACTATATAACTACCATGGTACGAGAAACTGGTTTTGCGTGTTGACTTTCTTGGCTCACGGGACCGCTCGCTTATTATACGGGAGACGGAGGCTCTGACTTTTTCTTCTTCTTCGTTTTTTTTTTTATTTTTATAATTTCGAGGGTTAGGTGGAGCTTGGGTTGTGTGGCCCCCCACTGATGACTCCACGTCGACTTGGTCAAAGTCTTGCGAAGCGATATAGCTTCTCGATCACCCTCCCTCGACCCTAACCAACCACGCGCTTCCTACAGTTCAAGTCTCGAGGTGGACATGGTCAAGTTTACAATGGAATCTTGGAATAGCAGTATGTTTTGATGTTAAAGATCGTAGATGATTGTCTCGTTTATTAGTGGGGTGTCGAGACAGGTTGGGAGAGAAAACTTTGAGTGAAATCGGCCTTTTAAAATATCTCGAGCTTCAAAATACCTGTCGATTTACGTATAAATACCTATCATTCATAAGGAAGTAATGTTCCTCGCAGACCGCGTCGCTCTAGCGTTACTGAATCCGACGACAATTCACGCCGGGTTTGGTCATCTTGAACCGGATCGTCAATGCTTCGCTACCAAGCGGCACGTAAATTGGATACCCCACTTTTGTTGGGTTGTATCGATTGCGATTTAATATCCCACAGGCCACATGGTGACCTTAATTAAAGGCAACGAAACGAAGTAATAAGGTGGAGTCGAGCTATGTGAACGGCAAGTCCTCGTAAGATCTTTAATGGTCACATAAGGTATAACGAAACGTGCATTTCGTGCTTTATGACGACTGCCCACCCAAGTGATTTCTAGTGTTCCAAGTCATACTCAGAGGACATAGTCTCTCGAGGTATTCCCGGATTCGACGTGAGAGTCCGCATTAGAATTTAGAGGATCATGCTAAAGAATTGCGTGTGAAAACTCAAGATTATAGATGGAGAGAGACTATGCGTGTATATATAAGGCATGTCAACTGAGACCGCACACAAATTGGGGCGGAACCCAACTCCGACACCATGTCAAAAAATTGAGCCCAAAAGTTCAATTCTATATATGAAAGGAGATCACGTACATATAAAGAGTATTTGAATCTCGAATATAGACGATGAAAGTTTCCATACTAATAAATCTGTGATAGGGGAGAAAAGGGAAGAAAGAAAAAGAATAGGAAAGAGTATGCAGTGAATTTTACAGACTAAACCCTAATTTTTTTTTATTTTTTTTGGTCGGTGACTAAACCGAATTAGCAGTAGCAATTCTAGAAGTCAATGTCGCATTATGTGAACAAAGTCCTCCTTATCATGGGACGAGAAGAAAAGCAGTGGGAAAAGCCGAAGCCTTAATTGTACGTAAAGCAGCCATCAGCCAATAGGCCATCCCGCGACGTCGACACATGGATGACGAGACCGTACGGGGGGCGAGGCGAGCCAGCCAATAAGAACCGGCCACGTGGCCCCTATCCGGGTGGGAATCGAGTCCCCCTTAGAAAAGTCTTCCCCCCCCCCCTTGGCTTTCGCTCGCGGTGGGCTTTCGAGAGCGTCGGGGCGAGGATCAGACGAAGAGCCCCCCCCCCCAACCCATTTTTTTTATTTTTCTCCCTCTTTAATTAATCCGCTTCTTTTTTTTATTTCTCTCTTAATTAATATTAAATACTTCTTCTTCTTTTTTAATTTGTTAAAATGCTGTGGCAAGTGGCACGTCCCTTTCGCTAGACCTTTCTTGTCCTCCTCGACAAATCCCCAAATTACACGCGCGCACGTAAACAAGAAAGGGTAGGGGCACCCATCACTTCTCTTGGTACCATGGTGCCGGAAATTCCAAAAGCGACCGTAGCTCGAGAACGAGAACGAGAACGAAACGCGGGATAACTCCAAACCCGGTCGCAACATCAGAAATCCCACTCATTCCGTCCAAAACAAAAAAGCAAAAACAAAACAGTGCCGTTTCGATTCCCCAGATTCAAGACAAAAAGAAAAAAGAGAGACAAGAAAATTCAACACGTATTTACAGTTTTTTTTTTTTTGGGGGGGGCAGGGGAGGCAGGGAGGGGTTTATACATATAATTTTTCTTTTCTTTTCTTTTTTTTTTGGGGGTTGGGGGAGGATTAGATACAGTGAGCATGTGGCGGTTGGTGGGGGTGCGCCCTCAGACTGACACCTCTGATGTTCTGGCAGCGGCGTCGCCGGATCTCGGTTGCCGTAGAAGCTGTATCAGTGTCTCCGCCTGTCCACATTCCCGCGACCAATCAGAACACCAATTATATAGCCTTTAATAATTTACCGAAATTTAATCTGCAGAAAGACCATATAAAAATCGTTTCATGAAGCAGCAGAACATGATCTACCGATCTCTCCCCACAAAGAAAAGGAAAAAGAACAGAGAAAAAACACAAGAACGGAGGAGCGAAAGGTCGTGGGATGGAAACGAATATACTTGCACCCCACGAACTGGCTTCCAGCCGAAACGACTGTTTTGGCCCCTCAGACATCCTCTGTCCTGCTGCCCCGTCCGTAATAATTATCTCTTGCCCCGATTTCCCCATCGAATCTTTTAGTGGCTTGCGTTATCGGAGTCCTCCATCACGTCTGAGTACGCTAAGGACAACGAGGATGGAGGACGTAAAAACTGGATTTTTTTTTTCTAATTTCCAGAAAAGAAAATGATAGCACGAAACCGACGCCGACGCCGCCGCCGACGGTCGGCGACGCTCCTCCCGCTCCCTCCTCCGGCGAGCAACGAACATTCGTGGCCGGACGGTGTCGGAGTGAAATTTTCCAAGAAAAAAAAAAAGAAAAAATGGGAAATAAACGAAAATTACCAAAAAAGATAAAAGAAAAGGTCAGATTTCCACGCGACGACTGACGTGGCAAAACTCTCGGTAGTTCTCTCTCTCTCAAGAAAAAAAGAAAAAACAAAACAATTCTTATTTTCTTCAAAACATGCCCGACGCCACGTCACTCGCCGGGGGGCGGACCCGTCCCGAGCCGACCCGAGCCGTGGCCGGAGCCTCACCGACCCAAGGCGGCGCGCAGACAGAGTCAAATTGGGCGCCTTACCTTTTGCTTTCCGCGATTGGTGCCGGACTGCGACAGGGCCACGAGCGGCGGGATCGCCCCTTCCCGAGCCACCATCGCCCGGTACGCGGCGCTGTCCTCGCAGAGCTGCAGCAGCACCACCACCGCGATCTCCTTCTGCCGCTGCGTCCCCACCTCCACCATCTCCACGAGGACCGGTATCCCCCCCTCGTCCACCAGCGCCGCCCTCGCCTCCGCCGCCCCCACCAGCGCGCTCACCACGAACGCCGCCTTGTCCACCATGCTCGACCCCAGGTCCGCCATCAGCTCCACCAGCGGCCGCATCGCCCCGGCCTGCACCGCCCTGACCTTGTTCTCCTTGGCGGAGCAGAGCGAGTAGAGCGCCGTCGACGCGTCCTTCTTCCCCCGCGAACCCCCGGTCTCCAGGAGGCTCACCAGCAGCGGGATCGCCCCCGACCGCCCGATCGCCGCCTTGTTCTCCTCGATCTGCGAGAGGCGGAGCAGCGCGCAAGCCGCGTTCTCCTTCGCCGTCGGCGTCCCCGTCCTCAGGGCCCTCACCAGCGGCTTTATGGCCCCCGAAGCCGCGATCAGCTCCTTGTTCTCGTCGCAGAGCGAGAGGTTGAGAATCGCCGTGACGCCGTACTCTTGCACCTGAGCAGACCACCGAGTATTTTATGCAACAGTCAATTACAGTCGTACACAACAGTTACCAAATTCGACAAGATTTCAAAAATCATGCTTCGCCGCCGTCAGCGACAGCGAATAGCCGATCCACAGAATACTTTCTCGCGGTCACCTGAGGATCGGAGGAGGAGATGAGAGCGACCAGAGGCTTGATCGCGCCGGCCTGGGCGATGCGGACGCGGTTCTCGGGCTTGTTCTTGGCGAGGAGCCTGATCTCGAGGGCCGCCTGCTTCTGCTCGTCGAGGCAGCACGAGTCGAGGTCGCGGACGAGCTGGCGGATGAGGTCGTCGGAGTCGTCGGAGGCGCAGGCCATGAGGAGGCGGCGGCGGTTGTCCTGGGAGGAGGCGGTGGGGAACTCGCCGGATCTGTCGCTGCCGCAGTCGCTGAAGGCGGAGGTGGAGGAGGTGGAGGTGGTGGAGGTGGAGGAGTCGTCGAGGGCGGCGGCGGCGAAGTTCCGCCCGACGTAGGCGAAGGTCACCGGAACCTCGGCCTCCATGGCGGCGGGCCCCGGCGGCGCTCCAGGCGCATCAATCGATCGGGGGAGCCGGGTCGGAGTTGACGGGCCCGGGTCGACGGTGCGCTCGGGTCGTTTCGAAGCGACGGATTTTGGGGTCTTGGATATGATGATATGGAGGGGGGTTTCATTAGAGAGAGGGAGGGTAGCTTTAAACACCTGGAAGAGGACGTGGTCCGACACGTGCGCAGGTCGGAGATGGACCAGTACCGATTCCCCCCCGGGACCGAGCGCGCACGTGCGAGAGCCCTCTTCAAACGCGTGCGGGGAAGGTTTCTCCGTTCGATCGATGGAGCTCCAGCTCTTCTTTTGGGAAGAGTCCGAAGGCGGCCCCTTTTTTCTTCGTTCATCGCCGCCCGTTCCAACTTCCAACAGCAGTCCAAAAAAAATATATATGTGCACGAATTTTGATACGTACTGTTAAGTTGGTCCGTGCGACCTGATGTGACGAGTACAGTCGAAATCGTCGATTTGAAACGTTAATTTTTGGATTGGATGAAACAAAACTCGATTCCGGGAACCATCGCTCGTTCGATTTGGAATGCTTTGTTTCTTCTCTGCTTCGATATATATTCTTGAATCAGAAGACTGAAAAACAAACCGCATCGCTTCACCTAGCCAACATTTCGATTGTACGCATCTGTGCTGTCGGTCATGTCGAGTGCCACGGTAGCTTGCGTGGAGGAAAAGCCTGACGGTATGTAATTTCGCCGATGATGACGTAAAAGCGTGCGCATTTTTCTTTGAATCGTTTAAGAAGTGGGGGATCTTTTTGCCATGCATCTTTTTTGGGGGTTTGACCTTTCTACTAACTGATGTTTTGGAGAAGGGGGGACCCTTGACGTTACGAGCGCACATAGGAGTGCTCTTAAATCTAGATCGAGAGAGAGAGACAGAAAATATCTTCATCCGAGATGGCGTAATGGCATGTGTTTTTAAAATTTCGAATATTTTCCCATTGGTCATATGTTTAACAAAGCGGTACGGGAACGCCTTGGGATAATATCTTCATTCGAGATGGCGTAATGGCATGTCCCGTGGGCCGTGGCCGCGAGCGATGATTAACAAGGGATCTATTATGCTAAATTAATCAGGCCGATTTAACTAAATCTTTCGACAGATCGTAGCCGACAAACAGGGGGCAGTCGGGGCGCGGGAGGGTACAGCGTGGGATTAGTTGTTGTCGCGCCACGTGGACGGTTGGGGGGGGGGGGGGTGGGGGAGGAGGGGGCTTTGTTCATCGGAGCGGGTCGCGCTTGCACATGGGGGTGCTCTTTGATTGATCGCAGTCCTTTCTCTTTCGTACCCTCCTTCCTTCCCCCGTTGAGCCGTCCGTTACATACTGAAAGGCGGATTATGAACGCGACGACGATGACATTATTGTTGGCTCTAGTCATCCGTCGGATCGACGATCGAGATTGATTGAGACACTGACAAGAGGATCATAGGAAAAGAGGATCTTCACGGTCCCCGAAGTTCCCCGCCCCCGTCCCAAAAGAACCCTTGCTCTAATGCTCTTGTAGAGATCGAGAAGACCCTCGACCCTTTTATGTACACTACAATGGGTTTCTCTTCCAATGTGATTAAAGGATAATCAACAGAGTATCGGCAGGGTTAAGCTCACACTCGTTACGTAAGAACGGATATACCAAGCAAAATAATCGGCAACCGATCACTAGATCTTGTATTATTGTTAGTAATGAGTACACATTGGAAATTCCTTTTCCAATAGCCACAGTGTCGGTTCGGCTTCCTCTACACCATCATTGTACGGAGACAACCAAAGCATGTTAAGTAAACATAGATCTAACTTTTAGAAGAACAAGTCTTCGTAATTCAACGAGACGACGGAGCTCTTGCGATCACCATTGAAACTGGAGGCAGAGGACATGTACATAGATAGAGCATGGGCGTAACGAATCCCATAAAGCATTATTAAACTCCCAAATCTAAATTGGGAGAGAATAGCTCCTAGATCTAGAACTGACAAACTCTCCGATTTAGAACTAAAACGGGAGAAAGAGCTCTTAAATCTATATCGGGAGAGAAAAAAAAATAATAAGAAAGGAACAAGAAAAACTCAAACCAAAATCAACACGCAATTTGAGTTCGAGAGCTTCTCAAATATATAAGACCATCTCATCCTCAAATCAAATCTTAATTTCAGTTGATCTACCCGTCCTAAATCGGATCAAATCGGATGCTCTCGATGCATATGTGTGCCCAACTCGCATATTCCGTGAGATCACGTGCATCTCACACCCATAACTTTTTTCCTTAATCGAGAGGCTATACACACCGTCGGCCCCCCACTTAATTTTGCGGATCACGAAATTAAGCCTAGAGCAACATTTGGGAACCAACAAATAAATGAATCAACGGCGACCTAAGATTTCACGCGCATGGTCTTAGAGAGAGCAACATGATGCAGCAAAATTCAAAGATCTTTGCGCTCTATCCGACTCCCCACTCGCCTGTGGGATTCAGCAAAAAACATGTACTTCTGTTTGTGCCTGGGATATCGCCTGCTCCATGCGTACTCCTATTTTGGAATCTCAATCATTCAAAGCATCGATCCGTGGAAAACAAGTTTAGCTTTTGGAAATTTATCTCGCTCAATGCATTAAAGATCGAGATTCACCGAGAGATCAAAAGTGAGGTGTCCAGCTGAGCACTTGTGATTTAACTAGGGGGCCATGGCGGTGGGTTGCTGTGCTAATCTCTCCCGAGGAATAGTGCAAGCTGGCCCGGACACTTCGATTACAAAACAAAAAAAAGTGAGGTGTCGAGCGTCTCCATCATCTATCTCAAATAAGAAGAGAGACTGAGAGAGAACGTGTATCAAGGGGCGGCTAGGACAATCAAAATCGGTGTTAAACTCTGGAATATGCGAGCCAAAAAGTCTTTTTCTTTCCACTTCTTTTCTCTCTCTATCGTCTTCCTAGACCTTCAGCCGTGGAGAAAGGGGTTTGAGCTGATCTGACCCTCCCTTCTCTCTCTTGTTGGTCTTGTTTGTATATTATCATTCTTTTCCTTGTTTTTTCTTTCTCTCTTGATTTAGATGTAGAAGCTCTCTTCTCCTAATATAGTTCTGAATCTGAGAGCTTGAACTCTCCCGACCTAATTTTATACGTGGGAGCTACTCTTTTTTCGATCTAGATCTAGGAGTTTAATAAATATGCTTCTGGGGATTTGACAGCCTTGCTTTGTCCGCAAATAGGCCTTCAACTTCAATGGCGATCACAAGAGATATGACGTCTCGTTGAACCATGAAGATTTGCTCTTCCAAATGTCAGATCTATAATTGTGTGGTGTTGATTATAATTGTGTTGCCATGTCGCGTCGTGTTTCATGCATTTTTCGAAGATATTTTCCGATAAAGTAGCACCTTAAAACTTGGGTAGAGTACCATATTAAAAGTAGTTGCAAAGTGTTACTCGTACAGTGAAATGTTAATTAAAAATATTACAAAAACTACAACACTGTCTACTATACACACAATATAATAATACAATGGAAGTTTTATTTTATTTTTATTTTATTTGATCTCCTTGTTCTAGCTTTCGAGTTTTTATCATTTTGTTTGAGAATTCTGGGGCATGAGCGCAGAGACTTGGCTAGACGCTCATGGAATACCTTACATGCCCCATGAACTGTATTTTAATCTTCGATCTATCCAAGCGGCCGCCAACCAAAGAGCAGCTTGCACAACGTGGCACACGATTTCATCCTTTAATTTTAACAACCTTAAACATAAAAATATTTAATTAATGTGCTTTCACTCAAATGGGAATTAATTTACAAATAAAGCAAATGCAAAATGGTCAGCAAACCCCAAACAGGTGAAACCGCATGGAGGTTTTTTTCACACATCAAATGTTATAGATATCTCCAACAGATTCAAAACATGCGTGATGTGGTGGACTCACTAAGCGTTGCAATTCCACACTGGTTGTAGTCCATATCACATCACAAGGATCCTCATTGAATGTTAAGAGACGTTCGAACCTTCGCTTCTAGTGATTCTGATAGGCACGCGCAAATTGCCCCGTCCAGGTGCTTTTAATGTAACGGTGTTAGCTTATGGCCCTAGTATATAAAGATTGTGCGCGTGGACTGAACACGCTCGTGGCAAGTGCGCCGGCCCCACCACCAAGCGGCGATCGAGTCGTTCGAGCTTATCGGATTTCGCCTCTATAATTAAGTTACTTTCTACAATGGATCCGATTAGCACACAAGTCATGTCCCGTGGAGAGACGTACATTAGATGTTGCACATACTATCCGGTTTTGTACGTATTTCATGAATAAAACATGAAATTCACAGTATCTCAATCTCTCGCTGAAGTTCAACAATTGCCCCAAAAACACAAAGTCAAGTATGCTATGCAGCTTAAATCGAAGTTCAACAACTTATTTCATATCTATGTGTACTTATATACATAAAAATCTCTTGAGCGTCTTCATCAATGTTTTACAAAATTAAAATATATATTCTTAACAAAGACCCAGAAAGTAGTAGGGTTCTTATTTGACACTAAAGTCGAATCAAGCGGCCTTTTGAGATATTTAGGAACTTTCCGTTCCCACTAATTTTCCGATAATATTTGAATTAGCATCGTTTAAGAATAGTGGCTTGAAATTGTTAGAGCTTAGAAGTCTCGCCCGACACGACCGAGGGCGTGGTGGGGTCGAGCGACTTCTGGTGCGCCAAAGATACCTTCGTTTTGATGTTCCATCATTGACTCGGTCGATAATTCATTAAAAAAGGAGGAGGAGAAGAAGCTGTCTTTTCATACAGGGCAATCAATTCGAACCGTCAGCAAAAAGATTTTCAAAAAAACACGAGAGAGGCTTTTGCATGAATTTTCAACCCACGCCCAAGTTCAAATTTCAAATTTTCGTGATTGACGGTCATTGGGCAAATAGAGAAGGAAGGGAAAGGAGGGTGGAAAGAAATCTCAGTAAAATTAGTCAAGATAACTAAATTGAACCGTACAAATGGACTTATTATGGAGGAGAAACTGGCGGCTTAAACCGTTGCTATCATTTCAATTTGCGACATAATTCGTCAATCGATTGCCGTCATTTTCTGTTGACAAAAATGGACCCTAAACTTTAAATGGATGTGTAATGTAATTTCTGAACTTTAAATTTATTTAATATGATTCCTGAACTTTAGTTCAATTTGCAATGTAATTCTGAACTTTTAACTTGTTCGATATTGATGTTTGATATAGTCCCTAGATTATATGAAGATGTTTAATATTGACTTTTCATTAATTCGAGATCATGGATAATATTGAACGTTTTCATTTAGTTAAGGACTAAATTGAACATGTACTGAAATTTCATGGAGCATATTACGCATAGGGCTAAAAATCAAGGATCATATTGAACAAATTAAAAGTTTATGGATTATATTGTATATTAGACCAAAGTTTATGAACTATTTATGTCATTTTCTTTTGATAACTCGTAAAAAGCTGTCTTTTCATACCAAACATTAATTCTAACTGACCGTAAAAAAATTCAAAACAAAAAGAGAGTCTTTTGCACGAATTTTCAACCCAAACCCAAGTTCAATTTCAAATTTCGTGATCGACGGTCATTGGGCAAATACAAAAGGGAGAGAAAGAAGGGTGGAAAGAAATCTCACTGAAATTAGTCAAGATAACTACTTGAGCCGTACAAATGGACTTATTGTGGAGGAGAAACTAGCGGATTAAATCGTTGTTATCATTTCTATTTACGACATAATTCGCCAATCGTTCACCTTCATTTTTCTGTTATAAGAAGGGATTATAATATAAATAATTCATAAATTTTGGTTCAATGTGCAATATGATATCTTAACTTTAAATTTATTCAATGCAATCCCCAAACTTTAGTCCAATATGTAATATCGTCTCTGAACTTTTAATTTGTTCAATATGGTCCCTAAACTTTTAATACATGTTCGATGTAATTTCTAGATTATATGAAAATATTCAATGTTGTCCTTCCATTAATTCAAAATCAGGGACAACGTTGAACAATTTCATATAACCCAGGGACTATATTTTAGGCTAAAGTTCAAAAATCACATTGAACAGATTAGAAATTTATAAATCATATTGCATGTTAGCCAAAGTTTAGAGATTATTTGTATCATTTTCTCTTGATAATTCAAAAAAAGCTGTCCTTTTTATACTAAACATCAATTCTAACTATTAGTAAAAAAAATTCAAAAAACAAAGAGAGAGACTTTTGCATCAATTTTCAACCCACACCCAAGTTCAATTTCTAATTTCGTGATTGACGGTCATCGGGCAAATACAAAAGGACGAGGAAGAAGAGTGGAAAGAAATCTCAGTAAATCTAGTCAAGATAAACTACTGGAGCCGTACAAATGGACTTTATTGTGGAAGAGAAACTAGCGGGTTGAACCGTTGCTATCATTTCTATTCGCGACATAATCCGTCAATCGGTCCACCTCCGTTGTCTGTTACAGGAACAGATATTTTTCTCCCCTAGCATCAGAACAAGGATGCTGTCGCTTTGGCAAATATGGTTAGGACCATAAACATCAGGGCTCATGAGCCGATCAAGAGCCATCTGAACAAAGAAAACAGTCTCAGCAAACACCAGCTCTAACCACTGTTTGGAATAGGGGCGTTAAAGGGCTTGGTTCGATTTCGGGTCCCCCACTGCCACAATCCGACCCGAACATGAAGGCATAGAACCCGAATCAAAAAACGATTTGAGTCTGGCTATCGGGTTTCCTTTTCTTTGTTTGCGAATGTGGCTAGTAATCATTTTGGTTTAGAAATAGGTTCAATAATGTGTTTCGGGTCGGTTTTGGTTTATAACCTGAAACCGAACCGAATCGCCGAACACCCGCTGTTTTACTTACTACCAGAACAAAAAAGGAAAACCAAACTAGAAAGATCCGATTTTGTTCTAGTTGGTTCAGTTAGGTCCGAGTTTCAGTTCGGGGCAGTTCTGTTTTTCGCCCCTAGTTAGTATGCTAAAGATTTTTGCACCTTTACTTGGTAATATAAGCGAAGCATAAACTTTGGGGAAAATGAAGTTTTCTCCATTCTTGGCAATTGGTAGAGATTAGAGGCGTGTCAGTAAAACAGGAGGAAGAAAGCACTTTCATTCTCCTGATATGAAAGGGTTCAGGGAGAAAGCAACCGCGCAAGAATAACAACAGCGAACTGCGCAGGCAAATCAAGATAATCAAACGTATCCAGAATATTGCCCGAACGGTGCGGGGAACCATCCATTATGAATCCTAGTACACAGAATAAAATTCTGGTTCTGTCTTTTGTAAAGCCCACACATTCTAGCCAGGAATTCTCTCTGCGCATGTTGGTATTAGGACCCAGCATTCCAGGCCATAAATACTAGCTTGCGGTGCAAGGCCAGAATCCATATCAATGCATCTCCAACGGATCGTCGTTTGCATAGCGAACGCCAAAATATTGAATACTCGAGACAATATGCGAGTGAATCCTAAAGCCAGCGAAACAACAGAGGCGCAGCAAAAGGCCACAAGTCCAACCTCACGCAAGATGCGCAGACTAGAGACCTTCCCGCGCATTCCTGGCAACAAGCTTGCGCTGTGTTGTATCCAGGGCTCGGATCGTTGGACGGTGTCGAGACGGAGCAACTCTGTCCGAGCAGTTTCCAGCGGTAATTTCTCGAAACACCCGGAGGGAAAAAAACCATTTTGCACTGTCGTTTCTTCTATTTTCTCTTGTACCAAGAGCATCCCTAATAATAGGAGAAATTACAGCTTACGCTGAGGTGGTTTGGTTTGCTAGATTCCACACAACAAACTCATGCAGAACCCTCGCACATAATCGACTCTTTATTTCAGCTTAAAAAATCTATTCTTTTCCCTTTTCCTGTAAGCAGAAATTGTAATAGTTAAGGATGGACACATGAGTGACTCATCTCTCTGACAAACAAATTCAGAAGTAACCGTAACCTATGATTATAAAGTAGAAGCAGACCGAGTACTCCTATGTCAAATGATTTCAAATATTTACCCCACAGTTTCAAGCTCAACCTTCAAAGACTCGGACAAAATGGCCTCAAAAGATTGCATAAGCTAATTCGGTAGGTTTTCATTTAACTAAAAACGAATTACAGTGGATGAAAGTAGGGCGGTCAAAATGGGTCATAAACTCGTATTTTAACTCATATTTATGAAAATTGATCATATATGAGTCGCCTTAAAATTAAGATATAGACCATAAATGGGATTTAAAAAAAAAAACCCAAACTAAATGGGTTTTATTGAGTTTTTTACAAACCCATTTCCAACTCATTTATCACCCTTGCTTTCAAACCATATATCATCGACTCTTCGCTTCGTCTCCTCTCTCTCCTCTGCTTCATCCCCATCTTCCTCGCCATCTCTCTCTTCTAACGGACCTCCCCGATCTCCGCCCGCTCTTACCAAACCCTCGAAGTGAAGCGAAAGCCCTGGCTCGACTTTGCCGCCTTCAGTCGACCCTGCGGTTACTTCCTCGGGTCTTGGATCTGCGGTTCGAGCTAAGGTACGTCGGCTCTTGCAAGGAGATATTCAAGGGACGAAAATGCATTTTCAGTGGCAGGCCCAATGCTCGCAACCTAATGAAGTGGTGGTGGAACCCTGAGGCTTGCGATTTGCTTGCTTTTTTTTGCTTGAGCGGCGGGAGAAGAAGAAAAATTAAAGGAAGAATCTAATCTTAATAAATTATATCTGACAAGCCTCCATAATAAAGATAAGGAATTCCCAACTCCCACTTTCAGGGATCGCTAGGGACATGTCGTTGTCAGTAGCCATAAATAATGACGGTCGTGCTATTAAGTATTCTAGACCGGCTTGTTAAGCATATTTAACAGAAAAAATAAAAAAGAAAGTTTGATCATACCGGCGTGAAACGATAACTCGAATCGATCAACCAATCAAAAAGTATTCATGAACAGAGTAACGTTCGAGAAGTTTGACAAATAGCAATCATATTTATTAAGACGAGCGATGGAGTAAAAACGGCATCCTAAGAGACCCAATTAGATGAGGGGCGATCGAATTGACGAGTCGCAACTTTGAACAAGCGGAGATTCTAGATGCCGCCGGACTTGGACGGAAAAAAACACAAGAGTCGGGACAAGTCAGTCGTAGGGACGCTCGAGTCAAGACTGCCGCTCTGAAAATTTTGGACAGTTCAGTCGTGGCCAAGTCGAGGTGGGTGTGTGCTCCATCGAGCCTCGTCCCACTACAATTCTCTCTTGAATCTGCCCCAAAATGACAACCAAACAGGGCGAAAACGTGACTGAACTGACAAGCGTTTGACCCCGAGCTGCCTCGAGTCGAGACGGCAGCGTCGATTCTACCACGATTGCCGTGCCTTGAAAGCACTTGGAAATTTTTCAATGAATGGTCTGCAGCACGAAATGAATTGAGATTTCATAGAACAGGGCATTGTGATTCTGATATGTGCAATACTCATGCAAAGACTGCGACTTTAATTTATATCAACAGATGCAACACCAGGCTAATTGTAACGTGAATCAAGAGTTATAGATAGAACACGTCAAGCCTCAAGCCATGGCTGATATCTCTGGAAGAAAGGAGTACCACTTAAAGCCACAGCTCCATTTCTCAGGGAGCGAAGGGCACTTGGGCAACCAGTGCCATGTCCGCCTGGAAGCCCTGTAGTACAGAATCTCCGGCCATGTGTAGCAGCAGATGCACACCATCCCTTGGTGCCAGAAGCAGTAGACGTGCTCGTAGTTGTGGTAGCACACCGACATGAACTTCCGGCACACCAGCTCCGGCAAGCTCTCCACCTCCTCCCACCTCCCCCCTCCTCTGCACAGCGCCCACAGCTTCATGCCCCTCGATATCCCGTTCGCCCCGATCCCCCCCACCAGGTACAGCCTCTCACCGCCATCACTCACCAGCCTCGCGAAGGTGAGCTCGTCGGGTGGCGGCAGCAGCTCGGACCCGCGGTGCTCCGTCGTCCCGGCCTCCGGGTTGAAGCAGATGATTGAGAACGGCTCCGATGTCGCGAAGTACAGGTGCCCGTCGAAGTACACGCCTTCCTGGTGGTGGGTGTAGCCCAGGATCCGGTCAAACCCGTTGACCTTTTGCCACGAGTGAAATCTGGAGTCATACAGGAAAGCTTCAAACCGGGAGGACCCGCAGGCGAGGATGAAGATCTTGTAGCCAAGCTTCGGGGTTGAGACAAAAGTGAGGAGCTCGAAGACGAAGGGGAAGGATGGGAACTTGATCTCTCTCCAGGACTTGGTCAGGAGGTTGCATATGAGGAAGGAAGAGGAGTTCGGGAGGGAGAAGCAGAGGAGGCCATTGGAGGAGGAGATGAGGGAGGAGTTCTTGAAATTGGGGAGGAGAAGGGAGGGCGAGAGGGCGGAGGAGTGCCACGTGCCGGCAGCGGAGTCATAGAGAGGGTAGTGTTGGTGGCAGTGGGGGTGAGAGAGGAGGAGGAAGGAGGAGAGAGACCGAGAGGAGTGTTTGGAGACGAAGGAAGGAGTGAATAGGAGAGAGTTGAAGTGCTTGCAGGTGGACCTGAGGATGAGGAAGGCCCTGAGTGGTAGGAAAGAGAGGATGTGCTCAAGCAGCTCCCGCGGCAGGAGGCTCCAGATTTTCGGATCCATTTTTACGACCCGGGTCGTTGGTGATGCTACTCGCCTCCGGTGCATGGCTCTTCTTTGATCATATCTGCAAGAACAAGAAACGGGAGTGTTACTAGTTTTAATAACCCTCTCTGAGAGAGATAGAGAGAGAGAGAGAAGTCGTTGACTTTTTTACCTTTGACTTTGGGGAAACAGTGGGCGCTTTCTACACAGCATGTGTCTGGTCCGTGGGAGATTCGAAAGAGCGGACCAGACACAGAATGTGCACTCCACACACAGAGTTCATGTGCCATCTGTCCACATCTATCCTAGATACAGCATGCTGTTTCAACTGGGAGATTTCGATCAGTCATCAATCGTCAGGATGGTCCAAACACATCTGCCAAATCCCCTCTCTTACTACCCCTAGTATCTAAGTCACAACCACCAGAACTATAGAAGGCAACAATCATACATGCATCTGTTGCCATTGCAGGCACTTGCCAGGCCAGCCTCAACCCCTAGTTGAGAGGGAACAGGAATCTGTTTCTTGGATGGTTCGACTTTTGAAGTATTGTTGATTTAACAGACCTCAAGTTGGTTTTCTTGATTGGGATCAAAAAAGGGCCAAGTCAGTGGAGAAAATAGAAGTAACAGAAATGGAGTGGCCTCAATGCAGCATTTACTCGAGGAAGTCTCCGGAAGATGATGTTGGCATATATATTCATTGTTGAAATGAGATCACCGAGCGAGTAACAAATGTTTCTACTTTTGACAAGCTTATTGTCCTGCCTCGAAATAGAGAAAGAATGGGCTGCAATAGACGAAAGCAAAATTAAATCTGGATGTACACAGATTACAGTAATATACAGTCATGACTCAAGACCTTTATTGCACAGAAGTGGTCATTACAAATGTAGGTAGAGGAGAAATGCACGTCAATCGCTCCATGAGTCCTCGTTCCTTGTAGTTCCTTCATCCTGCACGTATGATTCAAGTAAATAACAGATCGACTGCTCCATCAAACTTATGAACTCAGCCCTTTGGAAACAAGGTCATACCGCTTCATAAGAGATGAATGGTGACCACACAAGTATCTGTCTATCATTGCCACCGGTGTATAATTCCTGTGGGCATTATAGCCTATGTCAACAATCAGAATATGTATCCGACCAAAAAAAAATCAGCATATGTAATATACTTTATGAAACACCCCTTAAGGAAAAAAAATGAACATTAGATAAAAATCTCTGTAGAGCTTCTTTGTGATACAGGAGAAAAAAGGTAGGAAATGCGCACAAAGGCAAAATTCACAGAGGCAGATGAGATGCAGTAAGAAGTCCAATAGGGTACAACTGACAAACAATGTAGAGATTGACCATTTTTACCTGATCCTGTGCACTATAACAGCAGCAGTTCACATACTCATAGTGGCCCCGAAATGTGAAGCATGTCTTCCCCGACCAGAAATCAAATGCCTATTGAATTGAATTGGAAGCTTAATTCAATCGTGCCGTTAATTCTCCAAGTAAATCATAGGGAAAAAGAAGGAAGGTATCATATACTTTCACCACTGTCATGCATGGGACAAAAACAAGTGCGGAATCCTCGGACACTGACAGCTGTATGGGCTTGTTCGTCTGCAGGCGCACTGTTTCAAAGTTTACAAGCGTGTTGCAGCCTGATTCAATGTCCCATAGTCGTAATCTTGAATCAGAGCCTGAGAGAGAGAGAGAGATAAATATTGATAGGTAAGGTGTAATCACAAATGTCTAGCTGGCTCTTATGATAAACTGAAAAATAAGCGATGCAAATTTGCGTACTGAATAATAAGCACCGAAGTCTTTTAAGTATTGAGAATAAAAATAAGTAATTCAATACCATTTGAAAGTTAAGTAACAAAACTATACTGTTTTCTTATTAAACATGGAATGGTGAACATTATTGGCATGTTGATGATATAATTGGTAAGGTTTTACTTTCCATCATATCACTTAACCAATTAAGCAAGTCATTTTTACTTATCACATTAAGTGATTTTTGACTTCAATCAATTAATTAAGTTGTGTAGTTAGTGGTTATCGATTGCACTTAATGACATGGAGTGCTGAAAAGTTTAAATTTCAGCACTTAATGTTGTTACCAACAGACCCATTAAGCAGAAAGTTCTATGACTAATTATAATGCCAGTTCTGAGAACTCGTGAAGCTTGAGACAAACAAATACAAAAGAGATCACGAACTGATTCTGACAAAGTTTTTAAAAGTGGAACATCTTTGAGGCCATTTTGCGCCAATGAAAAACACAATTATGGAAAAATGTTTGACCAACCTTAGAATGAAGGCATTTTTTCTAAAAACCATAACAACGTAAAACTATTAGCCAACCAAACAACTTGTTGTCCTTTAAAATCCTTGTAAGTTAAGGCTAGTTGCTAGATGAGGTTCAATTTGGGATTGGACAGAGCTGAACCTGCACTAAAGAGGTACATGCCATCTTCTGATATTTTTAACCCAGTGACAGCACCATAATGAGCAGTAGCACGATCCTGACCAGACAACATTCCTGGATGTAACCTCTGTTTGATAGCTCCCTTCGCAGAAATTCTATTTGAATTTGAATGCTTGGAACCATTTCCATGGGAAGATTTCCTTGACACTGCTGCCGCTTTTGACGTATTTTGGCCTCCTGACAATGATCTAGAAGTTGAACCCTGTGCAAGAATATAGCAAATAGTGTCATTGTCCAAATGTCCCAGCAAGGGTTGTCAACAAAAGAAAATATCAAATGCAAAAAGCCAGATATAAAAAATCATTAAAACCCAAACAATCAACTTCCTTCAATTCAGAACACAATTTTTAATCCAATTAATTGGATGCTCAATGATTGTTGTGAATTAACAATCTATTTACTATGCTAAACCTTCTTTGTTTCGTTGATATGGAAGAATTTTTATCCAGAGGGCACCCTTCATGCCAACTAACTTAAAGACAACCAAAAACAGACTTCAAGAGCAGTTCTTCCAAACAAGATTTAGACAATTTACCGAAAAGTAGTTCACAAAAATAAAAATAAAAAACTTTTTCCCCACGTTGAAAAAAAAAAAAAATAGGGATCTCTCACCGAGGACATTTCTTCAGGCCCCCCCATCAAGTTAGATGTCCATTAACATTTCTTCATTTGAAACACCCACTACTTGATGTACTAAATTTATAACATTTCATATTAGATAGTTAGAAGGACAAATAGTGAGCATGTTTTCTCATCATATAAGGCTATTGGACTCCACTCCAGGCAATTCTATTCGAAGAATAGTCATAAATATTTGAAATTAGATGCTAACCACAAAGTCAATTAACCAAAACAAGAAAAAGGCGATCTTGGTGATTCATTGGAAGGCACACCAAAATGCAGATGCAAGTCACCACGCAAGACACAAACACCTTCGTCATTGCAGAGCGCTCCAAAAGAGGTGGCCGCCTTCCAAGTTGAGAGTGAGATTGATCTAAGACACGAAAGCATCCTGCACGTCTGATATCCCAAAAGCGTATTGCACCATCGCACCCTCCGGTTACCAGGACATACTCACTAGAATTAGACCACTGGACTGTCATTACTCCATCTGCTACCATGAAAAGGATAAATTATATGCACTAAGTACCCTAGCTGTAGCGCAGCTTCAAATTCTTTCACATACTACTTATTTTTCGCTTTCAGCCAAAACATTCATTCGCGTGTTATGTACAAGAGCTCATTTCAATAGCCAAAAAGATTAGAGGGAGATAAGGATTTTTCTCCAAAGATGGTTCACCAAAGCACCGCTAGAGCAGCATGGAGGATGGACATCCAGAAGATAGTCCATGCAAGCAATTGGCTGCTATTTAACCAATCAAAAGGAAGCATATATGGAATTTGTAATATATTTAACAGAAACAGTGAAAGAGAGACTCTGAAATGGTAAAAACATAGGAACACCTTTATTTAAGGTTGAGCCACCACTCAGAAACCGTGATGCAAGATTTTCTGTGGAGCAATCACCTTGTCTTATCTTGATAAAAATCTTGCTTATAGAAGGTTCTGAATGGTGTGCTCCTCAGATGGTCTAGTGAGAGATAAAAAGCTTAGCTCTTTATAGAAGAGGGTGAGGGTTCTTTTAAAACAGCAATAGATTCAAGTCTACCAGAAGATATCTTCAAAAGGGTAAACTAAGAGTTGTCACTAATGGAGGGTAGCTTCTATATGCTGCATCTCTTTAACCCCATATAACCATGGCAGGTAAACCGATCACTGGCAACAAGACAAAAGACAACAAGAAACTGCTCTAATACACGAAGATTATCTACTGGCTGCGATCCTGAATGGAACAAGATCTAGTTCAACTGTCATAGAGGGAAATTGATTGAAAGAATGATTAAAACAACTGGTTTACCTCGGTGACCAGACAATGTGTGAGCAAATGCACCTGAGGCAATATCACACAGTCGGACTTGAACATCTTCAGTTCCAGCAGCAATTAGCATGTGAGACGTTGCCAATGAGGACATGGAAGTACTATAAACCTTCCCAGGCATTTTGAAATTCATCACCACCTGTGTGAGATACGGAGACTTTCAGGATACTGTAACAGGAATGATAAAAGCAAAACGAAAAACTCCAAGAAGCATATGGAAGAAGAACAGAAAGAGCCTTTGCCTGCGTGGAATTTGTATCCCAAACTTTTATATAGTGATCATATGAGCCGGTTACAAAAAGCCCCGTGTCGATGGGGTACCATATGGCCGAGGAAATCGCATACTTATGTCGGTGCTCGTGCTGCTTATCGACGACAAAGATAGGTTTGTGCTTTGCGATCAGCCCGCCTCCCTCGAGCTTTTGTGGTTGTTGGACATCATAAACCGCGGCCGATGCATCCGAGGCGCCAGACAACAGATAGCGGCCCTCCGTCAAATCGACCTGCTTTCACAATTGAAGCTCCTCATAATTTCTATCAAAACTAAAATCTTGCCAAGACCAACGTAACATTACAACATCATTATTCAGGGACACACAATGTCAGAGACAGAGAATCGCCGCGACAGTCATCCCCTTCAGTTTGGAACACGAGAGAGAGGGGTCGAGCAGCTGCTCCATAGCTATCAGTATCACATCCACATCGCATTATAGCATCATCTTTTCTCTTCATCAGCAGTTCTCCAGTTCAACAAGACAAAACTACGAAATACAGGAAACTAGCCCCCCATCACAACCTATATCCATAGTTCTTAGTCATCATTTAACGTCGACCCAGCTCGAATCATCACCATCCGCCGGAATTGAACCGGTACCGACCAAAAGAACATGCCCAAAAGGCTTAGCCCACCGTTCGGCAACGAAACGAGGAGGGAACGAAAGCGGGGGAGGGGCACCAACCTGAAGAGAGTTGACGGAGCCCTTGTGGGGGGAGACAATGTCCTTGTGGTTGGAGAGGTGGAGAGACGCAACGCGGCTGGATTTGACCCGGTTCGCGAAGGAACGTGGGCGGATTCCGCCCGATTCTCTCTTCTCGATCTCCCTCCACATTCTTCGAGCATCTTCGTCCACTCCCTCCCTCCCTCTCTACCCTCCAAAGCTGCCAACGGGTTCAGAACTTGGGAAGTCAGGAAAGAGATTCTGGGCGTCCGGTATCTCCCTTCCGGGGAATGTTCTGGTTCGAGACCAGGAAGAAGGAGGAAGAAGAAGAAGAAGAAGATGGTGAAGGTACTGTGATTCAAGAATTCTTCATATTTGTCTCCTTCGTTTTTCTGGGTCGAGATTTACAGGCCCAATTGAGCACCCCGTTGGGAGATTTGAACTGAGCTCCTGTACTTCTTTATTGGGCCTGCCATGTGATTCTACGTCTTGAGTGGCGGCGGCAACCCAATTTTGTATTAATGAGGCGGCGGGCGGGCGGGCGGCGGCGGCGGCGGTCTCGGACGCCTCCTGCGACCTCACCATTGGCCTCCAAGCGTGTGCCTGTCGAATGGGCTATCCCTCCTCTCCCCTCTCTATTTCGCTCCCCTCCTCGGTATGTTCGTTGCTCGACTCGAGGGTAGGAAACGGCTGTCGACTTCGAAAAGCCGAGCAGAACTTGAGTCCGGCTCGAGCCATTCCTGAGCCGAGTCTCGATTCTTAGCTCGTTAGCGTACGCGCCTCGTCCTCATCGGCGGGATTAGATCCAATCCCAATGTACAAGATCTTGTAGCACTTACTAATGAGTCCCGTGGCAAGTGTGAGGGGACGAGGAAGTGGGCATTGACATAGGGAGAGATGAGCTAAGGAGAGAATGGAGTTGATTGGGGGGGGTCTCTCCTAATGGGGTGACAAAGTGACGCCGGCAACTAGGGATGAGCAAAAGGAACTATCCAGGCCCGGACCGAATTGGATCAGCCGGTTTTGGGCAGTTCTCGGATGCACTGGTCCGGTTTCCAATTCCATAAAATTGGAACCGGTGAAATTCGGTCCGATTCTAGGTGTGGAATCGCCCAACCGAACTACCGGACCGAACCAATTTTTTTTTAATTTTTTTTTTTTTTTAATTTCTTAGAAATTTGCAAAGTTTTCTCTCCCATTTCACAAAGGAAGCCTTCAAGGCCGAAGCACTTACGTTTAGTTATGCACATGAGTAACATGACAAGAACAAATCAAAATACAACAATAGTTGTTCATTCCAATCAAAATTTGCCACAAATTGAAAAAATCTCTATGAAACCTATAATGTTACACGTAAGTTACTAATTACATAAACTCTTTGATTATCAAGAACATCTTCGCTTTCGTCTTGAACTTTAACGACAAATCAAAGAAAATAAAAATGAACATGCCAATGGTTCCATTGGCTCGCCGGGAAACCGGATCATCTGAGAATCGATCACCCCTGCCAGCAACGTTATCAATGGGCAAAGGCTGCCGATGATGGATGGCGTAAGGTGGAGCACTGGAGGCGGTTCGGTATGCAGCCCTATTCTCTATTTGGTCTTGCCCAGTGTTGAGAAGAGGGAGATTTTTTCGAGTGGAGTGGTTGGTAGACACGTTAAACAAATCCAAATATTTATAGGATGGTGACAAGAGATGGGCACAGTGTGCGAAAATAATGCCCGCGACGCATACCCATCAAAATGAAACCATTGGCATGATTATTCACGAGGAAAATTATCCAAACAGTCCTAAACCTATTTTACTTTTGCCAATTCAGTCATAAACTCTTCAATTTTGCCAATTGAGTCCTAAACATTTATACTTTTTACTAATTGAGTTTATTCGGTCAATTTTGACCGGAAAATGTTGACGTGGACACCGGCCGGCCTACATGATGCTGACGTGGATAATTTTAATAATATTTCAATATATTTCGAATTTTATTTCTTTTCTATTCTTTTTTTTTTCCTCCCCTTCTTCCTCCTCTAGCCGATTGTCGACTGTCAGCAACCTGCCAGAGGGGGGAGGGCCGTCAAGCCTCGCCGGCCTTGGGCGAGGCTCGCCCCCGTCGGCCACAGGCGATGATGAGCATCGCCGGCCCCTGGCGAGGTCGGTCCCACCCGATCTAGCGAGGTCGAGCCTCGCCGAGCCATGGCGAGGCTTGGCCTCTCCATGATTGGACGACGTCGAGCCTCACCCAGCCATGGAGAGGGCACCCTCGCCAGTGGTCGGTGGGGGCGAAGCTCGCCCAAGGCCGGCGAGGTTGACCTCGCCGGGCCTCCCCTCTGGTCGGTTGCCAACGCCCGACGATTGACTGGAGGAGGAAGAAGGGGAAGAAAAAAAAGGGAAAAAGAATTGAAAAGAATAAAAATAAAAAATTCAAAAAATATTATCAAAAATTATCCACGTAGGTCGGCCGGAGTCCACGCTAGCGATTTCTGGCCAAAATTAGCCGGATATACTCAATTGGTAAGAAGTGAAAATGTTTATGACTCAATTGGCAAAATTAAAAGGTTTATGACCGAATTGGCAAAAATGCAATAAGCTTAGAACTTTTTGGACAATTTTTCTATAATCTTCTCTCTTCATTAATCTTCTAGAATCGTTCTTTTTTAATTTGGTATTTTCACATTACAAATAAAAACAAGATTTGCTTTTCATTTTCACATGCTAACCAAACAAGCTGTATAGACAATTATCAAAAAACCAGCGATAGAGTCCGGCTGGGCGAACCTCGATCCCGATTGGTTCGGAAGTCAATCGGACATCTAGAAGAGGGGCCCAAGGAATGAACATGCACATCTTCCTAAATTCATCTGTGTCTTTTTTTATGTATATATACAACAGACACTTTCTAGAAGCTCATAATTAATAAGAAAGAACTAAGCAAATTGGCCTGATTCCGTTCGGCAGTACTTTGGTCTTTTCTTGACAAAATCACAAACGTGTGCTCTAGTTTTCGTCGATTAATTTAGACTAACGAAGCAACGGTCCCATTTGGGATTTGACGAAACGTCCCACCTTCTTTCGAACTATGCCCCATCAAATCATTTTCCTCTGGCCGAAGCTAAAGATGGATTGACATGCCGGGTTACATGTATCACGTTTCGGAACTCGGTTAATCATGTCGATGGTGACGGGCTCATTAATGCCAGACCTTTGAGTTGCGATGGCACGAAATAGTTATGACTCTATAGAGTATTCCTTTACGGGTACGAGATCTACGGGCTCATCAACGCCAGACCTTTGAGTTGCGAGGGCACGAAATAGTTATGATTCTATAGAGTATTCCATTACGGGTATGAGATCTTCATGGTAACGCCCAAAATGAGTCACGGGCACTTATTGCCTCTTCCCGCCTTTTCGAAAAGAAATATAATGAGAGCTTCCAAATAAAAGGTAGTCCAATTGGATAAGTTAATTAACCAGACTTTGGAATCCTTTAGTGATTCTTTTGTCATGAGATATCTTGACCTTCCGTGCCAATTTTCTAATAGAAACGTCATAGCCTTAGTCCCTACTGTAATTTTTCTTGTCATTTTTGTTTTTTTGGAGTGTTTGAGACTTTTTGAGCCTTCAAGCTATCTAGATCGGGTAACTATCGAAAGCACAAAAGCCCATACTCCCGAGAATTGCCTCGAGAGAATGCGCAAAACGCGGTGATCTGAACTGGAAACATATATCGCGCTTACCAGTCGAGGCACTCGGACACTTCTAGTTCTACTCATGTAGTTAGAACGTGGACGTCCCCAGGTATAGCAAGAACACCAGCTCTTGCAGTTCGAGAATAGGATCATGCTTCAGATTAATTAAAACCATGCTTTATTTTCCGGCTGATGGCTACCGATCTAGGCAGAAGAATTTGGTATGCAGTTGTCTGGTCAGTTAGTTCAACGAACATACCTATCTTCATCATCTTCTCCTCCTGTCGGTTAGCCAATGTTAATCTTGATTCTTAAGCAGCATACGTAATTTGTTCGGTTTCTGTTACGGACAAGAACATACGAAGCACGAAATGAAAAGGGTAAAAATCTCGTCATTCATGGATGATCAGCAGCTTCTCACAGGACTCTAAACCAAACCACTATGCCATTACAGTTCTTACATGACATGGGGGGTGTCCTGTGTCCTAATACATCACCTATATACTCATGATTTACACCGATTACAAAGATTAGAATGGAGAACAAACTGTTTGACAGGGGGGGATCAAAACCGAACTACATATCAACATGAAGCTGAGAGTGCAAAAAAAGGTTGATGCATCAGCGAAGTCTAAATGGTCTTTGTACACCTAAGAAAGAACAGAAAGAATGTGCAGGGGACTGTGAATTGAGCGAATCTGGGCCGTCTTTTCACCAGCTTTTCCGGTGGCCATGGCGGTCGGGCGACTTGTCCGGTCCCGAATTATTTCCGCCTCTATTATTAGGAGGAGAGGAAGACCTGTTATTGTTGTTGATTACCATCTTGTTATCGCTCAACCTTCGGCCGAGTTCCTTCTTCTTCTTCATCGCCGGCTTTTGCGAACTATTCAAGCTCCTGGCTTTGAGTGCAGGCACTATGTACCATCCGATCGAGGTGCACAGGATCGCGACCGTTCGCCCAAATAAGGCCAAGAACAGCAGAATCAAGACGATAGCCACCGGCATGTAAAACGAAGGCCGCCTCCAATTCTTTATTCTCATGAATCCCCACTCAAAGCTCTTGTTCTTTGCCTTCTTAACCGAATCATCCGCCTTCGTTCCACTCACTTCCTTGACATCACTTGAAGTTTCCATAGGCGACTTTTTATCCTGAGCATCCGAATTCCGCGCCGCATGGTCCCCGGCAGTACGAGGATCGTTGGTCATGGTCCTGTGATCTCGAGACTTGTTAGCCTTATCCTTCTTGACCACGATAGGCACGCAATCGTTCGTGCTCGTGTAAGCGAACCGGACGAGGGATATGTCGCCGGAGCCCTTCTGGGTGTAAATCTGCTGCCGCTTCTCCTGGAGGTCGGACAGGAGGGCCTCGAACTTGTCGAGGCCGCGGGACGAGTACGGGTTCTTGCTCTCCTTGTTGTGGTGGCTGTTCCTCCGCAGCGATCTCCTCGGCGTCGAGCAAGGGCTCGTTCCGTACAGCTGGTCGTCGTCGTCGTCTTCCGGATGGAATATGCCGCAAGTGAAAGGGGTCAACATCTGAGAACTGGGTTTGCTTAGCTATGTTTCTGAGGAGGTTTCTGGTGTTGGTTTGATTTCTTCAAAGAGGAGCCATTTAAGTACTCGTCGAGAGAGAGAGAGAGAGAGAGAACAGCTTGGAGGACAAGATCAACCAACGCGGTCAAGCTAAAAGGTTTGAAAAATCCATGAATGAAAATAATAGGGCAGAAGCTTCGCAACGTGGACCATGTGTCTCGTTTGACTTTCTTGGAGAGAAGGCAACCACCACTTGACCGGGAAAAGTGCCAAAAAAGTCATAAACCTTTTGCATTAGTGTCAATTTAGTCCTAAACCTTTTTTTTGGTGCCAATTCAGTCTTAAACCTTTTGCATTGGTACCAATTTAGTCCTAAACCTTTTTTTGGTGCTAATTCAGTCATAAACCTTTTAAATTGGTGCCAATTCAGTCCTAAACCTTTTGTTTTTGTGCCAATTTAGTCCTTCCGGCCAATTTTGACCGGAATTTGTCGATGTAGACGCCTGCCGGCCGGTCACCGGCGCCGACGTGGCGCTGACGTGGACAACTTTAATAATATTTTTAATATTTTTTTGAATTTTTATATTTTTTCCTTTTTTTTCTTTTTTTTTTCCACTTTTTTTTTCGAGTTTCTCCTCCTTCCTCTGGCCGGTCGCCGGTCCGGCGAACGGCCAGAGGCCAGAGGCCGGCGAGCTCGACCTCAAAAAAAGGTTTAGGACTGAATTGACACCAAAAAAAGGTTTAGGACTGAATTGACACCAAAAAAAGGTTTAGGATTAAATTGGCACCAATACAAAAGGTTTATGACTGAATTGGCACAAAAAAAAAAGGTTTAGGACTAAATTATATCATTTACATATATCACATCACTATTTGGTTATAACGTCTGGATTGGGGTGGACACTAGTAAACCCAAAAAAATCCAAGATTTATATCATTCACATATATCATGTCACTATCTGATCCTCTGTTCGTCAAATTGCATCTATCAGCACTTTAATTATCCCTGGATTTTGTTTCTTTCTTGAGACTTCAGACGCCAGTCTCTTTGAGTTCTTCCATGAAGTGTAGATATCGGTTTTTGATATTTTGGGGAACGAAACCTCGGTGGAAAATCGAGAAAAAGTTTCGATAGCTATATCCTACCCTCCGTTGGAGTCATTTTCTTATCCATATGCATTATGCACAATCCCACTCATGGTGGAAAATCGTGCTCATTTCGATAAGTTCGAAATTTAGCGGTACGTCGCAGTAGGCGAGTTCAATGAGCTAATACAAAATCTTCCACTCCTTCGACTTGATCTCATAAAAAGCTCATATCATCTTATCAAAGTCAAAAGCACACGGGAAGGGTGGTATAATATCTTGATTAACACAATTTTTTTGCGCCCTTAATCTCGTGGGGTAGTTGACTTTAGCGACCTTGATTAATCTACGACTTCATAATTTCTAATGGTTTTCCTAAACAAGAATGACGTACTAGGTGATAGAAAAGCTTCGAGGTCGATTAAATATTCAAGGATGGTCGAAGATGAGATACTGGTATACGTATCATCTTCCATCTTGAACGTATTGCACAAGGCTCGAATATTTTATGTCCATCATATGTAAGACCTCGATTTGCTACTCCCACACTTCAGCATCGGATCTGTGAAGACCTGACCTTGTCTCCAATCTAGAATTAGTGCCACAATTTTTTTGGAAAGGAAGGACTGATTGCTTGGGAATCACGGAAATTCAGAAGTCAAAGGGATTTTTGTTAAAGAAAGTTTGTTGTATACTAATTATAATGACATGATCTCTAATTACAGCACCAAATCACCAAGGTCAGCTAGACAACAGTTCACTCTAACCGGCTTTTTCTTTTTGTCGAAAGAAGATTGTATTCGAATGTATAATTGGAGTTCCGACCCAAAAAAAAAATGTCAAATTGGAGTCGCTTGCTTCTACCCTTTATTATTTTGAGCAGAGAAATTCTATTAACAGGCAATTGGGGCTACTAATTCATTGTAGGGCGAGCATTTTTGCTTGTGACGATTAGGGGTGTACAGGTTTGAGTGGTATTGGTTCCAAGATTTTGGTAACCTACCCCGGAACCATCCTCAGATCAGGAATCGACGGTATCTGTAAGTTTTGAGGTATCCTATTTTATACCTTTTCAAAAAAAAAATTTTTTTTGAAGAAAAGTTTGTTAAGTTAATATCACATTCAACATTTAACCAAAACATACATAGATTACATAAGATTATACAACAATAACATAATCATGAAACGATACTAACTTGGAAAGTGAAAAAAAATTATATAATCAGCTTCTACCAATTGATAATTTCAATTATGAGATTACATGAAAAGCTATAATATTTTACAGAGAGCATGAACTAAAACATATCGTTCGCAGACATAGACAAACTTGTCAGAGAAAGAAGGGGGTTGTAAAACCGGGTTGAAGATCTGTTTTTTCCATGGGGTTGCAGATTACTGACCAGTTAAGTAAAAATTCCTTAAATAAAAAAGAGAGTGTCACTAATTAAGTACTCATATATTTGCTTAAGAAATAATATACATTGTATTGTGTACCATTCTACAGGGTACCCTACACAAATTATAGGGTGGTATGACACCAAACTTCAGTGCATATCATTTATTCATCGGTTTCAAAATTTTGGAACATGAAACCTAATATGTGAGCCCTTGCAACCACCCTGAAACCTACTCGACCATGTCAATTTTCTTAGGGTCCGCAGGATCCGAAGGTTCTCGTGCACACCCCTAGTGAGATTATATGTACATAAGGGTGAAATCAAGTCAAGCTACTCGTGAATGACTCAAGCTCGTTTGGATGACTACTCGAGAGGGAGAGTTCTCTAAAAGTTGTAAATTTATTGTATGACGACCAATTCAGTCATAAACTTTCTAATTTGGCCAATATAGTCCTAAACATTTTAGCGATAGTTCAATGTAGTTTTTCAAGCCAATTTAGGCCGGAAATCACTGACGTGTCCAACGAGGCTCAAAATGACATCGATTTGAGAAATTTTTTCAATTGTTTGATTTTTTCTTTTCTTTTCTTCCTTCATATTCTCGAGTTCCAGCAGGTAAGGTCATCGGGACCTTAGTGATGGATAGCGACCCTCGCTCAAATTTGGGTGAGTGCGGCCCTTGCCAAAATTTGGGCTTCGCGGCCCTCACCGAGTGAGGGTTGCCTGTGGCCAACAAGGGTTGCGACGCCCTTGCTTGTGGTCGGTGGAGAAGAATACAAAAAGTAGAATAGGAAAAAAAAAAAGAAGAGAGAAAAGATTGTCCATTTCGGTCACCAGCCCTGCTATGTAGGATGGCTGGCGCTGATTGAACCGCCACATTAACGATTTTTGGCCTAAATTGGTCGAATGTACTATATTGAAAAATTGTCAAATGGTTTTGGACTATATTGGTCAAATTAGAAAGTTTAAGGCTAAGTTGGCTATCATATAATAGGTTTGTGACTTTTTGGATAATTTTGTCATAATTAATATCAACTTGCATAAATTCAGACGAGCTTGAGTTCGAGCCATACGGGTATTTTGTCAAGTCAAGCTCAAGCTCGTCAATACTCAACTCATTAGGCCAGCGAGCCTAATCGAGCCTGCTTAAACTTTCGAGATTTTCTCAAAAGCGTTCAACACTGATGCAAAATCGACACAAAATACTTTAAAAAGTACCTAACATTCAAGCTAATTAAGCCTGAGCTTGAGTTTCATTCATAAGTCGATCATACTCGAGCGCTCGATTTTTCGATCGAGATAAGCTCAAGTAGGAAAATTAGTACCGGATGAAACTCCAGTTGAGTTTCGAGCACTACATATATGAGTTGAGTCGAGTCGAACTTGGTAGCGTAGCTGCTGTACTAGAAAGGGAATCACGGCCCTCCTACTCCAACATTCATAAAATTGGAACTTTCTTGTCCTTTTTGCCCCCCTCCTTCTCCTTCTTTCTTGGTTGGCTGTGACGGCTGCGAGCTCATCCTTGATTATAAATGCTCACCTACTCTGAATTAATTGAAACGACAGGTTAAAATTCTTTTCGTTATGTTTTCGTTTCCCCCACGAAACTACCCTCGATGTGAAGAACAGCAGACACGGCATGTTTCCTCCTCCTCCTTCTTTCTCGATCGTTGACTTTGATTTGGTCACGGACGGGCAGGTTGAACTGTAGCCCTAGTTTTCTCATCAAAAGCGTGTGCTCTCCCGCAGACCCGAATGACTCATGTGAACACCAAAAGCCCGAACGAGGACCGGAATGGCCATCAGACCCGTGATGCATCACCGCGTTCCGACTTTCTCAGACTCTAGAACAAGTCAACGTCTCCGCCGGGAATAACATCAGATCAAAACTCAGCAAAACCCTGACAAAACATGGATATACATACGTACACGTATCACCTGAAACGCCCTTCTAGATGATAAGCCCCGGTTTCGGCTAAACTCCTTCTGGTTTCGGCATTTATTAGTCTTTCGTTTGTATTCTTCTTCTTCTGTTTTCTGTTCTTTTTTTCCAGGAAAAAGCCGATGGATGTGTCTGGCAATTGGCATGTCTTTGTCGTGCTTGGAAGAATGGCGTGCATCGATGGAGGATTACAACGTATGCGCGAACGATTGACGTATCGCTCACCTTATTGACGTTCGCCAAAATTTGTGAAAATGTATTATTCTAACATAAAGTAGGTAAGCCATTACCGATAGATTCAATATTTGGACTCATCCAATATATTTCCATTAGTCAAGGCAATGATGCAACATGTCATTCATCCTTTCCGTATAAAAGTAACGGTTCCATCACATTATATTCACCGGGATGAATATAATTTCTGTTTGATTCTTATCAATAGCATGTCATTATAGAAATGCCCATTGAATGGGTAAACATTGGTGGGAAATCTGTTTAGAAAAAACGAAATTGCACATGCTACATTAGATATTCACGCCGCGCGTCATTTCAAACAGCTTCTTAAACCCAAGATTGAAGATGGTACGTTATATTTATCTAACATGACATATGTATTTGGATTTTTTGGGTCTTTAGCACACATCTCTTGTTATGTCTTTTTATTTATTTAATTATATGATGCTATATGTATGTGTTGAGCCATCTAGCTAAGCTAGAAGATTAGCCAAAAAAAACAAAAAAGAAGAAGCCATGAAGCTAGAGCAGTCCTATATTTCAAGTAGGATCACCTTCAGCAATCAAACAAAAAAATCCAACGACTTTATCGGGATTAGGTGCGTGTCACGAAGCTGCTAGGATCTAGATATAGATTATCTCTTTTTAGATACCCAGGTTACGTGACCAAGTTCCTAGTTCAGGCTCATGGTCCACCATCGGGTTTGGTTTCTTTTTATCCCTAAAAAGGATCGATGATACATAACACATATATGACTCGATTGTGAACAGAGCATGTTCATGAGTTTGGTTTGATGGGCCAAATGGGGGCCCACTTGGCCTATCCAAGGGGACGGGCCCAATTCGCGACGTGCGATCCGATCGCCAAATTTTTTCAGGTGGGCATACGATATTCGAGGCGGAACATACACTTTCATGAAGTAGTTATACCACGTGTCAATAACACGAGATGGAATAAGTTCATCAAAATTTAAACTCGAAAGAGATGCATATTAATGGCAAATGTAATTGGTCCATCAACACAAAAGGTATGTTCTCCTCCTTAAGAGCCTAACACTTTTTTATTTTATTTTATTTTATTTAGGAGATGTTAAGGACTCTAGGTTGTTCGAGTCATGGAAGGCTTGCGTGTGGCTTTTTGGGCCTAATATTAGTCAACTCATATGCCATGCATACATCGGGCTTTCTAAGGGCGAGACAGGTTCAACTCGGAAATCATTTGGAATCGGCCTAATAAATTTGATTCTAAGGAGAACTAGATAGGTTCATGAGCTAAAAGAAAAATGGAAATAGAATAAAAATTCGGTCTAATTTCGAGATCGAGGGCTGCACCCACCAATTCTACTTAACCAAATTAAGCAGGTTGGTTCTAGGGCAGAATTGACTTCGAATCAGTCAAGACTATTTTCCTTTATTAACAAATAAAAACTCAAAGAAAGAAAAAGTTCACAATCAACTCGCTCATTCTAGATTTTTGCCTCTCTTCCGGTCTCTCCAATTTTGTTCAAAAATAAGAAATTGAAAACAAAAATGGAAAGATGTAGAGGTAATCGATCCTAGATCAGGCTTAAGAAATAACCGGTTGGGTTACAAGCCGGTTCCAACGGAGGCTGGTTCGATTTCCAGTTCCAACTTCGGTATTGGACCATGCTCACCCTCTATGCTTTGGTGGGCATGTAATCCACATGCCAAAAAAATTCTAAAAGAAAGTGGAATAAATAAGTTACCAATCTATTTAGAGAAAGTACATCTAAAATTTTTTCTGTCAGGGAGTAAATCGATGAACTGACTAATTTCTTATCTAGAATTTCCACATGAGAAGTCAGTGGAGAAAGATGTGAATAATGAGAGAGAAAGAGGAGACAGAGACATACATAAGTAGGCTGATACCTTAACATGTAGGTTGAAATATATAGGTTGGGCTGGGACTACCAAAGCTCGGTGGGCCGGGCCTTTCATTGTAAGGTTATCACCCAAGCCCGCCAATTTGCCCTTTGAGACAGCACGGGCTCGGGCGGGCTCGGTATAATGGATGATCATCGATCATCATATTACTAGTTCCTTTTCGTTACCTCTTAAAGAGTTCATGTTTTATAAAGTGATAAAATAAGAATAGTAGATTTACGACTTTAAATTTTTGTACTCGGTTTTAGCCTTTCTATATAAGAAAAAAATCTATTTTTCGTAGGGGTTATCCGGCGAACTTTGTGTAGCGCAATTTCTCTGCCAATGATGGACAGACAATTCATTTTATTTGATAAGAAATGTAAGAATCCGATGTACAACTTGTCATGGGACCATGTCAATGACCGCCCAATGTCCAATCCCTCAACCACTCACACGAAAATGCCGCGGGTCCCTTTTGTCCTTGTCTCATTCAAATTCAAGCAAAGTTGCAGATCGGGCAACAAGAGGGAAAACAATATGCAGCTCCCCTCCATACCCCACTCCAGCACCTCATGTTTTTTTCCCCCTTTCCATGGGTCAAAAGCCAGCACCATCTGTCGAGACACCGATGACTGAACCGTCCACTACTCCCTAATGCTAGTCCAAGTGCATCATCCTGTGCATGACGCTGTTCGATGTGCCATTTTCGGATGACATTCAAAGCACTTAGAGATTCCATAACGTGGTATGCTCATCCATATATGCTTAGAACAGAGACGCAGGCCAGAGATGTGGATAAAGATTTCTGCCACGAAACTACTGTACTTGTTCGCGTGATGTGCTCTGTAAGGTGCCAAGTGACTCACATCTTTCTTGACCCGCAGAACAGAAAAGGTGATCCGTGTTAATAAACAATAATAAGTTGAGAACAGCAAACATGTTCATGGGCCAGGACAGCCATTCATTAGCTAGCTCGATTGGAATATTGTCAGAAACAGGTTCATGATGGTGGTGCACATGACATTGCAGATCCTTGTGAGTTGTGTGATTGAGTTCCTACCAATTACTGTCTAAGTAACCTCTCGAAGGGGTTGTTCAATTAATGCCTTTCATGTTCGTTGCGGGGCCGCTTTTTATTATGACTTGGAAGGGACCCAAATGGCAGGCGGGTGCTTCAAATTCAAACATAAATGATTGCTTTTTGGCTGGCCGCTTCAAAAAATCAAGACTCTTGGTCCCCCCATTCACCTCCAAACCGGCTATCCTCTGTCTTCCCCTTTTATTTTTTTTTCTGCCTATCTTTTGCCTCAGCGTCCACACCCTCATTTGCTTTCAACCACACAGACCCACACAAGAGAGGCTCACTCCTGCAGTACTGGTGTGAGAACAATTGAGGGGTCATGGCTTTCGCGGGGACGACCCAGAAGTGCATGGCGTGCGAGAAGACGGTGTACCTGGTTGACAAGTTGGCCGCCGACAACCGTATTTACCACAAGGCTTGCTTCCGGTGTCACCACTGCAAAGGAACCCTCAAGGTAAAATCGTGAAGCCAGTCTGTTTTGAGAATCATATAGATAAGAGGTTCGATCCGTCGGGTCAGGTTCATCGTCTTCAATACCTGGTCTGTTCAGATGTTGCTGTCGGTGTCATTTGGATCATGTTGGTGCAGAAACAAGACATTTACTGAATTATCCCACTCAATCTGCATTACAATGACCAGGGATGCCTAAGTTTCTCCTGCAATACTGAGATAGTCAAGTATTGATCAGATGTTTTTAGTTTATAATTGAAAGATCTGGTTTTTGAAAGTTGTTTGTTATTGCCAAGCAGAACATTTAGTCAATCCGGAATGTATTCTGAACCGACTTGATCCGTGCTAATCAAATCACTTATTGTCCAGCTTCTAATCAACTATATCCCACTGCCAAAAATGCAACAAATCTCATATCTTGGTTTCTCCAAACTGGCACTGTGGCTATCTGCTACAAACAGTCCGAGTTCTCCAACATGAACAGCCTACATTTTCACAAGTAGCTTGATGTACTTTGTATAATTCTGAAACTAGATTCGACCTTGCAGCTTGCAAACTACAATTCCTTTGAAGGAGTTCTCTACTGCAGGCCACACTTCGATCAAATTTTCAAGAGAACTGGCAGCCTTGAGAAAAGCTTTGAAGGTCAGAATTTATCTGAGTTCCTCTCCCATCCAACATCAATTTGAATCTCTCTCGAGTGAATTTCTGTTCTCTCAGGTATCCCGAAAATTGTCAAACCAGAAAGACCTTTGGGCAGTGAGGTAATTTTCCATAACCAACTGTTCCTCCTTTCCTGTCCAATAATTCCTCGCAAGCATCATGAGTCTTGATATAAAGCTGCTCAAACAGAAACCCGCTGCGGCTAAAGTCTCGGGCATGTTTGCTGGAACAAGAGAGAAATGCTTTGGTTGCAAGAATACTGTATATCCAACTGAGAAGGTACCTACTCAACCATTCTCATTCTCAGTATTATAGCCAACACAGAACAAGCATAGGCGGACTAAGGATTTTGAATGATTCAAAGATTCGGAAATCTTCTAAAATCGCCGCAATAAATCTTTGATGCAGGTGAGTGTGAACGGAACTCCGTACCACAAAAGCTGCTTCAAATGCAGCCATGGCGGTTGCACAATAAGCCCGTCAAATTACATCGCACATGAGGGCAAACTCTTCTGCAAACACCACCATGCACAACTCATCAGAGAAAAGGGCAACCTCAGCCAGCTTGAGGGAGACCATGCTGGAAACGAGAAAGTTGCAGCTAGAGAAGTTGCTGTGTGAGACATAAAGAACAGCATCTGCTATACTATGTTCTTTTCTCCCTCTTGCATTCTCCTTCCTTTCTGGTCAAGACTGTAGTTTCTGTCGTCTGAAAGGCTTCATGTATCCATTTTGTTCTACTCGAAATGTGTTGGTCACCGTTTCTTGAATTTCGGTTTCCTTCTTTAGCAATGGACACTCGCTAGGACATGCCAGCTTACACTTAGAGTTGCACATTCAGATCTCAAATGACTCTTACACATGTATGTCCCTGCTGTCGTGATCTGTAGCAAAGAATCTGCAACTGCAGCCATCCATTCTATACAAGCACCGTGACAAACAAGCTCCTTCAATCTAGTTTTTAACACATTAAATCGAAAGAGCAGAATAGCAAAGGCCTATCTTCCATATGCTCAAGAAAGCCAGAGTCCCCACTATTATGTGGGGAAGTTGGGATTAGCTTCGAGGAAAAAGGGTATATCACCTTACATCATCCATGGTAACAGTTTTTTAGTGAGATATACTTTATCAGCTTATTATAAGCGCCCATGACAGAACCTATGGCCTGAATAGTAAAGCAGTTGGGCAGGCATACAAGGGAGATTAGGAAGAGGACATTGAGATAAGAGAAATGGGTCGAAAATGAAAATCTCCAGAATTCAATAAAACTTTGGTTAAAATGTCATCATTTCCATAATAAACTATGTTACAAATCGGCCTACAAGGTGGAGCCGAAGGTTTAAAGCAAAAGAACATGACACCAGTGCCATACTGGATATATGGCTCCTCTTTCCTAAGATTCTAATATGTACAGAATGAATCCAGAAGACCAAATCAATAATCACAAAGCTTAACCTAGTGAAGAATACAACCATTCAGGGCTATGTGCTTCAGGTCTATAATGAAATTGTCCCGAAGAAACCCGAACCCAAATGTACCGTTTCTATACTGCCAGATCCTTCCCTCGTTACGCCTGTCAGTAGCTGTAGTCTCAGCCAAATCAGGAATTAGCAAGTCATAACTTGAATTTATGTGCAGGATGCGAGAGACCGGCTCATTTTCCATTGGAAGCTCCCCGAACATATAATTTTCTTCATCAATGGGGTGGAGGTGCATGCGACTATCGTACATGATTGCCTCCTCTTGAGTAAAAGGTGGCTCAATAAACGTAGCTCTCGATGTCCAAAAAACTGGGGCACAACCAGAAAAACGGTCTGCTGATTCCCCAACCCTTCGGCAGGCAATTCCCCCAATTTCATCGTAAGTCACGAGATAGAATTCCAGTTTCATGCAGTCACCAATTCCCTGCAAGAAAGAGCTTCAGATATGAAGGAGAACTCAAACATATTCAAGCCAATCGCCCAGATAAATAATACTAATCTACAGCATATGATGTAATAGTTCATTCTTGTTCCTCTGAGTCTGTTGGAACTGGAAGGAGAGCACTAACTTCTCAAGCGTACAATGTCCTGACTTTCTGAAAAGCACTCTCAATCCACATTTATTGAATGAAAGACTCAATTAATTTCAACCGAGCATAAGTTAAAACCCGGAACGAGGCACCAATTTGACATCATTATTTATATGTAAACTAATTCACCAGAGGAGTGAACAGGGGAAGAATTCATGTAACAGAATTTACAATCACAAGGCATTGGCAATGGATCTTCTCTCATAACCTGATTTCTCAATTCAAATACTCGTCAACCAATCCCTACCCATCTTTCTTGGCATAAGTAGTGAAGTGTCAACACGAGACATCTCTCGAAAAATCATTGGCATAAGCTGTTCTTAAATCCTAATGTGTTAATTCCCAGTTCAGGTTTGGCATAAGCATTCCACTCACGGAACAACAACAGCCATTTTGAGATCTATTAAATAATCATCGGTGGCAGGCAACATCGACATATACCTACAGCTGCTGATTGGCATAAGAGCAAATATGTAGAATTTGCATCATTGACATATATTATTCGCAACGGTCTGGTTAAGAGTTAAAACTTTTTCGATCCATTTTGACCTCTTCAACAGATAATGCAGTGCGCTCAGCCCAAAGCAGGAAATGCTTGGATATATCGAGGGAAGATCAATCAAGTGTACTGAAAACCCCGGACAGCCAAAAAGCATATAAACTCAACATTTAGCACAAAAGATCCAAACTTTCTTAAAAGTGAATTTTGAATCATTAAGAGCCTATCACCAAATTACCCATTCTAAACTAAAAGCTGAACTCACAATTTCAAGGCAATGATCAGAGCAAAAAAAGCAGCTCCAATCTCTCCATGTAAGACGCAACTAACTTAACCGATAAATGCAGATGCACTGATCGAGATAAGATGATTAAGATCAGAAATAATAGCTCAAATCACCTTCCATAGCCCCTGCAAAGGCCGAGAAGGAGTGGGCGAGCAATCTATTATTTTCACGAAATGCTCGGCCTCCAATTTTCTCTTCCCCTGCCTCTCCTTCTCCCTCTTCCTCTGCCTTCTCGATGCGCCACTCCCGCCCGGGCTAGTCCGGTTTGCGAAGTACTGGTACATCTCTGACATGTACCGATCCGGTAAGCTCCCGAAAGTCCCATTCTCGCTGCCACTGGCCTCCTCCTCATCGCTACACAAGTTCGCGGAGCTCGAACTCCTCCAAAACCCATCCCTGCGTGAATTGTACCCGAGCCCCATGTTCTCCTCCACCACCAAATGCGTGCACCCCATAAAATTCACATCCACCGGAATCAAATCGGTCTTCCCGATCGAATCGACGCAATAACTAGAGCCGAATTCGCCACTCTTACCATCCGGGTCAACGAAATTTACGGGTTCCCCGCTGGGGGAAAGCGACATCCACAAAAACGGCGACTTTACCACGCCGTAGGTGCCGTCCTGGGAGGGGAAGACCCTGTAACCGGCGACGAACGAGGGGCCCCACTCGAAGATGACCAGCGGCGGCGGAGGCGGCGGGGCGGCGGCCGCGGCAGACGATCTCTGGCCGCTGCGCCGCCAGAAGCCGATGAGGCTCTCCCACTCGCTGAGGGTCTTGTAGAGGAGCCTGTAGCACACCTTGCCGCCGCCCCATCTCCGGATTTGGGTCTTCGACCCCCACCGCCGGTCGCACAGGGCGTGCCAGAGCTTGGCGTCGCTCCTGCACAGCGAGACGAAGCGCTTCGAGGTGCAGGAGAAGGTGGCGATCTCGGGGGGAGTCAGGAACGACAGGATGCAGAGCTGGACGTCTTCCGGGAAGTCCGCGAACGACGCCGGGGCGAGGTCGGGCTCCATCTTCGCGGAAGCTCTTCAGGGGGTGACGGAGATCTCGGGCAATACGACGGAAAGCTGCGAACTTTGTCGGGGGAAATCGGGGAGAGGAATGCTGCGGTGGGTGCTTGTGGCTTGCTGGACTACTACTGATCGGTAGATTCCGGGAGACCGAAGGGATGATTCTGTTCGGCACGATTCGTCGTTTTTTTTTGCCAGCGGACGACACGTTACGGTTAACACCGTTGCGTGTAGCTCGGTCGACAGCATCGTGTCGTATCCATTGCACGAGTTCTTGTCTTGTACGCTTATCACAGCTCTCTGTTTGGGACGACAGAAACCTCGAATTGGCGCAGGATCTTTCCCCATTTTGTGTTTTCTTGGCAATTTGATCCTCGAATTACACAAATCCTTCTTCCATTATGTCATAAAAAAAATACATGAGTAGCACTATGCCTTTTTCTACCGATTGCTTAACTTTACTTTTCATGAAATTGTGGATTATTTATTAGAATATAAGCCGGCTCGACTGAGCTAAGTTCGAATGATATGTCCGGACCGATTTTTTTCGGAAATGTTCAATTTAATGCTTTTGATTCTTGATGATGCTTCTACTAAAAAAAAAATAGAAAAATCTTGATGATTCTGGGTACCCTATTGATCATCAATTCTGTCTCCTCCTTCCCATCGAGTGTGCTTTCTAGATGCCTTTCACTCTGGTTGAACCAAATAGAGACCATGCTTTCGGAATAGCATTCGGCAACGAATAAAAGGAACCCGTTGAAAAATGTCAAATTTCAGGATTTTGAATAAGTTTTGGGGCATGAATTAAAGAGTAAATGGTATATTTCGATACTTTCACTGCCTTCGTGAACATGTGATGATAAGTTCTAGGTAGATATTATCATATTAGATTGCATCCACACCAACTAAAGTTCTAATCTTTGCAAAAAAAAAAAACAATGAACATTATTTAAATTAAGGGTTAATACCACCAAAAACCCTAAATTGGTACATGTGTGACAATTTTACCCCGAACTTTTTTTTTTACCACCAAAAACCCCAAACTGGTACACCTGTGACAATTTTACCCCAAACTTTTTTTTTTTTACCACAAAAAACCCCAAACTAGTACACCTGTGACAATTTTACTCCAAACTGGTAAACCCGTGACAAATTTATCCTAAACTATTTTTTTGACCACGAAAAACCTCAAACTGCTATACCTGTGACAATTTTACCCCGAACTAATAATTTTTTAATATTATTTTTTTTTTTTTCAAATTTTTTTATTTTTTCTTTTCTTTTTTTTTCTTCATCTTCAACCTCTGGCCAGTCATCGGACCGGCGACCGGCCAGAGGCGGAAGCCGACGAGGTCGGCCCCGCCGGCCGCTGGCGAGGGCCGCCCTCGCCCGACTCGGGCGTCGGGCGGCCCTCGCCGGCGTCGGGCGAGGGCGGCCCTCGCTGGGCGGGCGAAGGGCGCCTCGCCCCGCGAGCAGGCCGCCTCGCCCGACGCCGGCGAGGGCCGCCCTCGCCCGCGCCGGCGAGGGCTCGCCTCGTCCGGCGAGGGCCGCCCTGGCGCCGGCGAGGGCATCCTCGCCCGATGCCGGCGAGGGTAGCCCTCGCCCGACGCAGGCGAGGGTCGCCCTCGCCAGATCCGGCGAGGGCAACCCTTGCCCGACTCAGGCGAGGGTCGCCCTCGCCCGACGCCGGCGAGGGCGGCCCTTGCTAGCAGCCGGCGAGGGCGGCCCTTGCTAGCAGTCGGCGGGGACGACCTCGTCGGCTTTCGCCTTTGGCCGGTCGCCGGTTCGGCGACCGGCCAAAGATTGAAGATGAAGAAAAAAAAGGGAAAAGAAAAAACAAAAAAATTAATAAAAATTCGAAAAAATAAAAATAAAAAATATTAAAATTTTAGTTCATGGTAAAATTGTCACATGTGTACCAGTTTGGGGTTTTTTGTGGTATGTTCAGGGTAAAATTGTCACAAGTGTACCAGTTTGGGGTTTTTTGGGGTATGTTCGGGGTAAAATTGTCACATGTGTACCAGTTTGGGGTTTTTGGTGGTCAAAAAAAAAGTTCGGGGTAAAATTGTCACACGTGTACCAATTTGGGGTTTTTGGTGGTATTAACCCTTTAAATTAAAAGGTATTTTTTGATTGGCACATCTTCGATTTATGTTGCCACTGTCGCTCGTCATTATTGCCCGCTTAGTTTCAAATGTGTATGGCGAGCGCAGTAAATTAGGCTTTTTGAGTGAAATCGTGAAACCGATAGTTTACTGCGATAAGTCGGATCAAGCCTCAATTTTATCAACAAATTAAATGAGGAAAAATCACATTTTTACCTGCTACAGACAAAGGGTAATACTTGCATTTCACTCTCTCTCCTCGTTTGGCAGCTATGTAAGTCGACTAGATCAACAAATCGCTAACATCTGATCTGGACCGTCGAAAGTCCTTCCCGTCCCCATCAACGGCCCCGCCGCCGCTCCCGCCGCCCCTCGAACCCCGGCGCCGCCTCATCTTCTTCTTCCCGTCGCCTTCTCTGTCGTCGCCTCCATCGAACACCAGGCTCAGCAGCTCCTGAACCGACTCGGCGGTCACATACGAGCCCTCCTTCAAGGCAGAACCGTGCGTGCTCAGGAACTCGGCGTAAGCCGGCACCACCAGCTTCACCGTCGCCTCCTTGATCTGCTCCCTCAGGTCGGCGTCCGGGATGGCGTACGAGCTCCGGTGCTTCTGCGACGCCTCCTCCAGGCCCTTCAGGAACGCCTCCACCCTCACACTCAGTCTGGTCTTGCTGCTCGGCTCATCGGCCTTGGCCTCGAGGAGCCGCACCAGGGATCCCCACGCTTGCTTCTGATACAAGTAAGCCGACTCCTCGGCCACCACCTTGTACTCCTTCCTCATGTACTGCTCGCCGAGGAGCTTCCCGAGCTCCGTGCTCCTCGTCCTCATGTAGATGTACCAGTAGGTGTTCATCGCGAACACGTGCGGGAGTATCTTCTCCTTGTACCGCCCCCTCTTGGACTCCACGTTCCGCTGCAGCGCCTCCATGACGTTGGAGACGGCGTCCCGGAGCAGGTCCTCATCCGACCCGGGCTTCGACAGGACACCCGCCTTCCACACCTGCTCCGTCTGCAGCACCTTCGCCATGGGGCCGCTGTAGGTCTCGGTGACGAGGTACTTGAGGTAGTTGATGGCGTACCTCACGAGCTTCGGCACCGAGCCATCCTGCGGCGGGGGGAGGCCGTCGGAGTTCCCCTCAATCTGGAGGCCAAACTCCCAGAACACCTTGCTCGAGGTGGCGACGAGCAGCTTCTCGAGCTCTCTGAACCGGGTGCAGATGTCGGATCCAGACTCACCCTCAAAGATCTGGACAACAAAATTATTTGACAGAATCAATCACAGTACGAGAACAATACAAAGAGCTTGTAATTCATAGCTTCATTTGAGGAGTGATAATTTATAAAATATCTAACAATTTACACTTTAGAACAATCAATGGTGGCCTACAAAAATCTACCATGAGAATCCTATACATTACTCCTATAATTCGGTATGTCAAACAGAATGAACGTACGCAATACTTACTTGGATGAACTCGGCCTTGAGTTTCTCGAGGGAGTCGAACATGTCGAGGAGCTTGAAGAGCTTTTGGGGCTCCTTCTTGCTGCGGGCGACGCCCTCGCCAAAGCGGAAGAAGACGGCCATGATCTTGTCGGCGATCTTGACGAAGCACTCAGGCCAGACGAGGCCGTCCATGACGTTGCCCAGGACCTGGTTGCACAGCCTCTTCTCGGAGACGAGGACGGTCTTGAGCGCGAGCTCGAAGTGCTGGATCCACAGGGTGATGGCCGTCTCCAGGCTCTCCCACTCCATCTCGTCGATCTCTTCCGGCGTGTACATCCTAAGGTACTCCGGGTTTAGGCGCATCAGTGCCTTCGCTGCTCTTTTATATCTCACCTATCAAATGTCACATTGCGACGCAAAGTTGAATTAGAATGCCAACATCTACTAATTTCTCACAGAAATGAAATGAGCTGATGGACGTAAGGGAAATATCATAGCATATGATGATAATTACGATTATGTTATCGAGGCTTAGTAGAGCAATTAGTGCAATCAAGAAATATAATTGCGATGTGTATTGAGAGATAGCTAACTGGAGGCTAACAAAAATTTTAAGACTAATTCGTTACAATTTGTTACGCAATGACCTATGTGACATGCTTTGTGTCATCAAATAACTGTGGGATCAGCCTGACATATAAGATTGGTAAAAGAAGGAAAGGAAAACAAGATGATTTGCCGAAGATATCGAGGCAAGAGTTCATCACTTCGTCGTATGCTAAGTTCGAAAGAGTTCGCGAGGCATTCGCGTGTCGCTTACCTTGATGAAGATATCGATGCAAATGTCCAAACAGTCATTCACCGCCAACGTTTCCGATATCCTCCTCAGAACCTCCACCTCCTGCTCCGACCCCAGCTCCGACCCCACCACCTCGCCGTCGCCGCCCTCCTGCGCCTCCCCGACATTCTCGTGCTTCAGCTGCTGCAGCAACCCTTCGTACTCGTCCTGCAACTGAAGCAAGGCCTCATCGAGCAACCCTTCGAACCGCATCGCATCGACCTCCGTCTCGTACAGCGCCTTGAGTGTGACGAGCGTCTCCCTCAGCCGGTACGTCCTGAAATTGTCAGTCGCCTTGGTCCGGCTCAGGAACTCCACCACCTCCTGGAGCTTCTGGATGGCCGGCTCGCCCTCCTTGCCGATGGAGCTCACGGTGGCGTTGAGCCGGTCGACGCAGTCGACATAGTCTAGGAGCCCCTCGAGCCGGTTCGGGGATGGCGCCGCCTCGCCGGAGAGCCTGGCGGAGAGGTCAACGATGTCAGCCTGGAGGGACTCGAAGAGGCGGAAGCTGTTGATGAGGGAGAGGGCTGGGGTGATGGCGCGGTTGATCCGGGTGTTGAGGGCCTTGTTGGCCATGGCCAGGGACTGCAAGGGGGCAATGCGTCGGGATGCCAAGGATAGAGACTGGTCGATGAGGTCGAACCTCTTGTCCATCTTCTCCATGTTCCGGTCCAGGTCCGCGGATTTTCGGAGGAGAGTCTTCAGGTCTTTGCACGCCGACTCGAGCTTCGCGACGGCGGGTTCGTCTTCTAGAGACGCCATGGAAGAAGATGGAGAGACAGAGACAGAGAAAGAGAGGGAGGGGATTGTGTTGGCCGAGGTTACGTGGAGGAGGAAGAGTATATGAAGAACGACAAGGGCGAGGTGGCGAGAGGAGAAGAAGACGGAGAGAACCAAAGTTACCAGATGGCGTCTTGGTCGTGAACGATCCAAACAAGTATGGGCGAGAGGAAAAGGGAATGAGCTTGGAATTATGCGAATGCACAGCCGGTGTGTCCGAGCATTGGAGAATGAGTCCAAGGGACATTTTCTTAGTGATTCACCCAACATAATGATTTCGCAACATGACGTGACGAATTCGACGATTACATTTTTACACGGAATCTACCTCACGACCTTATAAATTACTACTCTTTAGCTCTCCTTTTTTACTTTCTTTGGTGTTCGAGGGATAATTGTCCTGAAAAATCATAAACTTATTGTTCGGCCGTTCGATCCTCAACTTTTTAATCTGGCCTATTTAATCCCAAATCTTGTCACGATTTGCCAATATATTCATTTCGGCTAATTTTGGCAGGAAATCACTGACGTGGACCCTGACCGTTATATATGACACGGTGAGAAAATTTACAAAAAAGTCATAAACCTGTCGCATGTATGCCAATTCAGTCGTAAACCTTTTAATTATACCAATTGAGTCCTTAATATTTTCATGTTTTGCCAATTGAATAATAAACATTATCACGTTTGTGATTTGATGATTCTGAGTGGAAGGAAGGCAATTTGGCCATTTTAATCATGAGATTTTTTTTATAGAGGTACGTAAGTGGTAAGCTAATGAAAAGTGAGGTATAGTTTCGATATTTTCCCATTCATCTAACATGTTATGTCGTTGTAAAGAAAATATATAGACCCTATTCAATTTGCGGTTAAAGGGACAACTAATAATGTAATGGCATTCATGACCACTCCATGAGAAGTACAATGCATGTAAGATTGGCATTTACTCAAACAAGTTACAACCCGAAGTCCAATTTAAAGTTTAGTTGAGGCCCAAACTATGTTCCTAAGGTACGATCCAATCTTAGTAATATCAATGTTCATGGGCTTGGCTTCATACTTTGAGGTGGACTGGGTGGATTCATTGTAAGAGAATCAACTAACCAAACAGTGTGAACTTTTACAATGAAGTTTGAGCTGGATAATTGTCCAAAAAGTCCTAAACTTACTGTATGGCGGCCAATTCAGTTCTAAACTTTTTAATTGTACCAATTTAGCCCTAAACCTATTGTATGGCGGCCAATTTAGTCTTAAACCTTTCAACCGTGCCAATTTAATCCCAAACCTCTTAATAATTTGCCAATTTAGTTTTGAACCTTTTAATAATTTGCCAATATAGTTCTTCCGAATAATTTTGACCGGAAATCGCCGAAGGACTACATTAGCAAATCATTAAAATGTTTAGGACTAGATTGACAAATCGTCAAATATTTAGAATTGAATTAGTTCAATTAAAAGGTTTATGGCTGGCCACTGTACAATAAGTTTAGTACTTTTTATACAATTTTCCCAAGTCCAAGCTTCTAAATCGAGGCTTCTTTTTTATGATCCGTAGAGGGACCGATCCTAGTCGCATCTCATTATAGTTAAAATTAATATCGATGTTAACTCGTTGCGCATAGACATCAAGCCTTCGTTTGTACCTCTTTGTAATCAAGTGAAATCGGGGATCGATGTAGTGAGGGGCCATAGCCGGGCCAGCCAAAATCAAGAGAAAAGGCTTGCCAAGAACCCGATTTCAATGACCAGAATACATCCCGATCGCCGATCCCGACGATATCCACATGTAGAGCCACATGATCGACGTTCGCGATGAATCCGATCCACGCGGACCCAAGTCGAAACGAGCATCCGTCCCGAACCAATGCTGACGGTCAAAAGCTGGATTTTTTCCATGGACATAGAAATTTGGAAGGGAAAAAGTGGAAGGCGGCCTTCGTTCAAGTGCATAGAGAATGGTGGGACATAAATCCGGAGGGTGCATTTGGCTCCGGATATTCAGCCCCGGATCCCGGATCGTGTTCTTGCTGCTCTCCCCAATTATTTGCCTCCATGAAATGACGTGAACTACTTCTCTTTTTCCGAATTCTTTTTTGGAAAAAAGTCAAAAGGAAACTCACTGGCTAATCGCGACGCTCTGATCGTCTCGTAGGGACGGCGGCCGCCGCGATGGGGCGGTTTTTCGGGCGAGAATTGTTGATGGCCGTGCCGACCGTGGAGCCATTGTTCACCCCTCCGTGAAGTTTGTTCTCTCTCCGTTCATCCTTTCTGGTCAAATGACATCAGCAGGGGAGGGGGGAGGGGGGGATGGAGGAGGGCGACGGAAATATGGAAGAAGTTGAGGCGAGGCATCATCGGGTGGTGGTGGCGGCGGCCAACAGTGATTGACGGCCCGCCCGGCGGTGTCGCCTAATGAGTGCGACCACCACCAAGCGTGGGTCACCTTAGGACGGTGACAGTGCCGTGGTGGTCACGCACAGATATAAGACCACGAGACTGTGAGAAAGAGAGGGGCGGGGAATCTCGGGCGGCAACCACCGCACAGTGGCCGTGCGCTGCGCTGTCGTGGGCGTGTGATGGTGGCTTTCAGGAAAAGAAAGCTTCAAGCCATGACGTTATCGACAGTGTCCGGTGTCATCCCATCCTATAGTCCCGGATTTCTCATTAGGCATTTTGCCCCAACATATTCGGATTTATCCCGTCCAAATGATGTCATTGAGCACCAGTAATCCGGGCTGTCAAGTGCAACTTTAGATTTTAGGATCCCAAATTGGTGGGTTCTACTGTTTGTCATTCCATGTTATTAGTGTTAGATTCTCCATGTACAAATACGTGCTTATTCAAATGTCACGGTGCGATTTGTTGATAAATGGTGCAAATTATTAGCATCGAAACTACATGATACGACCAAAGAAATAAAGGAAACCTTGAGATGAGTTTAAATATTTCCTTCTCATGACCGAAAATCTAACCTGAAAGTGTAATATTCTTTCACGTGTAGATTGAGATTGGCGGATGTGTTTTAGGATGAGGCGCACAAACACAACGAAATAGAGAGTAATAGTGAGAAAGAAAAATCTAGACACAGGATTTATCCTGGTTCACTCTTAAACTAGAGTTATATTCAGTAGATGATTTTACTATAATTAGCCTATTGAACCACACCTCAATAATGTGGAGCTATATGGACGAAATAAACAAGAACCGAAGCTTACTGCGGTATACAAGGTGTATAAAGCACATTGAAACTTTATAGATAAGGGATGTTAGGCAAATTTAACATCTCCCCGTCCACTTCACGTGAGATTGGCTGTGACAGAGGACCAAAAGGCGCTCTTGAAAACGACCGAGCAATTTGGAAGTTGAGCGGGAGAAGAACACGCATGAACATGCACGAGTGCCATGTCTGGTCCACACATGCACACAATTTTCCCGGTCCGGACGGGATTATTGCGATTGCATTATTGAGCTAGCTGCCAAGGTTGATCCAGGAACGTGGACCGAGGAATTATTGATACAGTTCATCTTCCATATATTCTTTGAAGCTTCTAATCCTCGCTAGCCCGTTACCCGAAAGCCGTAAAGTCTGTCGTCATCTAAACAAAGGAACACGATTCTCTTGCATTGCATGATAAGCGTATTAGTCTAAAGACATGTGAATTGCTGACTGGGATGGTTCGCCATTTTACCAAGAAAGGGAAAGTTTTTTTTCGGGTCAGTAGGAGGGCTAGTCGTGCATCTGGAAAGAGCACATCCATTCATGCACCTGATGCTTTTCAAATCATTTCAGAGCCAGGACAAAGAGTCACCTTTTTTGGAGCTTACCTATTTATTCAATTACCAGTTTGGGAACTGAATTCGACCGCTGTTTCTGCTTTCGCTATCGTTTATGCGACCTGTGCCAATGTGATACACATGTATCCACGGATAAGGAGTGCGTTGAGAGCCCCGTACATCGTTAGTGTTGGGTTTGCTTTTGCCCGACTCATAACCACGAATACACATGGCTCGCCTCGTGCGCACGTGCACTGAGTAATGCCGTACTCACGGGATGGTGAACATGGCTACAAAGATGGTTCCGAATAGGAGATGCTATGAGTCGAATTTGGTACTTAATTGTCGGAAATCATGTCTTCACTTTCAAGAGAAACGTTTCTGTTAAGAACAGTCACTCAAAATTTCCTTCGGGAGAGATTAGACTTGATGGAGACTTGGGGTTGAACTGCCAGTGCTGGAGTGGGGGAGGGACAGTGAAGATTTGCTGGAACGTTGAGGACTGTGGAGGCAACTAAAGGCCGGTTTGGCAAATTGCCAAATAGCGAAAATTTCAGTTCTTTTGTTCCCAGAATCAGTTCGAAAATAGAAATCCGTTTGTTCAATTTTTTGTTTCCGGGCACAAATTTGCAAAAAATTATTCCCAGAATCAGTTTTGGAATAGAATCAAGAAGTAAAAAAAAGTAACTTCTTGATTCTGGGAATAATTTTTCCATTTCTGATTCTTCTTTGATTTCTTCTTCCTTCTTGGTTTGTTGTTTTTCTTCTTCCTGGCCTGTCACCGGCCGGTGACCGGCCACAGGCTAGGGTCCCCCTCGCCGCCTAGGTGAGGACAGCTCATGACCGCGACGGTGAGGCATCGCCTAGATTTGGCGAGGCCGACCTCGTCGTCGCCTCACCCAGCCAAGGCAAGGCCGGTCTCGCCGTCGTGACCGGCGAGGCCGGTGGCGAGGGCCGCGACGCCCTCACCAGCCCTGGCTTGTGTGCCGGCGACCAGCCATGGCAAAGGAAAGTAAGGGAAAGAAAGAAAAAAAAAAGGAAAAAAAGAGAGAAAGAAATATTAAAAAATTCAAAATATTATTAATAAAAACAAATTTTGTTTAGTTACCAAATGCATTTTTATTCTTTTTCTATTCTAAGAATAGAAATTTTGGGCAGTTATCAATTGCTTTCAAATGCTTAGAAATTGTTCCCATGCATGGAATAAAAAAGAATCATTTCTGATTAGAATCAGTTCCCGGGCACACAGAATCGTTGCCATGCGCACCTTAAAGCACCTAAGAAAAGAGCAGCATTTGACCCTTACCAATGCATATGTAGGGGACCAAATGGACAACCACGACAGTGCTCTGAAATGCAGGCAACAGCCCATGCTAGAGAAATTATTGGAAGACATGTTGTTGAGTGAAGTGTCTGGACCTCCCAAGGTCTTCAATGCTCAATGCCTCTTTCAGGTAACCTAAAGATCCTTCTTCTTTTTTTTTTTTTTACTAGGAACTTTTTTCAGTGAGATATGGTCTATTCAAGTTAACATTGTTTTAACAATAATAGCTCATTTAATGGATGGAAGGAAATGGTTGGCCTATGGCCCTGTCAGTGCTGACTGCCAAGACCCAATGCGGCAGCAGTGCCCCAGCAGTTTCCGGTCGACAAACGGAGAAGATGACGGCGAGGCGGCGGGCGCAGCTTCCAATGCCGATGGTATCTCGACGAACAGGCAAAATGGGAAACCAAAAACCATTTTCACTTGACAAAATGAAGGTCGGCTTGGGAGGCGAACTACAGTAGGGATCCGAATTCATTGAGCTAATCAAGAAATCATTACCAAATACAACTGGACTCGAACTTTTCGAACTTATACAGTGAAGTAGGAAGTAAAGCCGAACATATCTACGTTAGATACTCCTCTTTAGTGATGTGACAGAGTGATGAATTGAGAGCATAAACACGAGTTTGAACTTTATTTTGGCTGTCAATCAGTGACTCGCCATTTTTGGGTCGATTTCATCTACATTGTATTCTGCTTTGAGAGTCCAAAGACCAGCAGTCGGAATTAGCAGCGGAAGCCAGCAAGCAAGCATCCAAGCGAGGGACACTGTGACAAGACCGAGAGAACCAAGCGATTCGACCGACATTGGACTTTCTACGCTACACGACAACACAAGCCCCTCCGTGTCTGTCTACTCCACTGACGACTAGGCTCAGCTAATAGAGGTTGAAGTGCCTTTGCAGGCCGTCTCCAATCACAGTAGTTCCATGAAATTGGCGACGTGTATTGTCATCAGTCGATCCCGCCAAAAGCTTGAGTTAAAAAAGATGGGAAAGTCTAATTCATGCGAAGTGGTACTAGACCAACCACACAATTACGCCAAAGTGTCGAGTCTCATGTTTGAAGGAGCTGGTAGAATGATAAAATCTAAGAATTGCATCGAAAGACGGATCCTTGGTGCATGACAGATTGTAACAAGCAAATTTACAAGGTGTTAGCGGGTTAGATTTTTCTTCTCATTTGCTATGACGGATGACACATCCTCGAAGAATTGGATTCTCCGAGATTTAGTGAGGCCCCTTGCAGGTACATATTGCTAGTTGTCTCCTTCCTGATGTCATTATGGTGAGGATAGTTTGATACGGTGGAACTTGAACAACAATTGCAGTGGAATGAGTTGGAGAATGAAGTGAATCCGGAAACTCGGATGAAATTACCGAAAGAGTAGGGTTATTTCTTCTGCTTTTTTATCTGAAAATTTTAGGAATAGGATAGGAACTTACTTCATATGAATCAAGCGCAAAGAAGAGTTAATGATGCAATTAAAATCATTGTTTCTTTTTTTTGTCATAGCACTTAAAATCATTGCTCATAAGTACTCTTATCAATTCTACAATGAATGGACTGACAATGACCATGACAATGACCATTTCCTTGGTGGAGCCATGAATGGGTCGTTCACTCGTAATCCCTAGCAAGAGTTCAGTTGATTTGCAAACTTGAAAATAAAGAATAACAGTTAGATCGTGAGTGAAAGGAAAAAATCCTAAATCTTGCGCCTCTCCGCCTCCGCCTCCACCTCCGCCTCCGCCTTACTTTACCTCCTTCTTTTGCCTCCCTAGTGTACACGCTCAATCGCCATCATCCTCGGCCCATCATTTGCGCCTCGCCACCATCGCTTCTCTCTCTCTCTTTCTATCTCGGAGAAAAACTGAGCAGTCAAGCTATGGTCGAAATTGGTGCCAGGCTCAGGCAAACCCAGATTGGACTTCTAATGAGAGTAGCTGGAGACTATTCAATGCCATTATCTTGACGTATAAAACCGAAATCCGAATCCCTTTTCATTGCACTGTGCCATTGAAACCGTGACCTTCCTTACATCAATCCTACAAAATAACTGTACTCTCTAATAGAGAATGATTGTCTTCCACATTCTTATGCAAACTATACCGACAAAATACTATTCAATACTGATTAATATTGCTTGACGTATGCTCGCTAGACTCTTCAGAAAGGACATTGACTTCGTACCATATCGAGAAAGAGAATAATGAGGCCTCAGATTTAGTTCACTCTCAAACAGACGTTCGTGGACGAGGATGCGGAAGGACAGCCAACTGGCGATACTGTGTGGATTGCGCAGATTGGATAGTTATATATTCGAACCTGACCTAGCCTCCTCTGTTTCTATAACAGAGAAGCAACACGAACAGGGCGAGAGAGACAGAGAGAGAGAGAGAGAGAGTGAGGAAGGATTGAAGGCCATTTTGTGGCGAAGTAACTGTGGGAGAGCGCTAGAGAACGATGGCTAGTAGTAGCGGGTGCGAATCTGGTTGGACTCTATACCTGTGCGGGTCATCTTTCTCTTCCGAGAAAGACTCTGGTGGTGGCAGCAGAATCCTTGAAAGTCACAGAGTAAAAGAAGAGGAAGGAGGAGGAGAGAGCTTGTCTATGCTCTCTGACGCGTCCTCAGGACCTCCGTGTTATTATGAGAACGAGCCTTCCTTTTCCTCTTCCCCTGCTTGCGGCAAAAAGAGATCGAAGAAGCCAGAAAGTGTCGCGAGGCATCACCATTCTTGTTTTGAGGACACTGCTACTTCCGCGCAACTGAACTCTCCCAAGGCAAGTTTTAGCAAAGCGGGAGGGAAACGTATTCTTCTTTCATTTTTAAAGATCGCCTTACTAAATTCATGCAAATGACAAGAAGTCAAACTTTGTTGCTTTGCTTCGCCATTGCGTTGTTGATCTTTGCTCGACAGTCTAAAATCGTTTGGTTGTTGAGTTTTGTCTTTGATGTTTCCGCAGAAGAGCTTAATAAATCCCTTGCAAAATCAAGTGTCGGCCAACCATGTTTGGGATTCTTCAGATGGTTACTCTGTGGGCCGCGTGAAGGTAATGCCCGGTTTTCCATTGTCGCCGCTCCCAATTCTTGATCTGTGGGTCTGCTCCCTTTTTCTTTTCTTGATTTGGAGAATAATCGCCTGAAACTCATGCTCATGGATCATGTGAGCCACTAGTAAAAAACTGGGCGATCGCGTATTGTTTGCACTTGGTAACTTGACGAATTGAAGCTTATTGCGCGCCTCATCCACACACTCGCATGGCTATATTACACTGGCGTAAATATGAACTGTTTAAACTGTATGTCACTTGGGCTTGATGATTGCTCTGTTATCGATTCTCTCAGGGAAAGCACCGTGATTTCCTGGAGTCCTCTGAGGACGCGAGAGTGAGACATCACAGGAAAGCTGCGAAAGGCCTCTCGAAGAGTTCAACTTGACATTTCAGTTCAGGAATCGGCGAAATCAAGTTAATTATACAGGAAAAATCATGTAAGCTCTATATGTTTCATGGGCTGAGATGAACTTTTTATTACAATGCATGTAGTGTTCCCTTGTTTTCGTCTGTACGTAATTACGTTGTGGTACAACTGCTGTTGTTACCAAAGCAAAAGGGAGAAGAAAAAAAGGAACTGTTATTGCAGATTTCGCAGAGGCGAAGCATGGTGTGATCCGAAGAGGGCACTGAAATTCTGTTGGAACCGTGGTTTCTCTTCATCTTTCTGTGGATCGCACAATCATTTCTCCCCCTTTCATTTACTGGTACATAGAATGAAAGGAAGGATGTCTCGCATCTTCCTAAGGATGTCTCGCATCTTCCTGTCACCCCTTGGGGAACATCCTCAGATGTCGAGCATGTACATGATGAGACACAGCACAGTCAATTCCATTTCTAAGATTAGTTTTCTGTAATAACTTTATGCTTATTTTATCGAGAGTAATATACTGGCGTCTAATTCTGAGAGCGATGGAATTAATTTTGATTACAACGTCGCTGTTAAGAATTGACTAAATTGGCTTTGGCATTAATTTTTGTGTGCAAAGATAAAGAGAGAGATGTGACTATCCAGAAACAGATTAAAAGAAAGCGATAAAGATAAACGTCATGCTCGCATACTAACCATCCATCCGACCAGAGTAACTCATGCGTATCCGCAGGTTCTCCCGACTGGTTTCGCTCCTGAATTCGCCAGATGAGCTTGCAGTGAATACGCACGAACGCACAAGGCCAGATGACCAGATGTGAAGAGAATCTGAATTCTAAGCATTAATCAGAAAAGGCTCTCTTCTGAGCTTTTACTCAAGAATGATCTTGAGGTTTTAACGGACGCTTCTTTGGGCACTGTCCGAAAAGCAGCGTGAATCATGAGAAGGGCACCGTGCAATCCGAATCGATTCTAATTGAGATGAATTCATGCTGAATCGAAGCAAATAGGGAAATTTTAACCTGACGGATGGACCTACCACGAGAGAAGCACAGAGTTGCAATTTCCGAGAGATTTACAGTAAGCATACACACCTTTTTCTTAAGATTGAAAGAAAAGTAGGGACCTTTGTACACTGACACCAAGACGAGAATCATCAAATTCAAATCGAACACACTGCCTCTCAAAGACCCACTTCGGAACAGTTGGGCAGATCAAAGATGAAACAAGAAAGTCATCTGTTTTTCTTTTCGTTTTCTGGTTCTTCCCATGATCGTGATTCTTGATGAATTGCGATGCATCTCCTCAATGCACGTAATTCCTGTTTCCGACAGCGTAGCTTCTGCTTCTCGGAAACAGCAGATCATCCTTCTTCACGGCATCGTCTTCCCCGAACTCGCAAGGCTCCTCCTCGTCGATCCGACCCATCGCGACGCTGCAGCTCTTGGGCAGCACCTTCGGCCCCCAGTCCGACGAAGGCCGCTGCTTCAGATGCCGCTGCTGCCGCCGCAGGATCGCGTCCACGTCGATCTTGTCCCCGAAGCTCCTCGCGGAGGCGGCCCGCACCAGCTCCCCGAGGTCGTCGGCCTCGCCGGACGCCCTCGACGAGCTCACGCTGAAGCTCCGGGGCATGGCGGAGAACTGCCCGGTCGGGCACCCGACGCTGCCGTACCCGACTCTGTCCGCGTAGTTCAGGCCCCGCACGTACAGGTCCCGCGCCTTGGTCAGGGCCCTGAGGGGGATCGTGATGATCCTCACGAACCGGTTGTGGCCGTGCGTCTTGGTCTTCATGGTCGCAGCTCCTCGTTACACCGAGAAAGATCACAGCTCAGGATCAAGAATTGGAGGGAGAAACGACGGCAACCGCTCGAAACAGAGGTAAACACTCGAACTTGGGCAGCGAAGATGAGCGAAGAGATGATGTTAGCGGGACGGAGACTACCGAGTGTGGTGGTGGGGGGGGGAGACGACGGGTTTGGACTTCGGAGAGCAGACGTTTACTGGAGGAACCATGGACGGAGAGAGCGCGGATTATATACAGGATGGTGGCTGGTCGCGCTTGGCAAGCGATCGGTGAGGACTGCGGCTTTGTTGACCGTGGAATGGTCGACCTTTCCGACTGGCTTCGTGTCCCCGTTCTCATCCGGATGATGTCACTTGGCTGACTCGCTCGTTGGACTCTTGATTGTTCAAAAAGCTTTGGTCCACGTTGAAAAGCGGGCGGGCGGGGGGACGAGATTCCGATCCACCGGGGGCATCCGATTCACACGGTGAGAAGCGGGACGAGACGCTTTCCTTAATGCCCCATTATCGGACTGAGCCCAAAAAAAAAAAGTCGTAACGCGTGCGTGAATTGATGACTCGTTGTCCTGATTTACTCATTTTATCTTTGTCCCACACGAAGAGGAATGATAGTTTATAAACTATAAAAACAGATGGACATAAGTATGACTCATCATCCATAAAGATTGTCAAGTTCTCCAATAACGTCTCCCCGTTTTTTTCTTGTGATTCTAATAAGGACTCTTTAGATACATGGAATTTACTGTTTCGGATGAATCGAGCTCTGAAATTGAATATCGAGAGCTCTCTTTGTGCAAGGAACGATTGTAGGTGCATTCTCTGGAAAAATTTGTGGATGGACTCGCACAACCCATGAGGGTGAATGCGGCCGAACATGCCAAGACCCCTAGCTTGTTTAGGAACCCTCGAGCACTCGCGCTCTCGATCTGAAGCCAAGTACGAGTCGGAATATTTTTTTGAATTTTTATTTTTTTCCTTTTTTTCCACTTTTTTTTTTGGTTGTCTTCCTCCTTCCTCTGGCCGGTCGCCGGTCCGGCGACCGGCCAGAGGCCAGAGGCCGGCGAGCTCGACCTCGCCGGCCACTGGCGAGGGCGGCCTCGCCCGGCGAGGGCGAGCCTCGCCTTGGTCGGGCGAGGCTCGAGCCCTCGCCGGAGGCCGCGGCGAGGGCGAGCCTCGCCATGGTCGGGCGAGGTCGAGCCTCGCCCGACCAAGGCAAGGCTCGAGCCCTCGCCGGAGGCCGCGGCGAGGGCGAGCCTCGCCATGGTCGGGCGAGGCCCGACCTCGCCGGATCTGGCGAGGTCGAGCCTCGACCTCGCCAGATCCGGCGAGGTCGAGCCTCGCCCGACCAAGGCAAGGCTCGAGCCCTCGCCGGAGGCCGCGGCGAGGGCGAGCCTCGCCTTGGTCGGGCGAGGGCTCGAGCCTCGCCCGACCAAGGCGAGGCTCGCCCTCGCAGCGGCCTCCGGCGAGGGTTCGAGCCTCGCCCGACCAAGGCGAGGCTCGCCCTACTCGGCCTCTAGCCTCTGGCCGATCGCCGGTCGCCGGACCGGCGACCGGCCAGAGGAAGGAGGAAGACAACCAAAAAAAAAAAGTGGAAAAAAAAAGTGGAAAAAAACGGAAAAAAAATAAAAATTCAAAAAAATATTTAAAAAATATTAAAGTTGTCCACGTCGGCGCCACGTCAGCGCCGGTGACCGGCCGCCGGCCGGCAGGCGTCCACGTAGGCAAATTCCGGTCTAAATTGGCCGGACGACTAAACGCAGACAAAAATAAAAGGTTTAGGGACTGAATTGGCACCAATTTAAAAGGTTTAGGACTTAATTGGCACCAAAAAAAGGTTTAGGACTAATTGGCACCAATGCAAAGGTTTAGGACCGAATTGGCAAGACCAAAAAAGGTTTAGGACTAAATTGGCACTAATGCAAAAGGTTTAGGACTTTTTTGGCACTTTTCCCCTCAAACTTGATAAGCTATCTCGCGAGCTCAGATCTCTTTGGCCTGGGACGTGGGTGCGCTTATCACCGAATGCAAGGAATTATTGGCTCGATATTCTGATCTTCAATAAGCCTACTTAAATAGAGAGTTCAATAAATCAGCAAATTGGGTTGATAAAATCCATGGATGTAAGGCCCTGCTGCACGATCGGGTGTCTAGTCCTCTCCAAGTCCTATGGGATCTTGTATGTTCCGAAATCCCTTTGAATTTTAACCGGGTTTTTTCCTTAAAGAAATGAAACGGACTCTTTTGAAAGAAAAAGAAAAGAAGACGAGCTATTCGCTACGCCACTCTTCGATCAGCAACGCTCGCGGATACACTTGTTTTGCCCTGCGAATCCATCGAATCAAACGGAAGGTCGACGGGGAACAGCCGTCGTGTTCGGAACAGAGTGGACGGGAGGGACTGGGGAGTGCCGGCGGGATCGCATGATTGAACAAGGAACGAGGGACGTCGACGTGCCGCGAGGTTCAACGTGACCGCGAATGCGTGGGGACACAGAGAATTCCACTAAGGCGACTGTGACTCCGTTGCCGTCGCCGTCGTTTGCGAGAAGCTTCGTCATGTGATTTTGACATGAACAGGAACAGCGATGTTGTCGCGATCGGGACTGCTGCTGCTCTAGTCCAATCTATAAATCCTGAAGAGGCTAGTGGCACCAGCGTGAGAGATGGCGTGCAGAACTTTCCACCTGCTGAGGAACCCAACCTGCCTTTGAGCTTGGGCTATCCTTTTTGTCTTTTTCTCGGGCTTGCTTGTCACTTCTTTGGATTGCAAGATTGACTTTCGTTGGATCAGATGAGGGGAGTGGAAAACGAAACCTTGGAATAGATTCAGCAACATGAATTGGAATGATGTAATGCCACTTCTGTTCCAATGTTCGCCGTTACGTGTGTCCATTTTGACTAGGAATGGATTTCGGATGGAAACAAGTTAGAATGTAATTTGGGTTCGGACCACTCTGGACTCCCGGAAGGTCGTAGTCCAATTTCGAACCGTGGGACGGGCTCCGGTTTCATTAAAATACCATGGAATTTGGGATGGGTTTGGGGATTCACGTTTGGCGGGCATGAAAAATTGGAACTTGACCAGCTAAAATTGGAACTACCGTGATTTTCTAAAAGAGTCTTCAACCATATCGATGGTTACTATGTAGAGAAAGAATAACACAAGAAAAAGAAAAGGGTGGATTCAAAAGAACAGCTTGAGTTTTCTGAAATAGATCAACTTGCACCTCCTAACAAAATCCAAAACTCAATAGACTCGTTTACCCCGCTATCTTCAAACAGAAAACCGCAAAAAAAAAAAACCACCCACCACCACCCAACCAATCCGATGTCCACAATATCCAAACCCAAAATCAGCCGCAAATGTCTGACGTCGCCCACCACTAGGGCCGTGGTGAGGCCGGCGCCGCCCCCCCTCCCTCCCGCGGATGCATGAGCTCGAAAAAGGTCTAGTCATTTTAGAAATGACGGACCTTTTTAGAAATGATGATGTGAATTGGTATGTGAATATAACAGTGGCGATAAACAAATAAATGAACGAACCGGAGGAAGTGGATTGAAGTCCTTGTCACCCTCCCTACGAATAATCTAGGTCGGTTGCCTACCCTCGTCCCACTAAATTCGATTTTATCAAAGCCCATCATTTGCTCTGCGATCCATGCTGCATAACTTTTTGTTCTCAAAATGCTTCTATACCTGTGGAATGGCCAAAGGAAAAAGAAGCAAATCGCTTCGGTGGACCCCAAGTCGGCGGTGGATGTCCATCTTATTCTTAATCATGTCATCTAATTTAAGGTTTCAGTGACCCTTATCTTCATATCACCAACAGAGGATCGCAATCATTTGTTATCCTTTTGGACAAATAAGGAGGGAAATCCCCACTTTGTCTGCAGGACGAGGCACGTTTCGAGATCAGTGGTGGGGGTGGCTCCGAAAGGGGGACTCGGCTTTGGACACAATGTTGCTCATTCGTCAATTATCTCGAACCTCTTCTTAATCAATTCCCTACATAATGCGCACGACCACTATATCGTGACAGACATGAAGTAATACGTCTTGATGTCGTCGAGATCAATATTCTCGGTATGCCGCGTGGGACGGCCGGCCAGTGATGACTGGACCGCCACGTTAGCGATTTTCTATGAAAATTAACCGAAATGACTCATTGAAATTTCACGCAAAAATTTAGGACTTAATTGATAGAATTGAAAAACTTATGACCGAATTGGTACGCGTACGGTAGGTTTAAGGCTCATTGGGTAATTTCCCCGTACTTGTGTTATTCTCTATCACTCAACCCTCGTACACTCAACTCTTGAGCTCAACTAGACTTCGTGCTTATTGAAAACAAAGAGCTCAATCCGACTACCGAAAGCAAATTTTCGATTTAAATCTCGAACTTGAGCTCAAACTTACATCTTTGTGTCCCAATTCAAAGAGTTCTGGGATAAGTGCACTTGGAGTACTAAAGTTTGTCAAAAAAGTGTAATTGAATCCTAAAATTTTTAAAAAGTGCAATCAAATCATAAAACCTGTTAGACTTATTGAATGAGTTTTTAAGTAACTCCCAAGTAGGTCGTATGGACCTCCTCAAAGCCGGAACTCACAGGCTTGGTTAAGCACTTGATCTAGCCAAACGAGGAAGTGAGCTTGGCCCGCCAACATGGGTATTACATTTTTGTATCATTTTATTCTAATTTTTTTTTGCTAAGAAGTAGCAAATAGAAAACAAATTTTGGAAAATAAATACAAGCAAAAGTTGCCTTATATAGACTTAAAAAAAAAGGGAAATAGTATAAATAAGTAGAGAAACGCTTATAATGTGTGGATTTCAAAGGATGCAAGTTTTTGCCGGAACTAGCTAAGGCCGGGGTTCATGCCCTAAAATTTGTCCGTGCCGGTTCACTCTCCGACATAAGTTAAGGCTGAGCTTTCCTTACCAACGAGCCTAAGCAGGCCCTTTGATGGCTATGACAAAAAAAAAGTTTTCGGGATAATATCGCCAATAAAATGTTTTGTGATCGAAAAAAAAGTTATAAAAAGTAAAATTTCCCTTTTGCTTCCTAAACACTTGCATCTTTTCCAATCAACTTCTTGAATTCTCGTATATGCCTGATCCAGCTTGTGACCTTTCATAACTTATGGAAATCAAGCCATTCACCTTCAAAATTTGATAAATTGGAGTTGACTATCGGAGCCGACAATGGTTTTGACATACGTGGAAAACACGAGTACGGTATTTGTGTCGAGCAATTTCATTACTCAAAATATATCACGGTCTTCATTTTCGGATCTTTTTTTGCCCGTGCATTAGCTGATAGGCTACAGTGGCCAAAATATTATTTATTCGTGAGACCTTGGTCGGCTCCAAAAATATATCAACTTCATTTTTCGGATCGGAAGCTGGAGAGATTAGAAAAGTTATGCAAATTCAGGGACATGATTGGTTAAATAAAAAGTTCATAGACAATATTATTACAAAAAAAAAAAGTGCGAGTTCAGAGATTAAAAGTGGAATTTAAAGGGAAAAAAGGCCAAAAGGAAATTCTAATAACAATAACGTGAAATGAAAATATAATAATGCTGGGGCCTTTTTCTTGAGTTAATTTTTAGTCTTGGTGAATATAAATTCAAAACATAATAAAACAGTCGAGTTTAAAATTATGGTATTCAATAACAATAACGTGAAATGAAAATACAGTAATGATTTCGGATGACTAAGACAGTACACGATACATTCAAAGCATGACGTACTAGCATACTATAGTATTTATAATTTGATTAGACATAGCTACACCGCGTCGGTCGTCTCGGACCCACATGAAAGCACCACTTAATGGCAGTTGCGCTCTTTGTGCGCCAAAAAATTCATCCCGTAGTTTGGTAAAACTGTTTGCACGTGATTCTTTCATCTCGAACAAAACCTGACGCCTCTCCCTCGAGGACCTAATTCGGGTACATTGACGTTCGAACCGACCGTGTGTTCTCTTGTTGGATTGGTTTAGTGAAGAATGTAAGAGTTTCTGAACTTGCCAATTGTCTATTTATGGAAGATTTACAAGATGTGATTTTATGAATTCATGTATTTACAGTTTTGATCCAAATGAGATACACAGATTCAAACAAGTATGATCTCCACTAGCTACTTTAAGTGGATCCGATGACTCGTAAAACTTTTCTAAAGTCGGACTGTCTTGAGATGGAGATTAATGGAATTCAGAGGTTGATGGGAGGTCCCATTTATTGGCCGAGAGGAATGGCCTGTGTATTACGAAATCATACTTTTGTCGAATCTCTATTAGGAGAAAATATTAAGTGGTTTGTTACAGCCCGCCACATCAGCCGTTGATGTGTTGTATATTTTTTTTTCATACCCATTTAAAAATTGACACGCGTCTTGAATTAAATTAAAAAAAAGTGATGTGGAATTTCTTGTCTTGTTTCGTCTTGTTCGTTTGTCCACGTTTACCCCCTTGACTTCGGACGAGTCGCCATGGCCGGGATGCTTGCAATTCTCCAGATCTGGCCATCCATGGCTGTCGACGTAGCTCATCCCGGGATGTTGCTACCTGTCCAGATTTGGGCCCCGTTTGGTTCAGCTTTGGGAAGGGGCTTTCGGCCTCGAAAACCCCTTCCCAAAATGTTGAACCGTTTGGTTCAGCTTTCCGAACTCGGAAAGCCGAAAGCCAGCATTTGAAATGCCATTGGAATGTTGAAAGCCCAAAGCTGTCCGGGGACCATAGCTTTGGGCTTCAGATTTGTGGAATCAAGCCTATTTTTCTTTCCAAATTACCCTCACTCAAATTTCAATTTTCCGATTTTGTCCTGTCACTGTTCATCTTCTTCACGTGGCCGGCGAGGTTGGCCGGCGAAGGGCCGGCAAGGGCGGATCTGGCCGGCGACGGGCCGGCGAGGTCGCCTGACCCAGGCGACGGAGGTAAAACTGAAGATGCAAATCCAAATCTAAAGGAGCACGACTCAAATGTAGGTCTAGATGAGCGATGGCGGAGGGGTGGGTAGGCCTGACGCGCGGGACCTGTGAAAGCTCAAGCGGACCACGAGCAACACCGAAAGGGTTGGCTCGGCTTGGACACGAAGGTTGCCGCACAGACAACTCCACGCTGAGGGCGAAGGTGAGGGCAATTGCATCGGAGTACAAAAACTGCTGCCATGGCCGAACTATCAGTTTTTATGTTTTTATTTAGCTCCACACTAGCAAAAACTTGTCTAATTTTTAGCAATTGTGAGATAAAAATGCCCAAAACATCACGGCTGATTTGGCGATAAGAAACCACCGAACATTTCCTCTTTTTATCACCTCGAGCTTTAGCAATAGAAAGCAAATCATGAAATTTTCTCAAAGTTCGTGTTCCAACTTGCCCATCGGAATCTAAACTCCTCGCTGTGAAATTATCATCTCATCATTTGTTTTGATTTTCTCCACAAAAAAAGAAAAGAAAAAGAGAAGAACAATTTCGTTAACTGTAAAATCCATTTCTCGAGGTAAACGTTTGTTAATACAACAAGCTCCGACATTGACTTCGGTACCCAACGCCCCGTTCCCCCCACGTGGCGGTGCCCCATAAGCCTAGCCATCGCGAGCTCACGTGGTCCCGCCAGCACCCGGTTCCGCCCCCCGAACACCTCCGCGCACCTTTCAAACTTGCGATCTCTCTCTCAGACACTGCGAATCCAAAATCCAAAAATCTCAAAAAGGGCCCCCAAAAAAAAAAAAAAAACGTAACGGAACAGTGGAAACAGGAGACAGGGACAGAGGGAGAAAAATGGCGTGGCTCGCTCGCTCCCTCGCCGACTCTCTCCGCCTCGACGGCGGCGGCGGCGGCGACGACGCCGAAGCCGATGACGAGGAAGGAGACGACGAGGAAGAGGAAGGAGAGGAGGAGGAGGAGGAGGAGGAAGCGGCAGGGAACGACGTCGCGCCCGCTTCCCCAACCGCCGGGCCCAACCGTCGCCTCTCCCCGCGGGATCAGGGGCCGATCGCCGGCGAGGCCGGGATCGCGCCGCCCGAAGGTGCGACGCCGCGCGGCGTCAAGGAAGACCTCACCGAGCTCAAGCAGACGTTCACGCGCCAGCTCTGGGGCGTGGCCAATTTCCTGGGCCCCGCAACCCCCGCCCCCGTCGCCGCCGTCGAGCCCGCCGGCCGACGACGAGTGGAGCCGGTTGGAGCCCTCCGATCCGTCCGATCGCGGCGGCGGAGGACGGCGGGAGCGATCGAGGGGCGCGGTGTCCGGATCGAGAGGCGACGTGGCCGAGATGGCCCCGAAACTGGACGCGGTCGAGTCGGGGAGCGAAATTGGAGAGGGAGACGAGGATTCTGGGGAAGAGGAGTGTGGTTATGATGATGCGGTTGGGGTTACGGACGAGGTCTTGGCGTTCGCGAGGAATATCTCGATGCATCCTGAGACTTGGCTTGATTTTCCTCTTGATTCGGAAGACGATTTAGACGGTACGTCGATCTTGAATTTTTCTAATCGATTACGCGTTTTCGATCAGTAATAATTTTTAATCATTGCACATGTACCGATTCTTCCCATTGTGATGAATGGAGCCATTAGTCAAATTCTAGGTTCTTTGTCGCCTAAATTTTCAGCTGGGAAAGTATATATGCGGAAGGTTAAGTAGAAACGTTCCATTGTGTACAGTAATCACCGGATAAGCCGAGTGGAAATGTTGAAGTTTATGCAATACGGCTGAAATGTATGATCTAAGCAGGAATGTCGACGATTTTTCCGACTGCAAGAAACATTTTACTTAGGTTCTTCAGGGCCACCTACCTGTTAGAAATGGCCTTCAAGGGCAGTTGTCTGATGGTCCAAATGAACCAATCAACTCTTAACTTAATGTGCTTTGGTGGAGTTGCCCAGTTATTTGGAAATGATCGGCCATGACAAATCATGATAGCTTGGAACACTTCTCTTGCACTTATAAGTCAGAACAAAACTGATCTGATCACTGGGGTTTTCTGCGGTGTCCCTTCGTGATGTTATTACAAAAGACTTTGAGGTGCTCACGAATTGGATTTGAATGGAATAAAAGGTCAATGAAGCGCCTGGCCGTCTTTCTTTTGCCTCCAGTTCTTACTTTGTTGGTTAGATAGCAAGACTGGTTTCTTTGGTTAGACCAGTATTCGTTGAGATTTAAAGAAATAGCCCCAGAAGGATCATTCCTGCCCTGCCTACCCGCTTTCTAAGCTTTCGTTTAGGTTGCCTACCAGATTGGAGACTGTCTAGCTTGTCCTTATCAATAGTGATCCCAGAGGCTTTTCCTTTTGTCCTTTTATTAAGATAGGTCTTCGCCGAGGTATTGATTTGGAGCCTACCTTATTCTCATTTGCTTAAATGGTTTCTCAGCTCTGCTTGATATAGCAGACAGGGAAGGCAATTAGTCACTAGACATAACCTAAGAGCATTACAAATGAGGACCTTCATAGCTATGGTCCTCTGTGCAATGAAGCTAAGATTTCCTTATCTTTTTTAATGGAATCACATTCGGGAGTCAGTATAAATTGCAATAGACTGAGTGTTTCTCTTTTATGGATATGCCCTCTATGTTCACTTGTAGTAGAGTGGATAGTGATGTATACTGTTACTATTGCAGAATCAAATGTACTTGATTTACTTATAAGGTTTTTATCTGCCAAATACCTCATTTTGACAACTGGATGCTGTTCTTGGAAGCACTGAAGAAAACGTCGAAACTCATAATCCTGGGTTCTCTGCTGAGTTATAACTATATTTTCGTACATTTACCTGTATTTATAATACATAAACTTTATTCTTATCTCACAACGAACGCTTTGGTAAAGTTTTTATCTCCTGTTTAGATTTCGAGATGTCAGTTGCCCAGCGAGAGCATGCTTTGGCTATTGAAGAATTAGCTCCTCGGTTGCGTGCTCTGAGGATTGAATTTTGTCCGTGTCATATGACCGAAAGTTATTTTTGGAAAGTCTACTTCGTTCTTCTGCATTCAAGACTGGACAAACATGATGCGGAAATCTTGTCGTCAACCCAGGTTAGCTCCATTTATTTTTCATGTCATTCCTAAGAAAAAAGCTGAGTTTGTTTTATATGTCTTTACAATTGAAATGATGTTTTAGACTTCACAATGTTTATCATAATTATTATTGTCTTATAAACTTATGATCACTTCCTTGCAAAACCTTGAAGCAATGGAGGTTCTAGTTTTTTTTTATAACATCTGATATTTCAAATAGTTTGACAATGGGTATAAGATGATACGTGGTCTTAGATACGCAATGAGAAAGGTGCACTCAAAGATTATTAAATCACCTTCTTCGTCTTTTCAAATTCTCATGGAATTATGACAATGAATCGCTGTTTGTTTATGTAACCTGGTGGTTTCCGCATTATCTTCTAAAGTAATAATTAAGGGAATTTTTGTCTGTGACTTTTTGGGATCGCTGTTGTCCCTTTGTTGAATCATTTTTGAAATTGGACTAATCATTTTACTTTTGGTTTGTCTAATCAGCTGTATAATTGCATCAAAGTAACTTTTTAATTGATATTGTTACCTTTTATTTAATTGACTGATATAATGGCTAAGTTTACTCTGAAGTACTATTTAGGATGATGTTTCTGTTAGTATCACCCGAATGTTATCTGGATTATCTGGCCTCTCTATGAAAGTAATTCCTTGACAAACCTTTCCATTGGTGCAACCTATCACTTGCAGATTGTGGAGGCGAGGAAAATGTGGATGCAGGAATTACAGAAGCAGACAAACACAGAAAATGACTGGTATGGAAGGCGAATTTATCATATGAAAGAAAGCTCAGACATGCTGCGGGAAGATATCCTTCCTGGTTCACCCGGTTACATGCATTCCGCAAGCCTGGCATATAGGACTAATGATTTCGAACCATCAAAATCCTCCGTATCAAGATTTAGTGACACTGAAAAGTGTCCTAGTATAAGTTCGGGGACACATGTCACTTGTGAATCGGTAGCTGAAGAAAATGCAGTGCAGAGTAAGGATAAGGATTTGCTGTTCGGTGGATCTTCTAAAATGCCTGTTCAAGATTTTGATGATGGTGATGATGATGATTGGCCAGAGGAGGAAGATTCAGATCTCCTTGGCTACAATGCAGGTGTTATTACTGTGGGAATCGAAGAGGATATATCTTTTAGTGATCTCGAGGATGATGAGGATGTCTGTATGCCCATTAAGTCCAAGCCAGTTTCATGACCAAGGGTTAAAAGAAGCGACCGCGTTATAATTTTGGAATACTGATTGGAGTGATTGATCCATTATTCGAGCATCGGAAGTATTCTTAAACGTGGTTTCTGCATCAGCCTCTACCGTCCTCGCTTCCTTCTCACCATGTGTTCATGTTATTTTCTATCTGGTGACTTAAAAGGTGTCTGAAGGACAATCTTTTCGTGGTGAATTCAATTGGTGGTTTCGCCTGAACCAACTGCCATGCTTTCATGCTTATGGACTACAATTCTTCACCGGGTCAAGTCTGCAATTGGAGCATGCTGAACATCTGTTCTTCCTTCGACCAGTGTACTGAGCTTATTTGCATCGGGGTGAGAAGCTGTACAGGACAATGTCTTCGGAATTGCTTTTTCTACTTGAAAGAACACCATTCAATTGGAGATCACATACTTCTTTGATTTTTTTGGATTATTAAAACTGAAACAATTTGCAGAGGACTTTGGAACCTCATCCTCCTAAAAACTGGTAGGCAGAAGGTTCTACTTGTCTCGCATGGTTGGTTTGAGCAACAATGTGCATTGAATTTGGAAAATTCGTTTGCTTCATGTGATTGCTATTGTAACATAATGGACCATACAAGGAATGACAAGAATTTAAATTCGTTTGCTTCAATTGGTATGTCCTGCCCTTCCTTCATTTCTTTGGAAAAGAAAGGCCTCATTGTTTCATCTCCTCTTGGGAAGAGATGCGTCTTTTTTTTTGTGTTGATCTTTTGCCACTTCTACTGACCACTTGTCTTCAATTGTTGGACTCGAATTCAATGAACGACACGATAGAATGAATAATGAATGCTAAGAATGATAAGCTATGAAGAAGTGGTACCACAGAATAGCAAGGGGAATGAGGGTGTTAGGGCATCATGTTTGGAACGTGCATTTTGTCCCTTCCCATGCTGTAAATTGTAGTTTTGGCCTTTTCCCCTCTTTTGAGTGTGAATTGAATAGTGAAATGCACGATTATAATGTGTCTAGCTGCACCGTTGTTGTATCTTTTGGGATTGAAGTAGGCCCAATTCCCTAAAAAAACTTTAGCCTTTGTCCCAATTATATTCCAAACTTTTTTTTGTCTCATAAAAAACCCCAAACTTTCACTTTTGTCCCAAATCTACCCCATAAACTTTTCGTCTAATTTTTTAATTTTATTTTTCCTTTTTTCTTTTCTTTTCTTTTTTCTTTCCTTTTCTTTTTTTTTTTGTTTCACCTTCAACCTCTGGCCGGTCGCCGGTCCGGCAACCGGCCAGAGGTGGGACCGACCTCGCCAATAGCCGACGGGGCCGAGCCTCGCCGACCACGGCGAGGCTCGGCCCCGCCGGCTATTAGGCGTGGTCGGCCTCGCCCAACGCCGGCGAGGCTCAGCGAGGGCTCGGCCCCGCCGCAACGGGCGAGGTCGGCCTCGCCCAGTGCTGGCGAGGTTCGGCCTCGGCCGACCTCGCCAATAGCCGGCGGCCGAGCCTCGCCGTGGGGGCGAGGCTCGGCCCGCCGGCTATTGGCGAGGTCGACCCAGCCCGGAAGCGGCGAGGTTCGGCCTCGGCCAACCTCGCTAATATGGCCGGGGCCAAGCCTCGTAGTGGTGGCGAGGCTCGGCCTCGCCGACTATTGGCGAGGTCGACCTCGCCAGACATGGCGAGGTCGGCCTCGCCCGAACAACGGCGAGGTTCGGCCTCGGTCGACCTCGTCGTTCTTTGGCGAGGCCGACCTCGCGCCGATTCTGCCTAAGCAGGCCGAGCCCTCACCCGAATCCTGTCCTCGCCGTGGTGGCGAGGCTCGGCCCCCGCCGGCCGCTATGCGAGGCTCGGCCTCGCCGCTGGTTCTTCTGGGGCGAGGCCGACCGGCCGGTTGCCGGCGGGGCCAACCTCGCTTAATGGCCGGCGGCCGAGCCTCGCCAGTGGTCGGCGAGGCTCGCCCCCGCCGGCTATTGGCGAGGTCGGCTCGCCCAACGCCGGCGAGGCCGAGCCTCACCCGGCGGCCAAGCCCTCGCCAGATCTGGCGAGGCTCGACCCCGCGGCAACCGCGGCGAGGTCGGCCTCGCCCGGTGGCAGCGAGGTTCGGCCTCGCCCGGTTGCCAGGCGGGGCCGAGCCTACGGTGAGGCTCGGCCCCGCCGGCTATTGGCGAGGTCGGCCTCGCCAGAGGCCGGCGGGGCCGACCTCGCCGGCCAGAGGTTGAAGGTGAAACAAAAAAAAAAAGAAAAGGAAAGGAAAAAGAAAAGAAAAGAAAAAATAAAAAAAATTCAAAAAAATAAAAAATAATATTAAAAAATTGGACGAAAAGTTAATGGGGAAGATTTGGAATAAAAGTGAAAGTTTGGGGTTTTTTATGAGACAAAAAAAAGTTTGGGGTATAATTGGGACAAAGGCTAAAGTTGAGGGTTTTTTAGGGAATTGGGCCGATTGAAGTAAGGAAAAGTGATGTCAGAGGTTACAACTTTCGAGAAACAGTATGTTTAATAAAAAAAATAGTTGCTACTATCATAAGCCAAGTCCACATGGCCGTGGACAAAAGCTTAAGTAACGCCAACATGGTGAGATGAGAAGCGGCACTTCTTACGGAGGCATGAGCTGACTACACAAATGTATTGCTAAAATGTACAGTAAAGTAGAGGGTCTTTCCATTTGAATAATATTGCAATCTTAAAATTCCAGTGAATAGAAGAAGATCTAAGTTTATATTGCTCCTCCAGCGTGCATGCGCCATGCCGAAGCAAACCAATTAAGTATCTTAGGGCACATTTATTTCGCGAAAAGTCAAACGATTGCTTCATTGCTTACAAAAGCAAAAATTGAAAAGATTTTCATCATCGATTAAGATGTTTAGGTATAGATTGTTGTTAATGATCAAAACGTTTCTCGTTAGCTAATTTTTCAAAGAGATACAAACACTAATCTTTAGAAAAAGTTATTTTCTGATCGTTGACTTTTCGAGAAACAAAGTTCCATCAAGAAGTGATTGCCCTCCACTGTGCCAAAGATCTTGTGTTCTAAATGTAATAAAGAAACACGTTCTTGATTGAGTTCCTCTATGGCATCCATCTATATCTTAAATTGATCTGAGAAACAACGTGTATAAAAACGCAATGAAAACTCAAAACAAGTCGGCTTCATTCCCAAAAACATCGAGTAAAACTAACAGTATCTTACAAACTAAATTTTGCAAAATTAGTCGTTGCATCCCAAGCCCAATTTTGGTGGAATGAGTTCTTCTCCTCCAATGGGCCGAGGCCCAAAAGAGCCGTCGCCAACCATCCAAGACGAAGACTTCCAAGTAAGAGTCGTCTTCTTTTTAAAAAAAAAAAAACAGAAAAAGAAAATCCCAAATTTTCCGGGAAATCGAGGGTTCACGAGCCCCTCTAGCCAATCAGCTCCCGCCACTCCATATTTTTTCCTCTTTTATTAATTTCCAAAAAAAATCTGCACCAATCACACGGACCAAAATTTCCTTGTTCCTTGGTCAACTCGCAGAAAATCTCCCTTCCCCGTCCCGTCCCGTCCCTTCGTCTCTCTCTCTCGCCTGCAACTTCCGCCGCCGCCGCGTCATCTCCAGCTCCCGCCGCAGCAGGTTCGTCTCTCGACTCACCACGCCTCCTCCTCTCCACGCTGCTTCGGTTCCTTCTTGAAGGGTTTCGCGTTAAACTTTGCCGTAATTCCCTAGTGATTCCGTAGCTTGAGGATTACCCATTTTGCACGAACTCGTCAGCGGTGTAGGATTGGGAAAGAAAATTCAAAAGGTTCCCGCTTTCTTCTGATCCTCCGAACCCTGCTGAACACCCGCCTCCCCCCCTGTGATTCGCGTCCTTTTGCCTGATTCACTCGGGACCCATTTTGTTTTTTTGGGGTTGGCTCCAAGAGGTCGGGGGCCCTTTGTGATTCATGGATCTGGGGCTTGTGAAGAGGTGCTTGAATTTCACTCGGAGGAGGAGGAAGGTGCTGGTTCTGTTGGCTCTATGTGGGGTGTCTAGTTATGGCGCGTACAGAGTGTATCGGATGCCCTCGGTGGCTAGGAAGAGGAAGAGAGTGATGAAGCTGTTGGGTGCCGTTGTCTCGATGGCCGAGATGGTCTCGGAGTCGGCGGAGACCGCCGGGGTCGTCTCGAGGGACCTGAGGCAGTTCCTGCGGTCTGATTCTGACCAGATGCCCAATAGTTTGAGGCAAATCGCCAAGATCGCCAAATCGGACGAGTTCTGCGAGGGCGTGAGCAAGGTCACGGAGGCCTTGACCGTCGGAATGTTGCGGGGGTATAAGGGCGGTGAGGGAAATGGAGAGAGATCGGAAGGGAATCCGGATTTTTCCGACAGGGTTATGGATAGGTTCTTCTCGACCTCAGGGTCTGGTTTTGCTTCGGTTGTTGTTGGAAGTTTTGCTAGGAACTTGGTTATGGGGTTTTATGCTGCTAGCTCTACAGATCGTAGTCAAAATGGAGATGGTTCGTCGAATGAATCGAGATGGGTGAATGTCGCCTCCAACGACAAGTGCAAGGAGCTCATGGCTAATTGCATCCAAAAGTTCGTCAGCACAGCAGTCGAGGTGTATCTTGACAAGACGATGAATATCAACATGTATGATGAGCTCTTCTCTGGGTTGACAAACCCGAGTCATCAAGATAAAGTGAGGGATATTCTGGTTACGGTTTGTAATGGTGCTGTTGAAACATTGGTGAAAACATCCCATGAAGTATTGACAAGCACAAACTCGTCTTCACCATCTGGTGCTTCCGTTGGTCAACAAAGAGAATGGCCTAACATGAAAGCCGATAAGGTCTTTGATAGAGAAGTTATTTCAAACCTCCAGGCAGAGAGAATATCCTCTGATGGAATTCAAAGTAGTGAATGGTTTTCCAGAGCTTCGTCTACATTGGCTGTGCCCAGTAATAGGAAGTTTGTGCTTGATGTGACGGGTAGAGTGACTCTCGAAACGATAAGGTCTGTCCTCGCATTTCTGTTATGGAGGCTGTTTGATGGTATTAGACATGGCGTTGATATAGTTCACGAGAAGGTTGTAGACAGGGGACTCCAAGTCATTAGATTCTTTGGAACAAAGTCTTATGTCATCGTTACTGTATGTCTCGCTTTGTATTTGCATGTTCTTGGTGGAAGTAGAGTTCTTGTACCTGCTTAGATTAATGCTTCTTATATGTATCGAGACACCGTCGAAGCATCAAGTAGTAGGACCTCGCATTGTTTTGTATACACCCTGAAAACATGCGGTGTCGCACTGGTCTGGATCCTCCTGAAATATATGGAAGAGTGTCTTAATATCAAACTGGAATGGCTGTGCTCTATTCTTTGACAAATCTGTTGTCTTTCTTCTGCTTATTGCATCTGTGCCAATCGGGTAGATGCTGTACAATTTTAATGTATATATTCCTGCTTATCGTTCTGGCATTGCAGCGTCGCTTAGATGTAGAATTCCGATTAATGACTTCTGATTTGATTGCTTGCTGTTGATAGCTCGATGGACTTTGTTTAAAGTAAAATAGGTGAGTTTATATCAACTTTGAACTGTCCCTAAAACAGGTCTGCGCCGAATCTATAGGTGATGCTATGGAGGGTGGAGGTGAATATTCTATGTTTTGGTGTGAAAATAGTCTAACTTTGCTGGGGACAGAAAAACCACATACACCACTCAAGAATTGGATCGCTCTGTGTTGTTTTCTATTGACTGAGGAAAGGATGTGTGTCCACACAAAAACGGGTAGTTGGAGTTAAGAAGGTTCTGTGGCAGAACCTGGCAATAACAGTCAATTGGCCCCTCTTCGGGAGTGGCTTTGCAATTGTGGATTAAGCTTCCTCTGGAGCTACTAATCGGCCCGAAAATCAGAGTTTCGTTGACTGCCGATTGTCTTAGAATTTCATGGTTAATTATCCGGTGGGAGATTAACCAGGAAAACTTCACCTGATATCTGTGTCCTGGCGAAAATGCTGAATGAGTTGGTTCCACAAGGTAGGTACGCACGTATGCATGTGCGTGTGTATGTGCACTGTACTGGTTCATTGAGGACATATCTGACGTAAGAAGGGTAAGGATAAAGCCTAGGCATGTCCCTTGGGCTCTGTGTGTGTGCAACCGTGATTTGCGGTGGGGAAAAGAGCAAGAGTCGACGGTGCAAATAGCTGGGACACCTTGTGCGAAGCCTAGGTATTTGTGGTGGATTTAGCTTTCGTCGACAACAGACTTTAAATCAGCCCTGATGGCGAAGTTGACCCGGAAGATAACTTATGAAATGAGGATCGCTCAGGGAAGGCGGTTCGTGCAGGACATTGCAACATCGGAGAAGGCTACAGAGGGTTGCAACGACCCCGGATCGAAGGAACTTCCAAGCTCGCCGGGGACAGATATCGGAAGTTCGTGGCTCGAGCTCCACGAGCAACTATCCATCTCCGGAGGAATGGCTGCTGAAGCTTCACCAGTCTAAGAATAGAATCAATCAATTCATACCCATTGATTTCTTTTCTTACCGCTGCCTCCGAAAGCGAATGCTTAACCAACGCGATTGGGAAGTGTTACCGCTCTAAAGATGGCCTTCCACATCAATAATTATCTTTTTATCCCGAAGAAAAAAGAAGTTTTGTCCTCAATTATCAGGAACGATTATAGCCCTTGGTGGGATTACCTACATGTTCGAAAAAATTACATCTAGTTTAACGTAATACGCGAAGGTTCTTCCTGATGAATTTCTTTCCCCACATCTTCCAATTCCCAGCGATGCATCAGTATTATGCTCGATTAGGTAAGGATGTAGAAAAAAATATAACAAAAAAAAAATCGTTTGAACATTTGATTATGTTTTATTCTCCAGATTTAAAGTTGGACAAGGGTAGTATCAAACGGCATGCACATGATATGATCATTAGAAAAAATAGTAGCATCAAGCGTAGACGATGGACACAGCCAATACTATGCGTACATAATTCAAAACCAAAGATCGAATTATGCTGTCATGTGACGAGCCGATTCAGATAATGTTCAAATTTTTTTCTTTGACTTCGGCTCGCATGCTTTATGGTAGTACCAAATCTCATAAAGTGCTTTATGACACATTATATTAAAAACATAACTATGCTGTGGCCATTATTGACATGTGTGAAGTGACCATGGTTATAGGCTTCTTAACCCTAAAAATATAGAGCCACCCCTCTCTCTCTCTCTCTCTCTAATATCTGAGTGTTTGAAAGATCTATCAAACTCTCCAAAACCCTTCCTTAATCGAGTGCTTGCTTGAAAGATCGATCAACCTCTCCAAACGCCTCCTCCTCAGATATGGTTGCCACAACCTCGACAAACTGCACCAGCTTCTTCAACTTCCGGTCGGGCTCCGACGTGCCGAGGGTCCGCAGCCAAGCCGGCTCGCCGGGGTGCGGAAGGGTCGACGGCGTGGCCATGTGGCTCTTCAACGGGGTCGCCTCCGCCTTCTTCACGTCCCTGGAGCGGTGCTCCTGCATCCGCATCGCGACCGTGGAGGACACGGACGACGGGAACGACCTGCCCCTCATCCACAACGACGGGAACCTCCGGCGGGACGGCGGCTCCACGTCCTCGCGGAGGAGGAGGAGGAACGCCGGCGGGAAAGGTAAGATGAAGAACGGATCGTCGTTTCTTGAGGACTAGCGGATGTCAAGCAAACGGTCCAAGACGGTATTGTTTGTGAGCAGGAAAACCTAAATAATCTCTTAGTCATCATCAATTATGAGAGGTTTGTGAAAGGGTGGTGGTTGTTTGTGCTTAAACAACTCTCGGGTGGATCCAGATCAGTGGTGAACGAAGATCAGTTTTCACTACTGGGTATTTAAACATCAAATGGATATTGATAATTGTAATTTGATTTTGGGTGTTGAATGTATCCTCAGCTTTCTCAAATTCCTTTTTGCTTTTGATCTTGATCTATGTTGGTTTGGTAGGGGAATTTCCAAACGTGAATCTGAAACCTTCTGCATGAGATTAAGTCTAAAAATCCGAGTACCATTCCAATTCAATTAGCAGACCAGCAGCCGCAAGACGGTTTTGCGTCGGCCAACTCGAGTGGCAACTCTCTCACTGCTAGCTACAATCTCTTTGCTCCATACCGAGTAGATTCCCGAATATTTAAAATGGACCGTCGAATGAAATCGATGCGATCGACCATTTTCCAAAGTTTATCTCTTCGAAGCACGAAGGACACGGTTATTGATGAGAGATTACTAATCATTTGGTTGTTAGTAAAACTTTCATGCACTCCAATGTAGACGAAACATTAGATCTAGGTGCTCTAAATTGGATTGGCATCCGTCCCGCAAGATCGGCCGTTATGGTCTCGTCCTATGGGGGAGAAAAACACAAGATGCAATTTTGACCAAATCAACCACTTCGGCTGCCAATTTGATCATGTTCAGTGATTAAATGATATCTTGACAGCACATAGTGGCGAGAGAGAGAGAGAGACAGAGGGAGGATCTGGCAGTGGCAGGCAATTTGCTCGGCCAATTTGATGCGTGGAACTTCCAGTCTTTTTTAAAACTCACGCGTTGGAAGAAGGCAATGATAGCGCCTTTACACTGTGCCTGCGGCATCATGGCTATGCCCCAAAAAGAAACGAGAATTTGGTGGAGAAAGTAAAACCCGGCGTTAAAGTCGCTTTAATTAAATTTAAGGAAGCTTTTCTCTGCTCGTGATATGGAATCGTGCTGTCGTTTCGGTTGTCATGAATCATGGTGTTTGTGTCGGGGGTGTGGTCCAAATTATCTTTTACTTTTGTTTTATACTATCGTTCATCGCCTAATCTCAGCTTGGACCCAAGAGGATCCGATGTCGGGTCATCTTATCTTATCATTCTGGAATGCCTTTTTTTGAATCGTACCGTAGCTCTCAACTCAGCAACGAGCAAATGAAGGGATCCACAGTGCAACACTTTTGACAGTGACTATGCAAATTTTAGGAAAAATTGTCCAAAAAATCTCAAATCTTTTATATTTTTATCAATTCAGTCATAAATCTTTTAATTGTGTCAGTTCAAACCTAAACATATTCGCGTTTTGCCATTTAAGTCCATCCGACTAATTTTAGCCGGAAATTATTAACGTGGATGTCAATCGTCCTACGTGGCACGGCCAATACTGACGTTGACAATTTTTAATGATATTTTAATATTTTAAGAATATTTTTATTAATTTTTTCTTTTATATCTCCTTTCCTTTCTTTTCTTTGTTTTTTTCACCAACTGTGGTCGGCGAGGTTGCTGGCCGACCATCGCCAATCACAGGATAGGGCGTCGCTGGCCTTTGCCGCCCACATGCGAGGGCGTTAGGCCCTTGCTTGTTGGCCGGCCAAGGCTACGATTCCCTCACCCAGGGCTAGCATGGGCTAGTGGCCGGCGATTGGGGGAAAAAACCAAGAAAAGAAAATAAAAGAAAAAAGGAAAAATAAAAGAAAATATTTAGAAAATATTATTAAAATTTGTTCACACTAGCGTCAGCCATACCACGTAAAATGATTAGTGTCCACGTTAGTGATTTCTAACCAAAATTGGCCGAATTGACTCAATTGGCAAAATGTGACAAGGCTTAGGACTCAATTGGCACAATTTTACGACAAAAAAGAAATTTGCACAATTAAAAGGTTTATGATTGAATTGATAAAAGTTTCAATAGGTTTAAGACATTCTGGACAATTTTCCCGCAGATTTTAACAGTTTATTTACTCAACTTCTCAACATCTACATAAATCCCTTTTGCTAATGGGTAATCATCTTGCTTTGGAACAACCGAAGGCCAACTGATCTGAATTTGGCATCGAGCTCAATAGGTTCAATACCGTGCGTTACGTCTTTTACAGAAAGAACCCAACCCGAGACTTGCTCATTGGGCGGGCTCGGGTCGGGCCTAATTGGGCCCAAACCTTTAGAGGCCCTGCCCAAGCCCAAACATGCGGGCCTGGCCATGTGCCCAAGCCCGCCCAAAGAAAAAACATGTAAGGGCCGGGCCCGTCACCGGGTCACCTTTTTTACTTATCGTTTTTCTAAATTTCAGCTAAAATATAAATAAATACGAACAATAATTTATGAAAAATAATGTTAGGCCTTTGTGTGAATTTTTCTTTCCTACTCTATCTATGAGTTTTTTAATAGATGTATGGACGGGCCGGGCCTCGAGGCCCTCACCCAAGCCCAGTTCGCCCACTGACCGGGCCTGCAATCTTTGTCCGGGGTCCGCCCACCCGTCGATCAGGTCTAGTTGGACCCATTTCAAGCTCATCGGACCGGTTATAAACTCGTTGGACTAATTAAACAAGTTGTCGAAAAAATCTACCATAATGACGACATAATTATACACTTGACCAATAATAATTCATGACGCCATGAATTACAGATTTAATAAGGTGGAGCTCAGTTGGTGGTCCAGTTTCTAAATCTATCGCAAATCATACTCAAAAGGGGCTGGCGCTCTTTCTCAAATAATTTGCCAGGCATAAGAATCACTCCTGAGGTATTGGAGAGGTAGCTTCGCCTTCGAAAACAACCGATATCAAGAAAATAACGAAGGGTACTTTCTGATCAACTTGTTGCAGAAAGCTCGATTTTCCGCAGAGGTCAACTTCAATGCAAAGAGTTCGTAAGATTTCAAAGAAGCAACATTGACAAAAAGAAAACCACTACATCAATGCGAAAACACTAATGTAGGATGAGATTTTTCTTACGTAATTCATAACATGCTAGTTATTATAATGGAGTACTAGGCTAAACAAAGTCATTACTCCACCTACGACTCGCCATTCTCTGAGAGGAACGATTTGTACAAAGAGACTCTGCAGTTTCTGATAGAAATGGAGTAACCGATGGATCATCCAGTAGTTCAACCACTTAAAAGGCATCCACCCAATTTTCGCCACAGCTTTTGTCCCAAGGTTGCTTCGTTTTTTTTTCTGTCTGTTGTTTCTCCGATAACCACGACGGAAGCTGTGCCATCCTTATTTGCACCGGTTGCGATGGGTAAGCCCTCGGGAATATGAGGTCACCCCCTCCTCCACACTCCGGCGAGATCGGAGCATTTGCTGTGGAGGGATTCGAACTCGCACCAATTATACGGTCGAAGCAGCGGCATCCAACCACCGGGCACCACTTCCAGTGTTCTGGTAAAGGGTCCGGGTCCAAATCATTTGGGAGAAGATGCATTAGAGGCCTGGCTTGCTTCTGAGCCGAAAATCAGGTTTGATCCCCATCGATCCGCTTTAGCTAGTAACACCTAACATTTCGAATTTCGTTAGTCATTTATGTGATTGAAGATGAGCAATATTAAGGGCTATTTCTTGTTTTTTTTTTTTTGTCGAAAGAAAGATTCCATTAACCATAATAATATCGGGAGGTACATAGAAGATATACAAGCCTAGCAAATCCCAAACAACTAAAGAACAAAACAAATACTATAACGCAAATAACAAAGTACAATTCACAGTCTGCAGCTAAAAGCACACTCTTATCCCTCAAGAACATATCTGCCACCGTATATGTTTGGTGGCCGATCACCAGATTCAATGATGAGTATACACCGAGATCTATCACTCCATTTGCAACGGCTTGCAGTGCGCGTCTAGGTTCAACGTCCTCATCGCCATCGCCGCGTAGAGACACCAACATCAATACGTTGAAAAAACACAAATCAAATACATATAAGAAACTCTCAAATCAAAACCTAAATCTAGATTGGGAGAGTAAAACCCCTAGATCTAGACCTAAATCAACATCAGGAGAGAAGAACATCCTAATCTCGGAGAGGTTGTGGAGCCACATCATGGACATCTTCCTTGATGGCTATCGACTAGATGAATGGCCGAACTGGACTCCACGTTCACCCAAGATCAGTTGCGGAAATTTTGTCACACACACAATCTCCCAAAATAGAGCGGGAGAGAAAAGAAAAGACAATCAAAGCAAAGAAATAGAAAATCAAAGGCGAAGTAGGCTCTCAGCTTTAGAAATTGAAGCTAAGAGCCTAAAGGAGAGCTTCAAAAGATTAAAGAGTTTTCGGGAGATGAAGGGGTTTGCCTTGGGAGATGAAGACGTTTTTGTGAATTTCCGTTCGTGCTTGCTAATTTCGTGTTGCTCCTGATTTTTATTTTATTCTTGTTTTCACTTTGTCAATTTAGTAAAATCATTGGCAAAACAAAAGTTTAGTATGATTTTCATGCTGAATGAGATGGTCATTTTCACATCGCCAATAAAGGAGGAAAACTGTCAAAAAAATCCTAAACCTATTGTACGACGGCCAATTTAGCCATGAACTTTTCAATTTTATCAATTTAGTCTTAAATCTTTTGACATTTTTCAATATGGTCCTTTCGGCCAATTTTGACCAGAAATCACTATGGACGCCCTTTATCTTTCGTGGCACAGCTAGTGAAGGAGACCGGCGTTAACGTGAGTGATTTTTGTAATTTTTTCTTTCCTTTTTCATTTTCCTTATTTCTCTCTGTCGGTCGTTGGGGCCTCATCAATGGCTAGCAAGGGCCATGACGCCCTCACCAGATTTGGGCGAGGGCATCACGGCCCTTACCCACCCGCACTTGAGGCAGGCAAGGGCGGCCCTAGCCTGTTGTCAACGACCTTTGCTGGCCATCATCATCAATGCCCGACGACTGGCGGAGGAAAATAGAGAGAAAAAGAAATGAAAATAAAAGGAAAAATATAAAAATTGTCCATGTCAATGCCGGTCGTGCCATGCAAGATAGCTAGTGCTGACTAAATCGTTAAATCAACAATTTTCAACAAAATTTAGTTGGAAGAACTACATTGGTAAATCGTAAAAAGGTTTAGAACTAAATTGGTCAAATTGAAATATTTAGGACTAAATTGACCGCTCTTACAATAAATTAAGAATTTTTTTTACAATTATCCCCCGGTTAAGGCTTGAATGATAAACTAGTAACCCTAACCTAACACCTGACGGTTGTTTGTCCACCAGTATATTATATGAAGTGTGAGGTGATTGTAGTCATCATATTAAGTACAAGTTATGGTGGGACTATTACTTTAGCAAGAATTTTTTAATCTTTTGTCAAAATTAGTTTAACAGAGAATAAGACATCGAATATATTAATAAACAGAATAAGAAAATAAATTGGATACTCAATTTATGAGATTTGACAATAAGCTTGTCTCACCCTACGAGAAAAGCAGCACAAAATTCCACTATAGATCATACGATACGACATTAATAACAACCACACTCGATGTTTTCCAACCCCTAATTACATTCCATAACTCACGCAGTTATTAGGCCTCACAATTCCTCACAGAACAATCTCTATCGATTTCTCAAAGGAACACGCAAATCCTTACCACAAGATTCTACCAGGGATTCAAAGCGCTTGCAGTTTCTTCAGGATGTAATTTAGGAGTATGCCACACAATTGATTGTTATGATCAAAAGCTCATCAGAAAGCAGGCCGCACAATTGATTCGTTAATCGGGTTCGGCGAATCTAAAATCTAAAGAAAAACGAATGACAGATGGAACGATATTTGGTTCAACCGGCCGGTCTTAATCCAGTATTCATGACACTGCTACAAGGAGGAAAAATGGGTGAAAGTGTTCTAAAAATATAAGAAACAAGAACACATTATTTCATCATGATTGAGGAACTTCTTGTAAAATACGAGCACGACAGTTTCAGCTGTGTCCGGACCAAGGAAATTTCTACTTACAACATAGAAGGCCAGAGATATGTTTATTCAAAGATCTCAGATGTGCCCTAATTGGAGCCAGCAAAGTTAGATCGAAAGATGAGATAAAAGTAAAGCTATGTACTCTCGTTAGGTGTCTTAAAGCATGCTATGTATCCAATCTCTCTAAATTTAGAGTGAGAAGCACTGCCCATTCAAGAAACCTTTCAAATCTTGAAACCTATCGTCTCTCTCTCTCTCTCTCTCTCTCTCTCTCTCTCTCTCTCTCTCTCTCTCTCTCTCTCTCTCTCTCTCACTCAAATGAGAAACTCTGACCATATTGTCATCCCTCACGCTGCACGACCGCTTACAAGAGAAATTAGCAAGCATGTACTTCCTCAGCCCAAACCCTAGACCTCCATCATCGTGCTTGGACAACTTGTGACGATGTTCTGCCTTGGTACCCTTGGTGCACTCCTTATAAGCCGCGAGGAACGGGTCGTCGTCCTGCTTCTTTGCGCCCTTCTTTGAGCTACTCCTCCGCGGAGGCTGAAAGGTGCACGGTGGGAGCGGAATCTGCATCTCTTGTGCCATGGAAACCCTCAAACCGTCCGTCATCGGACACGGGGGCGGCGGCAACTTGGTTGGGAACTGCCTCCTATCTTTGACTGGTGGCGGCGACAACGATTCTCCGCTGTTGCTTCTCGAAATCGCCTTGGAGACTCCGGGCTTGTTCTCCCATGCAAAGGGCACGCTCCCTCTAGGATCACTCATGCTTCTCTGTTCTTTGGATTGCTTGATCAATGAAAGCACCAAAACTTAGGGCGGAACGCTAGTCATGGTGATTAGGGAGGTTTTATAAATGACGAGAGGCGCGTGAAGTAAATGCTAATCCTAGTGATTAACGGCAGGAGTGCCAAATGGTCAAGCAGATATGACACGGAAGACGTGGGTGCTTGCTTGTACGACGAAAGATGGAGAGAAAAGGACAATGGAGGTGGGTAATTTGTGTGACCAAGTCCCCGCGGAATGTCTACATCACGGATGGGCAATGAGGAAATGTGGCTAAAGAGCACAATAGCAAAGGGACAAGCTTCGAATGGTTTGACTGAGTTCATGTTCAGATGCTTTGCGGATTAAATCGATGACATCTGCCTCTCTTTTTATTTCTTCATTTTCTTTCGTTTTGGTTTTACAAGTTCACCTCAACCGCTAAATTTTTGTGTACTTGAAATGCCATAGATTCTCAAATTCTTTTATGAGGGCATTTGTCTCGAGGAAAATGAAACGGCTTGAAAGATATTTTCCAAAAAATAATCACTTATATCGCTAACAAAAGTGAATGAATTAAAGATTTTTTCATCGTCCACGAGATATTTAGACATGAATTGGTGTTGATAATGACAACATGTTTCATTGACTAATTATTTTAAGCGATACGAACGATTACTTTTGGGAAAATGTTTTTCAGACCATTTATTTTTCGCAAAACAAACGGAGTCAGTCATGCAAATATATCCTAAAACTTTCTATTCAATAGTACCAACCAAAACCTCATATACGGCTCACATTCAAGGTGATATGCAAACCCTCCATGGTCAGCCTCCGTCAAAATCATCAATAGATGGCTAGCATAGCATAATGACTAAATTGAAGGAAGATCGATCGGTGCCGGTTCTGCCAGCTCCGGCACACATGATCACACTAGGATTGTGACCTTAGTTTGGGGAAAAATCACCAAAAAAGTTGTAAACATATACGGATACTAATTCAATCCTAAACCTTTCAATTTGACCAATTAAGTAATAAACATTTTCAAAATTTGCCAATTTAGTCCTTTTGGCCAATTTTAGCTAGAAGTCACTGACATGGACACCAGCCGTCTAACGTGACACAACCAATACTAACAAGGACAATGCATTAATAAAAATTATAAAAATAATTAAAAATTGCAAAAATTGTCCACATCAGCGCCGGCCGTCCTACGTGGCACAGCCAGCGTTCATGTCAGTGATTTTCTTGCCAAAATTGTCAGAATGACTGAATGAGCAAATTTACTAAAGGGTTTATAACTGAGTTTGTTAAATTGAAAGATTTATGAATAAATTGGCATCCGTATAATAAGTTTATGACTTTTTTGGTAAATTTTCCCTTGATTTTGCCAAGGCCTAATGATCATGCACATCACGGCCACATGGAATCTCCCTCAAGGAGTGTCGTTTGGGTTCGATGAACAATGCCATCGCAACCGGGCAAGTGCTTGAATCTTGGCTCCAAATCAAAGGACCCAACCTTTTCCTAACCAGAGACCAATTCACTCCACTCGCATATGTCATTTATGAACATGGCATTGCATAAAACCGCGCTAATGGAAAACATTTCATGCGATCGTCTAGCCGAGGTGATAAAATAGGCTTCTAACAATTATATACTTCAGATCTTTTGTTAGGTAATAAATGGAAAATATCGATTTTATGGACACCGAATTTTCTCGTAACATGAGCGATAAGAATTTCGAAGACTAAACCCTTCTTCACGTAGTATGCTTAGCAAATTCACGAGCCTTCTAATAAACAAAGTAGAGATACGTTGATCACGTCCTCTTCTATATCTTAACATTATTCCAACATCATCATGATCCCTTCCTCTTGGATTGGCTTGGCTGATGTCATTATCTCTAAAGTGACAGATATTAGTCAAGTAATTTCTTAGTGTATCTGTCTATCTCTAAACGTATATCTCTTCTACTGGAATTTAGGCAGAAAATAGCATCAATTTATGCATTTCCATTTCTTGATCAAGCTCGTGTATCAAATGACATTCAACAGGCTGTGGTCGACGCCATTATTATCGGAAACCAGCAACTTCCAAGAAAAGAACTAACCTTCAAATTTGCGTCTCAAAGACGAAAGAGAAGGGTGGAAAAATATTGCGTCATAAACGGATGCGCTCGTATAGTCGTATTTATGACTTTGCGTGATCTGATTTTTTTCTCCAAAGAATAAATTTTCGTTGGTTGCGTGTAATATCATGCGAACGTATAGCTAACACGGTCCAACGTGGTCTTTACTTCAGCGACGACATCGAAAAGAGAAACTAGGTTTTGTAACAGTGTCCCACAGATCATGCGGGGAGAGACTTTACAAGTCGTGGCTTTGCAGGCTTTCTGAAATCCACGGTCCCAGACAAGCTTGACGGCTGATTAAGACCAATGAATAATTAATCAGCCCTATTAACGAAACGAGCTGATTGGCCGATTGGTTTCCGTAGACAACTAAAGAATCTGTTAGCCGGCAAAGCTGAAGGCTACTAGTCTTAGACGCCGTTGGGATCAGCCAGAGCATAGGTAAGCTCAATCGATCAAGGATGTGTTTTGGAATAATCAACCATTCATAGGACACCAAATTTGTTTAGACTACGACAGAACAGTCGTCTCTAACTAGCTGTAGGAAACCCTAGGGTTAGGTTTTTATTAGGGTTAATAATACGAAAATCCCAAACTGATACACATGTGATAATTTCATCCCGAACTAATTTTTTTACTATCAAAAACCCCAAACTAATTTTTTGACCACAAAAAACTCTAAACTTGTACACTTGTGACAAATTTACCCTCCATTAAATTGGATTAATATCACGAAAAATCACAAATTGGTAAGTTTGTGACAAACAGAGGGTTAAAACCCCAAATTGGTACACCCATCAATTATTACGAGTCATCAAACTTAGCAATTTGACAGTAAAATTTAACGAAAACTAACGAAGGATAAATTTATCACAGGTATACCAATTTGGGATTTTTCGTGATATTAACCCTTTTTATTATGGACAGAAGATTCGAATTTGTTCAACTTCGTGTCAAGCAGAGACAAGGTACAAATGCAGCCGCATCTACGAATGCGCACAGCCTTCTTCGTCCACAAGGCTCAGCAGGAGACCGTCTTATAAGTCTCTATTCACGATGTAGCGGTGTGGCCCCTCGAGATGACTCTAGATGAGAAATGTCGTGGCTTGAGTACATGATCTCCCGCGTCTCCTCTAAGTGCTTAGACTCTATTTGTTTCGCGAAAAAAATTATATGTCTGAAAAATGATATCTAGGCTGCGACCTAAAAATAATTCCGTCGATTGGTAAGAAAAACTTCATTTGATTTTCCTAGATAAACATACATTATTCAGGTGCTAGTGATTTTGGCATGGATTAGCCAAGGAACTGGGCATGAGCATCGGGGTCCCAAGACCGAATCCCCAACTCGCAAGCAGGAGCAGGGCACTAGTCTTAGCTCCGCTCCACCAAAACCAAGCCCATGAACTTGGTGCCCGTACCCAGCTCACTCGCGCCCCAACTCGGATCTACAAAGGCTGGCCTAGGTCCCTAGCGCCTGAACCCGGGTCCATCAAGGTTGGGCCCCAGAACCCGACACCCGAGCCTGGGTCACTTGAGGCCAAGCCCGAGACTCCAATACTGGTGCCCGCACCCGAGTCCATCGAAGCCAGGCCCCAGACTTAGTTATCAAGGTTTGGCCCCGATCCTCGTGCCCGAGCTCAGGTCTGACCTCGGTGGACCAGGCTCGGTTGTCAAGGTCCTAGGCACGGCCTCAATGGACTCAAGTCCAGGCACTGGGGACATGGACTTTGGTGCCAGGGTCAAGGGCCTAGTCTTAATGGACCCAAGGCGGGCCCTGAGGTCTACAGCTCGGCCTCCATAGACCTGAGTTCGAGCGCTGGGGATCTGGTCCTGGGCGCCCAGGGCCTGGCCATGATGGACCCAGGCATGGGCGACCGAGGTCCCAAGCATGAGTGCTAAGGTCCCAGGCACAACCTCAATGGACCTAGGCTCGACATTGATGGACTAAGGAACGGGCGAAGGGTACTCAGGCACGGGCATGAGAGTCCTTGGCCCGATCCAGATGGACTTGGGCTTGGAATTGGGGAGCTAGGCATAGCCACCAAGGCCCGGCCTCTATGATCTTGGGTTCGGCGGCTAGGGTCTCGTGGATGGCCTAAATGGACCTAAGCCCAGCCTTGATGGACCCAGATGCAACCCCATTGCCAAGGGCTCGGGAATGAGTGTTGAGGTTCCCGTGCCCTAACGTAGAGTTTATGGTCAAAGTATCGATATCTAGTTATATTTTGAAAAATGATCTCCAATATTTTAAAAAGAAAATCATTTTCTGAATTTAAATTTTGGTAGGAAAACATTTTTCATTAACTAGAAAAACATTTTCTGTTGATTCATTTTCTAAAATGATCCAAACGCCAAAAAATAAGGAAAATGTTTTTCTGGAAAATATTTTCAGCGAAACCGACGGAACCTTAGTCACCGAACTAGTCCTCCATTGTATTCCAGATCTGATAGTCGAGAAGAGTCATTGAAGGACTACTTATGTTCATAAGTCCCCCCTCAAGTTCCAAATTTCACACATCTTTCGAGAGTCAGAGCATAACGCATTTCCTCATCAATCCTTCACGGCAACCACCGAAAATGAAGGAAAGATGCTATGTTGATCGATATCGGTCTACTACCGAACGTAGATCATAAATGGTAAATAGATCGTTAAATAAGCACGTTATTAAAACCTATCATGCCGATTGCTACATCTACTTCCTGGAATCGCTCTTGTATACAAGATATTATTAGCCTTGCGCACGTTCACCATTACTTGTGCAGCGTCCAATTACTTGTTGGATTCCTTGCTAAAATTTCGTACATTCATGCTTCATTTATTTCGCGAAAAATGAACAATTTGAAAAATATTTTCTTTAAAAGACGATCACTTATATCGCTTACATCAATAAATAAATGAAAAATATTTTCATCGCCCACGTCACAAAATTGAACGAATGAAAATTGTTTTCATCATCCACAAAAATGTTTAGACACAAATTGTTATAAGAAATCGTTTTTAGGAAAATATTTTTCACATCATTTATTTTTCACGAAACAAACGTGCCCTCAAGGCCTGAATATAATCGTGGAAAGAGGTGGGCCGTAGGCCGTCTGCAGTTTGTGCTTGGACTAAAACGGCCCTTGTTCATCGTACAAGCCCATCAAGAACGGTGGGCTTGATGCTATGGAAAAGCCCCGTTCATGCTTCCGCTTACAGGAGAGCAAATTTCCGATGGCGCCGCTAGGGTTTCGTGCAAATCTCTGTATTTATCCCCCCCTCGCATCCGTGCCCTGCCCTCCTCACAATCGCAGCGAGCGGCGCTCCTCACTGTACCAGCTTCCCGCTTCTCTCCTTGTTTGCGTTGTTCGTGTGACTTCGCAGATTCTTGTCTCCTTCGGTTTCGGTTCTTTGTAGTTCGCGCGATCCGTTCGCTGGTCGAGCGCTTTCCCATTTTCCCAATGATCGATTTCGTCCGTGCAGTTTCATGTTTGTGTCGTGTCTGATGATAGATAGCTTCTGTGTGATGGTTTCTTGATTGTAGATGAGATGTGTGAACCGGGGAACTTGTTTTTGGTGCGATGATTATAAAAAAATTCCTCGTTCTGAATGCCATCGCCGTGGCATGACAGACTCCTTATACACCCATAGAATATGAGCACCCACTCGTCAAAATTTCATCTTTTTGCTGCTGGTGGACTGGGAAAGTTCGAATCTTTTATAGGGTTTTTCCATTGTACTTGGTCTTCAGATGTGTTTTATGAAAAAGGGTTGCGATTTCTAGGATGTTCATTGCAGGTTTCATGAGAAGATATCGAAATGTCTTATGAAAATAAGAGGAAAATGTGTTTGTGCGTTGGAACTTGGAACGTTGGAAAATTTGTAGGCATTTTTGATTCGCAGTTGTGATGTTTTGTGAGGAGTTAAGTGATGCCTTTTTCACATGGCAGTTTTGCAGTAATTGCTTTGTGCTTGCACTGACTCCTAAGATTGAGATTGGTGGTGTTTAAAGCCCTAATGCGGTCGAGTTCGTCGATGCATTAGGGTTACGCACGCCTCCATATTCGGTTGCATTTCTGCGGTCTACTGGAGTAACACTGTCGCCTTAGCCACGAAACTAGCTAAGGTTTTATGTTGATTGTTAATCTCGATCCTCGGTTTTAGTTACAACTGCGCTTGCTGAAGTTGGTATGGCTTGAAAGAAAAGGTTTTTGCAATTTGAAGTTTTCAGAGATCGCTGTCATTTTTTTCTTGGTAATTCTTGCGTTGTACGCCAACATAGGCAAGATCATTTTCCATGTGCATTCGCAAGTCAAAAACTTTAACTTACAGCTTAAGCTGTTACCGGAATCCTTCGAATGCATGCACATGTGCCTCTCCTGTTGTTCCGCAGTATGCATATGAATTCTTGCTGGCTCTATTAAGAAATGTCAAGGCTGCAAAGGAAATTATTTTTATGCTCCTTGTTCGAATAAAAGAGGATGGATAGATCAATTGAGAAGAGCTTCTTTGTCAAGAATGAGAAGCGCTACTCGTAGTGGCTGGGGTAGGTGTGCTATACGTTCTCTTATGTCAAATTGTTCACACGGTCCAATTTTATGTGCAAAACATATGATAAGATCGAAAGGTGTTTGAACAGCTCTCAATGAGTGAAGGTGGTCAAAAGGCCATTTTAGTGACAACCATAGGTGGTAAATCATATAAATCCAATGATGAAATTGATGTTGAAACAGAGGGGAATAAGGGCCCGTTTGGCTTAACTTTTAAAATGCTACTTGGGGGAATATAAATATTTTTAGGTTAAAGTTCCTTGGGGAAATGCAAGTGGCGTTTAATAAAAAATCATTTGTAAAGTTACTTTGACTCAAGTAGTGTTTGGTAAATTTTTTTTTGCCAAAGGGCTTTGGGAATTATCTTTTTTATTTAAAAAAAAAATCTATCCCACCCTTCACCGGCTCCGGCGAAGGCCTACGGCCGCCGGCGAGCTAGATTTGGCGCTGGTGACCATCGCCCGAGGTCGGGCGACCGTTGGCGAGCTAGATCTGGCGCCGGCGAGCTCGCCGGCGGTGACCATCGCCCAAGGTCGGGCAACCGTTGGCGAGCTAGATCTGGCGCCGGCGGCCGTCGCCTGAGGTCAGGCGACTCCCGGCGAGCTAGATTTGCTGTTGGCGATCATTGCCTGAGGCCAGGCGACCCTCGGCGAGGTTCGAGCAACCCAGGCAGCCGGCGCCTAGGTCATGCGACCTCGCCGGCCTGATCCGGTATCGGCCGCTCTCGCCGGCCACCTCACAAAGAAGATGAACGGTACCAAATGGGCAAAGTCGGAATAAGCCAAAATAAGTTATGGTAGTTTGGGGACAAAAAATTTTGATTCAGAATACCACAAATGTTGAAAGCCCAAAGCTGGTCCGGACCAGCTTTGGGCTTTCGGCATTCCAAATGCTAGCATTTGGCCAATGTTAGGCCGAATGCTGAACCAAACGAGGCCAAAATCATGCCTAAAGAGATGTTGGCAGCATTTTGCCGTTAGCGGAAGACCGAATCCTGATTTCTCGGTCCGTGGACATAATGTGTTGGGCTTCTTCTATGTTTTAGGGAAGCTGAGAACATCAGGATGGGTTGGCTGAACCAGTACAGTTGTAGGGTAACCCTTGATTTCAGAAAGCTTGGGAGTTTAAGATGAAGCAGAGCATGTTCTGCCTAGAATAATGGAATTAAGTTGTGGATTGACATCTGATAATACGGGATTAGTCGTACGGTTGATCCATTGCATGGGCTATTAGACCACGCAATGCCAGCTCGGAGATTAGCTTCTTGAAAGACAGGTCGAACATGAAAATCGTGTTTTATATCCTATATACGGCTTATATCCGCAATATAATTTCGACAAATTATGGTTTTATATCTTGTCCGCTAAGTAATACCAATTAACACGAAAGCCACCATCGTGCAAAGAACACGGGGGCTTTCTATGGTCCTTAAGGTCCCAGTTCACTGTCCGAAAATTCTAGTCCCTTGCACCTCAAACCTTGTAAAGCTTGTCAGTAAACAATCGAGATTTGTTCCTTGTAATTCAATGATCAACGGTCGTGGAGATCCGATTCCTGGGATTTGTAGAAGTACCCAAACAACTCGTCCAAATTTCTTTCACCCTTCCAAGTGCACCCTAAAAAACTCAGGATTTCACAAGAACTCTTCTGTGGGTGTTGAAACTGAACGTCCCTCCCCAATATCCGAAGTGAATAGCCATTAGCCAGAGAGTTTGGTAAAACGGGCATTCCCGTAAAACATGCAACAGAGTAAGTACCATAAAACAATGGCATCTATTTTCTGCTAGAAGCACAACAGGAGCTGTTGGGTTCTGCCTGGGACAGGATGATGGAAGCCAAATTGTTCTGCCCTGTGGAGAACTAGCAAGTAGCAGCTAGTCTGACTGCTACTACCTTTGGCACCAAAGATGAATGGACCACCTACGAGTGCGGCAGCACAATGGTGAACGAGTCACGCTGCCTTTCACTAGATCATAAATTTGAGCATGTCATGAGCGATCTTGTGACCAGTTTGTACACTGGGAATCTTCTATGTTATGTGGCGAGACAACCTGGCTTCTGGTACGCCGGTGGAGTTGCGGTAAGACGGGCTAGTACACCTAAGGATAGACTGCGTAATTATAATTCAAGCCAAACATTCCGTATTGAATATGAGACCTTGATAATGGATAGGTAGTTACATCGGTCGCCGATCACCACCTTTATGCATGGACCAAATAGTGTCGCCGTAATGGTGGTATGCTTCTTCCAAGCGACGGTCTGAGGGGAGGGTGCTAGTGGGGGCCGTACCCTCTTGGTGCTTGGATGGTCAGTGCAATTTATTTGTGACCATAAATTCTAATCTATAAAACGTACAAGTGTGTCTCTGCCGCCAAGTGACGAAATTTGTGTTACAGAACCTGCCACTGCCAATTCCTGTAATGATCTGATTGGCTCACTCTGTGTTGATGAGGGGTTTCTTTATCGAGAAATGGGTGGCAACTAGTCCGTATTTTACATAGAACGGTTCTGAATCAAACTCTATCGTGCTCTGCCCCGTAGCATAATCGAAGAAATCTGGCAGAAAACGTTGACGTCCCGTTGAGGGAAAGGCATGGCCACCAAAGCGGGAGCTGTATCCCAGATAGGTCAAACCTCCCTTTTCTCTACATCAGATGTTCCATCGTTACGAACATTGCATGAATTTAACTCAACTGAAATTGTGATTTCAGTGTTTGTTTAGGAGAAACCCTTATTGTTAAAGAAAATGCTTTTCGAAAAATCATATTTTAGCAAACTGTTCTTCCCTCTTCGAGTTAAGAAATTCATTTTCCTAATTATTTTATTAAATCGTAAATGATTTTCCATTCACCAATATTTTCAACAGACCAAACACTGTTGTGTTTGGGTACGAATAATTTTCCATGAATTAGTTTTCCAGACTCACGCCTTTAATTTATTAAAAATGATCGGTTAATAGATAATAGAAAACCATTTAAAGTAAAAAAAATATATGCATGCTTAGGAAAATGAGCTTTCTAACCTAGGAAAAACATTTTCTTGAAAATAACATACAAACGCACACGTAGTGTAATGACCATTTGCACAAAGTATTTAACGACTTAGAATCGAAAACCACATTGAATCCTCAAATGGAACGCTCAAATACTGACAATTACGTGTAAGTCTCGACTTAAAGTATCAAAAAAAAATTTAGTAAACACCAATTCCTGGAGATCGCAAGTGCTAGTTGTCACTTCCCCACAAAAGCAACTTATGCACACAAGATACAGAGGCTAGCCTCCACAAACTACTGCTGCTATGAAATAACTCATTAATGCTTCGAAGTTCTTGGACCTTCCCAACCACAGTTGTGTTTTCTTGGTGTTTTCTATGAACACGGGTCGAACCACAGGCGGCTCATTCAACGGCACAGGGTCCATCCATTACTGTCAATGCATGAGTAAAACACTTGGAATCATGAGAAAAGACCCATGAGTTGCCGTAGCGTCACGAGCTTTTCTATACATCAAGTCCTGCCCTTGTGCCTTAAATCACTGGGGGACCCCGTCAATAATGTGTAGCTCTGCCAGCATGGTCCCTGTGACTAACCATACCAGTTGCCCCCCTCCAACCAGCAATATTTATCCCCTCTCCATACAAGCAAAGTTTTTGGTCTGATAAAAATATGCAACTCACGGGGTGCAGATACTTAGCTTGTACTGCAAAATTTAACATACTTTACTGTGATACAACCTATGGGCCGATGAGCAGACCATAGTGAATAAAAGAGACAAATTATGACAGTCAAGCGAAAAAGGAACAAATTTCGACATTTAGGTAGTACGCAGCAGGGTGAAACTCACTCATTTGCCTCGTGGTGCCTCCTCACCACCCGGCAAATCAAATTCACTTACACGGCGGGTTACAAGGACGAGTTCATGAGGGTTGACCCAAGAAGGCCGTTGCACAGAGCCATCCCTTCGTGGATTTTGGCATGCTCTGCCCGAGGGCTGCTGCCTGCACTGCTGTTGGACAGTGACCGAAATGTTGTCTTCTGTAACACCCCGGTTGGAGATGATCCAAGTGGAGGACTACCATCCCAACCATCTTTCATGAGGTTGAGCACCGAGGCATTCTTGCCTTCGGAGGCACTATTGCTTCTGTGATGCAATACCTCGCCCAGGGGTCCACCCATGGAAGTCTCCCAGGAGATGGGTAAGGAATTTGACTGCTTATGCGTGGGTTCACTGAAGAAACTGCCTACTCCTAGATTCATCTGAACCGGGTCTGATTTATGGGACAGTCTGAGCGGGGAGGGCATGGCCTTCTTATGGTTGGGAGAGGAAGTGGCAGAAATCAAGTCCGAAGTGGACATCGGGATAGAGATTGATAGGTGAGTCCTGTCGGACTGCATATCGATTTCAGGCCACGACATGGCGGAGCGATCTGCTGGGTTTACAGGCCAATCATCCATGAATTGGTGAACAGAATGGTGCGACTCGCTATCTTGCTCGCCCAGGTCTTGGGAAGAGCCATAGTTTCGGGAGTCTAACAAGGAAGAGTTTTTCACAGAAGCATTGAGGTAGGAGTCAGAGTTGCCGAGTCCAAATTGCTGCTTCATTATCATGAATGGGTTTCCCTTTGAATTAGAGTCAAAAGTCGGTGACAACATAGACAGGCTCGGAGGGTTTTGCATTTTCTCACCTACACTACCTTTGTCAGTAAAGAACCTGCCCAACAAGGGGAAATTCTATTAGTATGAAGAACATAGATACTGATAAGGTGATTGCATGTCATTTAGGATTTATAACTAATCTCCTGAGTCCAGAAAACCTTTGAAAGGGGTTTTAACCAGAAAGTTTTCTACATAGATAGAGAACAGGTTCATCAAACAGATAGTAATGTTCTATCTTTCCTGTAACGAGTCTAATTTTAGATATGATAAGTAAAGAACATAGATTGGTACCACTAGAGCTAAACATAAAAGAACGTGGTTTGCCTGTATAAACTCATCTTTGTTCAACTCTCAGGAAAGAAAATAGTGTACTATACCTCCTCATTGAAGCATCTCCAGCTAGATTAAGAACACCATGTTGCAAGCTCTTGACCTGTTGGTGAGCAATGGTGAGGCTGTTAGATGCACCGCCGCTGGGCACCACAGTCGCAGCCGAAGCGGAGGGCGCAGCAGGCAGCTGTTTGGTGGAGGAAGTGGTGTTGGTGGCCCCAGAGACGGGATGGCCAGTTTGGCCTTCCACAGGCTTTCTTGAACGATGGCGGCCTCTGTTCATATGTCGCTCACAGTATTTTTGATCCGCAACTGCGTCTCTCGAGCACCGCCATTTCTTCCCATCGGTCCTCCGACACCTTCCTGGCTCAGGATCACTGGTGTTGGAGAACCCCAGATGGAAAGAACCCCAGCCCACTACAACAACACCGGGAACTTTAATTAACAAGCAATTTCTTTGAATTATAACAGGTCAATCATTTAAGAGCACAAATGATTTCCGCAGGCAGCGCCAAAACCGCAACAGCTAGCCATTAAGCAAAACACGGTGGAAACCAAGGGCATAACTACCGGTCCAAGGCTCAAACTATAAAATGGAGTCCACAGTGATGCTACGAAAATCTGAAGCATTTGGACCCCATGTCACAAAGAAAGGAGCAAAAACATAAACAGTGACTGTGCACCCAATAAAAAAAGCTTCAATCTTTTTTTTGCCCTCAATGGAAGGAACAGAGAAAAACTCACAAGAATTGGATCTCAGGAGCCCACCAGGGTAGCAGGAGAAACCAGCAGAATCAAATGCTTTCCTGATGGGGATGAGGAGGTTGGAGGGTATAGGGATATTTGAAGTGATGTACTTGTAGATCAGGGCCTGATGCTCCAGCTCCATCCACTGAGACGGAGTGAATGGACCTCTTGTACCTGCCAAGACCCCTTGCATGCTTGCCCCATTCAAACTTGCGGCAGAGTTGAAGCCTGAAAAAGAGCATAGAAAAGGGAGGATTAAGCTCACACAGCTCAAACATCAGCAAGTACACGGCTAAAGAATCAAATCAAAGAACAGAGAAGCCAGAACATTTCAAGCCAGCAAAAAGAGAAGAAAAAAATTGAAGGCTGTCTGTTACTGTAGAGCGAAGCAGGCCCGAGGGAAACAAAACTACAGGTTGTCTGCTGGTATTTAAAGAGCGATAAAACAGTCATAGCTGAACGAGGGCAAGTAGAGATAAGGAGACCCATAAAAGAGCCAGTGGCAAATTAGGAGGAACTGAAAAAGATCCCAACCCCTGAAATCTCTTGCTTGTTATGGGCTTTTCTTCTTTTGTGCCCACTGCACTCCCTTGAAGAGGAGACAAGACCCTCCCCATACTTGACGGCAAGCAAAAAGAGTTCGAAGGAGCGCAAAAAAAAAATCTCAGCTTTTTCCTTGACAAGACAGAGCAGAGACCATATAGGTAGAGATTTTCATGAAAAGTCCTCCTAATACAGCTTTGGACTTGACAGAAGATGGCCAGTGACCTCCATGTTCTTGGAACTAAAGAATAACGTGATGCACCCCAGGTCCTGCCCATATGATAAGGCAAAGAGAAAGATTGACCCATATTCGTGAAAACAAAGACAAAAAACAAAGCTTTACACACTCTAGCAAAAACCCACATCACCAGTTTACTAACCAGATGAAAATCAAAGATTAACAGTTACACCCTTCTCTTAAAAATGCCTCGCGCGAACGCGGTGAACAGTGTTTGGGCAAGATTTTTAATTAGCAGCTGAAGGAAGATGCTTTCGGTGCCAACAAATGCTTATACCTGCATAGTTACTGCACAAGGATGGTGTGTAGTTAAAGTAGGACGGCAATGCAGGAGCGTGGGAGTTTGGGAGACCGTCCGATTTAGGGGAAGAGAAACTGAGCATCTGCTGACCATCAGAAGAGAAGAGACCGGCCGAGTTATTAGATCTCAGCGAAGCGGTGGGGCTCCGCTGGGGCAGCAGCATTGCCTTGGGAGCTGAGAAATCATCGGTCTTGACCATCTTCGAGCTCCGCCACTCATCCTCGGCCGACGATGCCGATGACCGCTCTTGCTTGAACAGCCCAGATCCGTACAGCTTGTGCTTCGCTCCAGGATCTGAAGCGTGAGGAGGCAAGCCACCGCCAGGATCTGTGCCCACCAGCCCATCCAGACTCACCATCCCAAAGTCCATAGAACAAAGGGCCAACCAGGAAAAAACCAAAAAAAAAAAAACGAAACGAAAAGAAGAGAGAGACAAAGACACAGACAGATACAGAGACAGGGGAAGAGATAGCTACAAGAAAACCATCAGACGCTCAAGAAACAGAGTATTGGGTCATCGGTGGAAGAAGAAGAAGCAGCAGCAGGTGGAGAGCGTGTGGGGGGTGAGATACGCATTAGAACGGGACCCGTTGATCTTTGCTTCGAGGATGGGTGATATTTGCGGAGCTATATAAGCTGAAAGTGAAAACCATTGTTTGGGAAGCTGATGTCTCGAGGAAGATAAAATAATTGGAGAGAGAGAGAGAGAGAGAGAGAGAGAGATGCTGGACAAGGCAAGTACTAAAACACTCTAGTCATGCATATCTCGGAAATAGCAAAAAAACAACTACAACAACAACAAAAAATAAACAGATAAACAACAACAACCCTTTTCGAGTAGCAAGGAAAAACCCGCTTCCATGATGTAATAACACGTTAAGAAATTGCTTAATCAGTGTCTCCTCTGGGTGATACTTGAGCTAAAAGATCTCCTCTTTGGGCTTGAATCCCTTTAAAACTATGGGTTAATTTAGTCATGATATTCATTACTGTCCTGCAAAATACACCTGCCCACCTAGCTGAGGTAGAGGGGGCTTCAATGTCCGGGAGCTTCCACGACATCTTTCCTTTGGGGAAATTGATGATAATCCGAAAACGAATATATAGATTCATCGACCGTATGTGTCGTATTCAAAAGATCGACGCTTTATATGAAAAGGGTATCGACCTGAATTTGAATGCGGCGAACGAAAATGGTCGATAGATCGATCGAAAGACCATGAAAGCGCTCTCTCGAGATACAAAAGAAAATTCCATAGGAAATGACAAAATTTTGTGTGTGTGGGAGTTCATAAAATTCATAAGAATTTCGTAGGAATTGATGGTAAAAGGCAAGGGGGGATGGCTTGCCTTGCAAAGTCCGCTAGACAATGAGGGTGTTCCATATTGACACACACACTCTCTCTCTCTCTCATCTTTAATTTAGGATGTCCATGAGTGGTGGGCTGCATGAACATAGGTTTATAGATGCGTTGACACGTGACGGTCTCTCTTATTTTATTATCCCCCCCCCCCCCCCCCCTCATGTGCCCTACGTACACACTAGTCTCTCTCTCTCTTTCCCCCCTCAATTCCGTATTCGAATTGAGTATCCCCTTCACAATACAATTCGAATACGCTTCCGCAAATACTCCACATCACAATTTCTCTTCCGTTTTTTTTGTTACATTACACATATATGCCCCCCAATGACCTAGCATATCCTTAAAAGTTTTCGTTTCAGTTCTCAGAATTATCAAGATATAAAAACTCCAGATTCGGGAAGAATTGGGGGTATGAAATATGCAGGAACCGGTATATCAAAATAAAAAACGCATCCGTGAAACCCGCCCTACGAGATAAGAACTCCACAGATGAGAACAGGCCGCGAAGGCTCTCACAGGTGGAAAAGCTCCATTTTTTTGGTGAAATTACCTCTTAACCAAACATGAAGGATCCGAAAGAAGCCCTTTACCCCCTTTATTGTTTAGTATCAAAGTAGATGCTCTCGATTTAAACCGTCGCGTCGTATTCAGATTTATTGAATCTTGACATACCATCGAAATCGGGACGAGAGGATGGAATGCATTTTGTGGGTATGTTTCGGGATCTCAAAAGATAGATCGAGGCGGTGAATCGAGAGGTGCTCGAGCAATCTCTACCTAATACTTTCTCCTTTGTGCGTAAGGGTGGGGTACCATTGCGCCACGTTCAAGTTGCATCTACATCATGCCTGGTGGGACTTAGTCTTTGCTCAGAGATTCCGCAGCTTAAGAAATTGATTTTGGGCACGTGTGCGACAGTCTAAAGTCTTTTTGGTTTCTTTTTCGTAAGCCCCGGCGTTGTCACATCTCAGCTCTTCCTAATGAATCATTTGGCTGGACTTCGGGGACCGATTACTGTACACAATTCTAATCGCTATCAGCTTAATAGTAGCATAACGCCATCCAACATCACGCCTAGTTGAAAAAGAAACAAGGCAACTGTAATAAGATAAAGTCGAATGAACCATGGGAAAAGTACAACAGTGATTAAAACTATTGCAATCGATGCCATCTGGAATCTTATTCATGCTTACTCAATTTTTAGGTCCCACTTTGATGAAAACATTGTTCAATATCTTAGGGTTCTTCGGAATTTAGATTTTCATTCCACCTCGTTCCAATGATCCCAATTGCGTCAAAAAAGGAAAACAAAGACCCATTTCTCATTAGTCTGGCTTCATTTCCCTGCAAACAAATAAGATCCGAAGTTTTTCATTACTCGATGAACAATCATAAAAACCTCTCGGACCCTCCGATCATGAATATGACGTCGAAAGGGGTACAGGGTAGATTAGTCGAGAGCATGAAAACTCTCTTGTGATATATCTATGGACATTGCATACGCATTGCACGGGGCATTCGTTTGTGCACCTATCTATGATCAAACTTCAACCCAAATCTGGAGATCGTAGACGTCATCAACACTCAACCATTGCATACGCCTAGAAGTAAATTCCAAACTTGTTTGGAAAGCATCGCATGGGCCATGCACCTGCGTGCTCACGTATCCAATTGAAAACCAGCAGGAAGATTTAAAGGCAAAACTTAGGGTTCTCTCAAGAGACATGACAAATTAATAAATGTCTCCCTAACAAGGTCATGCAGGAACATAAAGGCGGACGACAACTTTGATGTCGCTTTCTTTTGCGATCTTAAGATCGTTACTTCGGGGCATGATGGTTCATGCAGGCGACATTAAAAGAGAAACAGTGATTTTGGTGCTGTGTTTAGACAGAGTCGCATTCCTTTCTCTCGCTGCAGTGGTCCTCCAAGTTCGAGGCAATCTCCAGTAGCAAATGTTGCAGGCAACGTGGCTTATTTCCCCAAGACAAAACCTCGTGATATTATGACTTTTGTGTGTGGATTGGGCGCACAATACGTGTTTGACTTCCCATAGTCTTAAGTACAGACAATTTCATACTTGGACCAGCCACTCGAGTTTAGGCTCGGGTTATTCTTGGTTTGAGAAGTCAACGGGGGTACTTGAAAGATCTGAGATTTACGTATAAGGTGGATTTTCTCATCATGAAAAATGGATATACGCCCGCAAAATGTACATCCAATTGGATGTGCTATAAAACAAAGTTTGAGATCAATGGAAGTATGGAAAAGTATAAAGCTCGTTTAGTTGCTAAATGATAGGCCTAAAAAGAGGGTATTGATTACAATGAGACTTTTGAGCCAGTGGCCAAAATTTAATTGCACATGTGTCTTGCAATAGCTGCAATTAAGTAGTGGGAGGCGTGTCAATTGGATGCCTTTTTCCATGGTGATTTGAAGATATGAACAAATCACTATATAGCTTAAAGCAAGCACTGAAATAGTGATTTTCAAAATTATCCGAAAAATGTCTGAATTAGAATTTAAGGGATCAATTGTTGATTATTCTCTATTTATTTTAACGAGAGGAATTCATTTAGCACGATGTTAATCTGTGTTGATAATATATCAAGAATTGGAAATGACATCGGATTAATTTTCTAGTTAAAGGAAAATTTAAATAGAAATTCAAAATTGAAAGACCCGAGGAAACTTAAATATTTCTTGAGAATTGTAAGTAGCGAAAATTAAAAACTGGAATCTCCTTCCACAAAGGAAATATAAATTACGTACTTCGGAGGACATCGGAATGACAGGATGCAAACCTAGTATTTGTTTCAAATGGCCCATAACTTGAAATTGTTAAGGATAGGGGGAGAAAGATTGCAAGACCCCCATCAATGTAAAAGATTGGTGGGTAGATTACATATTTTATAATTACTCGACTAGACATCGCTTTTTCTGCAGGGTCATTTTATGGAAAATCCAAAGAAGGAACATTGGAAGGAGCACTGAGAGTGTTAAGATATTCGACGTTTACTACTAGTCAATGAACTTTTCTATCATCAATACGGTGATTTGAATTCAAAGGTATAAACTCAGATTGGGCATCTTGTCTAGAAGATTAGCAATATCATGTGTGTTCATTGGAGAAAGTATTATCTCCCGGAGAAGTTAGAATCAAACCGACAAGGTCAGGATCTTCTGCGAAAGCTGAATATAGATCCATGGCAAATGCATGTTGTGTAGTTAAGAGGCTAACTTATTTCGAATTTACGGTAACGATCATTATCATTCTAGTAACTCGATACAACACAAGCCGCACCCGTATGGTCACAATCGAGTAATGATGCTATCCTTAGCTTCAATCATCTAATTTGGTATGATCAAGAATAATATCTTACTTTGCTTGGCGGGGGGAAAAAGAGGAATGGAGGAAAAGGAGAATGGGAAGGTGTTGGGCATTAGCTTTGGGGCAAAAAACATCACGTGATGAGAGGCATGCTTGAAGTGTCCTCGTCGATCTTGAAAAGCTGGAAACCAAGTTAGAGCGCGAACCTACCATATTGATACTCCTCTCCAATTATTACTGTCATTGCTCCTTTTTTTCTTCTTGGAAAAATGTGGGGGTATCTGCTCCACTAATCCCAACAGCTGCACGTAAATCGTCTTAATCCAGTAAGACTTCACTAAGTTGGCAGACGTGACCCCGAAGATTGGGAAATTCGTCAAATCAGTTCGAAATCTATTATTTATATATATATATATATATATGTTAATTTAGCTCTAAACTTTTGAATTTTATCAATTTAGTCTTAAACCCTTACGCGAAACTCTAATGCAATCCTTCCGGTCAATTTTCGCCGGAATCGCTGACATGACAGTGTGCCACGCAGAACGGTCAGTGATGACCAGACCTTCATGTCGGTGATTTGCGGTGGAAATTGACCGGGAGGACTGCATTGAAATTTCACGCAAAGGCTTAAAACCAAATCGACAAAATTGAAAAATTCGGGACTAAAATGACATCCTACAATAAGTTCATATATGATAGGGTGATCTCCCTCGAGATTAACATAAGCGAGCGACGTGATTCGAATATAGGGTATGCTGAATTCAAATTAAGTGTGTAATCACTCGATCAACGTTCAAAGGCTATTAATATCATCAATCTTCTTGCCTCTATATTTGAGAAATGTTTGCCCACCCTAATCTCTTTTCTTTTTTCTTGGGTTATCTACAATGATAGGTCGCATAGACTGCTGTTCCCCAAAAGTATCTTTTGCGTGGTTGAATCTGCCCGTGGAGGATGACTGAAGCCCGAACATTTAAGACCAAGTCAGCAACTCTGAGGTAGCTATCCACAAGTATCAATATCGTGCCTCTTTCTTCTCTCAGTACGTCACAGTTCGCGACTGTGCCTAGCTGTGATGTGGTCTACAAGAACGAAAATAATATATTAATTTTGCTTTTTAAATTGAATTCCACCTCGTGATGTTAGCTTCAGAGTGTGTTTGCTTGCCGTTTATTTGAACATTTTCATATAATTCATTAATTAATTTAAATATGTATAAAAAATATGGGGATGGTATATAACAAATTAAAAATTCATGGATCACATCTCATAATGGGACAAACTTCAGGAACTATTTATGTTATTATCCTGAGGAAAAAGAAAACTGGCAAGGGAGCTCTAATTTCTGGAAGGAAAATCAATAGTGCATTGATGTTGGAGGAAAATGTATAGAGAATTAAAACCACGATCTTTATTTAATTTCAAATATATATCTCTGACTCGTTAAAATAAGAAAAATGATGTAATCATGGTACGTACAAAGTATTTTCAAATAGATTAATGTCCTTTCTTTCGTACTATAGATAATTTTCTCGTTTGTTCCCATTTCCAACATTTTTTATTCGTGGTTTGAAAAAACATTTTCTCCTCTTTAAGAAAAAAGTTGAAATATCACTAGTATGAGCAATGAATTAGAGAAAGTTCTTCGAGGGACTTGTAAAGTGAACGCGTACGACATTTTGAAATAAATGAGGGGAAAAACGTCGACTGACACCAAATTTCATTAGCACGGTCAACACGTAAAATTGATTTTACGAATGAATTTTTCATTAATATGTTTCTCGAATGCCTATAGGATGGAATTGTTGTTCATAACAATATTAAAGATAGTGCGACTTGTTTTACACAATTTGACTATAAAGATGGCTCTTGATTCGACGGTGTCCAAAGTAGCTAGGGGCAATTTACTTTTACGACTTGTGTAAATTGCCTGACTGTTTTTCGTATCACTAAAATAATTTTCATTCAAAAACATGTTAATGATCAGAATAGGAAGTCTGTTATGAATTATAAAAACTTACATGTGGTCAGAATTCAAAGCCAAATCTATCCTCGTTAACGTAATAAAAAAATTGGACCAACTTGACAAATTTTATACTCTATTTGGGAAATTAGAGAAAGGGAAAGCAACGAAGAATTTTGAGAGAAATTTTTAGATTTTCTTATTTTTACATCTCATGAAAGTTCCAAATTGTTTTTCAATTTTCCTGTCCAATTTTCGATGTCTCTTATTTTCTCTCTCCCTAGACGTAGCATTAAGAGTTGCTTAAGCATATTTCTCACTAACTTTCCTAATAATTAATCCCCAACGGATAGGCATGGGCTACCAATATTGGCGACTCTCTTTCCGACCCAAAAAAAATAACACTGTCGACTCTCTCGAGAGTTATAAAACGAGCTCCAAATGCAAGATGAAATATTTGATTCGAGCCATAAGCTACTTATCCAATTGAACTTTTTCCCGTCGTCTCAATGTAGTGTTATGGGGAGTAAATCCCAAATATTACTAAAACACTCATTTGACCAAATTTAAGATAACTCATACCAAAACTGAGGTGACAGCGCGAAGCGAACGAGCGCGAGATCGAGCTAGAGCGACAGAAAACGAAAAGAGAGCCATAGAGATGTGTTTGGGGTTTAAGTAAATTGCAAAGCCATTTACAATCTATTTAATACTCACATTATGTTTAAAACCGTTAATGATCCATTTACTCGAATATAATCAATTCATATATCAACTCTGTCCATCGTATATGCGTTAAAGAAGCGAGTTCATGATCTATTTTGACATGCCTAGGCCGGAGGCCAACCACACCTAAGACGGTCGGAATTGTTTTCACCAAGGCAGAGTGGCCCTCGGGGTGCTCAAAACGGGTGGCGCGTGGTGGGGAGGAAAGGTGGGGGAGGCGGGGCATTGGCATTGGCATTGCTAGCTGTAGTAGTAGGCTCGGAGAAGACAACTCGAGGGGGGAGGGGGACTGCAATAAAAGAGGCAAGAGCAAACGGACAAAAAACCAAACCACTTGCCCCCTCCCCCCGATCTTCCAAAGGTTTCAAAAAGGCAAAGGGGGTCTCAATTTCAAAGACATATCTCCATCTCTCCCATCATATCATCTCGGGGTTCCCCACTCTATATCCCCCTCCTATCCTAGCGTGACAAAACAAAGACCATAGGGTTGGAAAAAACAAATCTGTATGCATATGTATATATATATATATATATGAATATATTCTCTTAATGAATGTTCCCTATATTTATTAACCAATCAATTCAATATATTGCTAAATTTTCCTGTTTTTTTCTTCAATCGTGTGCAATTAATGTTTGTAGGATCGAAGTGTCACTTATTCTTCTTCCTTTTTATCTATCGTACTCTTACTCTCAATCCATTCTTGGACTTTTATCTCGTTTCATTACACGACGTGAGAGTCCGAATTCACATCTGAAACTAAATATCTCCACTTCTAACTCATTTAAGAAAGTGGGGAATCGAACTCCTTACCTCTTCGAAAGGTGGCCACTGAAGCAAATTTCAGTGGTTGAAATGTTGCTTATTCATTATGTCTAACTAGTGCTCGAGAGACATTAATTGGAAAAACACAGTACGATTTTTCTTATATTAGTTTTCTTTTGTGGAAGACATTGATTCGCAACTATTGCGATCGACGCAATTTGAGCAAGCATGCAAAATCAGAATATTAAGTCGTGCCTCTTGTAACGACCCGCGAAGCTTTTGGAATATTTGAATTTGTTCGGAACGGTTTTTTCTATGTTTTTTTCTTAAATCTCTATTGCTATCGCAATTTGACTTTTCTTCAACGTAATATTTTTGCAACTTTTTTTTGGCGTAAAAGAACAAAGCATTCGAACCTTTTTAGCACACGCTGAAAAGGAAATGTTTATTGTGAAAATAAGGGATGGAAAGTAGGGGACAAGGTTGCGATAGGTGGGGGCCCTTGATGTTAACGTGTCAACGGTGGGTACGGGGTGGTGGAGCCACCCTCCTCCACCATCGCTCCTTTTTTCCGCATTGGTTAATTGATGTTGCGAAGGTGTTAGATCGAGATCGTTAATATCACGAAAATTTTTAAATTTATGTATATATATATAATAAATTTATTTAAAATTAATATTTTCATCATAAAAATTTTAAGTTGGTATACCTGTAATAAATTTATCTCCCGTTAATTTTCGTTAAATTTTATCGTTAAATTGCTGAGTTGAATGACACGTAACAGTTGACTGGTGTACCGGTTTAGGGTTTTACTCATTTGTTTGTCATAGATTTACCAGTTTGTGATTTGTCATGATATTAATTCAATTTAACGGAAGGTAAATTTGTCATAAATGTACCAATTTTAGATTTTTAGTAGTCAAAAAATTAGTTTGGGATAAATTTATCATACCAGCTTGGGATAAATTTGCCACCGGTGTACCAATTTAGGGTTTTTTTATGGTATTAACCCTTAAATTTAAGTTGTTGGGAGGTAATCATGAAATGTGTCGAGATCCATGTGTGAATTGTATTAGAAAAGTCTCACATCAAGATGTGATATAGTGTGAAGCAGATAATATATTCAAGTTGACCCATCACTTATTAGCTTAATCTTAAGCTGTTGAGCGAAAGTAGATCCAACTGGATATGTTGATAGACTCCTTTTTGGCGAACTCTCCGGACATAGATATCGAGCTTTTACTAGGCGCGCTCTTGATGAAATGGGAAACGATAAATTCCTAAATAATAAAAAAAGAACTTATGTCGATTCAAACGCAGGTTTCGATTCATATGGCTTACAGTAAAGTGGTCCATAAGCCTCCAGATAGCCAAACATCTGTACCCATGCCCCCGGGTTATCAATAAAAGAAAAAGAGAAAAGAAACATTTTTGTGATGAAATCTATCTTAGGAGCATATCATGTGCAACTTATGACATTTTGTAATGGACCATTGGGAAAATATTAATTGATTTGCGATTACTTGATACAACGGGCAACCAACCCAAATTCTCGTCTTCGAATTTTTCACTGAAATAGAAAAGTTTGCGGAGGGGCCGCGGAGGTCGACAGCTCATCGTGGCGTCACCATAAGAGTCCCACACTGCACCTCAAAATATGTCCAAAGATCTTAACCTCCGGGACGACCAAATCCATCCCCCTGCAAACCCCCATCGTCGCGCCGGCGACTCGCGGCTCTCCCTCCACACGGCAAGGCAGCGACGCCCGAGAGCATCAATAGGCCAGCAGTCGAAGGCTCGTCTTATCTTATTATCGCGCCATGCTTTTGGGTTCGCGTATCAAATGGACAAAACCAAAAGCAAAAAACCCCCTTAATGAAACCGGGCTTGTCGCCAACCAGGAAAGAAAGTATCGCCCCCCGTATTTAGGAACTTCAAAAATATGTTTTTGTCGCGACGCAATTTGGAGCGGTCCCGTAGGACGACAGCGTCCACAGGTCTCGTCGTGCGGAGGGCGCCACCGCCACCACCACCACCACCGCCACCACCAGCGGCGCTTTGGCCCTTTTGACCGTACGCGTACTGACCCAAAAAAGAGGAACTTAAAAACGAAGAAGAAAGGGGGTGGGGCCGTGTTGGGGTTGGAGCGAGCGAGATCGGGCTCGCCTCCTCATTGCCGACAGGGGAGCGGTGGCCCCGCCCCGCCCCGCTTCTTTCAGTACAGAACTTCAAATCACACCGCGACTTTCTCGTTCGATCGGGGCCCCGCCCACGCCCCGGGCTCTCTCTTTGCGATCTCCCCCTCCGAAGCGAGCGCGTATGGGCCACGCCGCCCCCACCCGCCACCCGCCACCCGCTTTACAAAATTGATCCGGAAGGGTAAAAATTTGCCGAAACAAAGTACGACGATACGCCCTGAGCGCGAAGCCGAAACTCGAAACCCTAAAATTCGCGGTGCATTTCGGGGCTTTCTCGGGATCGGCAGTGAGTCGCGGCTTCGATAAGGTCGCCCGTTCTCTCGTACCTTCGACCCGGTCGGTTGCGAGTATGAGCACTCCGGCTTTTTGTTCTAGCCATGTGTTGTTGCATGTGGGAAATTGACCGGAATCGGAGGAGAAAATTTTCTCTAACTAGACATTTAAGAAGAGTATGGCCTCCGTTGGAATTCTCAATCACGTTAGCAATTCAATTGGTCGAAATGATTACATTGACGAAATTAAAAAAATTATGATTAAATTAACATCTGTATAATAGGTTCAGGACTAACTGGATAATTTTTTTTCCTTTTTCCGAATTTAGTCCGTTATATGATCTTCCGACCGGAAAAAAAGCCGGGTAAAAATGGATTTAATCGCATAAAGAAGGCGAAAAAAATTATAGAGAGATAGAATTTCGAGTGATTCAAAATATTTGGTTGGACGAGATATGATCTGCCAAATCTGCCAGCGGCGAGCGTGCTGGCGATGACGATCCGCTCGACCGTACGCGATTTTGACGCGACGGGGGACGAAACGAAAGAGACAAGAATAGAGAAATCGAAGAAGGTCTGAACGTTGACAACGAGGAAGGGAGGGGACCACTGGCTCTCCAGGACCATCACACCTATGACTTGGCTTCATTCGACATGCAATGCAACCATAATTTTTCTCCTTGTCCGAACTTTCGACTCACTTAATGAAATTCTCGAACATTTGGAAGATGTACCCTTTGGTCCCCGACTTTCAATTTGATTTTTGGGAAACTTTAGTTGAATGTGCCGGAAGTAACACCATCCTTCTCGTACTTTCAATGGGTTTGATTTAAATCCGACGGATTCTCAATACCTGTCATTAGCAACGATGTTGACGTGATTCTTCGTTAGTCTTCCTCTCTTGATACGAACTTTTGTGGATTTGGTGGCTCTGAACTCGCATTGATGAAAAGGGTTGGGTTATCGAGAGTGTCTACGTAAAAGTAACCAAGCGAATAAAAACTATCTACTTGAAACGAATGACCGGCGTAGGAACACGCGCATAATGATTCCAATGTTACTCTTTTTACGATTGATTAACATCATAATAAGATTAAGTTAGTGATCAATCAATTTGAGAACGACATCGAACACTTTAAAAAGGTCATGGAACATGAAAGAACCGAAATTCGAGAATAAATTCGCACATCGAACAGAAATTTAGCACATAATCGAACCAATGGCATAGCACGACAGTAATATAATTAGGAACTGATGATGTTATTGTTTAGCATTATTGAAAATGAGAAATAATAATGAAAAGGACGAACACACAAAAGGTAATGTTGGTGTTACTGTTAGTGGTCCTATATTTGATTGAGACAAAAGAAAGAAAATGAGAATCTAGCTAACAAAAGAAAACTCCAAACGTCAAACACATCCCTTGAAAAGAGTAAAGTAAGGTCTCTTGGCCAGGAAAAAACCGAAGAAGAAAATAATAAAGAAAGGTCAGAGAAATAAAAATAATTATTTCTTACTTTTATGGACCCTAGTCCTAAGTTTAAAGATCAGACTAATGCTACTTTTAAGTTTTAATATATGACCGATTTACACAAATATTATTGAAATGCAATTGTGAGTCGTGGTAGAAAATTCATACGCCAGAAAATTGATATGGTATGGAGTAAATAATATATCCTAGTTGGCTCGTAATTCATTGGCTTAAGCTTTTGTGTGAAGATAGAACCAATTAGATATGTTAATAGACTCGGACTTGAACTCTCTCTTGGTAATCTCCTCAGGTAAAGTTATCGAACTTCTACTGCAGGCTCCCCACGGATAGTATCACAGCTGATGGTTGATTGGTGACTCACTCTCAATGTATATTGGTGATTGACGAATATCTCGGGAACAAATCTCATGGTCCTTATGGCAATTCATGGTACTGTCCGAAGAAAGAAGACCAAAGATGAGATTGATCTCCCTAAGTGGAGATATCGGACTTTTACCGCGCTCTCCCAATAAATATACTATCATTTGCTAGCAATTCGCAAAAATTCGGGTGTTGAGCACAAATGTAAATTTCAAAAAGAATATTGTCCTTGCTATTTCATTAAATTAGTGGGGTAGTCGTGAAATTTGTTCCATCCTCATTTGACCAAAGTGAAGATCAATCCTTTTACCATTCTTACTGGTCAAAAAGAGACATTCTCTTATTATTCTTGTTTGATAAGATAGTGAGCAAGGTGATGTATGCTAGTTCAATGTGTACGGTGAAAGTCATGTTTGGCCACCCACCACATGAATGAGAAGGGTTTGCATTAACATATCGAACTATAAAAAAACTTGAAACTCTAGGATGTTCGTCTAAATTGTTAGGAGACCTAAATTTCTTGATTCGGGCGTGTTGTGATGTATTACAATTGGGCGACTGCGAAGTAATTTCTCATAAACTTATTGCATGGATGCGAATTTAGTCATGAAATTTTTAATTTTGCTAATTTAGACCTACAATTTTGCGCAAAATTTCGATATAATCCTTATGACCAATTTTCGCCGGAGATCACGGACACGGCTATTTGCCACGTAGGACTGCTGGCAACGATTGGATCGCTATGTCAGCGAATTTATGACGAAAATTGATCGGAATAACTATATTGGAATTTCGCGCAAAGGCTTAGAACGAATTGGTAAAATTGAAAAGTTTATGAATGAATTGGCATTCATATAATAAGTTAAAGACCAATCAGGTAATTTTCTAAAAAATTACAGGTACAGAATGAATTCCATGATGAAATAGACGATGGCAAGATAACCTCGAAGTGACTACTGAGGATCGATTGGAAGCTCCTCCTCATGTTAACGGCACACTAGCAATCAACAACGGTCGCCATGAGCAATAATTCTCATCTAGTTAATTATGAACTAGATTCACCAAATTTAGCAGACCCCATCAAATCTTCCAGCTACCAACATAGAATCCCTTGCCGAGTACTGACCAACGATGGCCTACATTCGCGCGCACCCATTATTGACTAAACAGGAAGCTCCCCTTAGCTTCCTTTGAATTAAATTTAACATCTTATGGAGCCAACAGCCACCAACCCAATAATCTAATGCACGCAATTCATTCAATAGTTGCTGCGAGCTATGTGTATGGACACACCCCGCATAGGTTCTAGGGGGAGAATGACTCAAGGAGCAAATAAATAACGGGATATTATAGATAGAGACACAACCATGATATACTCCTTAGACGAAAGACGGGCTACAAGAACCCTAATTTTGACCAACGAAGATCGATAGATAGAGATAAGAACGAAAACATTAGCCAAAAGTTCAAAGGTAGTGATATCGCAATAACATAACTAAAACACCTAGTGCTTGTGGCTTTGCAGCCAAAAAAAAACAAGTGTTAGTCATAGGTTTTGTTTAGACCTAAGTATGTCTTTAAACTGCTTCATCATAGGCCTCATATTGATCTCATAATCTCAATGATGTAAAGTAAAAATAAGGTATTCTCTCTTTTTGAGGAGGATAAAATTACGGGAGGAATTAAGGATGTGAGGCATGTGGATGTCGATATATTAAAATAATGAACGCATTCATAAAGTTCGTTGCTCTTGTATTTCAAATGAATAGGTCGCGAAAACTCTCGTAAAAGCAAAAATTGCTTTCAAGGAAGCTCATAATTAAGAGGTTAAGTACTCTTGGCTTTGTAGCCGAAAAGAACAAGTGTTATTGATAGGTTTTGTTGACCTCCATTCTTAAAATCAACTTAAAAACACTCTCCATATAATTTATCTAAATATAGAGTCTTAGGAAAATGATAAATGTCGCTCGATAAGACACTGGATATTAGAAATTTAAAGAAGAACAGTTGCCTCTGAAAAGCCTAGCCGAGCATAATTATTAGGGGGGAGGCTCAGGCGCACGCACATCTATCATAGATATTCCAAAGTGTGGTCGTGATGCTCACGTGAGTGGGTGGGCTTGCTTGCTTTTGTTCTTTGTTCTTCTCTTTTGAACTTCTCTCTCCTTGTGAACTTTTTGGGCGATTTGACTAATTGAAAAGAGCTGCTGACATAAAGATCACTTGTCCCCTGATTACAGCTAATACACGGCACACCCCATTTTGTAAATCAATTATTTAGACCATGGATGAGGAGATGATTGCGTCCTCTCCCTCCGCTTCTCCCTCTTCCCCTCTGCGTTTGATGAGTTTGAGAGAAGAAGACGCGAGTTTTCGAGAAATGGAAGACACGAGCATCGGGAAGCGGTAGGGTTTGATATGTTTGTATACGCATTAAGAAATGGAAATGAAACTGGGGTTTCCAAGCAAAAACGAAAGAAAACGGGCGGTTTTAGTTAAGATCTGATGATGCGCTAGTGGGCTGCAAATGCCTTGTTTAGGAATAAACAAAGGCATTTTGCTGCGGGTGCATCGAGGCACGAACCCTGCTGCAAACCAAACAAGAAAGACCTACTTTTTATATATTTTTCGGCCCTAGAGTCTGCAAGTCCAAAGAATGTGTAATCCCAAAGGCATGTCTTATCACTCCTCCCTTTTTTCTTTTTTGTTTTGCTGGGTCAAAATAAAGAGGAATAACACAGAAAACGGCCACGCAACAGCAATGCCTGTCCTTTCGATGTCTTTGAGAGAGAGAGAGAGAGAGAGACAGAGACAGAGAGAGGGGCGGGGGGTCATAGGGCGAGTGAAGTCAAGTTGGGAGAGGAAATCTAGACACGCTCCAAAGGTTCTCTAGGGCTTGTCTTGTATTGATTCTCAAAGTTTCATGTCATCCACATTTGCCTTGGTATTTGTTCTTGTCTGTGTCCCTCTACTCCCCCTTGTCCATTCCCTAGCGGGTTCTTAGCTTTGCTAGGGTTTGGACAACCTTTTTTGTTTGCTCCAAAGCGATGACCTCTCTTTCTTTCTTTCTTTCTGCGGAAAATCGTATTTTTGGAGAAAATATATACAAGATACTTCAAACAGGGAGAGATTCAATTTTAATTGCCTTGCTATAACATGGACGAGCACCGCCCTCATCTATCGTTATCCATATTTATTATCGGATAATATATTCGAATTGTTTCCAAAATTGTAATTGAAATATATTTGCGATTAAAAGGGATTAGAAGATTTGTAGAGACACCTGATTGGGATATAAAATCTCGACTCCGATTACTCTTGCACGTTTAATATCTTAAAAATGTAAAATCTCTCTTATGTTCGGTTACTTAACAAATTTCTCAACGTTACTCGTGTTTAAAATTCATGGACAGATATATATATTGAGCAGGGTTTTGAGTATTGCCTCGTGAAAGAAGTTGTAAATGAGCCTAAAACAAGAAAGAATTTTGCTAGCATAATAATTTTTGGGCCACTGTGAGAATAATAGTACATTATTAGTCACAAATTTTCGAAAGAATAGATCCTACAACAATTTATAATTATTTATTTTCTGTTTTATTGATCTAAAATAAGGTGTTAATCTCACAGTGAATTGAGGGCAGTCACTTAATTATTTCGCAATGAGAAAAAGAATGAAACGACTAACATAGAAATAGAGACAAATAGTTTCCTGATCGAGGACGGGATTGAATTGAACCGTCGAAATATTATTCAATTTAAACAAGTCCGTTGAGTATGTTGGCGTCATTTTGAGTGTGATGTCATTATTAATTTGAAGAATATGTCCCTGCAAAAAGTCATGTTGATTCTCTCCTATTTCCTTCTCTAGCTCACTCAGGAATAATGTTTCAGATTAGATGATTCGGAGGGCATGGGCAATAGTCATGCTGTGAAAGGTTGTTCTGAACTGCCATGGCCATTTTTCCTTCAATAATTTCGTACTCTGTACACCGAAGCATGTGGAGGTCAACGTGTTGCCTTTCATTTCCTCCAAACGGAAGCATTAAATTGTTGTTGCTTCTCAAAGCCTCTATAACGAGATAATGTTTTCTTTTTCCGGGAGAAAATACAAAAAACGAAATGAAAAAAAGAAGACAAACGTGACTAAGAACTTTGACCAACCCTTGCCTCGACATGAAAGAGGAAATCTTTTCATAGTGAAAAAAGAAGAAGCTTGAGATTTGTGGCGCTTGGACAACCTCGAGAACTTGGTTCATCATGCTTCTTGAGACGTGTAAGGTCTGCGATTCTTTCGTTTCTTACTCGATATGGCTCCTTAAGATAGATCATTAGAAAGTAATTACTTATAAGTCTTCTAATCTCGGATCGGATAGTCGGCCTCTAATTCGTATCTAGAAAACGAACTTAGTTTAGCGCGTAGAAGCCAACTCATATACTAGACCATTACATACTAAAACACGGCTTTGGGACTCAGATGGAAAGTTCCCCCGCGATTAGTCAAATGGAAATCGGTTTTCGATAGACTGGATAAAATTTAGAGTTCCCATTTTGACATTGGGTCCACCGCACTTTTCGCTATTCTCCAAAAAAACTCAAGCTCATTAACAACCGGTTTTGATCTCAACAATGCTAAATCAGAAACCTAAAGCAAACTCCAACTATCAATGAAAAAAAATCAACGAGAAACCATGCATAAAATAGGGTCACAGAGAAGTAGAACGATCAGTATATACACGACAAGAAAATCTTCATACTCTTGTCTTTGTTAAACAAGTATGTACTCCGCTACTTCTGAAGGGCTACACCGTTTTCACTAACACAACATCATCTTTGAAAAGTGAAAAATATACACTACATGAGAAGGAGATAACATTTATTAATGTTAATTTAAGGGTAGCTCTCGCAAGGCAGCAAACTTTTACCACGTAGCGCATGAGAAAAGGGCCTTCGGATCGAACCCCAAGAAACTTGTCTACGTCGCTTGTAGGTCAATCTTTTGCGTGAGGGTTTCGATATCAACATGAGCCATTAAATTATGAGGAGTTTCGTCGGAGTTTGGGTTCCACTCATGACATCCATTGGCACCGGCTCAAAACCCCACGCATCAACCAAATAAAAAACATCAATAAAGTATAGTATGTCACATTAAAATAACTTTAGACACACAAGCTTTTATCGAGACTTACCAAGCTCTGGGTATTATGTGGTTTGGCTAGTGTTTTTGGCAACGAGAAGATGACAAAGATTAGTCGTTCAAGATTTGGTAAGCCCGAGAGAGAGAGAGACGAATCAATTCTATAACACCTAGAGATGCTTCTCCCGGTGTAGTCAATTGGTCACCCCCCCCCCCCAGCCAAACCCTCTTTTTGGGCACCCCTCGATATGATTTTCAAATCGTTCTTAGGGCGCCCGAAAAGTCGATTTCGCCACCGCCTTTCCCATTGTTTAATCCCCTCATTGGGGGCATTTCGGGGATTCTCGCGAAGCCCGTATCAAGATTTAGCTTATCTGAGATAAATTCCTATTGATTAAGTAATCTCCCACATGGTTTTACGTGAAGGGAGCCATATTACATATTCCTTTCAGATTTGGTTAAGATAATGGTGTATAATATGAGCGCTCATCACCCGGCTCGTTCAACATGGCATTATTCAAAGCTTAGGTCACATGCAGCGAGTTAAATAACGGGGAAAAGGATTGATTATAGAAATGATTAATGTGTGGATCCTTGGGTTCACATATTCCTGAGAAAACATATAAGTAAAACCGGCGCATTTCTCGAATATTCGCGCTCATAGGGCTCGGGGCCATTATATTGATGGATAATAAGAAGTGGTTTGATTATTATAAATCTTCAAAAAATAAATTTCTACTTCTAGCACTGAGCTGCAACCCCGGCATGTGAGGGGATCTTGGGATTGAGTCTCTAACCTTTGCTTCCAGCTCTGCATTTTGGGGTTTTCTCCTCCTGATCCAATCGTCGACGACGACCAAGAATCTTTTAAAGTTGTCATGTCCCAAAGCATACGTAGATTGGTTCTTTTCATTATTATAAGGTTAAGTGATGGCAAGATTCTAGGCTAGTATCTTGAAAAGGGGGAATTAGAACCAACATCTTGGAGCCGGTGTAATCAAGAGAGGAAGAGTTGTATGGTGATGAATATTTAGGGGAGGAATATAAGCAATGCCTTCATAAGAGCTAGATGTTGACAAGTTAGGAAAAACAAAGAATTTGACTTCAACATGTAATAGGGCATGTAAACTTTAGTGATAATATGGTCATTCAAGTACAAAAGATGGGTTCCACTATAAATGGGCTTCCACCACCTCCCCAATTCTGCCTAAAAGCACTAGAAAACTAGACATAGAATCTCTCGCGTGTGCAGAAAAGCGTTCTACATCTACATCGGAGAAACGATTCCGTTCTAGCTTCTATATGCCCAAATTCATGGTCGTTTGGAAAAAAAAACGTCTATCTTCATACAAAGTGGGAATCGCTGTTGTGACGTCAAAATAAAAGATATGATGTGAAAATTCATGAGTTAAGACTTCTTCCATACTAATAGAAAGGATAGAAATGGGCGATTAGCTATTGCAATTCTTTTCAGAATACTAGCTCGAGAGTCCCTCACTAGTTGCTGGATATTCGATTTCACCTACAGCTACTACCACGAGACCTTCGCCTGAGCACCGGTCCTAGAGCCGAGATCCGGGATGGGCGACCTCGTCACCGCAACCCCTCGGCTAGCGCATCTGAATGTGAAGAAGGCTACCATGCTTCATGCTCGTGAAATGTTGGACGCTGGGAAGGTAATTGCCCGTTTAAAAACAAAGGCCCGGCAACACAAACCCGGCTAAAAAGCTGAAGCATTGTTGGTGTCTGGGAGCAGAGCCCGGCACATGAGTTGAGTTGTCCAAAATTGTGGCCCAATAGGCCCAGCATGTATCAAAGCTTAACAGGCGGCCGCAACAGGTCATTCTACAGTTCCACATATTTTCTAATTTTATAAGGAATTCTAGACTCGGCTTGTTCCGCATAAAATTAATGATTTGAAAATAATCGCTTGTCTTGCTTACAAAAATGAATAAACGAATATATTTTCATCGACCACGAAAATATTTAGACATAAATTGCTATCGATAATGAAAATATTTTTTATTGACGAATGAGCGATTATTTTTAGAAAAATGTATTTTAAATCATTCACTCTTTGCGGATTCCTAATCTCCTGATTATGTTGACGGTGGTCTTACATAAATATATAGGTGGGGATTTTCATTCGTGGGATCAATGTGAGATCATCATGAGCTGGGTCTAGCTTTTCAATTTCGTTAACTTACATTTGGCTTTTGTTTTAGTAATTAGAAACTTAGGCTACGTTTGTTTTACGAAAAATATGACGTTTTTGGAAAATATTTTCAACTAAGATATTTTTCAGGAAAAGGGCAAATATTTTCCGCTGTTTGGTTGAAAGCTGAAAATAATCTAGAAAATATTTTCCGCCATTTGATATATGATTTGATTTTTTGGAGAAAATTACCAAGAAAGTTGATTTTTTCTTCCTTGGTCGGTCGCCAGCGATCGGCGAGCTCACTAGATTCCGACAAGGTTGAGCTCAAGCCTTGCCAAATTCGGTGAGTTGCGCGAGGTAGCCTCTGACCTTCTGCGATCTCGGGCGAGGCTTGAGCCTTGCCTAGCTCATTGGATCCAGTGGGGCTTAAGCTTGCCGGCGACTAGTTGAGGAAGAAGCAAAAAGAAAAAGAAAAAAAAGGAAAACATAAATTTTTTTTAAAACTCCATTTATAAAAAAGAAAAATAAAAAGAAAAATAAAAATAAAAAGGAAAAGGTGTTTGGTGAAAACAAAATTCTTGGTATAGAGGTGAAAGACAGGCGATGGAAAAGCGGAAAACATTTTCCTCAATTTTAAAGGTGTTTTTTCTAACGAATACAAATGTTTTTCTTGATTAGTTTAATTTTCATGGATCGAACGACGGAAAATCCAAAAAACATTTTCCTGAAAGTTATTTTAAGTGAAACGAACAAAGCTTTAGTGTAATCAAATCTTAAAACTTGTCACGAAAGTACAATCGAGTCCTACAACTTATCATGAAAGTACAATCGAGTCCTAAAACTTTTAAAATGTACAATCAACAGAAAGATTTTATTAGACAAATCTGATAAATTTTAGGACTTGATTGTATTTTTGAAAATTTTAGGACTCGATTTTACTTTCGTGAAAAGTTTTAAAATCTTAATGCACTGTTTTTAAAAATTTTAAGATCCAATTAGATTTTCGCGATAAGTTTTGAGATTTTCAATATGTTTATCTCTACCAATTAAACGACAAGAAAGAAAAAGACAGCTCAAGATATATTCCTCGCCTCGGAAACGACATCGATGTTAGCCATGGATTGGTGTCGTCCTTACCTCTGAAGGCGGAGGAACCCGCAAAAACGCAGAGACCACCGCCACCGCAGAAACGCAGAGAGCGCCTTCAGAGGACGCGGAGGAGATGCTGCTGCTAAGCCAAGCTCCGACCGGGGCTCTGTCCTTCAAGAGCTGCTGCTGCTCCTCCACCGCTTCTTCTCCCTCCTCCTCCGCCGCCTCCATCGCCTTCGCCGCCCCTCGCCCCCCTCTCTTCTCCAACCGCCGGCCCAACTTCTTCTCCCGGGCCCACCCCTCGAGGCCCCCCTCCTCCTCCTCCTCCAGGCTCGCCCTCGCCAAGGCCGACGACGCCCTCGACGCGGTCCCTCCGGCTGCCAGGGAGGCCCCGCTAGCTCCCCCTCCCCCGTTCGATGGCGTCGGCGGCGGCGGCGCCGTCTTCGCGGGTCGGGAGGGCGTTCCCCTCGAGGGCGTCATCCAATTGGAGAAGCCGAGCCCCGCCTCCCGTTTGAAGAAATGGGGGTCCGTTGTGAATCTTCGTTTTTTTTTTCTTGCTGTTGGAAATTGCTCGTCTGTTTTGTTGGGTGCCTCTTTTGGGGTGAGTTTTGGAGAGTTTAATTTCGTGTGCTTTGTTTGTGTGGGGTCGTTTTGTTTCAGACGGGTCGGGTTGCTTGCTGGTGGGGATGTCGTGGCTTTGCTTGTGTTCGCTGCAATTGGTAGGTTCAGTCATGGGTTCCCGGTTTTCGACCTCGAGACTCTGCGAACCGCCGACCCTTTTGTTGCCGGTATGTTTAAACATTCCCCATTCAGTCGCAAGTTCAGGTTTTCTTCAGCAATGTTTACGTTAAGCAATGCTCCAATTTTTCATGTTCATGGTAGGAGAGAATTGGGAAAAATTCGATCTTGTGTGAGCATGAATTTGTTTCTGATACGCTTGGGGAACTTAACATTATGTTTGAATGTGTGGAAGAGTTGGGTCGCGGAAGAGTGAAGAAAGTAAAATGGGCGAGTGATTGGTTTTTCTCTTTGTTGGGGGAGTAATGGAAATTGACTTGTGGAAACTAGGTGTCGATTGTTTTTGCCTTGGGCTTACATATGCTGATCACTCCCGAATTAGGGAGAAAAGTCGAGTGATTGGAAAATTACATGTCCACTTGTTTCGAAGTTGTAAGAGGTGATGAGAATGGAGGTAAAGAAAGAGGAGGTGAAGAGTATGATTAGAGAAAGTGAAGGGGATGAAGGTGTCAAGAATTTGGTTTTTACTTTGTTTTGAAATGAGATGGACAATGAGACATTTTCCCTTTTCTTGTAAACCTTGAATGGCAGAGAGGATGATTGTTTTATCCTATTTAATAATAGAACCTTGAAAATAGCCGCTCTAAAGTTAGCCAAAGTAATCTTAACATGTACTGGATATATAAATGTCATTGCTTTCCTTAAAATGTATCTAGTGATCACCTGATAAAAATCTTTAATGTTACAAGTCGTTATGTTCTAATATTTGTAAAGCAATATTAAATAGCCATTTTTACTCTGTCTAGTGCTGATACAAATTGTTTTCATTCATAGTGATAGAATGATGAGATGTGTGCATTTGGATTTTACTTGAACTGCAACTCAAAGTGAAAAGGTGTCATGTTTTCTGAACTCGTTTTCTTTCCTTTCATTATCCTTCTACTTCCCATATAAAGCAAAATCAAAATGTTCACATTTTTTAGCTTCACCTCCTTCCCTTCCAAGTAACAGGAAGGAAAATTATTTTGTTCACACCTATTTCTTCAGCTCCATTATTGTCAATCATAATAATTCTTCCTAACAATGCGAGAAGCGTAAAAATGTATCCTCGAGAATGTTTTAGAGGCTCTCTTTCTGTTTAGCTGAGGCGATGTGCTGCATGTTGGGGAAGTGTGGAGTAAATAGTTTACAATTGCCACTGCTTTTAGAGAGTTAATGACCTTAAAAACCTGATTGTTTGTTTTAACAGGCTGGTTTTTGGGTGCTTACTTCCTCGGGGGCTATGCTGGTGATGGTCGTGGCGAGAATGGTCTGTCTAAGGCAGTCCTCTCTACTACCAAATCATGGGCTGTGGGAATTCCAGTAAGTTCAAACTCTGAGTTGCTGGTTAACTCGTACTTTCCTCTTCTATTCATAACCATTTCCATAGCTCTTCACATGGAAATGATTAGCTTGCCGCTAATACTATCCTTCATGATTTTTGTGATTATGGTTAACCTTTGGAGTCTGATTAGTGCATCAATAAGGAATAACTTTCTGTTTCGTCCTCTTTACCATCTTATCACGAGAAGTATAAAAGTCTGCTCTGCCCAAAAATTATTGAAGTGATATTTGCCTGTCATAGAGATGCGGGGTGATATAATTTCAGTACAGATATAGGAGCTGTCTTTCTCTTCTGTTCTCTATTTGTTTATTTTTTCTGCAAGACCAAATTGCAACTTGCATGGTTCTCATTCTTCTCTCTTGACGATGAATGTTGATGGGTAGGATGAAATGCGAAAGTTCTGTTAAATGTGCATATTATTAGAGCTTGACATTTACAATTTTGTGGCGTAATGTTGGCAGCTTGGAATAGCTATAAGGGCTGTGTTATCAAGCCACATTCCTCCTTACAATTTTATCTTAGTTACAATGGGAAGCACTGGTGTTTTGCTTATTGGCTGGAGGACGCTGTTACTTAGTGTTCTCCCAAATGATAAGAGCAAGAAGAGCGATGTCTATAGACGTGGAAGCCCATTTGAACTCTTTGAGGTACGAACCTCCTCTTTGAACTCTGATCAGCATGTTAAAAGCCTTGTTTATTAATTCTGGTGGATATTGTAATGGTGTCTTCGTTGGTGTTGAAAGTTAAAACCTTTAATGGTCGATCTTCTACAAACTTGGAGATCTCAAATTTATGATCATAAAATGCTTAGATTGTGGTAACATTTTCATCGATAAACAGCTCGTGTTGGGAACAAGTGGCAAATTTTTCCTGTTGCTCATAGTTGAACAATTGGAAGTGTATTTAGTTATATACTGAGATGGTTAGTTTGACATGATGCCATTCTATCTAGTGCAGCTGCTCACATCATTAGTGCGAAGGTGGTGATGGGAAATCTACTTTGTGCACGTTGCAGCTTCTGTATCTATACCTATTTTTTTAATGTATATCTTTAAGCATCACAAAGAGGAAAGAGTCGCTGCTTTCTTAGCCGACGACCAATTTTGAAGATTGTTTGAGCTCCATGTAAGGGCTGAATGGAATCTCTGAGAAAGTAGTGTTAATGAATAATTATTTCATCAACACTTCCAGAGTTCTTGACCTGATATGTAAATGCCATCTTTGTTTGCTGTACTAAAAAATAAGAGAGAGTGAGAGAGAGAGAGAGAGAGAGAGAGAGAGAGAGAGGAATGAAGCTAATTTTCAACGATATTGAAGAAGTGCTGGACTTGGTTAGCTCTGGTTCTTGCCAGTGAAATTTGTTTGGTGTGTTTGGATAGGTTAAGTGGGCCAACTCGTAATCCAGTAACGAACAAGTTTATTTTAATTGTTCAAAACGCGTTGACGCATTTATTGCAGGAACAGTTGAACACCATTAAGCTCATTATAAAGCAATCGACTCACGATTTCAAGTGTTGATTAAAACAAAAACTTGACAGTAATCTAACTTTCTTGTTTCCTCAATGGTAATTGATCTTAAGTTTTGAAGAAATGTTTGTTGGCGATTTCCACGTTTAGTACGCATATGACCCGAGTTTTTTGATCCTAAAAACCGAGTATTACTAAGGAGTCGACATGCTACTCTTTTGCATGTCTTTCACCTCTATCTCTCAGGCTAACGTTTTAATCTTAGATAACGATTCTTCGACCTAGTCTCGCACTGCCTAGATGCGTACAAGCGGAGTCGCGTATGACCCTACTTTCACAATTTCGAAAGTTTGTACTCTCCATCGAATTAAACTGGGGCGCGCCGGGCTTTGATTGCTTCTTCAGTCTAGCAAAGGAGGTTTTAATGGATGGCCAGCGGAACTCGTCATCATGGTTCTGCTCGCCTCTGCGTAGAGCAACGGGGAAGGTGGAAGAAGTTAATGGTGACCCTAGAGTCACACAGATCGATCGTCTTTGAGATCTTTTAGGGAAAAAGACCAGGGCTTGTCAGAAAGTGTCCCAGCGGCTTCTTCCTATCAGCTATTTATTGCTCATCTTTAAGTTAGATCTCCTTCCTCCATTCATCACGGCCTCACCTGAACGTCACGACCTCATCACTCAACTCTCAGCCAACCGAAGGATAGATCTCTCACGCTATACAGTGAAAGAGGACGCAGTTTAACTCCATTGAAAGTCTGTCATGGCCAACTGAAGGATGGCAGGAAAGCATTATCTGTCCTCCAACAGCTATAAAGAGAGCCAAAAATGTTTTCTTTTGGCAACCCCACCATTTTTGCTTATCCACTGACGAAGATGGATCTCGTGGAAAGGATGATTAACTTGAGACGTAACGAGTGCGGTTAAAAGAGAGAAAGTTTCCAAGTGGCCTGGCCAATTCACTGTTTGTAATGGATTCGATCATCATTGCAATTTAATCAATACGTGCAACACACCCCTTTTTTTCTCTTTTCCTTTTCGTACTTCCCCTCTTTCCCTCCCATATTTCAAAGATCATGCAATATTGCCCCCATTTCATCATTCCATGTTGGAAAATCTGTCTCCCCGTTCAAACCTTTTCATGCAGAACTCCATGCACTCACGCGTTCATGGATTTTTCTCCTGAAACCTTTCATCAGCAACATCACAAGGACAAACCGAAAATTGCAGTAAAAACAGAGTATTTAATGGAGGAAATTAAAGCAGCACATTAGTTGTCTTATCGAGATAATCTAATAAAATACCATCGATTAAGGTGCATAGCTAATTGTAAGTGTCTTGCTTCCATCATGCGATATAAAATAGTGTCGACGTTGACACTATCAACTATCGTAATAACTTTCTTCTTTCTTTTTTGATATAATTAAGGTGCATGGATGTGGAGACCAACTAACTGGATTCCCATACAGGTGAAGTTTCAGCGTTGGTCTGTGTAGATAGCCTTACCCGGAATGCTTTGCATAGAGCTGGTGAGATTCGATTGGATAAGCTCCTACGCCTCAAACCAACACTAGAGAATTATCGAAATAATTGGAACTTCGAAAATAAAGTGAAGGGGCACAATGGATCGAACTCAATGAATCGACGAGGAGGCCTTAGAGGTCTTCATGTGAAGTAGGCAAACTGGGGAGTGTCTTGAAAAATTCTTACTAGCTCTTGGTGCATGTGAGTCCACTTGAGTTCTGTCCCGGACCATATGAGCTTGCTTTCTATGGATTTAGTGATTGAGTCACATCCTTAAGGAGAATGCAAGAATTGCTCGGATGGCCCAGCCAGAGGCAGGGGGCAGAAGAAATTGACAAAAGAGGCGCCAAATGGTCAGTTTCGGTCCCTCAAAATCTGTCGCTGTGAATAAAAGCAAATCTGCCATTTTGACTTGTGTCCTCCCTGTCTCTCCCGCTGGTGTAATCCACCCACTCCATACAGCATTTTCTCACCCCCTCGTTGTTGTCATTGAATGTGTATGTTTAAGAGAGTTAGTGAGAGGGAGAGTGACGCGAAATGGTACGGAGAATTCTCTTAACCAGTGTTTCAAGATATTCATTAAATTTTCAAATAGAGAAATGTGATAAAGCTCAAAATTTTAGAATTTGAACAATCAAATAAAAGAAGTTGCTGCTTTCAAATTTCAATGCACCGACTATCCTCATATTATGTTTAAATATAACTTTAAAGACTGAAGTATTCCTTATTTAGTATGATCTAGAGAGCATCCGATAACATGATCACCTCAATAAATATGCTTAACAAGTATTTCGAATATGCCCATCAGCACACTAAATTAAATAAAGCGGGATTCAACTAGGAAGAAACCTTGTAATTTAAAGACACTAAGGGGGGAGCCAGCCATTACTTATGAGCAACCAAAACACACTACCCTCCAAATTTTCAGTGAAAGTGGAACTTGAAAAAGCTTTGGCTGGAACCCATTCCAAATGTCTCCCTTGTTCTTTCTAACTGTGGTCACAGATCCCTATGAAAGTTACATATAGGTGATTAAATATACCGCACTCTCTCCATCTCCCGAGCATTGCCTGCTGGTGTCCTAAGGGACCAGTTTTGTTCCTTTTCGAGAGAGAGAGAGAGAGAGAGAGAGAGAGAGAGAGAGAGAGAAAGAGAGAGATTCTGGGTGCTTTGCTTAGTTGAAGAGTAACAAGTTCCATAAATATTTTGTTGAATGCCAAAAAAAAACCAAGGAGAGGGAAGCAGGAGATGTTGAAATGATTAGTTAGTTTTAGTTAGCTCCCCAATGATTGAATATTCTGGCAGATGTAGATACTTCTAATACCAGCCTCATAGAAGATATCCCACATTTAATCCTCCTACCTGAAAATGGACTTTCCTTCATCTCAACCCCAGCATCATCATCCATACTGTCTCCAAACCCAGTTTCCTTCTGTCACCACTGGCTCTGGTTCGGTTCCTCTCAGCCTCTCCTATGAGGTTGGAGAAGTTGGTAATGCTGGCTTCTTTCACTCGCCATTGTGTGTAATGCCAGTCAAGTCAGATGGGTCTCTTTGTCTCATCGAAGCTCTCACTAGGTCACAGCCAGAAGGTGCTTTTTCTTCGTCTTTGTCAACAATAAAATGTGATAATGCTTCTGCTCCAAGATTGGCTTATAGCTTTAGTTTTATCGTCCTTGGCAAATTCTTGTCCTTTTATGGGCATTTTTTTTTGGTCTTCAGGAATGATGCCAAGTTCAGAACCAAAGCTAGAGGACTTTCTTGGAGTTCACTACAATGGAAGACAAGATGGGGAAGCCCGGTTGGGATACTCTGAGCTAGTGTACAGAGCATCAATGGAGGAAGAAACAAATGGCATGTCTCGCTTGGGAAACATTGTCAGTGTTGATGATTGTGCAGTCTCTGGGAGTGTGAGTGTGAATGGAAAAGAATCTGGCGGTTTCTATTCACCGATTCAGTCCGGTTGTGTTTCCCTTACAGCTCCAAGGCAATTCTCATCAGCCATCAACACCGAGTCATTGGCCATAGCAACCAGGAAGAGAGCACTAGAAGCGGACAAAAAGCTGCCTGTGCCTAGGAAGTCCATTGACACATTTGGCCAGAGGACATCTCAGTACAGAGGAGTTACAAGGTTAGGGCGTTTTGTGTTCTTTTTTTGGCTACTTGTAGCGAAGTTAAGTGCACAACAGTTGTTAGTTCAAGATGAACCCTTCATCATTCTTGATGCAATCTGCGCTTTCTTGTGGAAGGAAATATTTGGAGAGTAAATGATGCATTTGTTGTTTCCTTACTGAACCATCTTTCAGCTCGTCGGTTCATTTTCCTAGTTCTTGGTTTGTGGTTTACAAGTGCGATTAATCTTCTTCACCAGGCATAGATGGACCGGTAGATACGAAGCTCATCTTTGGGATAACAGTTGCAAGAAGGAGGGACAGTCTAGGAAAGGAAGGCAAGGTTGGTTTTTTCCTCTTTCTTTCCGAAAAGCTGAATCATTGTATAAGCATGTGTGTGTTTGGCCTTTTCCCTTTTGACTGAAATTCGTGGTCCCTCTGATATTCATGAGCTTGACTGGGTGCTCTTTGTTTGTATGCTCCCTGGGAATGCAATTGCAATTAATGTCGCACCTCAGTTTACTTAGGTAAGACCTTTTCTCTAAAAATTGAGACCAGATTTAGACATTAAATATTTGATGGATAATCTTTGTTTCTTCAGCAATTGTGCATCACTTCCTAATTGGTTTTGTCAGGGGGTTATGATACGGAAGAGAAAGCCGCAAGAGCGTATGATCTTGCCGCCCTCAAATACTGGGGACCTTCGACTCACATAAATTTTTCGGTATGAGAATGCCCTGTCCCACTTTGCCACATTATGTAAATCTTTTCAGCTATCACAGCAAGATGCCATAGTCTTTTTGTGGAATTATTGCAGTTAGAAAATTATCGGAAAGAACTCGAGGAGATGAAGACAATGAGCCGCCTTGAATACATTGCCCACCTAAGGAGGTAAATCTTTTTGCCCATTGTCTCTCTCCCGAAATTTGCTTATTCAGATTGGCTGTTTGTGACTGACATTGACCATTGCATACATAATGCAGGAGAAGCAGTGGATTCTCAAGGGGAGCTTCAATATACCGAGGAGTGACAAGGTTTGCCTTGTTCTACTATCTGTTGAAAATTTATTTTGGTTCTTTTGTCCTATTTTTTTCTTAAAAAACATTCCGTTCGGCTATTTGGTACCAACAGACACCACCAGCATGGAAGATGGCAAGCTCGAATTGGCAGAGTTACTGGAAACAAGGATCTTTATCTTGGGACATTCAGTAAGTTCTCAAAGTTACATTATTAGTCTGCTTCTGAGGGGCTGCCTCTTTTCTTTACCTAGTAAGCTCTCCCGATTGTTCCACGGCATTCAATTTATGTTTACAACGGTCCTTGTTTTCTTGTTGTTTTCTTGTTTCTGTTCAACGGTCTGTCGTCAGTTTTCACATGGCGCTCATTCAATGAAGCTCTCTTTCTTGGCATCAGTGACTGGTTCTTTATTTTTCTTTTCTTGCCTCTTTCTACTCGTCTGTCAAAAGAAAAAGATTTATAAAGATGAAGATGGCAATGTAACTTTTATAGGGCAGGGCTATAGGCTGTGCTCTCTACACATGAAGGATTGGCAATCATCATCATTGTTTTCTGAAAGCACCATTTTTAAGGGCATCATTTGATTTACGTCCTAACTTTTCCGTTAAATCAGCCACGCAAGAGGAAGCAGCTGAGGCGTACGACATAGCAGCCATCAAGTTTCGGGGTGTGAATGCAGTCACCAATTTCGACTCGTCGAGGTACAACGTCGAGAAGATCATGACCAGCAATACCCTTCTCGCAGGAGAGCTCGTGAGGCGAAACAAAGAAGCTGCACCAAGATATGACATGGGCTATCTCACTAGTGGTGAAGCCAACGGGCCTGAGAGCATCGACGGGAGTGGCTTAGGCTGGAACATGGTTCTACACGAGTCCCCTCGGGGACAACCCGATGATGTTGCTAAATCACTAGATCAGAAATCGTTTGCCAGGAGTAACCAAATTTCATCATTGTCTATGGCGCTGCAGCACATTTCGGATGAGGGGAATAGAGGACGTGCTAGTTTTGCAGATCCATCCTCTACTGTCACCAGTCTAGGCAGCTTGCAAGATGGTGCCCCTGATAGAACGTGCTCGAATATGCTGCTTGGAAAGCCTGTATCAGTTCCTGAGTTTACTAATGCTCCAGGCTGCATAAGCTCTTGGTTGCACTCAACCCGGCTCATTCCGGCTCCAATCTCCGGTTCCCGGTCGCCAGTTTTTACAGCATCGAGTGAAATCTAGCTAGTGCTTCTGGAATATCCGTTGGTCAAGTAGTGAAACTAAGAATGGAAAAGCTAAAAGCCTGAGAAGCTAGGTGAAAGGAAACTTTTTGAAAGCATGAAAGTTAAAGGCTTGTGTCGGGAATATTGAGATGTTGCAAATTGGAGGGAAGTGGTTAGACAGAGATTCACAGAGCTAATGATTAATGGCAATTGCATGATTGATGAGCTTTTCAATTGAGGTCCTGCTAAGTACAAAATCACTGGGAATGCTCCTCCATATGCTGAGAAAGGCTTTTTACTTTGACCATGCAATCTCACTCTCTGTTTCTCAATCCGAACTTCACCAACATGATTACAATCCTATCGCAGAATTCTGGATATGGAGATTCTGTTTAAGCTTGTTTTAGGATTTCGTGGTCATAATTATTAGCACTTTGTTTACTACAGTTGCGAACGTATCATGTTCCTTGTGTCTTTTAACTGTTGCCATTGCGATTAGAGAGAGATAAGTGAAATGAAATGTCCTGTACGGACGATTGAAACGACCCTTGCATGTGCACAGCTATCGCGCATGTCTGTACTCAATTGTGAATCTTGACTATTTGAAAATTTGGAAAAATCACAAGGAAAAGCAAGAAATGATTGTCTAATATGTTCATCTGAATCGTTTTCATTCTAACCGACGACATTTGACAATTTTATTTATGTCAATTACATCATTAGATCAAACTACACGGTCTCTGTTTGAGATAATATGATTATCTCGGACTATTCTATAATTAACGGACAAACTATACAAGAAATTTCCACATACTGCATGATGTCATTACTCAAGAGATGAAATCCCCAGGGAAAATGTCAAAAGTCAGGAGGGAACATAACAAACAAGACCTTATTTGAACTTAGGAAAAAGCAGTACCATATAAAGGGGGAACACAATCAACAACCACAGCACATCAGAACAAAGAAAAAGGCCACATTTTGGAGATTAATGGTCAAAAAGATTTGCATACTTCATGGAAAAGCGCACTGTGCAAGAAGAAAAAGGACATCCCGTGGATTTTTTAAAGAGTGAAAAGCAATGCCACTAATGTCAATTCCATCGAATCCTTTGGAGTTGCAGTCAACAAATATGATTACAACCTTGTCATTTGACAGGTTGGACATCAGAAAAACAAAATGGTAGAAGTTAATGGGCGAGTCACATCAGGCGATCAATATGAGCGTATCAAGCAATATGGACGATAAGGAAAATGATCTTTCCTTGTACAGGGCCTGTGGAAAAGTTGGAGCTCAGCGCGTGATTTCGAGTTCTTATCTTGCGTTCAAGACTATCCGCCGCTCAAACAGAATGCCGAGTTGAAAACACATGGAGTGCCGAGAGAAGGAAAAAGGACTGCATCACATGTGCTCTCGCTGTTGCCGACGATGGAATGGTGTTGGTGTGAACAAGAGAGCAGCTATTGCAGCCTCAGTAAAATGAGCCAAAGTTTTCGGGCCGTTCTGCATCAATTTGTCAGCAAAGCAAACAGGGCATGGCTAAGACGAGCTAACCTTTAGTTGGTGGGGAAGGACGAACTTAATCTTCATTGCCATTGTTTTCAACACTTAAATCTGTATTGACAGTTACAAGTTCAATTAGCGAGACCAAGAAACACGCAGTTTGTCATTCACATATCTGTAGCAAAATGGACGCCTTGACTTTAGATTGATCAGCGAATTCCGGACACCCATCGAATGCGCTACAAGAAGCACATGCACATGATCACCTCGTCTAAGCACCATAACAAGAAAAGAAAGTAGTAAGTTCATTCTGTATAGCCAGCACGAGGGACGTCTCTGAGAATGATAATTCGAGAGAACAAAACTCCAAACTCTTTCATGACTTTGAATGAGACTCGTGAACAATCTGAACAATACAGCATGTGAAGCTGAATAATAGGAGATGAGAGAGCATGAGCTGTTCGAACACATCAAATTTTGCAATGCCTCGAAGTCTTACCCTGCGCTCAGCGGTGATGGGACTTTAATGTCATGCAAAGATGGTGAAAAATGGGATCGAGGTAAGCATTGCAATACGCCTTCCGACGCGACTTGATGCTATCTATGGGGCGGGCATTGTATGACTACGAGTATCAAACTCAAGGCAATGCATTAGCTTTCGTTGGCGTTGGACTAATTTACCATCACTGACTCTGCTGCTCGCCTTTCAATTTTATTAGTGCAGCTCCTTCGCTTCCGGGTTTGCTAGTGATCAGCAAATGGCACTCTTGCAGCATAATCTGTGAGATCTCATTCTCAACAAGCCTTTAGCCGAAAGTCTTCTTCAGCCATCAGCATCCATCCACACCGTATTCTGGGCCAAGCCCGAATTACTTAAAGGGCGGGTTGGGTCGACCCATCCGATTTACCCAATTTTAGTCTTTTTCCCCCTTTCTTCTTCCCTCGGATCGGGTTATCCAATTGTATCAGGCCCATAATGCCAATGGCTATAAGCTAAAGACCCCCACTGGCATGAAAATCACCATCATCTAGTACTGTAGCAGTCACTCCGTTGAACCCCTATCTAGTATTGTCTTTCTTCTTTTTTCTTTGTTCTTTTTGTATCAATGGAGCTGGACGAGACTATTTAAGTAACAAACGTCCGACTGATTCCCAGCAGAAATGGCAATCCCTGTTCTCACACAGGCCGTGTGATTATCGATAACATGCGGTATTGTTGACAATGGACCTGAGAGAACATGCGAGTACGGCGGTTCGGTTCGAACCCAAGAGTTAGAGTGACGAAAATGGAAAGTGCTGAACCTAGACTGTTGAGGTCGCGCCCATTTCTCCCCATCTTGCATTCGTCCGAAACCGGTGAAAGTTCATCATACTTGGGGAATACGATTGGCTCAGAGCATGATCGCGCCGATTGAGCCCACTTATTTCCGGAATGTATGGCGTGCATGATGAGTTTGAGTTTCCACATACAGGCTTTAGCTGTACGTGCATGCCCCCCAAATTTTTATGGAGTTTGAAACTCAAGCAAAGAACCAAGATCATGATTGAACATCTCCTGCGCATGCTGCTCGCTTTGCTTCAACCTCATTGGAACCTCATGGCGATTCGGATTCTTCCGTACGATGTTCAACCCCTACTTTTTCTTTTTAAATTCAGCACTTACCATCGATTGCAGTATTGAAAATGTTCTTGTCTAATGCAGAGCCGATGGCATTCTCATGATCTAGCTTCTCTCTTTTCTCCTCTTTGTTTTTTTCTGCCCCGTAGAACATGTCGAAGCAGTGATTTTTCCTTTTGATATCAATTTTCAATACTATTGGCTTTGGTTCAAAATGCCCTTTGAAGATGTTTTTTCTTTCCCTTGATGTTATCTTGACTCCTCAAAGTTCTAAAAGTGAGTCAGATTGGCCGCGAAATCAAAATTCTATTCCTAAATCTATTGTAGGTATGCCAATTGAGTCCTAAACTTTCTAATTTTGCTAATATAGTCTTGAACCTTTGTGCGAAATCCCAATGTAACCCTTCTGATTAATTTTTGCCGGAAATCGCTGACGTGGTGGTGTGCCATGTGGGATGACTAAATCGTCATGTCAGTGATTTACGACAACAATTGACCGAAATGATTACATTGAATTTCGCGCAAAAGTTTAGGATTAAATTGGAAAGTTTGGTACTAAATTAGCATTTGCACATTATGTTTAGAACTGATTGGATAATTTTCCCAAATTCTAATGGACGGGGCTATATGTTCAACGTACTTTACTTAAAGGTTTAACCAATAATTGTTATTATTGTATGTAGACCTATCAAAATGGTTATAAACCTATTTTTTAATCCACATATATGGGTTGAGTTGTTATATGGGTAAGTTATATTTGGTAAATGGGTCATAAATGAGTTTAAATATTATTGGTGTTAAATGGGTTATAAATGGGTTTAAAACTTACTTCGATCCAATCTACCTTTATGACTCTCTTTCATTCTCTCACGTCCTTACTCGATCTCGAGCTCACTCACTTTGATATGGGTTTTCGTAAATTAGGTTGAATATGGAAGTGTTTTACTAATACAGATCAAGTCAAGTATGTGTTATGTATGGGTCGTTAGATTTGCATTACATGGAAATTGGTCAAATCCGGTTAAGTGGGTTTATTTGGGTCTGACTATATTCGACCCAACCAAATTTGACCCAATCCACCTGCTTGACGGTTCTAATTATATGTAGGAAAGAACACCATGTAAATCAATATAAATTTTCGACCAAAAAAAATCAGTATATAGTAAATAAATAAGGTTTTGAACCGAGGGAACACGGACAATTTTTGTTAGTGGTGTAACTCAAGTTTATTTTATGAAGTTTCAACTTTTTAAAGGACACCAAAAGTTAATCATTCTACTGATAGGTTAGTCGTTTATTATTTATAAACCTCATAAAGTTATAAAAAATAATAACAATCAAACTTAAAATGGGCCATAAAAAGTTATGTTAAGTTTATAATGCGCGAGTTTAATTTCTTGGACGAAATTTGTTAACTTAAGTAAATTTATGTTAGTTGTTTGGTAATTGTATATTTGAGTCTTGACATTTGATAACATTAGATATCTTTGAAAAACTAATTTCAAAAATAAAAAATTTCGGGTTAAAACCTCGTACTAGCACGAACCTAACCAATTAATTATGGTCCAAGCCATTTTTCTTTTCTCAGGCTAGGTCTGCTAGGGCCGGGTACAAATTTCCTCGAGACGTAGCCTGTGCGACCCATTTGCACCCTCATTAGACGAAATTAGTGAATACTATTCTAATTTTCAAAACTGACCAACTTTGCTACATTGTTCAGAGGTTTTTTTCTTTGGTTAGAAGCTTGTTCGGAGTTAAAAGATTGAGGAAGATTATAGAAACTTAGTGGGCACTCGATACTTGACTATCTAGTTTTGAAAATTCAAGGCCCTACAATAATTTATTTAGATGGTTCCCAATTACAGCCCAATGTACGAAACTAGTAATCTCCTAAGATCCTTTCTTTTAGTTAAATTCAACATGTTTAATCTTCAAACTCGATAAAAAGTCATTTATCCATTTGGACTATCTAGGTCGATGTACGGTAGACCGACGGCCAATCCCTCCAAACAAGTTGAAAAACAACAAGAATTCAACATCTAGCAAAGAGGGTCTTTAATATATTAGAAATCGCAATGGAAGCTCGATACCTAGCGATGCAAAAGCTGAAATTGAGTTGGACTCGAACTTGGTAAAACAATTATAGTTTCACCAGCATGGGAGGGCAAGTGTTTCTTCAACGCTTCTCGAGGCATGCTTTGGATTACACCGCACTACACCTTCCCACAACCCACACGGTTGATAATGATTACATGGGGAGAGAGAGAGAGTCTCCACACGAATTAATTATGCGTTGATGTCGCAGGATCTCATCTTGTCCCGCATAATCCCATCCAAGAGAGCGCTTCGTGTGGACTGAGGACACTTTGGCTTTGACCATGTTAGTTGGTCTGGGGCTTGGATTTTGAACGTGCTACAGCTGGTGGAGATCGTACGGGGACAAGGGGGTCATTCAAAATGGTGGATTCCATTATTCCATCTGCTCCTCCCGGACAAAAGCCACCAATTTCTTCGTGAAAAGAAAAGAAAGCCATTGCAGCTGTAAACTGTAATTAATTCATTAAACACCTGTACTGGGATAGATTAAAAAAGGAGGAGGAGGAGAAATCATACTCTGCATTTCTGCATAAGATTAGGTGATTGTCCTTGTTTCTGATCCTGTCCACACCTTACACTTGTCCAGCATCCTCATCACACCAGACTTGTATGTTGTAATGCAAATATCTGAACGGATTTTAATATCATATGAAGGGACAGAAAACTGCATCTAAACTCATTTACAGCTGGCTCATAAAATCACGACGCTTAGTTCTAAAGATTGGTCGAGCATAGTTGCGAATGGTTTGTTGAAATCTTGATGAGGGTAAACCGGATTAATTTGCGTGTCTTGAATAAACTCATAAGATCAAGATCAATGTTGTAGCCTGTTGATGGATCTTATGTACTTCTTGATAAGATTTTTAAACTCATAAAATGATTTGTCAAAATTAAATTTAGAACTGAAATGACTGATGTACAATAGGTATAAGAATTTTGGACAATTTTCCTGTCCACCAAGCATTGCCACCTTTTGCACACTCCCACAAGTTCTATTCTTTGAGAGGAGCTTCTTATTAGATATTTTTACAAATCAAAGTTTCAAATATCATCTCCTGTCATAAGAGGTGACTAAAAGACACCTCCTATCACACTGCAATGGACATGAGATTTTGTTCTTTCTCTGAACAAATTCATTCAGGCTTGTCCTAATTCTAAAATCATCGGGACATGCATAAATCCACATCTTGATTGGTTTGGAAGGAAGGATCTGGTGGGGGCCATCATAAACCCTTGTGCCATAGATGGAACAATAGGGCACATGGGGAATCATTGAGCTTAGGTGCATAATGAGTGTTCTAGACCAGAAAAAATGAAGTGGGTTAGTTGGCACTCGCGCAAAAAAATAAAAATAAAAATTGAGTGTGTAACAGCAAAGATTGATGTGTTGGAATAAGTTGGCAGATTGTGTCAGTAAAAATAAAAGAAAAAGCATGTCAAGCAAGCAAGCAAAAGCTAGCTTGGCTTGGCCTTGAAGAGAAGCACCTATCCAGCTATCTTCTAGTTCTGTCCGGGATAAAGCAAAAGAAAAGCTTGAGCAACTGGTTTGAAAAAAGTGATTAAGATCTGGTGATAATAATTTGCCCTGCAGGAGCAGTTAGCAGTGGTTAAAGTCTGTCTTTTAAATTCACACATGTCACCTCTTTGCGTGGGCAGGTAAGAGATCGTCTCAACTCTTACGGGCACTTTTTCTTTCTTTTATTAGTGGTTTCTCACTCTTCACCTTTTGTGGTGCTATAACACTGTTAGTGATCAACAGAAGTTTGGAACTTGATTCTTGCTGTGTTATTTTTAGCGATGTGGGTCTTTTCTTGGAGATTTAGATCAAGGCACTAGATGCGCTTCCTTATTAGGAGGACAGTGAGCTGAAAGACTGAATAATTTCAGTCCTTACATGATACAATCCACACAGTATTGGATGCTTTTTTAGCCTTTTTAGGTACCCATCTGGGAATATCTCAAAAGGGTGTCTGCAAAACTTGCCCTTTTTTGACAGCGTTGGTGTTCTTTTGGTATTGCTTCGAGACTTCAACTTGTCACTGCCTTCGATGAGCCTTTTCCTCCCGAGTCCTAAGCACCAATCTGCACCGTCCAGTGGTTGAAGTGATTCTGTCCCAGTTTGGGCGTAGTGTGGTCAAAAACATTTCATACCAGTTACCTGAACGACTCTGGCCTATGAAGTGTTGGATGTATTAATTATTTTTCAACTGAGAGAAAAGGGAATCTGCTTTCTTTTTTGGTTGGTCTGGAGCTGTCTCTGGGACTAGTGTTGCTTGCTCCTCCAAATTTTACTTTCTGCTTTTACGGGTTCACTTTCTTGTCTATAATTATTAAGGGTATGAGCATTTTCTCTGTCATTGCTTCTTTGGCATAAGAGTAGGCTCAATGAGAAGGTTTTGAAAAAGAGGGAAAAATAGCTGGTACTCTGTAGATTCTATGCCTGATAGATAGGATATGTCCTTTTTTTTCACTGCGCTTCGCGGGATGCTGCAAATAAGAGACTTCTTTTGCTTTACCAAACCCCAGTACTATAAAGCTGACAAAGTCCATTGTGTTCCTTGTTGAGTCCTGCAAGATATCACCAGCTGGTTTTGGTCAAACCCCAGTTATACCTTTTCACTCTTCTTCAGCTTCTCTGTGTCTTATATATCCTCAAGTCCTAGTTTATGGTGGTGACCTTTGCTGGTTTATTGAAATTGGTTGAAAAGACTTGCTTTAGTTCCTGGGTTATTGTGCCTCAATTCTGAAGATGGAAGGCTGTGACGGTGGTGATATCGGGGTCAGACATGGGGGTGACAATTTCTTGAATTTTCCACACTCAGGGATGACTCCCAGCTCAGTCCCAGAAGAAGTCTCAGGAATGGCAATCAACCCTTTTGTTAGCTCTGGTTGGGATCCACTTGTGTCCCTAACTCAGAGCTACAATTTTGCAAATCCTTCATTGGCCTCTGGATTCCCCCTTTCTTCACACCCCGGCATCATGGAAAATCAGGGAACTGGTGGGGACTTTCCTCCTCCGCTCGGTCACAACCTACCGGCATTGACCGAGCAGGTCTCATTTTCACGGTTTCCCTGCTCAGAGAGCCGGAGTTACCTGGATGCGGTCGGCTACTTTGGGCTGCCTGACATTGCTAATTCTGGGTGTCCTCCTAACTATGGCTCTCATAGGGAGGATGATCATGACGGTAGTGAAGGGGCCTCGGCTAACAATAAACTGTCTCAGGGATGCCAGATCGAAGAGGATGCGGAGCGATCATCACCGAGCGTCAAGAGAAGAAAAAATGCTCCTGATCATGATACCATTTATGATAGGAAGGTCAGTCATCTGGTGTTAATGTGAAAAGTGTGAACATTTGATGTTTTTTTGTTGCTGTCCTTTTATGTGCAAATGACTCGGTAAAACAACTTGCTCTTTGTTTGTTAATCTGGAATAGGAGGTAAAAAAGGATCCTTCCAGGGTGAACTCAGATGTCCCAAGGGAATGGGACGAGAAGAAACAGAAGAATGAGCAGATTTTGTATCCTAATTCTCAGGGTAAACAAAATGGTAAACAAGTGAAAGACAATGTTGAAGCTCCGAAAGAGAACTATATTCACGTGCGAGCGCGCAGAGGCCAAGCTACAAACAGTCACAGCCTTGCGGAGAGGGTAAACCTTTCGTTGCCCAAATGTCTCAACTGCCAGGTTTTTGTATGCCTTGAACCTACTAGGGTCATTCTGCTTTCAGGTGAGAAGAGAGAAAATTAGTGAGCGGATGAGAATGCTTCAAGAACTCGTCCCTGGATGCAACAAGGTAATCGAGTCGCTCTAGTTTCTGAGGTACTTATTTTGCTTGAGATGGTTAGTGATTCGGGGGGGATTCACTTGCCTCAGATCACTGGAAAAGCGGTAATGCTTGATGAGATTATTAACTATGTGCAGTCGCTGCAACAGCAGGTTGAGGTACGCCAACTGTTTTCTTATTCTGGTATACGTATAGTCCTGAATGAGTTTAACACCATGCACCTTTTAAAAAAAACCATTGAATGGTATAATGTGCTATCTGATGATATTATCCTTTGAATTGAGCATAAAAGGTCTGAATAGAAGGTAAGTTTCTCCGTAGAGTAATTTACTTTGTGTGATCTTGACATCGAGTCAAATTTTTCTATACCAAAAATGGCGATCATATGAGGCCATGTGGGTTGTATCCTACGAGTTTTCATCGGGGCTATCGTTTTTTCTATTTGAATATGCAGACTCAATCTCCCATTAATGCTAAGTATTAAGATCTGACTATTGAGCAGACCAAATTGAATTAAATGTCCAGTACCAACGTTAGTTTCTTTCGCAGTTTTTGTCCATGAAACTTGCTGCTGTCAGTCCAGAACTGAGCATTAACTTGGAGAGGATACTGTCCAAAGATGTAAGTTAACATGATGCTTAAGACTGATATTCGGGCTTTAAGGATATTCAGCATATATAGTTGGTAATCTAAGTTATACTTTTTCTTCTCGCAAAGATATTCTGCTTACAGGGTAGCTCTGCAACTATTGTGGATACTGAGCGTGGAATGGCTTCTTCTTCACCTTATACACAAGGATTTTTCCCAGAAGCTTTTCCAAGCATCCCGAGCTCCAATCATAATTATCCTCCCTTAACACAGGTCTCTAAAAAGGACCGATTATCTATCTAGACCATCTCTATCCCATGTTTTTCAATTACGCTAGGACTATTAATGATTGATGTTCTTTACATCAGGCTTTTTGTGAGAGTGAGCTACAAACACATGGTCAATCGCCCTTCCATTCCAGTTCAGGAGTCGACGGTTTGGGTCTAAATGGTAACTGGAAGGTCATCTAATGTTACCACAAACTCCACTAGCTTTGCTTTACGATTGATAAAATTATCCTTTATGGCACTTGGCAGGGCGCTTAAAGTCAGAGAGATGAATTTTTCAGAGAAGGGTCTTTGTTCAATCGACTCAAATTGGAAACTTGGTGAATTAGGCTAACTACTGATTTGGAGGAGAAAATAGAGTTGGTTTGTCCTGAGTAAAGAGAAATGTAGAGTAGTATAGATGGTGAAAACAAACTGGTTTACTCTTCGGGTTTTTAATCGAAGAGGATGCTGTGAAGTGCTAACAGATTTTGTATATTTAGATAGCACTGACGAATTCTCTATCCGCAATATGCTTATTTCTTTGGTGGTGTTCTGGATTCCTAAAGGGCATTGTGAAGCCAGGCAAGGTTATGCATTAAGTATGTTCTGGTATTTCTCATCACAATCCTGAATGTTGTAAATTCATCAGCTATGCGTCTGAACATTAAATGGCCCTTCTCTTCTATCGGCATATGAGTTAAAAAAACTGTCGTTAAATTTCGAAATTGGAATTGGGGGTAATTAAGAAGCAGAGATGGGAGAAAAGCAGCAGGCTCCTCCTCAATATTGCTCCCGATAATTAAGTAACAATAATGACAAAGTTTATTGAACATGTGGAAACTCCGAAAATCTGCAATTCTACTCTTGCTATTGCATCTAACATTCTGTTGAAGATAAAGGTTATTATTTTGGGTTGCAATAATATTCATCGGCCCTGCTTCATGTCAACGCTTGAAGGGACCCAGAATCTTTATTAAGTCAGACACTCCAACAACTCCGACACCCAAAACCTATCACAAATCACTATAAGAGAGGAATCAATCAGGGCAACAATATCTCTGTCTCGATGAAATATCACAAGGAAGGAAGACAGTTTGCCAGCAAAGTTGAAAGGGTTGGTCTTTGTTTTGGTAATGAATTTACAGGAATTAATCAGCTAATATGTTGAAAGAGCTACAGAGGAATAGAATAATTTTCAAAAGGTGAGATGCCATGTAAATTTGGTGCTCAATGAGGAAGACAGTGACATTGGAGAAGCCATCCCAAGGAATGGGCTCAGATACCTTGAAACCACAATTTTCTGTGAGCCCAGATCTGTGGTGGGGTTGCAGATACCAGGCATGAGGCAGTCCCATGTTGCTTGCCTCATAAAAGTGGACACAATGAACAGTTACCTTTGTTTCTTTGACTTGCCCTGTCTTTATCCATAAGGCACTGGGACTTGTGATATCTGAAATCTCATTCGCAAGTACTTGCATCCTCTTGCAGGCTACATTTCAAAAGCCTTTCAGAATGGTGATTGTAGCCTTGAAAAAGCAATGGGAATATGATACGAAACATGTAGTGATATAAAAAGAGCATAATAGACTCCCAATGTGACATTACATATCTAGTGATGATATAAAGGTTTTGGTTTTCAGACTCCCTTTTGGCTAGGTAGTGAATTGAGTTCTACTCATAGATCAAGTCACTTGTTCAACGATAACCCATCAAATCCCACCTTTGACCCAAAAGGAAAAAGAGAAAAAAAAAACAGCCTCACGCGAGTTTCATTCTCTACATGGCTATGACACTCCATACCTTTTTGAGTTGACGAAAATAACCTCGAGAAAAATAATATGGCGAAAGTTGCTATTTGTTAAAAATGCAAAAACCTCACAGAGTTATGAAAATATAAGACTGTCCGTATTAATCAAAACTATGATGTTTTATTCCATCACCTTATGTTATTTTTCGTTTGTTTTTATACAAACTTCATTTCCTCTCTTCTACTTACCAATGTGCTCCGGCTGATTTTTATGAAGGATTTTCTGTAATGAGTATAAACCTTATCGGTAATCTTTGTTAATTAACACGTCTTAAATCGAAATTATAATTATAAAGAGTTCACAAACTAAATTAAAGAATTTCCTTATGAAGCTTGAACTAAAGAATTGAAGATAATAAGGGGTAATTAGGGATTGAACTTTAGAGAGACACGGTCAATGAATGTCCTCTGTTAATATTCTTTTAAACTAGAATCCGAACATTAAATTTATCAAAGTACTCAAATCTTAGATCATGATCTTAAAAAAGCAACAGGTATGTAGACTTCTCCGATTTGAGCACAGGAAAAGAAGAAACAACAATTTAAGAAAGATCGATAAAAATTACTGGATCAATTGATTTACATTAAGGATATATTTTTCCTCTTTCATCAATCTTAATAGAATGTGTTTTAAGTTATTGGAAGAGTGGATATAGCGTGAACAAAAAAAAATTCCTCCATTTTGGCTCAATTTGTTTAACGGAAAATATTTTCCTAGTTAATAGAAATTTATGCTTAAATTCAGGAAAATGATTTTCTCTTTAAAAAATCGAAAATCATTTTTCAAAATATGATTATATATCAGCACTTGAATAAGAAGCTCTGCGTTTGGGCATAGGAATTCTAATGCTTGTTCCCGGGCCCTTAACAGCAAACCCAAGACTAGAGGCCGAGGCTGAGTCCACCAAGGTCTATTGAGGCCGAGTCTGGGTTTCGGACCCCGATGCTCGGGCCTGGATTCACAAAGGTTGGGCTAGGGACACTAGTGCCGGTGGCTGGGCCTAGGACTCCAGTACCGTTGCTTAGCTCCCCGACGCCCTAGATTGAGTCCACAAAGGCTCGACTCGGGACCTCGGTGCTTGTACCTGAGTCCCTAGTACTCGCGCATGGGTCCTGTCACACCTCGACCCCGTACGAGCTCGCGACACCCCGCGTTGTTACACACACACAAAAGGTCGTAATGAAAGACGTCGTCCTAGGCAAACGTCACCGACCCCACGATATGAAGCACATGCGAAAATGAATATAAGAACACCCGTACGATAAAGATGACAATGGAATAGGGCAACAAGAGAGGCAATGAACCAATAATATTAACTTTTATACAATTGCCAACGTACTGAGCATACAAACGGCATTACATACAGGCTTAGCAAAATGAGCATCAAAACACCACCGACACAACAAAAAGGGACGAGTGGTTGGGTCAACTTAGCTTCACTACGGGTCGACTTATCTTCCAAAAAGCGACTGGTCTGACCTACCCTACACAACCCCTAAAAATACCCCGGTGGCGCCAAAGGATCACCCTCCTCCCATTCTTCTTCTAAGTCCTCTGGCTCGTACCTCGGAGGAATACGCGGATCGCGGTACGGAGGGATCGCCTGCTCGGGTTGCACAGCCTGCGGCTCTACTGGGGGTACCACGGGTGGCTCCTCATCGGGCTTCTCGTCCATGGGCATCGGCTCTTCCTCGGACTCCTCGGGATCAAACTCCATAGACTCGGGATCGATGACCTCGCCATCGGGAGGGGCGTTCGCCAAAGGGTCCCACTCACCAACGCCATTAAAGGGGACGTCGAAGCTTCTCAGCGGGCCGGTCTCCTCTAAGCCATCTCGATAAGTCCACGCCACGTACGAATAAAGCTTCAGGTGGAATTTGCCCTCGTCAACCCAAACAATGCTCGAGTGCCTAACATAAGCTCGGTCGCCTCCTAAAAGGTACTCAACCTCCTGATTATCCACATGTCTAGGGATCCCAAAACAAGGAGGCGGGCCTCCGGGGTTCATGGCTGGGGGTCTGAAATGGTGGTTATACAACTATGAGACGAATCTCAATAAGTGCACAACCCCAAACCCCACATAGGCTCTCACGTACCACCAGACAAGAACATGCATAACACAAACAACCAATCATACTAACAGTCACATGCGATCCTACCTTGGATCCATCACACACACCCCTGCACGTCAGGTAATAATACAACCAACTCACTTCAGTCCATACTCGTCAAGCACTACATCACGCGATGCAAATCACACTCGCACACTAACTCACGCCATGCGTCAACTTTCACAAGTCTCGTACATCAAACCGAGTCCAGCTCATTCCCAACTTTCCATCACTACCGCGCCCGCGTAAAACGCATCAGGCCAACGGTCTTCTGACCCTGTCAGGCATAGTCACCCAGTCGGCCCGGGCATCGTCACCTTGTCAGGGACGGCATCGTCTCACGTAACACGCCTCAGGACGGAACCTACCCCGCATCAATACGCCTCAGGGTACCACTTTTCCAATCATTCAAACCATCTCGTACCATTGAGCCACACGTACCACACGGCCACACCGTCACATGCCAAACATACATTTCACGAACACACACCACCATCACACGATCACACCGCATGGCCACATTCATGGTCACACCACCACACCTTCACGGCCACTCTCGGCCCACGACCTCACGGCCACACACACTTGGCACACGGCCACACACACTTGGCACACGGCCACACCGCACTCGGTCACACACACGGTCACACCACACTCAGCCCAATATACATTCAAAAACCAGCCAATAACCATAAGCCATACCATCACTCATATGAGCTCATTCAAGCCATAAAACTACCAACCAAACATGCAATTCAGCCAAGATCATTTAGCCTCACCACAGCCCTATCCAAGCCTCCTAAATATCACATTTTCATTCATCAACTCAGCCCACAACAAACTATTATCCAGCCCCTTCATATATCTCAAAACAGCCACCTAAAATACCCAAACCGAGCCCTAAACAAGTCCAACAATACCCAAGGTCCTAAGGGAGGTTTGGGGAAGTCACTTACCTTAAAAAGGGGTGAAAAACAGGCTGGAAAGGTGGCCGGGACAGCCGGACTAGCAGCAGCAGCCAAGCAGCGTCGCCGGCGGCTGGACGGATGAGTGGCTGCAACGCCATGGACAGGCGGCGAACGGGCTGCTGGGGGCGGCGAACGGGATGTATGGGGCAGGGGAGGGCGGCCGCGGGTGGCTCGGGTGGTGGCTGGACCGGACAGAGGAGGACGAGACAGAGAAAGTGGGACGGGCGGACGGTGAAGGCGCGGCCGAGGAAGAAGAAGCAGCGGCGGCGGACGGCTGAACGGGCGGCGACCGGACGGCTGGGCGAGCTGGTGGCCGGCCAAGCTTGGCGCGCGCAAGGGAGAGGAGGGAGAGAGAGAGCTTCAGCCGGTGGGGGTGAGGAGAGAGAGAGAATTGAGAGAATTATGAGAGGGAGAGAGAGAAAATAAAATAAAAAGGGGTGCACCAATTATTGGTGCCCAAACCCCACCACAAAATTACTAAACTACCCCTCTAATTATCATACTAATTCAAGGGCCAAGGTTCAATCTCATCCAAATCCAATGGCTCACATTTAGTCATATCCAATAATCCAAGGGCAAAAAGGTAAATGAGCATGAGAGGAGAGGGGCATTCTTGTCCTTCCATTTTCAGCCATACAAGATAATTATCAGTCTCCAAATTAATCCAGTCTTCAAAATTTCGTTCGCGGTCCAAGGGACAAAACGGTCATTTTTCCGGTCCCGAACCAAAATCCATTTTTTTTACAAAAACGGGTGGCCCCAAGGTTGGCCACACCAAAAACGTCATCGTCCGCTAAAAATTGTCATTTTCGAAATTCTCGATTCCCGGGCCCGGATTCCAAGAAATGATTAAAATCGAACAATCGCGACTTTAGTTTATCTCTTACTAACGGGTGGCTCATTGGGATTACGCGCTTTCGACCCGTGACCGACACTAAGTCGAGTCACGTTTAAGTTTGCTCGAGTCAAGGCGACCTCGGTTGTCATGTAATTGCGAGGGTCTGTCGCTAGTTCCATTCGGACACGATCGATCGAATGGATCGGTCTCTATTGGCCCAAAACATTCCCTCGTCAATCCTTATGGTCGAAGGTCGAACCATGGTCGAGTTCTTTGGTCGTGCGAACTCAATCCCGTGATAGCCTTACCCCTAAGGTTAGCATCCCAAGAATGATCAGTTCCGGGTGAGATCTCACTATAAGTGCATTGACAAAATATTCATTTCATAAATCCCGGGAAAATGATCGAAAATTCAGAATGTTACAGGTCCATTAAGGCTGGCTCAAGTCCATAGTGCCCAGGCTTGAGACTAAGTCCATCAAGGTCAAGCTTGTGACCCTAGTGCTAGTGCCCGAGGGCCTAGGCTCGTGTCCATCGAGGCCAGGCTCGGGACCTCGGTGCCCGCACCTCTATCCTTTGAGGCTGGGCCCGGATCCATCGAGGTTGAGTGTTGGACTTCGATGCCCGTGCCCGGGTCCCCGACACTTGCACCCGATTCCATTGAGGCCAGGCCTGGGACCATGGACCCATTATTTCGATCCCCGATGCTCCGGTCCATCAAGACTCGACCCGGGATTGATGTTGTGCTCGTGCCCGAGACCCAAGTACTCTGCTTGGGCCAGGGTCCATCAAGGCCGAACCCAAGGCCCTAGTGCCCCGTACTTGATTTTCCGGCTGTCCATGCGCAAGTCACTAGCGCTCGAAATTTTTTTGTCAATTTAGGAAAGTCATATCAAATTTTCTAACCAAGCAACGGAAAATATTAAAATATTTTTCAGTTTATTTTCATGTTTCCGCCAAATACTAGAAAGTATTATCATTTTCCTAAAAAATAACATTTGGGAAAATATTTTGCAAAAACATCACATTTTTCGCGAAACAAACGGATCCTTTGTTCCGTTTAAAATATTAGCATTTTCTTCTCCATTTTCTGCCCATTCCCTTTTTCACTCCGTGACGTTGCTGTAATGATACCCTGTTCCCACCGATCTGGAAAGTTTTACTCTTCTGTTTTCCTCTAGCTGAATCCAAAAAACCCGAAATGAACGAGTGGGAAAGCGATTGGCTCTCTCTTTGAACTTTGAAACTTCCAAAATCTTCCAAATTCTGCACTTATTAATTGCACTTGCGCATCTCAAACTGGTGAAATAAAGAGGAAAAGAACAAAGCTGTACTATAATAACATCATCATCCTCGTATCAACATGACTTGAGTCCTCGTATACCGATGATCAAACCGAAAATGGAGGAACATTGAATCTTATGTTAAATGTTTTTTCCTGTTATTGAAAAAAAATGATATTTGGATCTACATTTCGTCCAACCAAAGAAAAAATCGCATCTAAACAAAAGAATTTTCGAAAGAAACATAAAAACAAAAAGAAAAGAACATGTGGTATGAACATCATACTTATTGAGGAGCATCGCCAGTTTTCTTCTGTGCCTCCTCACTTTCTTTTATGGTGATTTTGTTCCTCTATCAATGTAACTTATCGAGTACCGGCTGGATTGGGGAGAGTGTTGCAGAAACAACAAATGCAGCAAGCAGCAACTTCGAGACTTGTGAGCAGATAGAACTCTATTTGTTTGACACTTGCAGCTGCTCTCTCTGGGCCGGATTTGCCGTGCTTTATATACTAGCTATACACCCTAAATACCATTACCTCTTCCGTTCACTCCACCTGCTCGCCGATTAAATCCAGACCGACCAGCAAGAATGACATCCCCTGGAACAGCAGGAAGTAAAAGTGGACACCCTGAGCGGATAGGAGGCTTCTGGCTGAAGCCGTGAGGAGGAGGAATGCCAATGCAAGCTCTTTGGTATATATTCGGTTGTGCTTCTTCTTCCGAGATGCCTTCTGCTCTTGCTTGCTGATTTCCTCCTTCAGGGCCTCGAGATCAGGAGCAGAATTGCCCCTTTTGTGCTTCGTCTCTTTCTCGACCAAAGCCAAGAGATCGCCCTCCGAGGAACGGCCGGATTTCTTGGTAACGACCCACTCATATGCGCTACCAAGCTGGAACAACCCCGAGATCATTGCGTTGAACTTGGTCACGGACATGGTGTTCTCAAAGAGAAGGTAAGGGACAATAAAGGGGAAGGATTTGGGTGCTGGCAGTATGTTGAGAAAAGACATGGTCGCTGGAATGTAGCAGACGACCCATGCTGGGAGCTCGGCCTCGGGAACAAACATTGTCATGGGAAGGATTATACAGAAAAGGGTGAAGGAATAAAACGGCAATATCAGCTTCCTCAGAAGGAAAAAGAGGAAGATCAAATTGAATTTCTTCCAAATGCTGACCTGCAATTACCAAGAAACACGTAAGAACAATACCAAGTTAGTCTTCAGCAACTTTTTAAGCGGTTTTTTGCATTTTGCAATTGTTGTGCTGAAGCAAGTTAGCACCTTGGATTTGATTATGGCAGGCAAGCAGAGGCGAAACAACTGCATGGGCCCAGAATGCCATCTGTGTTGCTGCTTCCTGTATGCTTCATAAGACTCCGGTAATTCGCATTGGGCCTGGTCAAGACAACATGAAATTTCCATGAACACTACAAATACTGGCCAGCTTGTCGAGGGGAATGACCACATTTTGATATCATAAAAGCTATAATTTTAAGAATGTTCCCTATTTCTGCCTATTAACCAGATAAGTACCTCAACATCATTGAGAAAAATAAATTTCCACCCATGAAGATGAGCCCGGACTGCAATGTCCATGTCCTCGACCGTCGTCCTCTCCAACCACCCACCAGAATCCTCCAAAGCCTTAATCCTCCATACGCCAGCAGTCCCATTGAAACCGAAGAAATTTAAGAAGACGCCATTCACTTGCTGCTCCACCTCAAAGTGGAAAGCCAGATTAATGTTCTGGAGCCTAGTTAGGAGATTCTCATCCTTGTTCACAAATGACCACCTCGCTTGAACCAAGCCAAGCTCCTCATTATCCTGCATCACCACCAAATTGCAATTGAAGATCATCAGTATGCAAAATTGCCAATTAACAACGAAACTTCGCTTCCTTTATTATATGCAAGCAGCAAAATTCTCATCTCGCACATGAGACAATCAGCCACATCAAACTACAATCAATTACCTTAAAATGAGGAACTGTTCTCTTTAGAAAGTCAGGGGCAGGCTGAAAATCGGCATCAAAGATGGTGACAAACTCATACTCTTTGACGTAGCTGCAATTCATAGCAGACTTGAGATTGCCAGCCTTGTATCCTTCTCTAATCACCCTATGCCGATACACGATGCGAGCGCCTTCTTGCTGCCACTTGTTCACTTCCTCTTTAATCAGCGACTGTGCAGTAGGATCATCAGAATCATCGAGGACTTGAATCAGCATCTTCGATTTCGGCCACTCCAAGTTGCAGACAGCAGCAATTGACTGCTGGTATACCTGGCGGATAGATTAAGAATATCCATGTCAGATCAAGCTCACTATTTCTTGATTAATGCCACGACAAATTCATTTGGAAATCAATGCACTCAAACACACAAATGACAAGAAATGGGGTAAATAAATTTTTACCTCCTTCTCGTTGCACATGGGGAGTTGCACTAGGACCATAGGGAAGTATCCCTTCTCGCCAGATTCAACATCGACCGAGGTGTCCTCCTTCGGGACGGGCTTGATGTTTCTGAATTTGATCCAGAAACAACCCAAACACAGGACAAGCCTATCCAAGCTCTGGATAAGGAAGAGCACTATGCAAGCATTGGCCAAGAACTGCAATGGAGGAGCAAGATATTCCACCCGGATCGAAACCCACTTCGAATACAACCGATCGAAAACACCCTTAACTGAGAAAGAAGTAGCCAACAAGTGTTGCAACTCGATATTGTGTGAACCATAGTGCCAACCCTTGAAGTAAGCAGCCACTTCAAACCCTAACAGGACAATGGACAGCCAAAGGAACACTTTTATGAAAGTATAGAACCTGGCCTTGAGAGTGGAGCTCTCCCTCACTCCTCCGCCGCCACGAGAAGCCTCGCTGACGTCGTTGTCGGTCCTGCCGGAGGCGACGCGGCGCCTGATGGCGGAGGCGAGGCCGAGGGCGGCGGAGGCCATGGAGGCCAGGCAGCCGGCGGCCCTGTGAGCCCTGAGGAGGAGGACCCACGTGAGCTGCTTCGCGTTCTTGTTGCGCGTCCGCTCCGGCGCCGCCCCCTCCCCGGCGGCGGCGGCGAAGATGTCTTCGTCCGATGGGCTCTCGATCTCGACCATGGACCAGTTCAGGTTCTCCATCTTGACGACGACGGGCGTGCCCTTGTGAACACTCTGTTTTGCCCACGAATCGAGCGAAGGTGCCATCTTTGGTCTTGATTTACTTGAATCTTGATCTTTGAAGCACACCCACTTCGCAGTAGAGGTCAAATCTTCGAGCTTGTAGAAGATTACTTCAGGGCAGGTGAGCCAAAAAGACCCAATGCATTGAAACTCTGTGGTCTTATCAAATCAATGCCAATGACAATGAGGATGGCGGAAGAAAATGATGGGAGTTCTTCTGGGTGTGTGCGTGTGCGTGTGCGTGCAGAGAGCATTCATGAGTCGTGAACGAGCAGGCAACGGAGCGCCAAAGGACTCATCACTCAATTACAGCTCTGAGGAAGTGAGAACTGGAGGACGTAATAAGGAAGAGAGAGAGAGAGAGAGTGCGGGTGGTAACAGCTCAACACGTCTTTGATTTCGATTCCGAAGTCTAAAATATTAAAAGAAACGAAATGTTCCAACGAGGAAGGAAAGCACGCACGTTGTCTGTCGATGTCAAATGTCTCTCCCCTCTCTCTCTCTCTCTCCCTCTCTCCCTCTCCTTCGCAGAACTGATCGTTTTCACAATGAAGGTCAAAAAGGAAATCTCTTGAATCTCCTGTCCCTCGCATGATTGATTGCTGAAACTTTTTTTTCCCAAGTTGATAAAAACTTGACATAATTTGCCAGATCTCGTTCGCGTACGTGACAGCTAAAGAAGTGTCTTATGCGCGGAAAGACCAGGATGAAATGACCAGGAAGCGTGAACACTAGAACTAGAAGGGTCACTGTTGCTGACGAAGAATGTGCTCTGTCTTTTTATGGGGTTGTTTCAAAATCGGAGAAATTGACGCGTGCAGTAGAAGGAGTCGTTGATTCTAGGGGTGTCAATGGGTCGGGTCGGGTTTTCATGATACCCGACCCGACCCAAAACAATGAATATGTGTGATTGGCGACCAAACAAACAGATCCGAACATGATATGCCTCGCACGATCGGGTCGGGTCGGGTCGGGTCGGGTTCGTGTTTTATATTTTATTATTTTATTATAAATTGGAAGATTGTCGTCCGTTCTCCGTTTCGTTTACCTAATGCGGGTCATGATGTCGAAACCATGCTTTTTACCGATTCTGTCATGGATTTGCCCGGGAATTACATCATGCTATCCCGTCATTTGCTTGAAAGTTATCGGAATTACCCAACCGCCTCCACCAATCCCCATCGGCAATAAATTGAGTGCTAATTCGTTCATTCCAAGACTGGAGCAGTTAAGATATTTTTTCCGTGTATCCACATACGATGCCATTATACAGGAAAGATCTTCGGTCAATTCGTCCCGATCAAACGAGGAGCTCAAAAAGGCCGGTCGCGAACATCGATTGCTCTCGACGACGAAAACTAAGGTCGGATGGGAGGGTACCATGAAATGAATCTTTTCTTGTGTCCCAATAGTGCGACCTGGTTCTATCAATTACTTGATCCTTGGATGCAATATCTCTCTCTCTCTAAATGTCTGTTCCCATGAAAAAGGCCGATGGAAAAGAGCGCACGATCAGAAGCAACCAAAATCCCAATCACAGCATACATTGAACCGATCCACACACAAGTAAACCCAAGCAAAAGAACAAAACTTTTTGTTCACGCCGCGTCGAAAAAGCCGGGACGAAGTTGAGCAGCGAGTGCTACAAAGTGAAATGTGTTTCGATTCTAAAAATAAAAATATATGTGTTTCGGTTCGGTTCGTGTTTAGAACACGAACCGAACCGAAACCGTTGAGATACCCATTTGCTTAACTAATACCCGAACATGAAGTTGACCCGGTCTGAAAATACCCAAAATTTCGGGTCGGGTCGGGTCGGCTCGGCTCGGCTCGTGTTCCGGTTCGGGTATATTGTTTGATTTTGACACCCCTAGTTGATTCCACTACCACGGGGTAACTGGCATCGCGCTTCCTTTTTACTTGGATTTTCTATGTTCTTTCTTCCCTTGGTTTTGTTTGTGTAGAAATTAGATAGGGAAATAAAATATGAAAAATTACTGAATGACTGATGGAATCCGATTCCATAGCCAGATCATGCGTTTATTCTACCTCTTCCAATCCCGTTAACTCATTCCGTTGGACTCACTATTGCTCAAAACCCTAAATAAGTGGTTATTGACTAATTAGAATGTATTAATTGCTTTACACAATGACATGGGACTTCTTTAATACACGCGCATCTTATTAAATCTCCATTTCACATCTGATCTCCGATGTTGGGCATGTCACCCTTATTGCCGGTATCCTTCTGTAAATCTCTACGTCGGCAAAACTATGCACAATAACCACCATTAAGTGCTAACTCAAGATTGCATTAGTGTACGTAGCCCAACGCTTGCTTTCACACATGGTCTCCAACTTGTGTTTCCACACCAACTATCCATGGTTTATTCTTGCCGGACCAACCCTAAAGGCAATTTCCACATGAAATCTACGTTGATAATGAGATTTTCTCCTTAAGATATTCATCACTTACCAAAACAAATTGGGTGTACCAATCAATCATAGTTTGAGATTTTTTCTGAGGCTTTTTTCATGATATGTGTAGATGCAATTGATAAAATCTAATATTCCCATATTAAGTGTGCTTAACCAGTACCATTAGGAATGAACGATTCTAAGTTCCATCCACCAGATTTCATTTGAGTTCCACTTGAAACATAAAACCTATTCATAATAATCGGTTCCCCATTTTTTCTATTCTGGAACCTGAAACCTATCCTGTCACAGATTTTAGGGTCTACTCGAGAATCATGCTCACCCCTAATCTCATTAGATCTTTTGAAAAAGTAGGGGGACAGCATTTCCTCTTAACCATTTGTTGGCTCGTACAGAAAGAGAGACAAAGGAGAGAATTTGCAGGGTAGTCTATCATCTCTGTGATTACTCAAAACTGGTTCAAAACCTTAGACCTTTAGTATCGTACAAAATTACTCACGGATGCCACTACTTTAACTGACAGTGATTCTTTTCTTGCAAACAAAGCCCTATTTTGTTTCTACCATCGTTTTCCCTACATACCTTCTAGAAAAAAGTTTACCTACTATAACAACAACGGATATTCTGGGTTCTTTCATATAAGCCACACTGTTAGTGCTACATATATATCTTAATCCTGGGAGCATTCACTTCTCTTGAAACCACGTACACAACTACCCCTCAAAGAGACGCATTATCATTAAACGCTAAACCACAAGGATATCTGCAGGCATCATTGTGGATAAATAGTTTCGATTCCATGTTCGGTCCAGTTCCCCCGATAACCGAACCGCATAGTACATGTTCCTAAAAATAGGGAACCGGAAACCGGACCGGGTCTCGCCAGAACCTAGAATTTCTAGATGGGAACCGGTCTAGTTCTCTGATTCTCGATTTTACCCTGAACCACGATCACCCTTAAGTACCACGGTTTATTTATTATCGAGCCCCATTCAAGAAAATCCAAAGGATTGTCGAATTAGAGAAGACTAGAAGGCTGCCAGGTGCAAGTTTCTCGTGGAATTTTCGGTTGCGAAATTACAGATTTTCTAAAGTATCCGGCAAGTACCTCGTAGTAATTGCAATGTCTTCAAAGTTGCAATATCGCATAATAACTTTTACAAAAAGAAAACAACTGTCTCACCCCAAGTTTAAGGTCACATAACTTTCAAACATGTATTACTAACAGCACAACACAATAGAGTTAGAGACATTTTAACGTGGCTTATGATGTTTGCTTCCGCCTTCTGACTTTAATCTAATCCACCATCGGGAATCGTAAGGGTCGAATTTTCTGCACTTTAAAAAGATACACGTTCCTAATTTTTACTTAGCCTCCAAAATTTAAAATCCAAAAAAATTATAAGCTTTAAAAACTATGAAAAAACTATTTGGAATTTCGTAAGTTGATGATATGTTCTAAATTTAAAAGTTATATGGTAGCGATGTGGAATTTCGCAAACTTGGTATGATATTTAATTGAGCTCAAGCTAGCGAGATAGTCAATCACTTTTGATTCCAAAATTGAGTCTTTAATTTATAAGTTGAGTTAAGCTTGAATAGTAAATTTAATTGGCTTGAAGGACGTCGATCGTACCGATTGTTTGTGGCTACACCTATGGATGTGTTTGATTTGTGAAAAATTTTATATCTAAGGAAAATGTTTTACACTAAAATCGATTTCAGGTAAAAATGATTAGTTTTCTCTTATTCAGTGATTAACTTGAAATGAGATGAAAATCGTTTTTCAATATTTGAATCTTATTTATGAAGGTAGTTTTCCCCATATATAGTATCAGATGATAGACTAATAACAATTGACATATGATTTCTCAATTTTTTTCATCAAAAGATGGAGCAACTTAAAAAAATTTTAAAAAAAAATTAATGGAGGACAACGAAAAGTTGGACCATAAAATTTTTAAGCTAAGAATAACTAGTTTTGACATTTTAACAAACACTTTTGTGCTTTATTTAATTGTGGTTACGTTTTGGGGAAAGCTTTTGGGAAAATGTATAAGACTTTAGGTAAAAGAATTTTCCAAAATGCAAATAGTGTTTTGCGGGTGTAATTTAAAATTACATTGGAAAATAATTTTGACTTAAATGCTGTTAGAAAAAATTACACTTTGTAAATAATTTTGCTACTTTTTTTTTTTAAATTTGCAAACCTTTGTCAGCGGAACTCAAGTCGCTAGTGAGCCAACTCGCCGGTGGTTGAGTCCTTCACTGGCGAGGTCACGAAGTTGAGGGCATTCAAGCGCATTTCCGTAATTATGAAAATTCAGCGAGGGTAGAGTTAGAAGGAAAAAAATATACTAGAATTCCGGAAATGCTAAAAACTCAAAAAACCTCCTACCTTGCTTTGGATTAAAGGCCTTTAGAGACCTTTAAAAATTCAATTGCATTTCCCCAAAATTTTCTAAAAATTTTGTCAAACGATATTTACATTTGCTCAAGAGTCTTTAGAGTCTCGGGGGCTTTGGGAAAATGGTTCTCAAAAGCAATATGTGAGTTATAGAAAGCTATGAACTCAACTCTCTATATATTCTACCCAAAGTCAAACAAACCCATCCCCCACAAAAAAAAAAGATAAAAAACTAATCAACAAACAACTTGGGTATATTACAACAGACCTATAAATTCCAGTAATTTAACCGAGCGTCTTATTTTCGCGAAAATTTGAAGTTGATTTTTGAAATTGGTTTGAGAAAAAATGAAACAAAAATTGGGTTTGAATTCCGCGACGAAGAGAAAAAAAACAATAGACAAGAAGAAAATCTTGATCGAAGATTCTTTGTACACGCATATGCACGGACAATATGAATTTTATTCTATTATTGGATACTTGGGGAAAATGATTTCCTCTCTCGAGAAGGTAGAAATGTTTTCCAACTTTTGAGCGCGGACGTTTTCCTTGATCATAAATGATTTTCTCCGCAAATTTTATCCATCTTTAGTAACCAAACAATCGAAAATATGGAAAACGGATCCCAAGGAACCATATTTAGCTAAACAAACGCATCCTAAATCACATGGAGCAAAGAACAAAAAAAAAACATTGTCGTTTCGGATAATTTCAATTAGATGAGAGATGAATGATTTACTAACGAGTCGTGGTCATATCGACTTTTTGAGTATTGATGAAAACGGAAAGAAAGGGAGAGAAAAGACTAGGGGGAGGTGCGGACTGCATTGATTGATTCGGTGCAGGGGGCACTATAATGATGAGGTCTACAACTTAAAGCGAAGCAGATTGCGACCAAAACAATGTGAAAGATGCTTAATTAAATGACAGTATTGTATTATTAGTCCTGGAACGGAGAAGGAGGCCACGAGCAGCGCGGCGGCGGGGACGCGTGGGAGGAGGAGCGGTGGTCAGCAGGACGAAGGTCAAGACAGGCTGGCCACCGCAGCCGGCCGCGCTACCTGTCGTGGGCTTCAAACGTTTTGCGCGCAATCTCCGCCGCCGCCCCCCATCCCTCCCCCACCAACTCCACCATCCCCCCCCCCCACCACCACCACCACCACCATTCCTCTCTTTTTCCTCGTGTGTTTTGTGCTGCTGATTTTCGCATGTCTTGATACACGAACCCCTGCCTGTGTTTCCACGGAAACAGCTGCAAGAAATCTGTTGCAGCTAGCCCCCACCCCCCAAATAATGGCTCAATCGCATTGGATGGCACTCGGCTCGTCCGTCGCTCTCGCTCTCGCTCTCTTAAACGGTCGCGGGTATTTGACTCCTTCGAAGTCGATGTGTCGAGTAACATGACGTTCGACTCGTTTCCTAATTACTCGAGTTTTCGAAGAGCAAACGAAATGGCTTATGCAATGTAGTATCAGGTCACCCGTGTTCGCATATTTAATGAACCCCCTCTCATCTTCCTTTCTTCATTAGCTCGATCAAATGCAAAAAAGGAACTTAATTTGCTGCGCGTACATCATCCATCGAATTCACAGAGTAGTATCGGTCAAAATCGAATCCTTTATCCGCGAAACGATATATACCGATTTAAAAGAACACAGTCACCAGTCAAAATCAAATCGGAAAGAATTATAAGGCGACGGTTTTCTCGTTCGATTATTCATGCAAAAAACTAAAGTGGAGAAATTTTCATCGAAAGGACGGTTGGATTGTTATTTCTTTCTTGTACTTATATTAGGACTAATTGATGGCAGAAATAGCGCCTTATGATGAAAAATGACTCGAGCCTTCTTTTCCCAACTGCGCCGTTGAATTTTATAGTTATGTCTTCTTTGCCGGTGATTAGCTAGCGTAGTTTTCTTCGAAAAATACAACCAAAAAAAAAAACAAACGGAGGGTCAATGGAGTCGATGTTGAAGGAAGTTCGGAAAAGGCGTCACTCAACGAAACATTCAAATGGACCAAGGAAGGAAGATACGTGGGTGACAGCTCCCCCATGATCATTTTGCTTCTAGGGTGTCGATCGCAGCTTAGAAAAACCACGTGTCGTACAACGTCTCTCATGCCCCACTTACGCATCAATCATACGATTAATCAAAAACACAAAAAACTGGGGTTTGTTCTGGAGCTACGGTAGCCCCCCGCTAGCAATAATTTTTTCAACTTTGCTTTACACAGAGATTGTTTAAGGGTCGATTTTCAATGGACACGGGGTCCCATTGACCACGAATTAAACCCCAATAGTCTTCACTAATCAAGGCACAGTTCCGACGATTTGAAAAAAAAGATTATAAAATATCGTAGTCGGTATATTCTCTTGGGTGCCTTTTGACTGTTAATTAGAACATGGAGAGAGTGCTCTGATTTTTTATCTTTTATATTTTTGCATAATAGAGTAGGCACCCACGAAGTACGTTTTGATTTTCCCGTTTTGCACATATGTGAACAGACTTTAGACCAACCAAAAAAAACAATTTGTGAACAGGGTTTTCTTGATTTCCGAAAGTGCTCAGATGAGTACTGATTAATTAGTTTTTCTAAACTCGTTTTTACCAAAAATAGCTAATCATATTTTCCAAAAAATAAATGCGACACGCGATCACATACTCTGTACGTCTATCCCGGATCAATCATGGAACGAGTCTATTTTTTTTACCGTTCGTCTATTTTTGTGAGCGATACAAGTCATCGTTTTTAAAAGAAAATGTTTTTCGGATCATCATTCAGACGGTGTCCAAGTTCATCTAGAATTATTTCTCGGTTGGCGAGAGGAACCGAGCGCGGGAGCGATACAATCGCAAACGTGCGTATATGGAGAGGCTTGATGCCATGCCGGCCATCATCTCTGTTTCTTTTCTTATGTCGGTAACTCTTCTGTTGGGGGTGTTTCTAGGTTGCAGAAGACGGACTCTCTTTCATGCGACTTTTCATGTTGGTGTCCAGGTTCAGCATTTGATCCATACGCCACGTTTCGCTTGTCTAATTCGCTAGTGCACATCCCCACGAAAGTTCAAAGATTCCAACGCCACCAAACATCAAAGCGAGAAAAACACACCCGGGTGATTAGATTACATTAATCTTTGACGGACGTTGGTGTCGTCTCACATGGCGTAACCCTTCCTCTCACGCCCTTTTAGCAGGTTCTATGCTCGAAGTATCGAATTGTGTCATGGTCAACTCGATCTCATTGCAATGATTAGCGCTTTAAGAAACACACCCAGATGGTTCTAAGTGCGTAATTATAGGTTCTCGTTCACAAGGGATTCCCTTTTTTGCATTAGTTTAGCATGAAAATCATATTTAGATGGTGCACCATGTGGAGCTAGGCTCATGGTTTTTGTCCTGGTCTGCAACTAGTTCGTGTTTGGTAGACATCAGGGCTAAAATTTTGGGATGAAGGTGCGAGAGAGAGGGGAACGAAATGGTACATAAGACAGTTGAATTATAAGAAGTGGATTGAAATTCGACCCAATTGCGAAAGTATATGGGCCAACAAGTAGAATTCTCGGACCACAATCCAAGCCCAAGTCTCCATCTCGGCCCTGGTTCCAATGACCACAGTTCATGGTTGCCACTATCCAGTCTCTTTCAATTCACACTCTCCACTAGAACAAAACTTGAACTGTAGCAAGATATGCAAAAATAAATCTTTGGAAAAAGACTACCAAAAACCCCAAACTATGCCACCTGTGACACATTTACCCTGAACTTTTTTTTGTGACACCAAAAACCTCAAACTATCTTATTGTGATATATTTACCCCAATGTCTTTAGTCATAGGCATTTTCGTTTTGCTTTTTGCTTTTTTTTTTTTCCTTTCCAGGCGAATATGTCACAAATAAGCATGATTTGAGGTTTAAGTGTCACAAAAGATCTCAGGTAAATGTGTCACGTGTGATATAGTTTGAAATTTTTGGTGGTCTTTTCCCTAAATCTTTTAACGACTGAATCTTGGACGTGTGTTGTGTAACTTGTGTAGTATATTGTCATTCTTCAACCTTAGGAATGGTAAGAGAGGTCACACTGTTTCGTCTGCACAAAACAGCAAGGGAATGTGAAAGTAGTATGGACGGGCGAATTATTGGGTGAAGGTCACACTCTTCGGGCAGCTGAATCAAACTATTGGGTGCATCCTCTTCCTCCTCTTGTCCCCGTGTTAATCAGTTAATTTCGATGTCTGAGAGCGAAGTTCAGTGTCACTTGAGAAGAGCCGAATCGATCCCCTCAGTTTTTGTCAGCTTCCAACTCCACCGTCACTGCTAAAAAACCCATAAACGTCGCTCGAGAGTGCCACTGTGCTCGATGATACAGCCAGCAAGATCATGATCCATGACACCACTTTGTCTTTCTTGGTTGCAATCCCATGAGTATCCCTGCAAAACAGGTGCAGGATGTTTAAGTCGGAGACAAGACAAAGTCAGAGGATGAAGGTGATTAGGCCAACTACGAATAGCAATGATCCATCAGAAATTTGCCACATGAAATTCGTGCCATCCTATAGCATCGTGCAAAGCCTCTATTGAATCTATGATTATACACTTCATCAATGACATATCCTGATAACACGACTTCTTGAAGGAAGGGCTCTCAGCATTCATCATTAGTGATAGTACATACCTAAGAGCAATTGCAGATGGAAATATGAACCCGACAGAGGTTGCTGCGGTGGCGCCGGTAAATTGGAATGCATCCCATATGCTGGGCACAAAGTTCGCTCCCAAAAATATAAAGCCCATTAGCGCTACTGTTACTGAATAAAATCTCCGGTTGTCAAAGGTGATGGGGATTTTTGCATAGGGAAAAAGGAGGCCGTCCAGATTGAGCCGAAGTGAGAAAAACACAATAGGGAAAACAAGCATGAGGTGGATTCCATAGCTAATTCTCACTATATCATTGAGCATCACACTGTAAGGAATTCCTAGATCCCCATCAAAATTTGCAAGAACATCATCCAGAGTCTGATCCCCAAAGAGAAGAAACCCAAAGAAGCTGGTTGCGATGTAGACAGATGAGCATAGTGTCAGTGATGAACGTACTATTGACTTCATCTGCATCGGGTCTTTCAGTTCATTCTCTATTGGGTGTACTGCAGCACATGTCAGTTGTGCAAGCAAATTGTTGTAAGCCAATGGGAAAAAGAAAAGGACTCGTGAAATGGACTAGATGCAGCATGCCTTGAGTAATGACCATCCGGTGAGTTTGTCTATCGACTTCATTGTTTCCTCTCATTCATGCAGTGTATCAGACATAAACGGGATAACAATTGCCTTAATTTAGCTGACTCGCAATGTTAGAATGAAAGATCTCAAAAGAATTCCAGCAGGTAGCATCCTTCTAAGCATTCACGAAAACTGCAAGACAATTGCACATCATGACTATTCAATTTATACGAATCTGCTCTTCATGGACAAACTTTTCACCTTTGAATGACTCCAACAACAACAGAGCCTCAGAATTAACTTTGCTAGATTGAATCAGTGTTGTCGGTTTTCTCCTTATTCTAGCAAGCACAATCTGGATGTGTATGAGAGTCGGAGATGTGCCCACTATGTTGTGACAAAATCTTCTCGTATGCAGTTGTATGCATCTACTTTAACAATGCACACTCCACGTCCATGTTGGTTATGACAGCACTTTCTGAATCAACATTTAATTTCCACAAAGCTTCATGCCACACAATGTTCACTTATCCATTTAAGTACAGGTACTGATTACAAGAGATGGAGTTCGACTGCTTACCATTATGGTGACAAATATAAGCAGTGACCAGAACAGGAAAAGTTGTGAACAGCTTCCAAAATGATGTCTGATCGACGAGCTCGGGCATCAAATGTGGCATCGTTATGCTTCCATTCGCCAGCTTAAGGATTGCTACTCCAGCAGTGATTGCAACAAATACCACAGCCAGACCAACCGACAAGGCCGACGTGTATCTCAACGAATCTATTTACAAAAGAGCCACGAGACTATGATCACGAGAGCTTTGTGGAATGTAGGTCACCAGCAAGAATTATAACAAAAGCAATACCATGGTGGCAATTCACCAAGCTTCTGAATGTGCATTTCAGCTTTGCAGTGTTATCAGATTAGCAAATTATATATGACTTGTGAACCTAAGGGTGAGCAGTTCCAGGTTTCGTTCAGCGGTGGAACCTGGAACCAACCCGTCTAAATAGGTTTCCTAATTTTTGGCACTTAAAACCTACCTTGCATACTCACGAACCCGGAACCTATCCCGTTACAGGTTATAGATCTACCCAGGTTCCACTTGTACTCTTAATTGAACGATTGAAGTGAATTATCACCTCTAATGACCACCATTTGCTACAATCCACTGATCACAATTCATATTTAGACACACGAATAATATGAAATATTAATAAATTAAAAGTCTCAGTTAAGAATATCGTTAGAAATTCAAACTCATACTAGTGGTTTTAGCTAACACACTCATCATTAGACGCCATGGAATGCCATAAGATCGTGCAAAGGTATGGAACAAGAAAAACACAAAGACTTGTTCCAGGTTTTAGGTTCCAGGTTCCACCTAACTTGCTCGTCGGAACAGGTTCCCGATTTTTGGAATCTGGAATCTACCTTACATATCCTAGAACCTAGAACCGGACTGGTTCCCACCTATCTGGTTCTCAGATTCCGGATCTACTCCAGAACCATGCTCACCCCTATGTGAAACCAATACATATTTGACATCTTTCAATGCAACCCAAATGGAGGCACGGGTTTATTTGAGTTCGGAGCAGAGACGACATAACCATTTCACACTTTTGGCTTGAGCTACAATCAAAATGAGAAGACAGGAGATCGGAGGAAGGACTTTACCAACTCGTTTGAAAGAGATGAGAGGAGCGAAGACCAGGAGCGTGGTGGACAGCAGCAAGAATGCGCGTGAGGTCCACCAGTGTTGACCAAGCCATTCCTCCATCACCCCTGTGTGGTGGACCCAGTTTGACCATGTCCCCGATAACACGTCCCCTGCCATCGCCAAAACATTCCTAACATTCAACTTTCGACTTGCCAATTCTCCGGATCCATAATTAGAAGAAGAATAAACACCCAGAAACTCTCTCTGCTCAACACTTCAATCTGGACCATTCATCGTCACGTTATCAAGCTAATAAACCCATGAACAAAAATCAAGATTTGGCATTCGACTAAGTTAATCCCGGGATCAAGCCTAATCAAAATCCAGTCTTTCGAGAAAATTGAAAAAATATGGCAGAAGGTTGATGTCCATACCTATGATGATCATGTAGACCACGAGCATCCCGAGGTTGTTGACGACGATGCAGGACTGCAGCAGGGCCCTGCCGGCCCCGCCGTACGCGTCGGCGGCGGCGGCCGCGTAGGTGGGGGACTTGGAGGCCCGGCTGAACTTCAGGATCATGTCGATCGAGGTGTTCGTCAGCACGGCCCCTAGCAGTATCATCGCCAGCCCCGGGATCAGGCCCAGCTGCTTCAGCGTGGCCGGGAGGGCCATGATCCCGGCGCCGACGATGGTGGTGGAGAGGTTGAACACGGCGCCCGAGAACGACGCGCCGCGTAAGCCCGCCTCCGTCGGCTCGGCAACGGCGGCGTGCTTCTGCGGGAGGAGGGGGGACCTCGGGCTCCGCCGGTGCTTCCGGTCGGAGGATTGCAGGAACGTCATTCTTTCCTCCACTCCGAGATGTGCGAGAGGTAGAGAGAGAGAGAGAGAGAGAGAGAGAGAAGGGGATTACGTTAAAGAGTGGTTCTTAAATTTGACAGAGAAGAATGGGTACGTCGTCGACGTCGACAACGATCGTAGGAGCCAATCGGAGGGCGACACGTAGGATCGCCGCCGCGAGGGCTCCTGGGAAGATCCGTCGGGTCGTCGTCCGCCCCTCCGTCCGACGCACTGCCGCCGCGAGACGGTCGAAGCACGGGCGGAGGAAGGGGACGCCGACGGGCCGCGGCGCGTGGACCGACGCGCCAGTTCCTGTCGCTGCGAAATGTGGTAAGAAAAAAGAGGAGGAGGAGGCATCTGCCCGACGGCCCAACGGCTATTATTGTCTGAATGCCCAACGGCTATTATTGTCGGAATTTCCGGACTTTTCAAGTCGGAGTATAAAATAATATCCGTCAAAGAAAATTGGAGTATAAAAGAAAATAAAAAAAATAAAAAAAATTGGAGTATAAAACGTGAAGTCGTGTCGGAACGAAAAGCCCATTACCGTTTTGGCAGGAACAAGCCCAACCCCCACGACATTTGCAGCCATAGATCTGCCCTTGAGGAAGCGCCATTGGGACTCATAAACATCCAATTAGCAGCATCGTTTGCCATGAGCAGCAAAGTCTAGCAATTGCCATCTCTCGCACTATTTCTTTTTTTTTTTTTTAACTTAAATTTACTTTGGTCGGGGTTTAGTAGGGGTGTCAAAACCGAACCGAAAAACCGAACCGAGATATGAACCGAACCGAAAATTTCATGCATTTCGGTTCGATTTCGGTTTCGGTTCAGATAACCAAAATTAACCAATTTTTTTTTTCAATTCGGTTTATTTCAGTTCGGTTCGGATCAGTTCTGATCGAACCGAACTGAAATAAACAATTTGGTTTTAGCTCTAAAAAGCCCTATCTCGCCCACTCAGTCGCCCTCTCTCGCGCTCGCATCTCCCTCTCTCTCTCTCCTCCTCGCCGCTCCGCCGCTGAAATTCGCGACTTCCCCCTCCGGCCCCATCGCCACCGCCGCCGCATCCTCCGCCGGCCGCAGCTCCCGCCGGGACCACGGACCCCAACCGGGCGTTTTCCTCCGCCGGTCCGCGAGACCGAGCCTTGGGTTTGAGCCGATCGTCTTCTCGCCGGACCCCTCGGCCCCTCTCGCGACGAGGCTACCGGGCGGAGGAGGCTCGCCGGCTGGCCGCCCCCTCTCTCTTGGGTGGTGCGGGGGTGGGTGGAGCCCCCGATGCTGTGACCAGACCCGGTCCCCCCCCCCTCCACCCCCCCCCCCCCCCCGGCGGTCCGCGGATTCGTTGCCGATTCGGTAAGTTTCGCCCCGTCGCGCGAAAGCCCCCCCTAGATCTGACGCTTTTTGGGTCTTTGCGGCTTCTTGCTTCCGCCCTTTTTTGTTGAGTGGCTCTCGGTTCCGGTTTTTGGTTAACGGAGGGAGGGCGGTGAGAAATTTTGGGGGGGGGGGGGGGGAAAGGGGGATGGTGGGTCTTGGAATTTGGGAACCGCTGGAGGAGTTGTTGTTCGTAGCGAGCGCGGCGGTCGGATTTTGATTGGTGGGTCTTGTGTTTTTTTGGTCTCTCGGCTGTGTTTTTGTCCTACTGGCGAAGGAATTAGGCAGAAGCTCTCGTGACTTCGATGCTCTTACTTGTGGGTTCGGGCTCTTCTTTTTGGTCTCTCTCTCTCTCATTCAATTTCGGTGCATTTTAGGTGGTTGATTTGCAAGTGTTCGCTTCTCCGCGCATCACTCTGAAGCCTCTGGTCATGAACGATTCGAACGAGCTGTAGATGCACGGAACCAGCTCACTCGAACGAGTGCTTACCGCCACAGGGCTTTTCCGCGGGCTCCGCGCACATGGTGACCGACCGGTTGAACGGAGGCGATCTCCGCTTCCATTCAGAACGAGAAGTTGAAGTTGCAGAATGAGAAGTTGGTCAGGGAGAAGGAGGAAGGGGAGAGAGCGAGCGATCCAGGCGGCGATGAATAAAAAGCCAAAAAAAGAAGAAGGAACCGAAAACTGATCCGAACCAAACCGAATTAAACCGAACCAAATTGATTTTTCGGTTTGGTTCCAATTCGGTTCGAGGGGGTTTTGGTTCGGATCAAGAGGGCTCCCTTAATGGTTCGGTTCGGTTCGGTTTTTCAAGAAAATCGAACCGAATCGAACCGTTTACAGCCCTAGGGTTTAGTAACTCGTCTTCGATCTTATGCGACGACCAAGAGAAAGATGATGGAACTTTTTAATATTCGTTCTGTAGATTCATTCACCGTGGAGAAAATGTATGAGTTTGGTGATCCTACACCGCTAGAGCATGGCGTTTACAGGAATGTTGCAAACAAGTATGGAAGACATGATCTAACATCCAGGAGATCACGTGATGCCTCCCTTTTTTTATTGTTTTTTTTATTGGTAAAAGGGCCGAGGATAGGCAACCAATGTACATACTTACGAGGGCGTCATCATGATGGTGTCATCTCCATTATAGAATGTTCAATTCGAATCACAGTTACTCAGTTTGACCGTGAGTGTTCGAGCCCGTCGACATAGCTTCATCAACGTGTCAGAAGTCAAGAAGTCTCTCCAAATGTGGTAACGAATGTCAAAGGGGAAAATTACCAAAAAAGTCATCAATCTTTTGCAGTTGTACCAATTCAGTCATAAATCTTTTTTTTTAGCCAATTCGGTCCTAAACCTTTTGCAAACCAGCTAATTCAGTCCTTTTGGCCAGGCGGCGCTAACGTGGCCGCCGGCCGGCGTCCACGTGGCAATATTTTACTATTTTTTTTTATTTTTGAATTTTTTTTCCTTTTTTTTTTCTTTTCCTTCTCCCCCTGGCCTGTCCAACCAGGGGGGAGGCTCGCCGGCGAGGGCCCAGCTCCGGCGAGGTGAGCTGGGCCCTCGCCGCCGGCCGGGCGAGCTCGCCATGGCCGGGCGAGCTCCGCCTCGCCCGGATCCGGCGAGCCTTGCCCGGCCCATGGCGAGCTCCGCTCGCCCGATCTCGGGAGGGCGGAGCTTGCCCAGCCAAGGCGAGCTCCGCCTCGCCCGAGCTGGGTGAGCTCGCCATGGCTGGGCGAGCTCCGCCCTGGCCCAATGAGCTCCGCCTCGCCGGAGCTCGCCTTGGCTGGGCGAGCTCCGCCCTCGCCCAATGAGCTCCGCCTTGCCAGATCTGGCGAGGCGGAGCTCCCCATGGCAGGGCGAGCTCCGCCTCGCCAAATCTGGGCAAGGGCGGAGCTCGCCCAGCCATGGTGAGCTTGCCCAGCTCCGGCGAGGCGGAGCTCGCCTTGGCTGGGCGAGCTCCGCCCTCACCCAAATCTGGCGAGGCGGAGCTTGCCCTGCCATGGCGAGCTCCGCCTCGCCTTGCCGGAGTTGGGCCCTCGCCAACGAGCCTCCCCCCTGGCTAGACAGGCCAGGGGGAAAAGGAAAAAAAAAATCGAAAATAATAATAAAAATATTACCACGTGGACGCCGGCCAGCGGCCACGTCAGCGCCGGTCAGCCAAAAGGACTGAATTGGCTAGTTTGCAAAAGGTTTAGGATTGAATTGACAAAAAAAAAAGGTTTAGGACTGAATTGGCACAGCTGCAAAAGGTTGAAGACTTTTTTGGTAATTTTCCCAATGTCAAAGGCACAAGTTACCCAAAGGTTGCTCACGATATAGCTTGAACTTGTGATTTTAAGAAAAGAGTGTGCGATCCTTTCATCAATGGGCTACCGCTCTTTGAGGTCACAAAATGTGCCACTTGCCATGAAAAAAATGTTCATCAATTTCTTCCTTCCAAGACTCTTTCTTAAAAGAGCGTAGAAAATTTCAATTTGAGAGACGGCGGATTTGTTAATAATTGATTCGGAAGTGGTCAGAGATCTAATCACTGATGTGATTCACGTCTGTAAAGGGCGTCCAAGTAGACCTTAAGGGCGCGCATGGAATCCATTCTGGAGTAGAAATTCTGCTCCAGAATGAATTTCGGAACAGAAATGCGTTTGTTAAAAAATTTCCGGAATGCATTTTGGAGCAATTTTTGCATTCTGGAATAAAAATGCGCTTGTTAAAAATACTTGATTTCAGAATACATTCTTGATTTCAGAATGCATTCTTGATTCCAGAATGAGTTTTGGGCAAGAAAAAAAGAAGTTACTTTTTGTAGCTTCTCTCTTCTAGAATGCATTCTCCCTATTTTCTCTCTTTTTCTCACTAATTTTTTTTTCAGAAAATGCATAAAAATTGAAAATTCCAGAAAAATTCATAAAAATTTCCAGAAAATAAAAAAAAAAGTCAGATTTCGAGAAAATAGGAAATTTAGTGAATTTTTTTCAAAAAATATAAAAAAATCAAAAATTTCAAAACTTCACAAAATAGCTCAGAATACCTTTGGGCACCCACTTTGAGTAAAATTTAATTTTTTTGATATGCCAAAAAAAATCAAAAAATCAAAAATTTCAAAACTTCACAAAATAGCTAATAATACCTTTGGGCACCCACTTTGAGTGAAATTTAATTTTTTTGAGGTGCCCAAAAAAATAAAAAAATCAAAAATTTCAAAACTTCACAAAATGGCTCAGAATACCTTTGGGCACCCACTTTGAGTGAAATTTATTTTTTTTAGGAGCTCAAAAAAATAAAAATGGATTTCTGTTCCAGAAATCAATTTCTGGAGCAGAATTAGTCATGTTTTATCAAACAGATTTCTCCTCTAAAAATCAATTTCTGACAAGAATTCCGGAAATCAATTTCTTGCAAGAATTTAATTTCTAGAGCAGAATGGTTACCATTCGCGCCCTAACATGTCTAATTTCTGGAAAGGATCGCCGAAAATTCATTCATTAAGCATGGCAAAAAAAAATAAAAAATAGCATGGCTCATGCTTCTTCAGTTTTACCATTTTGATAAGGCCCACCTTGAATCGAGAAAAAGAAATTCTGCACAAACCGTTTGATGACACGTGATAAGGGTACGATATTTCATGGTAATCGAATCTCTACACAATTCAAGTGACTCCCAACTTTGAATAAATTTTTTTTAAAAAAAACTTCATTAACAAGGAAGCTAATGAATATCATTGCTATTAGTAAATAAGTAACTAGTCAATCTCTCATCTTTCTGAAGTTATTATCTCCTAATTAACAAAGAATTATACGCACGAAATGAATATGGAGCCAGTGATTAAACGTAATGATCCAGTTTTCCTTTCTAATTATGCTCTCTTGGTTTGTAGCCGTCCAAAAAGAATAAATTAACATATCGGTTCAGTTGGTTTTATGTTTGTCATGTCCTAAGTACAAGTCCCACATCATTAATTAAAAAGAGAGCAAGAGGACATTACAATAGTCATAGCCCTCTTCTTCCGTGTCATTGTCCTACTAATTAAGTGTTTACGAATTCATCCAACGTTAGCTTCAACGTCCAAGACCATATGGGATGCACGATTTGCTCCACATTCATGATCTAGATGTGAATGAGTCGAATTACTTAACCCTCGGTCTATTAGTGAACTTTCTCTCTAGGTCAACCAAACTTTTGCTCGGCAACATTCGACCGACGTCTCAAATCTCTTGCTTTGACTTGGGTGGAGTACACAAAATATTACATGACAACCCTTCCTATTCCAGAATTTGCACCAATTTGATATAGTTTTGGGGAAATGCAAATTCATTTGTCCATAGATCTTTGACTCAAGGTTCATTTGCTCAAATAACTTTTTTTTTGTTCGGCAATACTGAAAATTGCATTGACTAAACGGAAATCTGTTCACATTGGGAGGCAGGTTTCGAGGGATAAGATGGCCAATTGGGAGGGAGTTCTTTTTTTCGCTCAACCTTGGCCACCCGATTTGCTAACTTGTTTGCCTCTCTGGGACAACGGATCGGGCCAGCTTTGCTCAACCAACTTTGACTAGACGATAAATTCGACAAGGGTGACCACATTAATTCTTTAGCATGGTCCAGGGAGTGTACAAGCTCTTGACGTTCAAGTCCGATAGCCTGACGTGCTCCATGTGGAAACAGGGGATAGGAGAGGAAGACGACAAAGATAGGGGACAAAGTGGTAGGAGAGGAAGTTCATGCGGTCCTTCGACCATACGATTGCTGGTTCTTGATGGGCCATGTCCATCATGCATCCACCACTCCTTGGCAATGTGAAGTACAAACGGACACATTAACGATAGAAAATGAAAGAATTTGAGATGTTCGTGCTCGAGAGCATGGTGTGTATTTTGATTCACGTGATTGTCTGCTTGCTTTTAGAACTTTCTAGAGAAAGTTATTCGACCATTTCGGACATAAATTAGGTATGGATGTCCCGAAAGAGATAGAAAAATGGTCCCCCCATGGTTATCATGAAAGTCTCCAAGTCGCTTTAATGAAGTTTTGTGGCGGGCCTTATGTACTTATGGTTCCTTCCACTATATCGTAGAATAAACTTTTGGGGGTTGAAATTTCTAAGTTAAGATTACGGTGTGCATGGCAAAAGGATGAACATGATAGAGGATACCAATTTTAAGAGCTAACGAGTACAAACTAAACTATCTTTGATTGATTATATTTGATATTGTGTTTATCTTATTACCTTAGATAGTCCTCTAATAAAACCTAGAAATATGCTCATGTACTATTTATCATATACATCGAAATATGCAGAAATTCCATAATTTTCTCTTATGCTTTATTATTCTCAACTATTGACACAAGATAATTACTAAAAAAGTCATAAACCTACTGTACGAATGCCAATCCGATTCTAAATTTTTCGATTTGTCAATGTAGCATTTCCAGTAAATTTGGCCAGACGTGGACGCCGGTTGTCCTGCGTGGCACAGTTGCGCTAATGTCGACAACTATATTGTAATTTTTTTAACATGTCAGCGATTTCCGGCTAAATTAGTCGGAAGTACTACATTGACAAATTATCGAAAGTTTAGAAATAAACTGGTCATATCATGAAGTTTAAATTTGAATTGGTATCCATATAATAAATTTATAACTTTTGTTTGATAATTTTCCCCCGTTAACACTTTTATCGATGACCATTATGGCCTGTGTATGCAGTATCCTCCGCACCAGTTGTCATGACTAAAGCTTCTAGCAGCTCTTCCTACTTCTTCTAATGACAATTAATGAATAAGCTATGTAATGGGTACAATGGCTCGTTATTATCATACTGAAAAAAAATGAAGATAAAGTGTAGCAACTCTAGCTTATCTACAAAGTTCGAAGCCTTCCAACTCCACATTTGTCGGATAATTAGGTAAACGTGAATTAAAGGGATGTGATGAATAAACACGAGAAAACCTACGATGCGTAGTCTTTTGGCTTTCCTTGGATTTACTCCAACGTCCCAAGGGTCGAACCTAGCTGCACACCACAAACTGAAGGAAGCCTCCTGGATTTGATCTCAAGAGGAACCTCCGAGTTGATAGGGGGATGGAGAGGTAACCGCAAGAGATCGGAGAGAAAGAATCCTTCTCGAGAGATGTACCAAAGAAAAGAATTTTTGTTATACTTTAAATGAAAGGATAAGTGCACTGAAAGTCTTATAACTTATCACGAAAATGCAATTATGTTATAAAACTTTTAAAAATTGCAATCAAGTCCTAAAATTTGTCAAATTACTGTAATCAAGTTCTTTGTTAACTCCGTCCAACTTGACTAACGAAAAATGCTGATGTGACCTTCATTTATTATTTTCTCTCCTGCAGGGCACTTACGTGATTAAAACATGAAGTATAAGACTAAAACGATATTATTTTGGTCAAAATCTAATTTTTTAACCTAAATCTGGGCGAGGGTTGTCGGCCACTGGATGGCGAATGGTGACCTCGCCAGCCATTGCCCCACCATCACTGGCCCTTTATGGTGACGGTGGGATGGTGATGGTGGGGCGGATGACGGGGGCTTGGTTTTCCCTTCTTTTTTTATTATTTTAAATTTAGCCTTTTGAATTTAATTTAAATAAGATTTAGGTTAAAAAAATCAAACCTCAGACCAAGAACGTATCGTTCAAGCCTTATACTTTATGTTTTAGCCCCGTCAAAGTTACGTAGATTAGAGCAAATAATAAAAAGAATAACATCGGCATATTGGGTTAGTCAAGTTGGACGGAGTTAACAAAATGACTCAATTGCATCAATTTGACAAGTTTTATGACTTGATTGCACTTTTTGAAAGTTTTAAGGCTCAATTACATTTTTTTTTATTAAGTTTTAAGATTTCCAATGCACTCCCTTAAACAAAAGATCTTACCTTTTTGTACTCTTGTTCGGTATCCTTTGAGGATTAAAGTGCCCTTGGTGGGCGGACCGAACTGGTCTACGTATGCTGACGGGGCATCTGACCCCTCTCTCTAGACTTTCAAGGTCGGGGTATGTGCTTGTTTAGACCTACGGTCGGGTCTTGTGGGCCAAGCCGTTTAGGGAGCGTGATCTTTCTTGAGCCCCTGTCAAGCCACTTTAACACGGTGCGAGAGCGTGATTGGAAGTGAATAAGTTTTGGCTACAATAATACTAGCATTAACTAGTTATATCCCCAATAGTGTTGCTCTAATCCATCAAGAAATAGCTAATTAAACTATTTACTAACTTCCTCGCTCCGCAATTATCTTGATATGTTATTCTTCCCAATATACAATATGGTTTTTAGGTTAAAATAGAAAGAGAAAAGGTCACAAAAAATCTCAAACTATGCCTACTGTAACATATTTACCATAAACTTCCTTAGTGACATCAAAAACTCCAAATTATGTCTACTGTGACACATTTACCCTAAACTTTTTTTTGTAACATAAAAAACCCCAAATTTTTGTGAATCATTTACCATCCATCAAGGTTCCGTCAAATGATTGTTTAATCAAAACAATATCGTTTTTATTTCATTTAAGTCACGTGAGCGTCATATTAATAATATTTGCTTTCCGGCATCATTGTAGATAGGTTTTAACGGTCCTTGCCGACGGAGGGTAAATGTCGCTTTTATTGTCATATTGTGGGGAAATCATGATTTCGGGTAGAAATCATACACGGAGACAACCAAAGACTCTTTCCTTCGTTCGCCATGTGAAAAATGGAGGCGTAACCCGTTTATAAAGATTGACTGAGACTATTCACCGTCGCAGGGTCAAGGTAAATGCGTACACCTGTCCTCACATGTCCATGAGTGCATCGCAAGAATCCTCCTTCTCTCTCGTCCAACATGAATCTGTCCGACGAATCTCGGCCGGAGTTCGTCATCGCCGCTGTCGGGCCGTCGCTCGGCTTGCAGAGCTGCGGTTGATTAGGAATGCGCGGCGGAGAAAACGAGGGAGGGAGAGTAAACCGAGAAGATCACGGCGGAAAGGAGAAAGGAGCACGTGCGCTGGCATCTATTCACCTGTTAAATTATAGTTTAATGTTGATGTTAATAATTTCTTGCCTAGTAGTATTAAGTGACTTACATAAGCTGCAAATTATTATAAAAACGGAGAAATGCACTTACTGTCATATGAACAGCTAGAAAGTTTTGTCTGCATCGCAACATGTTTGTATGTATTATAGTATTAAGGGATATGTTCATTAGAAGTCTTAAAATTTATCATGAAAGTGCAATTGAGTCATAAAATTTATCAAATTGGTTCGATCGAGTTATAAAGTTAACGCCGTTTAATTTACTAACGGAAAATTAAACGTTAATCATAAAGCCCTCAAATGCACTTTTATAATGAATTTTAGCACTAAGGCTGTGTTCGTTTGCGGAAAAATATTTTTCCGAAAAATATTTTCCGCGTTTTCCGGTGTTCGGGGGCGGTGAATGTTTTCCGTGGGAAAACATTTTCCTTCCCCACTCCCAAATCCTTCATTGTTTTGAGGAAAATGATTTTCTCTTTTCACAAAGAGGAAATCATTTTCCCCCAAATTGAAGGCAAAATTGCCCATGGGAGGGAAAATATTTTCCGTGGGAGAGGAAGTTGATCGCCGGTCACCACCGTTGGCCGCCGGTCGCTGGCCGCCCGTCGCGGCTGTCGCCGGTCATTGCCGCTTTCGGCTGTCAGCCCGCGGTCGTGCCGCGGCTTGTGCTGTCGGCCGCGCTGCCTGATTGCCGTCGTCGCCGCCGGCCGCCCGTGCCGCCGATCGTCGGTGAAAAATATTTTCCGAAACTTTTTCATATTGTTCGCCGAACACCGGAAAATTATGTTTCGGGAAAACATTTTCCAGGAAAATGACTTCCGGGAAAATATTTTCCAAAAGGAGAATATTTTCCGCCAAACAAACGGAGCCTAAAAGTGAACATATCCCATAGTATTAATTAGCATGTCGCTTTCACAACTTACTTAGCATTTCGTTGATGATTTTTAGTAAACACTAGTTGAGAAGCTTAACAAAAGATTGGTACTCTTGTTTTTTTTTTTTTAGTCAAATGATAGGTACTCTTGTTAAAAACAACAAAATCGAACGTTTTTTTTTCCTAATTTTCAATTCTGTCAATGGATTTTCTTTTCACGAACCAAAAACGTTATTTTAACAAAGAGGTTGAGAACATAAATCTGTTTTCATTTTACTTTTCACTGAAAATGAATCGCGAAATCATTTTCTTGAACCTTCGAGTGTAGCTGCCGTGCCATTTGAAGGAAGGAGACACTAATTGTACTGTACAATTGCACGATATATCGTCGACAAAATTTCTTACGACGTCATAACGTACCGTAAAAATCAACAAAAGTGTATGTATGGTACGCTATTGTACCTTAGAAGTGCCCGAGCAGAGAGAAAATATACTTTGCAATCATATGTCATGTAGCATGTCTCTATCGTGTACTCAGTTGTTAACTGATAAATTTTGAGTCAAAACGCGAGCGAACACCTCCAATCATATTACCATTTACACTTTACGATACGCAAAGAAGATTGGATTTGCGTCTTGACTCGCACGGTCCTTTATTTAACCACAAAATCAAACTAAAATGAGATAGTACAATTAAAACATGATGTATATTTAATTTTAGGAAACAACCATAAAAGACCCTAAAGTATGCTCATTGCACTGCATTTGTCATTAACATTTTTTTGAGACATCATATATCCCAAACTATACTCAGGGTGACATAAAAAACCCTAAACGTGTACTTATGTAACACACTTACCTTCCGTCAATGTTCCGTCAAATGATTTTTCAGCCAAAATAAGTCATTTTTATTTCTCTTAAGTTACGAGGGCGCCATGTCAGCACTGTTTGGTTTCCGACGTTCATGCAAGCGATTTTTAACCATGCTCGTTAAAGGTACATTGACGGAGGATAAATATATCACATGAGTACAAGTTTAAGATTTTTGTATCACAATAAACATAACTTAAGATTTTTTTTTATGACGTTTGCCCTTAATTTTACTCTGTCAAATATCGTCAAATGAGATAATATGACTAATGGCGAAAGCTACCGCTTTTTAAAAGCACTCGCCACTTTTCCACTCTTTTTTTTTTTTGGGAAAAAACCACCAAAAACCCCAAACTTTGTCATTTGTGACACATTTATCCCGAACTTTGCTTTTTGTGACACATTTACCCCAATGTATTTAGTCCATGGGCATTTTCGTCTTTTTTGCTTTTTCTTTTTTTTTTCTTTTTTTTTCCTTTCCGGCGAGGGGGGACCTCGCCGGCGTTGAGCGAGGGCTGCCCTCGCCGGCGTTGGCGAGGGCGCCCTCGCCGGATCCGCTGAGGGGGCCTCGCCGGCGTCAGCGAGGCGGCCCTCGCCCAGGACTCGAGCGAGGTCGACCCTCGCCGGCGTCGGGCGAGGGTCGACCTCGCTTTGAGTCGGGCGAGGGCCGCCCTCGCTCGCCCAGGCGAGGGCGAACCTCGCCCGACGCCGGCGAGGCCCCCCCTCGCCGGAAAGGAAAAAAAATGAAAAAAAAATGAAAAAAAAATGAAAAAGCAAAAAAGACAAAAATGCCCATAGACTAAATACATTGGGGTAAATATGTCACAAAAAGCAAAGTTCGGGATTTTTGGTGTCACAAAAAAAAGTTCGGGGTAAATGTGTCACAGATGGCAAAGTTTGGGGTTTTTGGTGATTTTTTTCCTTTTTTTTTTTTTTTTTTTTTATAAAAGCACTTTACGTTGCACATTTTGGAAAGTGAAATTGATGAAGCTGTCCGAATAATTGACCCATTTGCCATTTCGAGAGACGGATCGACACTCTGGCGTTAGCTCAACGGAGAAGGGGGATAATCGCACGGATATTTGCTGAACTTTAACTCGATATGCAATGCGATTTCCAAACTTTTAATTTATTCAATTTGATCACCGAACTCTGGCTCAATATACAATGTCGTCCCGGGATATTTAATTTGTGCAGCGTGGTCCCCGATCTGTGCCAGCGGCGCAAGCTAGCACAGGCGGCGCACGTTTGAGCTGTTATGAGTTGGGGTCACGGGGTTCCGGTCCCATGTCCGCTCTATATATGAACCTCTGCCTAGGAGTAGGAACGGAAACTCCGGAACAACACACACACACACACGTGTCGATCGAGGTCAAAAGCATAACGGCAGAATCAGGAAACCACGAGCGAGCGCGAGTTTCGCCGGAGTAGGGTGGTGGGTGGGTGGTGGGTTCTTTCTCTCTCTTTCTTTCTGTCTTTGCTTGCCCGCCCGCCCGCCCGCCGGCCGTCCGTCGTCTGCGCCCTTTGGCTGGCCGGAGAAGATGGTGGCGGATCAGTCCGCGGTGGGTTGGATCTTGGCGTCCCTCCTGGGTCTCGCCGCCCTGTGCCACCTGGTGGCGAGAAGAGCGGGGAGGAGGAGGAGGGGCGGGGAGGGGGCAGAATGCGCCGCCGAGACCGACGGCATTGTGACGACGGGTAGGCAATGCGGATCCGGACCCGTGAACGGCGACGGGAGCGAGGTGGACGTCATCATCGTCGGGGCCGGTGTCGCCGGCTCGGCTCTCGCTCATACGCTTGGCAAGGTGGTTCCTTTTTTGCCTTCCTGTTTTTTTTTCTTTTTTTTGCTCTTTAAAGTTCTGAATCCTCGTTGTCTGTTTCATTACGCTTCTGTGATTTTTTCCTGGATTTGTTTTTTTTGTTTTTGCTCTGGGGGCAACAGCGTAGTGGAGCGCATCTTCGTTTTCTGGTGCCCTTTGGCAACAGCATATGTTCTTTTTATATTGGAAAATAACAACAATTTGACTTCTGGAGATAGAGTTCCTGGCCAGGAATTGATTTACTTGGACGCAGATATACATCCTGCGAAGTCCCATTTTCAGGAAATGCTTTCATGCTTTATAAATCCAGCAGAGTTTCTTTTCACATTAAAAAAAAGAACAATTTGACTTCTGGAGATAGAGTTGCTGGCCAGGAATTGATTTACTAGGACCCAGATGCATCCTGCGAAATCCCATTTTCAGGAAATGTTTTCATGCTTTATAATAATCCAACAGAGTTTTGAAGGAATTAGCAGTATCAAAATGTAGCTGGACAATTATAAAGATTTGATTTTCGTGAATGATTTGATCGTGTTGTCGTTTCGTTCTTCTTTCCCGCTTTATAGATTTGATAAAGATATCGGTATTTGAGTGGTTTTATAAGCTTGGTATCCAAAATGCTGGTTCTTGTTCCCTGTTGTTTTTTTTTGGTCATAATTGTTCCCTGTAGTTCACAAGTGACTTTGTATTGCGAATTTTGTCGGTAAGCATTTTACCAGCGCCTGCTGTCCATATGATTGGCTGTAATGATTTTCTAGCATTCACCTTGTCTTTAGTAGTTCAATCAAACAAGGCTCATTACTGCATTATTGTAAGGTTTTGGATGGATTTTAGTTTTGCTTGAGGGAATATGTAAATGTCTTGCAGACTTTTTTGCTCTTGCTTGTTGTCTCCGGAAACCTTAACTTGTCTTATTTGAATATTAAAAAAGAGTTTCAGAAAAATTGGGCACTTACCATCATGTGAGGACGTAATTTGAAGGGCCATATGAAACAATGACCGATTTGTTTGAGCAATCCTTGATGGATTTAATTGAACTCTATTTTTCTGATCTTTAGATACTGACTGGACTCCAATAGCCAACCTGGGCCTCTGTCTCTTGTATTGTTGTATGTGACATTGGCATTACAACCGATCACATGCTTACCCAAACCTGCAGGGCCTGTAGGTTTGGCTGGTAGTTGCGGGTTGATTGTATCCGTTTGGTCTGTTGTGCCTAATATTCGTTCTTTCAACCTACAAATGGAAATTGGCTCCACTAGTAGGGCCCTCCCGCTACATGGTACGTAGAAGAATAATTGTGGATCACAGCACATGGCGGCATCCAATGAACATAAGTTATATGTACGTTAATTTAAGATGATTTAAAAACTTAATTATTCATCAACCAAGTTAGCAACATTGGAGAGGTCCTTTACAATTTTCTTTCCTGTGGAAAATTTCTAAGTCTACAATTATCGGCTGTGAAATTTAAGATTGACCCATTTTTTTCTGCTGTTTTTTTTTTAATTGAATTATTGGAATCATTTTCCTTGTTTTTTGGAAGATTAAATTTTGAAACGAGAATTTAATCTTTTAATTGACTTGCAGGATGGACGCCGAGTGCATGTCATTGAAAGAGACCTAACAGAGCCTGATCGAATAGTAGGGGAATTGCTGCAACCTGGCGGCTATCTTAAGCTAATTGAGTTGGGACTCGAAGGTATGGAGAAATTAGACATTTGAGAAATTTTCTGATAGATCTTTATGCAAAATTTGGAATTTTCGTTTTGATGGTTGTTAACCTCTCTCTTAATCTCGTTGTCTAAGTTATAGCTAAAGATAGATGTTAACTGATGTTTGTTTCCTTCAGATTGCGTGGAGGAAATTGATGCTCAGCGTGTGTTTGGTTATGCTCTTTTCAAGGATGGACAAAATACTCGACTATCCTATCCCTTGGAGAATTTTCACTCAGATGTGTCTGGGAGGAGCTTTCACAATGGACGTTTTATACAGAGAATGCGGGAAAAAGCTGCGACTCTCCCCAAGTAAATTTTTTGTTCAATATGGATATATCTCACTGTTTCTGTCGCTTAGCCTGCTTGAGAATTCTCCAAGCGTAGTATTGTGTTCTCCAATGGCAAATAGACTTTCTGATATGCATAAGCTGTGTGAACTTGGAACCGGAGTTAATGTTTGTACAAATTTACCTTAAGCTTGTGAATTAATGCGAAGTTCTGTGGTGATGTTCATGGACAAAAGTTCTTTGCTTTGTTCTTTATGGACTGCGTTTGCCATATACATGTATTAAGCATGTCGTACGCCCATCTTCCTTTGTCATTGTTTTTTCATTTGTTTAACTGTAAATGAACTGGGATCAAGCTATTTTGAGAAAATTGTAACCTTCTGTGCCAATGATATGCTGTGGACTTCCTTATTTAAGCTTTTTGGTAATTTTTCTTTTGTTGATAAAACTCTGTTTTTTTTTTTCTTTTCATTTTTCATCAGTGTAAAACTGGAGCAAGGGACGGTTACCTCTTTGATAGAAGAAATGGGAACCATCAAAGGTGTGCAATACAAGACAAAGGATGGAAAAGAGCTGGCAGCTTATGCACCTCTGACTATTGTCTGCGACGGATGTTTCTCAAACCTTCGTCGCTCCCTTTGCAAACCCAAGGTTGAGGAAATTCACTCGTTTCTCATGCTTTTCTGTTTCTTGAGTTGAAATTGAAGTGCATGATTTCCGAGTACGATATTTTTCTGTGCGCATGTTTCTTTGCGAGATGTAGATTTACTCTCCCAAATCCTAATTTATTGTTCCCGCAGGTTGACGTACCGTCATGTTTCGTTGGCCTGGTTTTGGAGAAATGTCAACTTCCTTATGCAAACCACGGACATGTTATCCTGGCAGATCCCTCTCCTATCTTGTTTTATCCAATCAGCAGCACAGAGGTCCGTTGTCTTGTTGATGTACCCGGGCAAAAAGTGCCAAATATCGCGAACGGTGAAATGGCTAACTACTTGAAGACAGTTGTAGCTCCTCAGGTATGTAAACCGTGCATTATTGTTGTAACATCTTTGTAAGATGCTATCATGCCACAAATTCAATCTGGTATCTGTTGAACGGTGTTTATTTCATTTAGCTGAGTGTGTGGGTTTTTCTATTCAGGTTCCTCAGGAAATTCACGAAGCCTTTGTTGCCGCCGTTGATAAAGGAAACATAAGGACAATGCCTAATAGAAGCATGCCCGCTGCTCCCCATCCCACTCCTGGAGCTCTATTGATGGGGGATGCATTCAACATGCGCCATCCGTTAACTGGAGGAGGAATGACTGTGGCACTCTCAGATATTGTTGTGCTCCGTGATCTCCTCAGGCCTCTGCTTGACTTAAATGACGCGCCCACTTTGTGCAAGTATCTAGAGTCCTTCTATACCTTGCGCAAGGCAAGTCTCGTCCCTTTTGAAATTGTCAACATTGAAGAGTGCATTATATTATGTTTCTTTTTCCTCTGGTTAAATGATTCCAAGTTTTCACTCACATGTTCTCTTTTTCTGGTATATGCAGCCAGTGGCATCCACAATAAATACACTGGCTGGAGCCCTATACAAAGTCTTCTGTGCTTCACCTGATCCAGCAAGGAAAGAGATGCGACAAGCCTGCTTCGATTACTTAAGTCTCGGAGGCGTATTCTCAAATGGACCTGTTTCTTTGCTTTCGGGTTTGAACCCTCGACCGTTGAGTCTGGTTCTCCACTTCTTTGCAGTTGCGATCTATGGCGTTGGTCGATTAATGCTGCCTTTTCCATCGATTAAGCGCATGTGGATTGGAGCTAGATTGATATCGGTGCGTTATCTATGAGTGTCCTCTTAAGTCCAATCATCTATGAAACAAATAGATCGTGGATGATCACAACGTCTGAGTTTTGTGCAGGGTGCATCGGCAATCATATTCCCCATCATCAAGGCCGAAGGGGTAAGGCAAATGTTCTTCCCCGCGATGGTTCCTGCGTACTACAGAGGTCCACCTGCGAAGTGAGATCCATAAACCGAGCTCAAGCAGTAGCTAAAAGCTTCAATGAACACGAGGACAGTTTGTGGTGGCATCTGCTTTCCCTGGTTCAAGGTCGTTGGGAGGGTAATGTTTCAACAGTGTCTAAAAGTTTTGGGTATTCAGATCTTGTCCATTACTCCGTGTAGAAACCACCATGGGGGATGTTCTGGACTATGTGGCTTTGTGACTCGGAACGGGAGTAATTTATCAGATGATTGTTTTTGTTGTCCGTTTGTCTCTGTGTCAAGAGGTGAGGACAGTTTCTGAGGAAGGGCGATCTCCACCCAATCCTGTGTGATTTAACTTACATTTAGATCTTAATATGCCTGACAGGAAGAACAATTTGATTGATAAAGACCTTAGCGTAGTCTCGATATGCGAGGCCCGTGGGCAAGGAATTGTTGAAAACCAAGGAAAGAGAAGGGAACTCATGGGCCATGAGTAGGTGAAAATAGAGTGCGAGGAATCAAGTTCAAAACTTGTTGACTCTGATATCGCTTTAGACTTCATTACGTGATTACTCCGATAACTTGAACTGTTAATATCAAGAAATTTCACGCGGTGTATTATCAATGTTTTGGAGATAAATAACGATATTAGCTCACGCATAGGACCATATCTGTAAGGTCTGAACTCAGCCATGCTCACTGCATTTTTTCCATAATGATACAGCTCATTAGTTGATAGCATCATTTCAATACAATGTGTAATTACAAAGATATTCAAGAACAGCAATCTTGAGGCCCAACTGTTTCGACCACTGCCATGTTATTCTTTACAAGAGTGGACACCTCCGTGGCCGAAAGCCATGCATGTCCACAAAATGCGATAGTCGTGCGAACTCGTGGTTCATTACATCTTGTTCCTTCGTTCTTGTTTTATAGCTTCGTAGGACGTCATGACTTCTTTGAACTTTGCCTCTGCGACTTCTGTAAAATAGACAACAAAGAAGAGAAGAAAAACTGTAGAAAATGAGGAACCTAATTCGTGGAACCTGCACAAGCTAAAAAATTTCCTGTCTTTATGCAACAAACAAACACAGCCCACCTTTATCATTCTGGTTCTGATCTGGGTGGAACTCCTTCGCCTTGGCCCTGAATGCTGTCTGCAGCAATTAAAAGATGCAAATCTTGTTCACTATATGAAGCCCTAGAAAATGGAAAAGTCATAGAAAGGAAATATACACTAAGCAGCATGATCAAGCTCAGATACTGTATGCATTATCTGTGCCGTACAGATGGCACAGTAGAAGAGACAACAGAAATCTCATAGGCGTATACATGCTCAAATTAATGAACTCAAGCAAATGCTCCACGTATGTGCCCACCCCTGAACTAAAATCATGTGACATGTTTCCAGTAAATGTGTTAGTGAAGTACTTCTCTGGGGGCGGTATTGGAGGATGCACGTATCTGACAATCAGTGTAAACAGTTGGTAAAGACATGTTTAAACACATCCAGCTTCATACCTTGATCTCTGCTTCAGTGTATGGTGTTCTTCGGGACCTATTGCACAAAAGATCAGTCAGAAAACATAGATGTCAATGCCAAAGACAAGCTCAGACATTTTATAGGTTACTAAACTCCAGTGAAATTCAAGTTAATATAAATGCAATATTTGGAACTCCACATTATGAGTCTCCATTACTTCTATAAAGGAGAATATTTTGAGCGTAGTTATAGAACACCCGTTATCACATCATCATACAGAAGATATATCAGTTGACATTGTGATGAGAAACGTGAATTAACAAGAGTCCATGCTGCTTCCAGAAACGACCCAACTATAGATGTCAAGTGACAGCTGCAAGGTCTAAAAACTCATTCAAAGTAGAAACATAGCTTATGCTCATGCATAGACAATATATCAATGCTCAACATAACAGGGTCGTACGAGCATTTCTGAAAATGGCGATGATCCTCGAAATAGCTTACTCATTCTGCTATGCACTTTGCATATGACATTGATGGCCATTTTATCCAAATTTCATAAGATATATCATGGCAACAATATTGTCTAAATTTTGATCATTTTTTTTCCTGAATAAAATGAATATGTAAAGATTAAGGAGTACCAGAAACAATAAACGCACTTTATCATCCAAGTTACGTGTTAGGCACCTGTTCGAAAACTTTGTTCCCCAATTTCAAGTTAATAGCTACAGCAGGTTCCTCATACCATCATTACCTGTCAAGACCTAAAACTGAATAGTGGTGTGATAACGGGTAAGTTGATCTATCCCTTGACGTTTCCTTGTAATTGGTCCAATGATCTCCATAGAACGTGTGAGCCTTCCAATACCAATCATCCTGCTGGAAATGGTAATTGTATGCACCAGGATCATTTTGACTCCATCTCTCATAACTCCTCCTAAATTTGGTCCTCTCTCTGTTAAAGATTCTTTGCATACGCCTTATACGCTCCTACAGAAGGACGACTGGCAATGTCATTAATTAACACTTGCGTGACAGAAAACAAAGAATGCAGCCAAGTTCCCCTATAAATGAAGCCACTAGAAGCTTGGATAAGGATGTATATGATCTTAGGCATAGAATAATCACTAATACCTACCCATTCAGCAACATAATCTGAAATTCTGGATACTGCTCTCACTAATTAGTTCCTTGGAGAGTATAGACGGCACAGCAGTCAAAAGAGTTATCGAGAGCTAGCTTATCTAAATATTAAGTCACCCAAAACGATGAAGCTATAAAGCAGGGGAAAAATTTACATCTCCTCTTTGGATGGTGAAAGTCAGATTAAATTCAATCTCCAATATCTGAATGCAGGGTTATGAGTTTCCTATTTGGGTCTTCTTTGGGCGCTCGTTAATCATATCTACTAAAGAGAGATCTTCATTTTCAATGCACTGGCAGTGCATAATGCGAGGAAAACAGTGTTTTGAAAACAATAAAGTTTGTTTATTTGGATGTTTAACAAGTGTTCTCAGGGTATTCGCTTATAAAATCCTTCATATTTTACTTTCAACCACAAGTCCACAAGCCCATAATAAGCAATAGAAACTGTGCATATACATCTACTATTGACCTGTGTCACTACCTGATGCTACGGCGAGACCAAAGAACAAGATAGAAAAGCTTCATTCCTTTGCCAGACTAGAATAGTACTATAAGTAAACTATTATTCATGTGATGAAACTACCGCTGTTTATTATGCTTCCAGCTGATATTTACAAGGGTAAAGGCATTTTACTAGTGAATTTCTCCCTGAGGTGACACTAACTTCACACATATATCTTTAGTGGCTACAACGTGGACCTTCCTATTGAAAACTTACCACTCGTTCCATTTCCTCTTCATAGGCCTCCTCAAGTCGCTGATTATACCTCCTCCATGCTTCCTCCTGAAAAGCTGAACGGAATTTTTTTCCTGATGCTTGTGACTTGGGTATCTCTCGCATTGCAAATTACAAGATCATATTCAGCTCCAAAAGAAGAAAGTGCAAAGAACCCTAAAAAGGACTTCGTATCAATCTCTTAAAAGCTTTTGACTTCATGAAGCACATGTAAAGAAACTACACACAACTTCCAACTGATTCAGCCGGTCTGTTGAAAGTTGAATTTTGACAATCCAATCGCGCGGTTAATGGAAACGACCTATGTCGAGTTGATTCATTCAATCCAATCTTTCTGTACCTGAGAATGGAACCAATCGACATTTCTCCGCAACTGTAAAACCTACAACAAGCAATGAAGAAATCATCACCACAGAGCAACTAGAGTAACAATGCGGAAGCGCTCTTGAACTGACAACGAATTGCAGAAACACGCATCAGCCCAGACCCCCACAATTAATGACAAACTCTCTAATTCAGCATCACCTCGCGCCCTAAAGGGCCACGACTCGACCACCAATTCCACTAGCTTCCTAAACACAGGCAATTCGTCAAACACGCGCATGGGATTACGAAATTTACCGCGAATGTGGTGACGAGGGAGCCGATCAAACCGAACACGAAGATGCCGTAAAGCTTCAAGCCTTCCTGCTTCTCCCCAAGATGGCTCTTTGTCGACGCCGGCCATTGTTCGTCCTTGCTCGGATTGCTACCACCCTCCGCCGTCATTTTGATTCAACCCCACCGGAAGGAATTCAGTTATGACGGTCGTGGCTGGAGGCAGACAAAGCCATGTTTTTTGGGGACCCTTTTGTGCGAATTACGCCTCTCGATCCCTGCACCCACTTAGCTAGATGACGAGAAAAGAGTATCGAAACGCTGGCTCGTTGCGAACGAGGTTCTTGTTATGGCGGTGGATCAATTCTCGGGGGCGAGAAAGTGAGAACAGAGAGGAGGATGTTATGTAATCTGCCACGGAGGCAGAGAGGAGAGTAACGAGAATGTCTCCTTCCCCGGGTCCACGCTTTCCTTTGACAATTTCTTCTTCACATTTGACGAGCGGAACCCTTCCCTGTGCGATCAACTCTTTCCTAATTTATGAGCCTGATGTGTTTTTGTGGATATACAGGGGAAAAATTCGTGTAAGAATATGCGACAACTTCGAAAGGTTGGTTGCTAATCAGCATTTAGAGCCACTGATGTTATTTTGTTCCTTGGATCTTATAATACGAGACAGTACATATGCCACTCAAGTTGTTCATGGTCATGACTTGAGAGATCTAAATGTAAAGAAAGAGGCGCAAGGAAGCACTCCATAGTCTTTGAGTAGCTGCCTCACTGCAAAGAAGATGATGCAAAGACAGAACTCATAATGAGAGTTCAGATAAATTCTAACTCGAGCAGTGAAGCTCGACCAGCGCTGTGAAATAAATCGATCAGAACGACGGCATTATTCGGGACAATTACATATTTACGAGTACACAGTCTCTTGATGACAGGGTGAAGAAGACAATGCTATGTACACTTAGTCGTCCATGTCCGATTTCTTACAAGGTGGTTCACAGTGCTCAATTGATTTCCACAACCCAGCCATACTTATCCTCGATATGACCCATCTGGATACCGACAAGGATATCGTATAATCTCCGGCAAGCAGTTTCAGCACCTGTCCTAAACTCGATCCTGCAGTTTCCATGAATTAGAGTTGTCAGAATTGCACGCAACATTGACATGAGAGACAGCAACAGATTGATTCTCCGTTCTGAATTGTCTTTGGTGTACTAATACAATGATTATAGTTGATAAAGACAGCGAGAAAAAGGTTAACCTTTTGTCTTTGTAAGTAACGCTGCCCACGGATGCAACTACAACAGCAGTTCCGGTGCAGAAAACTTCCTCGGCTTCCATTAGTTCTTCCACCGGAATAGCACGCTCCTCGACCTGATACAATTCATGGGAATTTTAAACTATGTACTTAAGATGGCGTATCATGCAGAGGTAACCTATGTATTCTCATAATTCAATAATTATTCTAACCACGCAGATAGCCCGTAAGGATCTGTGAAATTAAGCATTTTGTTGCTACAATATCAAGGCAAAATGTTGCCGGCCCTCTCTGTTTTGGGGTTGGAAAGACATATACCTGGTATCCTAGATCACGAGAGATTTCTATGATGCTTTTTCTGGTGATTCCAGAGAGAATAGTTCCATTTGTAGCAGGAGTTGAGATGACATTTCCCTGGAAGAAAAGGAAAAATAAATGCATGAGATGATTGCTAAGAGATACTTCATAGAAATAAAAGGACCAACAAGAGATTCAAGTTTCCGATTCATATTCCACAGAAACTTTCACGTGACGTGTCCTAAAATTTTTTCAGGCCATGAGTCATGACTTGTCCGGGAAACTTGGTGAATAATATTGTTTACACATCACCTCTGACCATTAAATTTAATGCCCTTTTTACATGATACCTTCAGGACGAAAATGTTGCAAGAAGACACCTCCTCCAAATTTTTCTTGTCAACCGAGTCAAGGTATAAGACATCAGAGAACCCTCTGCTTTTTGCTCTGGCTAATGCTTTCAGAACCTGCAAATTCAGTAGAGGAATGATCCCCATTAGAAAACGTGAAGCAGTTGTAGAGGAACTTCAAATCTGCCTCAAGAATCTTATGCTCACTGGTGCATAATTGGTTATAGTCTTGACGCCTCCAGTGCCACCTCGAGAGGCCCGATCAAACTCTTCCTCAATGTACAAACTCAAGGGCGCCGTGCCCTCCTGTACCCAAACCACAAGCATTCAGTGCCTTGGGTCTAAATTTTGACCCAAAATAGCTTCTTTAAGAGAGAGACTCACTTTGAAGTAATTACGGACAGGCGACGAGTATATCAGAAACGTGAATTCAGGGGCTGGTGCCAAACCTAATATCGGACCACTTCCCATGAGCAAAGGTCTTATGTAAAGAGACCCTTTTCCAGGAGGAGGAACCTGCATAACCATTGCACCGTAAATAACCTGGAGTCCAAGACAATTTCGAATTTCCACATTTTTCTTTAACCAATCGGTTAATCGAGCAGCAGGAGAGAAACAAAAACTTTTACCCAACGCTTGTTAGCTAGAGCGGTCTCTCTTACAGCGTCCACGAACTGTTCAACAGAAGGCGCGGGCATACACATCCTGTCAGCGCCAACCATCATGCGGATCGCATTCTGATCGGGACGAAAGAGCAGAAGGCCACCGTTTTCTTTCCTATATGCTTTCAATCCTTCAAAGAGCCCCTGGATTTGTTTTTCAAACTGTTAGATTTAGAGATAAACTTCCATATGCATGGTATCATTTTAAGTCAAGTTTCAGTCACATTGTTCTTTAGTGTACTTTTTCCCTCCACGAGATTTATGCTTGCCACTTCATCCTGAGAAATTTCATTCCGAGCACGGTCTTGTTTGGATGATTTCAAGCTTGGGACATTATTCTTTGTTCTTTCTTTTGAAATAACGCGGCATACGTTACAGCTGTTGTGTGCTTGGCTAAACTATCAGAGCTCAGAAGCAGAGATCAGATCAAAAACTCACCTGCCCATAGTTCAAGACTCCTGCCGAAGGGCTAAGCTCAATGTTCCCATATGGTCTAACTTGTCCTTGTTCAAATGTCCCATTTTGCGTGCACTTCATTTGGTACATGTAATCCGTTGGCATCAGACCAAACCCAAGGTTGTCCCAGTCCACGTCCGCATATTCATCCTCCTCCTTGCGTGTGCTGCCATCCAGAGCCAGAGCGAGTCATAAGAAAATCGAGATAAAAAAAAGTTGCTCTAACCATCGTCTCTAGAGTCCACGAGTTCACGCGTTTGGTCTGCTCAAAATGATATCTTTTCCTGCAACTTCTCTGAGAATGCCAAAGTCGGGGGTAGGTTTTGATGACACGTCATTTGGAAACACAGCTGATGACGCAAGTTCCCCAATCCATCAACCATTAGCAATTTGCTTAAAAAAGTTCGATCACCAACTAAACATGTCAATTTCCCCTCTCTGTCTTCGTCTTCCTTAAAGAATCGGGCATGAACAGTCGATCTGCGACAGGCCATAACGCGGCACATGGGTTGTACCTATTATTTTCTGTGTAGAGATTTGAGAATATACCCACGCAAAAGGAGTCACGGGAGCCCCAAGTGCGCAGGAACCAACCTAGTTTCTTGTTTTTTGGTCAGAAAAAGGAACCTACCTAGTTGAACGTGGGCTTTTTATACTCCAAAATCGAAGACCAAGTGCCAGTTAAACATATTAATCAACGGGCCCTCAACTTAGCTTAATTTCGTCGGTGAGTATTTTATTTCCTTCCCATACCCAGTACGTGTAATCAAAATCTTTTTGGTTTGAGACACGTTCTCAAACCATGCTCTGTTACCTGTAAACAGATGGATCGCATGCTTGCAGCAGAGACGACGCTGCCTGAGATGTGTAACCCCAGCAACCTCCGCACTGAAATATAGATTCGTTAGATTCATGAAGTTACGAAAAACTATTAATTTTCACATGCAGAAAAAGGGAAAAAAAATCCATTCGTGGGATCTTCACCAACTTTGAGTCGAGGAAAAGAGAACTCTGTTACAGACAGTTCCTTTCGCCTACTTGACGAAGCCAATTATGTTCAACACGAGTCACTGTGTTTTGCTCTAAGTTACGAAAGCATAAGGCCTCGTTTCTTCTCGTGACAACTCGACGAGAATCTCCTTGTTATGTCTTTGCCTTTCCTTCCTAAAGATTCGTACGTTAAAACTGACAAGATTGGTTTTTTTTTTTTTTTTTTCTACTGGGCTTTTCTCTCCGTTAAAAGAATAGCAGAACAGATACGACCAAGCTTCTGATTGATCAAAAGGGTCCTCAACCCCACGAACAGCAAGCGAGAATACGAGCATCGTACTGGTCCAAAGCTGTTAAAACGACAAACAAGAAGTCACTAGCCTTTGATAGGGAAGAGCGAGAGCCGTTCCTCAGAGACGGCACGATCCTGCGACAGGCAAGGCTCCTGGAAATCATGGTTTTGGCCGGCGATTGCTCTTGCTATGCTACGAACAGCTCCCGCGACTTTCACTTCGCCTTCACGAGTTCCCGAGTGGCTCTAGTCAAAGGAAAGCATCACCACCCAAAGAAGAAAAACAAAGATTGATCAGCAATAAATCTCAATGGCCGGACGGGTGACGTGTTGGAAAGTGGGTGAAAGGCATGAAGTGATGGGGACAACTGTGGAGAAGAACCGAGGAGGAGGAGGAGGAGGAGGTCCCTCTCCAATAACCAGGAGGGCCACCTGAAGGGGGCCTCAGCGAACGCACAATGTGGAGACTTGACAGATGTTAACGGGACGGAGGAAGGAAATCAGGCGAGAGCATCAAAGCGAAGGAAGAAAGCGACAAGGCATATATAATTAGAGGCAGTCGAGCACGGAACCTTCAACGTCTGTCAAAGAAAAAGACTGAATCTTTATCGTGCTTTGCTCGTGTCGTCGGGGGAGGATACTGCGAAATTGACAGGCGATGTCAGGACGCATGCTGGTAAAAATTCATCGGCTCAAAAATCATACGTGCCTTGTACTTCAATAGCGATTCGAAAAAAAAAATTTATATCGAGGGCGGATAAGTTAAAACCCCCCATTTGAGCTCGTTAACGCCGGTTTTGGAAAAAAAAAAAATTTGCACTGTCCATAGACCACCGCCGGCCAAACTCCTCATCGCAACCGTAGATTATGCGGGTTATACAATTGGATTTACATAATAATTAGAGAGAGCAGGCATGCGCATACAAATCGTGCTCATCATCTCAACCGTAGATTATATGGATTATACGGCGAAATCAACGTATAATTAATGATTGAGAAGATATCGATTTATATGCTTTTTTATCCTTTTTGAGCAATGGAAGGAGTAGGAGAGGGCAGTGCATATCCAAGTTCGGGTGGGTTTCGCTCAAGTTTCCACGTTGGATGAAGAGGCTTTCCAAGGAGCTTTTGTTAGGTTGGCCATGCCCAATAATGTTTGTGGACCTCTTCTTCATCAGGTTCATTATTTCTCACAAGCAGTGCTGGAGGAGAAGGACATATATGGAGTTTCTATCTATATAATTGATTTATTTCATTTTATGGAAAAAAAAAAAGGTGTTTCCTTTTACAACCGGGCTTCCTTATCCTAGGATAGTCTCTGGCGATTTGTTTTGATTGATGGGACACCTAATTTCTTCGCGTAGCGCGTGTATTTAGTTCAGCAACTTTGATACGAGACTAAAGCGTAAAAATATATAATAAAAAGGATAGCGCAAATAAAAATCTAGAATATTTGAGAAAATTTGAATTTAGGGCTTTCTGCTCCGATACCATGTAAAATATTATGAGACCACTGTCAACTTTCTAATTTCTTTCTTACATATTCAACTGGACCCATCTTTATTCAAAATCCTAAACCAATAAAATATGGACCAAGTATGATATAAGGAAAATGACACAAATGGAACCTGAACGTTGGCCTAATATGCAATGTGGTCCCTGAACTTTTAATTTGTTCAATAGAGTTCTTGAACTTTAGCTCAATGTGCAATGTGGTCCCTGAACTGTTAATTTATTCAATATAGTTTTTGAACTTTAGCTCAATATGCAACATGGTCCCTAAACTTATAATTTGTTCAATGTGGTTCCTAGATTTTTGATACATATTCAACTTAATCTTTGAACTATATGAAAATGTTCACTCTTGACTTTCTATTAATTTGAGTTTGGTTGGAGTCATCACCCATTGACATAATGGCCAGCAAAAGCATTGTTGCCTTCCACAGAACAAATTGAGAGTTCGGGAACTTGAATCTGTGATGCCGAATTGCCGATGCGGGCGATGAGCCTTTCTTTCATGTGGAGAGATTTATTTCCATTTTGGTGTTTGCAATTCGCGTCGCCGAATTGTTCGACGCAGGGAAATGAGCTGGCGTTAGGTGCTCCGGCTCCTCCAATGTCTGGTAGTAGACCATGTGATAAAAATGGACAAAGAGACATCTAGTCGGGGCCTAATCCCTTGCGCATACCTCGATGATTGAATTGGTAAGGAAATTAGGTTATCTCAGTAGGGTGTTCATCGAGTTTTCCTCTATCAGCTCGATGTAATGAGAAACGGTGAACTCATGGGGTCACGATGCAAGACTGAAATCGAAAATCGATCCAAAATTTTTGTGGCATAATGTTCGTTTCCCGAAAGGCCGATACCATGTTCGACAACATTGTCGCTTTGTTCGGGGATGAAAGGATATTCTTGTATAACTTGAAATTATCAAATTTCTTCGTTTTTCAACCCTAACTTTTGGTCTTCTTTCTCTTGGTGTCCTTTTCCCAAACGGAGCAATGTGAGTCCAACTTCAGCCAATCTATGACACTCCAAAAGATTCCTTGGTCGTCATTGGCAACCACCATAGCATTAGCTTGTTCTTGGTGATTAGTTATAAAAAAAATTTGTCAAACACCTTATGACAAGGAAAAACAAAAGAAAAAGAAAAGGTTTTTCAAAAATTCACGATGATCATGAAATAATATCATGATAGTGCCATGTAAGCCCGTCGAACCGTACAACTTTAGAACGTAAAGTCATAATTATGCGCAAAAACGTCGTAAAAGTGATTTTCGATGTGACGATGCTTAATCGTTGTCCTATTAAAAGTGTAGTAATTTTACACTTCATTGTTGTGCCTTAATGAAAGATTTCCGTCACGTGGGTGCCGTGTCGTGATAGTATGTCTAGTGACCGATATATTCCAACTTTCTCCATATTTCAAAGTGCGAAAATAGTCCGATCAGAAAAAAAAAAGTGCAAAAACAGAAGAGGTTCTTTACAAAGGTAAACTTTTACGCAATAGATTCAAGAGGCAATGTCATAACATGGTAATTTTTTAATTAGTTCAAAAGAAAATTGAGAGGGCTGACTGAAACCCTATATCAATATGGAGATCAGTCATTGAAATATCGGATCATATTAAATCATGCCACATGAGTTTATGACTTCGTTTATTTCACGAAAATTATTAAGAAAATATTTTTCCAAAAATAATTGTTTATATCTCTTAAAATAATTAATTAATTAAATGTCTAAATATTTAGTGGATGATGAAAGCATATTTCATTCATCGAGCAATCATTTCTTAGGAAAATGGTTTTCAAATCATTTATTTTCTGTGAAATAAATAGTCTTAAAACTCTTAATTTCTGTTGATATAATCCCATCACCGGGTTCTCGCGCTTGAATCCATCCCTCCCCTCCTCTGTGCGACCTTGTCACTGGACCTCATAAAATGGGTCACGGTCGAGTGCTTGTATAGCCAACTCGTGCAATCTATTGCTTACGCAACCCGCCTCTATCACCATTGACATAAGTCGCAACAATTCGAAAATTTGACCGATTATCCAAATCGATAATTGTGGACGTGGGTCGTGTAGAACAGAATTACATAGCTCGTGTACTTTAATTCAATCATGTTTTTGTTTTTCCTCTGGAAATAACCTAAACTCTAGACAAAGTTTGACCACTTTGTAGTAGAATGGCGAGCGTAGACAAACGAGACAAGGGGTCACGCCGTGGCCCATGAGAACTTTAATTTAAATAGGATTACCATTCTTCTTGGAGCTGCACTTTTCACATCCAAAAGCTTGTGCTTCATGTTTAGCATGAGTACTTGCTATGGATGGATGAAGATAGGCATGCTTAACGTGTGCTTAGGGCTAATCTATATATTATAATCGACGTGATCTTTCCAAGTGGGATACGGTAATCACCATTAAGCCAAAAGACAACGTTTGGTGCCACGAGAATAATGAGGACAAAGCCCAGCAAATAGGCGTCCATTTGGAAGCCTTATCCCCAAACTTTTCCTCCAGTTGATCTCAATCCTATAGTCTTCCCGCACTTCATGATCATCGTCATTATCCTCCACCCCAGAACTTAATGACATCTGTGTTTTCTTAGGGTAAAGATTTTTATGTTTTTTGTCCCTATTCATGCTTTTCGTAATCGAGTCTATATACTTTTAATCTATCTAATCAAGTCCTTCTACTTTCACGAATTTTCTCGTCGAGTCTCTCCGGCACATGGTATCTGAAGACGCTATATTGCGGATGCCCACATGGACGTGGGTGGAACAAATTTACAAATGTAGACATCGTTTGAGTATGATGTGGATTAAATTTAGCCAATATGGATGACCACGTGGACATTCACATAGAAAAAAATTTATCCACGTAACACTAGGACATTGCCCGACGGCCTACATTTGGTCGAATATGGTGTCAGAAAGGCTTAATTAGAACTTTGTGAAAGTAGAAAGACTTGAATAGATAATGATATAAATTGATTAGAAAAAATCATGAGAGTATAGGGATGAAAAGTAGAATATTTCGGGAAAATTACTAAAAACATCTTAAACCTATTGCGTTTTTGCCCATTGAGTCCTAAACATTTTCATTGTACCAATTGAGTCCTAAATTTTTTCATATTTTGCCAATTGAGTCCATCCGGTCAATTTTGACTAGAATCGCTTACATGGACGCCGACCGTCCTACGTGACATGACCAGTGTTGGCACGACTGGAGTTGACATGAAGAATTTTAGAATTTTTAAATAATTTTTAGATTTTTTTTAAAAAATTCTTTCTCCTTTTTTTCTTTTCTTCTCTTTTCCTTCTTTTCTTTTTTTTACTTCGTCGGCCATTGGGCAAGCGTCGCGGCCCTCGCTTGGCCTGCCCAGATTTGGGTGAGGCCATCAAGACCGCAGGTGAGGGCCCTGTGACCCTCTCTTGGTGGCCTCTCCAGCCACATTAACAAAAGTAAAAAAGGAAAAAAGAAGAAAAGAACAAATAAAAAATTTGAAAATATTATTAAAAATTCTCCACGTTAGCGCCGGTTCTACCAAGTGTCGCGTAGGATGGTCGACACGACGGCGTTCACGTTAGCGATTTCCGGTCAAAATTAATCAGATGGACTCAATTGGCCAAACGTAAAAATATTTAGAACTCAATTGACACATTTAAAAGATTTAAGACTGATTGGCAAAAGTGTGATATGTTTATCACTTTTGATAATTTTCCCAAATATTTCCCGATTCATTTTCTCGTCTCGAGTTCTTCTACTTTGGTCAAAAGTACAATTAAGCCTTAACCACGCGCTATTGTCATCCTTTCGGTAACCACGCACCCAATTTTCTGATGTGGTAACATGGGACTTGCCGGATGGCCTTTTTTAGGAGATAATTTAGCCAAATAATTAAGATTTTTTTATGTAATTTTCCAAATCGCATTATCTAGCCGATAAATTTTACGTGATCAAACTGCATCACTAACATAATTATCATTATAGACATATATATGTAAAAATTAACTGAAACAATTAGCTTTGATATTTAAGTTTCATGCAACACACATGATCCAGATGCAATCTAAACTAGAGTTAGAGATTATGATCACACGGAACAAAAGTTACGACTTCAAAAGGCTCAATTTTCAATAATTTTTGTCAATGTTTTAAACGTTTATGGTTGGGTGGGTCTATAATTTGGACCCTTATGGTGGCCCTTGTGCGAACAAATTTGATGGGAAAGCTCCTAACTAATGGGGTCCAATTCACTGATACTCAACATATTTATAGGTACCAATGATTTTTTAAATAAAGAATTCCCTGAATCAGTTTTTTTTGTGAAAAAAAGAATGATTTGGAAAATATCTTCCTAAAAATAATTGTTTATATCGCTTGAAATAATTAGTTAATGAAAAATATTTTTATTATTGATAACAATTTATATCTAAATATTTTCGTTGACAATGAAATTTTTTTTCGTTTGTTCATTTTTATAAGCGATACACGCGCTGGCCACGCGGAGGGCCTCCCGATGGAAAGGAAAAAAAAGGAAAAAAAAAAAGAAAAGCAAAAAGACGAAAATGCCCATGGACTAAATACATTGGGGTAAATGTGTCACAAAAAGCAAAGTTCGGGATTTTTGGTGTCACAAAAAAAGTTTGGGGTAAATGTGTCACAAATGGCAAAGTTTGGGGTTTTTGGTGGTTTTTTCCCCGGTACAAATGATTATATTTAGAAAAATATTTTTCAAATAATTCATTTTCTGTTGAAACAAACGCAATCTTGATATTCCCATTGAGTAAAACTCGGTAGTTTAGATAAATTACTCACTCCTCACCTGTTGACCGAAGCCATACTATTACAATAATCTATTAGCTACATTTTCCTTCATTTCCTCCAACTATACTTCATATTAGTGAGTTACAAATTGTGATATCATCCGCAAATAAGTAATGTCTTGTGGGATTTTGTGAAATCATTATCAACTGTTCTAATAGCTTAAACTATACAAATTGGGATTTTGTTGGAGCACGTGGCAGAAGCCTAATACCTTCATCTAGAGATATCGCCAAGAGAGAGTCTAAGTCTAAACCCGTCAACATATCCAGTCGGACTAGGGGTGGGCATGGTCCAAGTGGGCGGTTCCCACCCTGGAACCGAGAACCACTCACTAAGGACCGGTTCTGAAAAATTAGAACCGAGTAGGTCCATGGAACCGGTCCCACCAAGCTTCACACAACAACATAGTAATATGCAATAAAGAATTACACAATGGAAAGAACTAATTCTGGAATAATTAAAATTACACCTCATCAAAGACAGTCTCAGCCAGAGCCAATGAACCAACAATATTAGCACGTTAGGAAGTGCGTAAGCAAGAGAGCACACTCACTAAACTTGTCCCAAGAATTTGCTCCAAAACTTAAGACTAAAAAACACAAATCTATTAGAATCCGCATCTAACAATCGCCCTAGCCTTTAATATCACTTACAGCATACTGTGTCAACAATACTTCTTCAACTAGCTCTTAGCACTCCAATTGGAGTTCTCATAATAGACACAACAAGCAACAGAAATAGAACGACGCCACAAAAAACAGCTTAGAGAACGCAAGAAAGAGACGTAACCCCCTACGCAACGCATACCATAGATCCCCCACCCTGCCATACTCGAATTCGATTGACCATGCCAAGAATTCTAACTCAGGCGTAACGACAACTGTTGCAAACTGTGATGAGAGTGAGACAGTGAGAGTCCGAGACGAGGGAGAGTAGAGATCAAGATGAGAGTGAGACAGTGAGAGTTTCGCATTAGGGATTTAGGATTTTTTTTATTTTTTTAACAAATTAAAATTTTAATAAATATAATATATATTACCGGTCCGGGTGGGTGATTCCACACCTGGAACAGGGAACCGGATCGGTATTCAACGGTTCCAACAAATTGAAATTGGGAACCGAACCGATTCCCTTAGGAACCACTAGTTTTGGACTAGTCCGGTCTGGTTCTGGGAGGTTCCGATGATTTTCGATTCCTTTGCACACCCCTAAGTTAGACCAACATCCATAAAAATGTTTAAGCCGTTAAATATATATGTGGTTTAATATTTAAATATTTTAATATGCCGGTGAAATGATCGATTGGACGTCCTCCAATACCGAACGAAAGAGAATGCGGCCATTCTAAATCCAATCAGGTTTGGAAACAAGACAATGTCTGAATGATTGATCACTAATGAAGCAACAACGATCCATGATGGGGTCGATTCAAACCGTGGGGACGGCTCGTTAATGCCTTCTCGTCCTTTCAATCTGCACCATTTCAGAGAAGCTACGACTCATGTCCCCTCGGAGATGAATGCGAGGTTGATGAGAAAGTCAGGATCAACTTGGTCATGGTGGTCCTAGGGCATTAACATCAATACGCATGCATCCTTCACAGAATACCATGTTTCTCGTCGGATTCCAACTAAAGGGTCCATTTGTTTAAAAATAAAGTACCTCCGACAATTTAATTTTTCGACTTTTTGGTATTTAAATGACAAAAAATTAATTGATTTAATAACAAACCTAGATTGGAGAAAAAATTACTTCCCATTTTGATAAGAAGAAAATGAATTTTCCCAAATTACCTAACAAATGAAAACTGACCGGAAAATAATTTCTATGAAATATATCTTTCCTTTGTTATGAAATTTTCAGAGAAATAAATGCACCCTGAGCAAGCCCGAGCATTTTGATATTATGATTGTCTTGATTTATTAGAAGTATGACAGGCGATGTTTTAGACGGATTATGCATATGATGGCATTATGATGCTTTCTCATCCACAAATTGGATTAAAAGTTGATGAGATTGTCTGATGCGTGGAAAAAATATGCTTTTTGGAGGACAGCTACGAAGGGCCTATTTGGTTCGGCTTTGGGAAAATGTCTTTGGCAAAATGCAAAGGCCTTTGAGCTAAAAGGGTTTTTCAAAATGCAAGTAGTGTTTGGTAATGTGTATTTTAAAATCACGTTTGAAAGCAACTTTTGTCTAAATACTGTTTGGTAAAAACTAATTTTGTGAAGGACTTTTGCTAATATTTTAAAAAAAAAATCAGTAAAGAACTCAGCCACCGCCGGCAGGCCCAAAACGGCCGCCAGCCAACCGCCAAATCTGTCCGCCGGCCAGCCTCGCCTGAGGTCGCCCAACCTCAGGTGAGGCAGCATTGCAGCTTGAAGGTAGCGCGACCCTCAGGTGGCGTTGCTTGGGTCCGCGAGCCCGGCGACCACCGCCTGGGGTCGCGTGACCTAGGCCGACGCTTGCTTGGGTCGCGCGGGTCCGGCGACCGCCGCATGTTGTCGTCCGACCTCAGGCGGCGCCTAGGTCGCGCGACCTAAATCCCCCAGACGGTGGTCGTCGGAGGTCGGCCGACCCTTAAGCGGTGGTCGCCGGCCTCCGGTTTGGTTCCTCGGGAAGATGAACAATGTACGTGAACAGTGCACCTTGCATTCCAAAAATACAACTTGCCAAAGTGCCTCTAGACCTGCCTTGAGCTAAGGGACTTTAGAAGCCTTTGGAAATGCAATTGCATTTGCCCAAAGTGCTCCAAAAAAATTGTCAAACGCCATTTGCATTTGGCCAATGGACTTTAGAGCCCAAACGAGCATTCCAAATGCTGAACTACACAGGCCCAAAGCACAAGCCACTTCCAATCCTATCAAGTGTTGTCCTTCCCTATTCTTTCTCCAATTTTCCTTGTCTATGAGGTTCTGAGGACATGATTCTAATAACTTGGAGAATTGTCAAAAGAAAAATGACAACATTGAAAAGTAAGGTTTGCATAATTTAATCTCTGGAAAAATTATATAAATAGTCTTTGAACTTTGGCCAAATGTGTAATGCGATCCCTGAAACTTTTAATTTGTTGGATGTGATTCATGAACTTTAATCCAATGTGCATTTTAATTTGTTCAGTATGGTCCCTAAATATTTTGTACATGTTTAGTTCAGTCAATGGACTATATGAAAATGTTCAATATTATCTATGATATTGAATTAATGGAAAAACAACATTGAACATTTTCATATAGTTCATATACTACATTGAATATGTATAAAAAAATCCAGGGGCCACATTGAATGAATTAAAAGTTCTAGGATCACATTGAACATTAGGCTAAAGTTCAGGGACCACATTGAACAAATTAAAAAGAGACCAAAATTGCACATTGAACTCAAGTTCAATGACCATTTGCATCATTATCTCTTAATCTCTCGTACTACAAAGTATTTCAAGAAAATTTTTCATTTCAAGATGAGTTAATACGTATCACCAACTTCAGTCCGACACTACTTGTCCCTTTTGCATGCAGGACTAGGTTGACGCAAATTGAAGTGGACTGTGACTCACTGTCAGAGATCTTGTGAAAGTCTAAGAAATGAGATTGAGAAAATTGCGTAAAAAATCACAAATCTATTGTACGATGGTCAATTCAACTCTAAAACTTTTAATTGTGTAATTTTATTCTAAATCATTTGACGATTTACCAATATAGTCATTATGGTTGCTGTCCTACGCGGCATAGCTGACGCTGATGTGAACGATTTTTATTTTATTGTTTTGAATTTTTTCTTTTTCATTTCTTTCTTTCTTCAGTTTTTTTTTTCCTTTTTCCCTATTAGAGGCGGCTGGCCACAAGTGAGGGCTGGTGAGGGCGATGGTTGCCCAAGCAAGGGGCGGCCGGTGAGGGCAACCCTCGCCCATGGCCGGTTTCCGACAATTGGCCACCGGTGAAAAGGAAAAAACAAGGAAAAAAAAAGAAAGCAAAGATTAAAAAGAAAAGAAAAATAAATAAATAATTCAGAATATTAAAAAAATATAAAAATTATCCACGTTAGTGCAGCCCGTTGTTGGCCATGCCACATCGAGTAGCTGGCGTCCACGTCAGCATTTACCAATCAAAGTTGGCTGGAAAAATTACATTGATAAAATCACCTAAAGGTTTACGACTAAATTGGCACAGTTGAAACGTTTAAGATTGAATTAACAGCACTACAATAGATTAAAGACATTTTGGACAATTATCCCGACGTGAACTCAAGACTACAGAATGAGCTTCAAGAGCTCATACGTTCGAAGCTAAAACCACCACCGTTTTGGGTTCAGCTTCCAGCATCAACTCTCACCGTCTGCCCTCTTCGCAAGAAGGTCAACAGTGCTGCTGATATCTCCAAGAAATTTATTTTTGTTCACCAAATTCTGCTTCGAGATTAAGAGGATGCAGTGTTGATGTTTCAGTCAAGAGCTTGGCATCATCCTCTTGGAGTGCTTCTTCACGGGCCAGCGTTCTTGGGCTGGGGGCTGATTCAGCGGACTCAAAAAGGCTTTCAACTTCCCCCTGTCAAATTCCAGCATGCGGGGCTGTGATCGTGTTTGGAGTTTGATCTTCAAATCTTGGATGCATCGACCAAACTTATCGTGCATGCAGGCTTTCCCAAACGGTGGTGAGGGGTTGGAGGTGGCGCAAACGGCAGCGGCGATGCTGCGGCGGAGCACGGAGGTACAGAGGGTAGGGAGAGGGGAATTTTGGGGATTAGGGTTTGATGGGTATGTTTGGAGTATGTCATTATTAAAGTATGAGGCTATTTTTTTTTTGGGAAAGTCGGGCTAAATGGATGTGTCCATTATTTTAAAAGTGTATTGTAAAGATATAAGTTTATCTCCCTCAATTTAGAAGATCCGATCCTACGTTTTAATGATGACAAATACGCATTTACATAGTAACTATGTCTTAAACTCGACATTCTTACTTAGAATACTTCATCTACAACATAGAAAAATCATGTTCAAAATGGAGGTTATAGCATAGTTGTGTACAATTGAGAAAGAGCACTATATAGGTCTAGACAAGTAGACAGTGCAAATATAAATGTAAATAATCGTCTATTCCAACAGCCACTAATTTAAATTAGTCATTCATTTTCTTATTTTATTTATAAAATTTTCATTCTTGACACAATTTTTACATAGAGAAATGAGAATGCGATAGCTCCGTCACTTTTACTAGAGTAACGAAGCCATCTTTGCCATTTAATTTCCCTTTGAAATTGGGTAACTTGATTATCCGATTTCAAGTGAAATGAATTTTAATATATGTACATTGTATAAAAAACCGAAAGTAAGTGAGGTTTCTCAAAAAAATAAATTGAAAATATAATTAATTTACGAGTCAAAACCTTATAATACGTTATTTTACAAGGGTTGGATGTCCTCAGTATTATAATATTAATCACATTTAAGTGTTAATAGCTCTTCATCCAATCTAGGATGGTCAATTGCGCTAGTGCATGTCAAAAACTTCGCCGATGTTATTTAGTAATGAAGTGCAAGACGTCAAACATGAATGTTGTATTTTATAATATTTTTAAAGGGTTATATAACCGCACCATTATTGTTTACCCCCGCCCTAGCAAGGTTCTTTTACATATTTTTTTAAAGATATTGTGTGATATACTTTCGCAATTTGAATAATATTTTTGTAGCAATTTGTATGGCCATTCGAATTATATAATGGTAATGACATCACGAGTACGTGAACTTTTACCTGTTTTACAATCAAGGACCTAAACATTCTTTTTTTCTGTTCAATCAAGTATCTCAATTTTTCAAATGTAGGTCAGTTTAAAATCTCAATGCAATAACAATAACAGAAATTTCCATTCAACTCTTCCATACCGAGCACGATGTGTCCTTGAAAAGCGGCTATGAGTGTCCTAAACATCAAAACTTTTCTTATGTTTGTGAAAATAGATCTACTGGCATGCGAAAAGAGATTTTGACGAAACAGGGCGTGCCCCAAGGCAGTCCGAACTTCAGACACTATGGAAAACGACCTAGATTGCTCTGCAGTTCCTTACTCGAGCACGAACTGCGGGAATCAGGTTAGGACAACAGTGAATTCTACGAATTTAGGTGCAATGAAAAGTAAATTGTATTGGAACGAAAGTCACTTGAAATTGGAATGCTTGGAATTAGAAGTACAACAGTGCAGGAATTGAAAAGTATATGGAAAAACAAAGATAAAAACTTTTGGTGAGTTGAGTGGTGCGTCTGTTTGTTCTTGCAATTGCTCTTTGCTTATACATTTGTCGAGCTCTTACATCCTGTTCTGTACTCTTTCTTCATCACAATTTAGAAGAATCCTTGGGCACAAATATTCACTCATAACTACATGTTGGCATTCTTTCACAAAACCTGTTTTAAAAAATTGTCAAACTACGCAATCCAGAGGTGTCAACCTAGATTTTAGAAGTTGGAAAAATATCTCTAAAAGATTTTGATGATAACAAAATTTAACCCGAGAATTTCACGAGCTCAATTAACTGTGTAGAGGCTCATATCAAAATCATGCAAAAAGTTAGAATCTGACTCTATAAGTATATGAGTCAAATTTCATTAGGTCTGGAAACTACAAAAGAGAGGGAGTAGAACCAAAGTCTTAGATTCTGCAAAATAGTCAGACTTGTAGGTCACACTCTTGTGCATATATATTTGATGACCATTAGATTTTCTAAATTGAGAACCCGTTTCATAGATTCTACAAAATAGTTAGACTTGCAGGTCAGACACTCTAATGGTCATCGAATCTAAAAGAGAGGGAGTAAAACCAAAGTCTTAGATTTTGCAAAATAGTCAGACTTGCAGGTCAGACACTTTTGTGCATATAGATTCGATAACCATTAGAGTTTCTAAATTGAGAACCCGGTTCTTAGCAATAAAGTATGCCATTCCAAGATTATTTATTCAAAAATCACATACTAATTCGCTCAAAAGATTGATGAGATAGCGTGATCAAACCTACCAAAATTTAGAAGATACTTGCTATGAATAGAAAATCTGATTGACAACCCATACTGAAGAAATGTTCTCCACATGTTTTTCAAGGAACTTTGTCAAGATTTTTACAAGAAGTAGATGGATATAAAAGCTACATGATTCAAGTGCAATGTTCAAATTTGGAGCTCCATAAATTGGAGAAAACTCGGTAAAAAGTCATAGAGTCCGAAAAGGCAAAAACAAAGAGGTTTTTGAGTTTGTCATTTTTGTAAACTCGTATTACTCATTTGAGTATTGTTCTCAAAAGTCAGCAAGAGTGACAAATCCGTTTGTAAATACATAAGAAAGATGGTTGTACTAGGCATTTGACAAAGTGTGCAGGGGACTGTTTGTAAGCACATGGAAGTGTAATTTATAGTTTGGAGAGAGGATGTACAGTGCTGTGCATACAAGGTACGAGAACGATTGTTGGGGCGTCCAAAAGTTACGTAATCTATAACGGGGTAGCCATAGAAGAAAGTATGTAATTGTGTCCTACACTTGTAACAAGGTGATATCTATAATTTTAGGGTGAGTAGTGAAGTTTAGCTTATTGAGTTACTGCATCCGGAAGAGAGGAGTCGTCATAACCAAGCCAAATTTCTATAAATCTCATTTGTAATTTCTATTTGCGTAAACTCATTAGCTGCTGCTACTTATATTGCTAGTTAACTTTGTGCGTAGAAACGGGAATTCCATCGAATGTGCATTCCAATTTTTAGGGAGTCACCAAATGCAAGAATGGGAATGAAAGTTGGAATGTAAATTTCTCTTCCATTCTTACACACCAAATAGCGGAAGTGTTCTTGTGAAATTGGTAATCGGTGTCCTGAAAATTGAAACTTTCCTCACTATATGTATATGATCAGTGTCCACAAAAGAGGAATACAAACAATATAAGTACCATAACTTTCGTATGGTGTTAACTTGAGTGTTGTAACTTTTTTTTCCCCTCACTGGAATGCTACATTTTTTAAAAATCGTTCATTTGAGTGCCGTTGGCCATTCGTATAACCGAAAAATCTGACGTGAAATTAACTTATAAATCGTCTGACACGGCTCGCCGACAAAATCAAGTTAGCAAAACATTGCAAAAACGACGTAGTTTGACCCATTTATCTACCCCAAATTAACAAATTGGGAGCTAAATTCGAAGTGTTTTAAAGCCCTAACCCCAATTCCTCAATTTGGGCAAACAAAAAAATCTGTGAAGGAGAAGCCGCTTACGATCTATGAAGAATACTTCTATCGAAGCGGCTCCCGACTTGTGCAAGAACATGCGCACCAACACTTCTATCGGAGCGGCTCAAGATCGGTCGCACAGTCTCTCCACTTCTCCGGATCGTGAGCAAGAAGCCAACATATATAGTGTCTTCTTCTCCGGTCAAGCTAGGAAGAGAAAATGCTTCAAGGATTAGGGTTTCAATTTTAAATCGATTTGGGGGATAACAGGGCCAAAACGACGTGTCAACCTGAGTTTCATTTAAAAAAGAAGTCGGGTCGGAATTAAAATTCAATTTAAAAAGTCCACGTAGGACAAATTGCCGAAATCAACACTCAAGCTAACGATTTTCTACAGGTGTGATACTCAAATGATTATCGTACGAAAGTTATAACGCTTATGGTGTCTTTACTCCTCAAGAGGGTCAACCTAGGTTACTCTCTTCCCTCCTTCGTTGGATTTGCTCTATTCCAGCTTTTTAGAGAGGTCACTAAATGCAAGAATGGGAATGAAAGCTGGAAAGGGAATTTTCCAATGCAAGAAAACGTAATGCAAGTAATATCGTGAGGTTGGAGAATATTGCCCTGAAAATGAAACTTTTCTTATGAAATACAGATGACAACACGAAGCAATCTTCAAAAATATCCGTAAAAAGACTATCAAGCTACTCAATCTAGAGCGAACAATCAAGCTTAGTCTCTTCCCTTCTTCATAGGGCGGTCTCCATTCCCAGAAGACCCAATCAATGTGACCCAAGGGGGATCGAATGACAACGTGAACTCGCATCTTTCTTCTAGGAAGCCATGGTAAAAGAGAGAAGGCTCGTCCCGGTTTAATGATTATTAAGATATATGGTGTAAATATTGAATAAGAAACAAAGATCTGCCACATTTGTGTTTTTATGCAATTAAAATAATGTCCAGAGGCGTCCGTAAGTTTTAGTTATGTGACTGAGTGAAATGCACACAATCATTCACAATCCCAGGCTGCCGGTTCTGAGTGCTTCCCTTCAACAATAGAAATACTACATACACCATAGTAAGATAAAATCCTAACTATAGGTAGAGCACATTCATGTAAAAGCATACTGCATACTGAATCAATATAAACACAAGAACCACAAACTACTGCTTGAGTGCCAAAGGACAACAAAGACATATAGAGAGGATACATAGATATGACCTAATAATGACCTTAGTCATCAAAAATATTTCTTGCATTGGGTTGCCATGGGCTTTACCCAACACTCTGTAACTTAAATTTGATCAGGTGGCACGACTAACAATTCATACACTATACTCAGACACATAATGTAAAGGCAAAGCAAGCGCCAGAGGACCCTGCAAGAACGACAAACCTATATATCCGATTATGGTGCATGGATTAACAGCCTATGGGCCCAAACGGTATGGACCATCACCAATGTAGTGACCGTCCATGTATAGAGCGGCGCCTTGGGGATGAAGTCCGTCCATCACCATGAACTGCATATCTTCAGAAGGTTTCCAATGGCGTTTCCTTTGATTTATGAACCAATTGTTTATCTGTTTCTGGTCTAAACCAGTGGATTCAGCCAATGCCACCTTCTCTGTCTCCTGTATGGTAATGAATAGGAGCTTTACCATGAACGGTGGATGCATGGAAAAAGTGTGGAAACTAACAAATTTATACGGCACAAACAGCCGAAAGATTTCGAAAAATGTTAAGTAAGAGGATGCACCGATGGATATGGCCATTTGTAGTGTAACTCCCACCAGCTAAGCAGCTTCTGCCGGGCTTCCTTAGGTAGTTTTCCTTTCTTCTTCTTCTTGGAGAGTTCTTGTTTCAAGCTACTTAAATACCCGCTGTACTTCCTTAACAGATGGTTCTTCAGTTCTCTATCCTCAGCACGCGGATCGATCTCAGGTAATTCTGTTTCACCACCACTGTTATCCTGATCCTCTTCTGATGAACCGACCCCTTCACACTTCTCATCTGTCATTAATGAACCCATTACAATCAAACAAAAGCAATTGTGATTTTTTCCGAATGAGAAAAGGACATCAAATTCTACTCCAACATAATTAGCAATTTCTTGGGGCCTAAATAAGGACAGTGGATACTCTAGCTTAACATAAGTACATATGATGGTGTACATGGGCAATTTATACACGCAGGATTTTGGTAACGATCAATTTGAGCTGAAACAAAGAATATTAGCTACTTATTCATTGTAAACAAATAGCACTAATAGATGTTTCATTTCTATAAAAAGATTAGAAGATGAATGTGTATACTGATTACACAATGCAACCGGACTCATAAAAAACGAGCTTGAAAATTAACTTACCAATTGTGCCAATTTTTTTATTATCAAAAACTTAACTATCAGCCAAACACTCGATAGCTGCTATTTGATTCCTGAACTATTTATAGGTGCTAGTGTTTTACCAGAAAGGACTCACACCTAAAGGAACAATTGTTGTTGTAAACCAAGAGGTTAGATGTACCTTTATGAACAACTCTTGCTGTGACCAAGAGTTAGATTCATATTATCTATCTGTCAAACCATTCTCACTGAGGTGACAAGGGTCTTCATAGTGACATTTTCATGGTATGAAAAGGCATTTGCTTCGCTTTATATGGATAGTAAATATAAAGAAAGATGAGTCGTAAAAACAAGGTTGCACTGAAGATTGACAAAAAAATATCAAGTTGAGAAAAATCAGAATTATAGGGACTTCAATAAAAGCAGAAGACACATCCTGCGTTAACTCAATGCAATCATTCATCAAGGAAAATATAACACAGATAAAATCCTCATAGCCAAGCGAATTTGCTTTGATGGTGGTAATGGCTGCAAAATGTATCTCTAGCGTGATGAATGTGTCCTCATGACCAAAATATTTCACCTCTTTCTAAATGAAGGAAGCTATGCATCTAGTTCAGAGTCACAACAATATTAAGAAGAAAAGAAAGAATGTGCATCAAAGTACCTTAAAAGCAACACAAGATTTTGAAACACCATGAATGAAGTAATCACAAAACAAAGTACCCTTGCTATTATTAGAAATTTTTTATATGGAAAGTTACAGAAAGAAATAAGTGAGGGGGAAGATCATGTTCCTTTCAGAATCATGGAAATCATTCTCAGGAAATATTATGAATTACCTAAGTCATTTCTAGACAGCATCAGGTTCTGTTCTAACGGTACTTTCAACCACAAGGAAAGGAGGAAATCTGGGTAAGAAAGAAAAAGTTGGCATACTTTGTAGTAAGTACGTGGTTTCTTTCTTTTCTCTATAAGTGAATCTAATTATCCACAATGATGATGAAGATTATTTTAATTGGACTTACTGGAGAGATCAGAAGACTTGGACTACAGAGTGAAGAAGACTAGTACAAGAAGTATTTTGATAACTAAAACGGCACATATCTTAGTCCATGAGGGAGAATAGCTCTTCACGAACTATGCCAATGGCAATCAATCCGCAAACATTATCCATCTCCAGTAATGTGCAAAAACATAAGCACATTGTAGACTGTTTAGCTCACAAAATGACAATAACAGCTCATCGAATTATGTGATACTGGTTAAACATGCCCGATAATCAGCAACCGCGGTTCAAGAATACAACTAAAAGAGAGGACCAAAAATATTTTTAAAAGCACTTCACACTTATTGACTGAGAGAATACAAATTCAGAAGAGCATGTGGCTTGACAGTATGATTTGACAACATATAGTTACTTTGTGACCATCTTCAAGGATAAAGAAGTCAACCATCTCTCTCTCTTTGTGCGTCGTGGTAATCTATGATTTCACCATAAAGTACATGGGACCATCACCAACCTACCTAAACCGTATATTTGCACAATGAGTAATGCCAAAGATACAAAGTTTCTACGAAGATAGGTACATAAAAGCTTATGTGAATATCATATATTGTCTTCACTTTACCAGATGAACTTTTACTTGCCAATGTTTTATGCCCATTTTGTATCTCAAGAGTTATTGCATTCTAGATAAGATGCAAAGGCCCCACTTGTTTTGGAACTCACTATTACACATTTTATGAGTTCCTAAACTGAGCAAGAAATTAACAGAAACAATTCAAACAGTCTTGTCTAGTAGAAGCAGATACACTTAGGCATCGGTCACAAAACTAGCCTCAGGTAAGGGGGAAATGGAGAGTTCGATTCCCTACATTCTCAGGGAGGCTAGGGTTGGGGATGCGTGAGGGATCAGGGTTTTGAGACTTGCGCACAGCACATAGCATACATAGTGACTTGTAAAATGAAAATAGCATAAAACCAGACCAAAAACAAAATATATCAGGTAAACTCAAATGGCTATTAACATAAACTACCAGAGAACATTCACACATGTTTGTCATAGTAGATTGACGAAGACAAGAGGGAAGCGGAAGATGACATTCTCTTGTTTACCCAGTTTTCTTATGAGGGGAGATGATAACAAAACAGGATAGAATCGAAGCACCAATTTACATGATTTTCACAAATCAATAAATGAGCATGCACGTGTCATTCCCTTGAGCATTAGCATCTGGGTCTCTTGAAAACAATTTCTGTCATGTGGAGCAACAAACTTGCAATCATGTTTCGACAAATATTGCTGTGTGATAAATACAGAAATCTAGTCTTAGATGCATAGATGAATGGCCAGAAAAATAAACAAATAAATAAGAGAGAATAATAATGTATTACTCTACGATTTATACACACACAGACACATATTTTAAAGAAGTCTGACAATAATGCCGTACAGATGCTGGAGCAGCACTGAGTGGAACAGCATCCAAAGTTTTCTTAAATTTCCCAAGTTTCACTGGAACACAAAGAACAATGTTTTTTTTTTCCTTTTGTTCTCACTCGCAGAGAGCGAAGCCACAGCTCCGGGAAATGGCGACGACAAGCACTGATGACAACCGCAAATCCATCTCGAGGTGGTAATGCCTGAATCTTTAGAAGGAAAATTCCAAGATCTCGACACCCCAAAATTAAACTCACGTACCAACACGCCAACCTGGGATTAATTAAGCTTTGGAGCTTTTTCGCGTGGGAAATTAATGAAAATTAAATCTTGATTACTATAGACTCGTGATAGGGTTCGTAGGATTTTTCCACTAGAGTCCACTCCTGACACCATCACAAAGCTAGGTAGTGCCTTGTGCTCTCTCTCTCTCTCTCTCTCTCTCCTCTCTCTCTGTACCAAACACCCAGCGAGAAATGACCTAGAGTTTAGCCTTTCAATTATGGAGAAACAAAGTAGGGAAAGGAAATGGATGGTCGAGGAGAAGAGAAAGAAATGACCTAGATTTTAGCCTTTTAATTATGGAGAAACAAAGCAAGAAAAGGAGTAAAAGGATGGTAGAGGAGAAGAAGAAGACGACCCAGAGAGAGGAGAGAGAGTGTATACCAGAGTTGAAGACGCGAACCGGGCCATTGTTGCTGAGCAAGTTGAGCTGAGTTTCGATCCTCCGCATGAAGTCCATGGCCTCCTGCAACGGCCGCGTCAGCTCGTCCCGGTACTTCACCAGCATGTCGTAATACGCTTCCTGATCAAAGTTTCATGTCACTATTATTCTGAATTTTCATGGCTTCCTCTTTCGTCAACGCAAAAAATTACTATGACGACATGCTATAATTGGAAAACGAGAGAAAAAGACAATAACAAGAGTGACCATGAATTGATCCAGCTCTGGGTCCTTCGACCCGTCTGCTGAAGCCACCGACGACCGCTGCCGCGACTCGAACTCCTGTCGCACCACCGACAGCTTCGCCACCACTTCAGGCGGCGCTCCGACCTAGCAATGCAAAACAAATAGAAAATCAAGCCAAGGATGGACATTCTCGTCATCGGAAATGATTTTGGAAAAGGAAGAAATTAGGCGGTATGTTTTCACGCAATTACACATTTTGCTTTGTTATATATCATGTGAAGTGGTATAACAACTGACCGGAAAATAAGGGCAATAAAAGAAAGAAGACCTTGATTAAATTAGATGAAAGTGAAATTAACCTTTTGGCAGTCCATGTAAGCTTCCAAGAGGTTGGAGTACTGAGGGTGAGCGATGATCTTGGCCTTCATGGCATCGACCTCGCGCGAGCTCTCGCTCACTGTTTGTAGCTGCTGATGCTGGTGGTGTTGGTGGTGGTGGTGAGAAGCTGATGGGTCATGATGGTCTCTCATCAGAGAATAGTGATGAAATTTCTGAGCATGGCCGTGGTGAGAGGTGGTGGCTTCGGTCTTCACCACCGGGTGCGGCGGCGCTTCGGATTGGAAGCAGTGATCGCCGGACTGGGAGTAGAAGTGGCTACCGCTGCTGTTTCCCCTCCCGTAATTGCTATTGCCAGAGGAGCTCGGCCCAAGAACCGGCGACGCGTACAAGAAGCTGCTGTTGTTGTTCCCTCTCGACCCAGTGCTACTGTTCTCGTTCATCTGGCCATATTCCTCCATTCCCAACACGACCCACGATGAGACGACGATCCAAAACCCTAGCGAGCTTCGAGGGAGAGGAGAGTTACCTTCGGAAACCCTAAAGAGAGAGAGAGAAATTGAAGATGCCCAGGGTGGGTCATGAAACAGATAGGAAAGGGACTAGACAAGCCATGGAGTGCTGGTCCGGTTCTGTCTCGCGTATCACACCATGTTAGGATTAGAATTATGACGAGCAGAGAAGCACGCACACACACAATAGGTCACGGAGGCCTCGAGGTGGAGTTGCACCAGGAGGCGGTGGGCATGTTAAAGAAGCGAGAGCCGGAGGGCTCAGCGGAAATTGCAGGGGACACAGAGAGAGAGGGAGAGAGAGAGAGGAGGCGATCAAGGTGGGGCTGAGAGGTAAATGTGAAAGGTGGAGAGAGAGAGAGAGGGTGAATTAACCAGAACGGGCATCGACTCGGTTTTTTCTTTTTTTTTCTTTCTTCTAGTGGCTTTGACAAGACGTGCTCTATTGAGGAAGACAGAGGAAAAATTAAACAAAGGAAAAGAAATGTTAGATTATTGCAAAAGGTGAAGACTCCAGATCAAGATGACCAGGAACCAGGAACCAGGAACCAGGAGAGAGATTAGGCGACTGGGACTGTGGATTTTCTTGCCATCCTTCCTTATTCTTTACCCTAATATTCTTCGACGGGTTGTGTTAATGACTGAGAGTGGTGTGAATAATTTAATATTTATATCGAATTGGGGGCAGGATTTGGAAAAATAATATAAGTGCGATAATCCTGGAGCATACTTAGTGGGGATTTACATGTAATGGATGTGAAAATGAACACAAAAATGGAGATAACCCAACAAATTTAATTGAGAATTGAGAGAAAGATGGCAACATAGAAACCTAGAGAGAAAGAGAGAGAGAGCACACTTTTCATTGTCATTCACCATCCAATCTCAAATGAATCGAGGATGAGTAGCTATACAACTCTTGAATTCAGCTCTGACAATTCTCATGCAGTGTCGATTACCATATTGTATTTGTTCGTCGTGCGTTTACATCCCAAAACGACACGGTTCAACTCATTATTTTTACGCTCTACAGAAACGACGTCGCACCATACTTTCAGAGCCTTTCTTGTATGCTTCTCCATGTAATTGTTTGACATCAGACAAAGCTCTTTCAAGATTTGATATGGATGCACTTTTATAGATTGATTATGGAAGTAAATTGGTCACAATCGTGTTGACCGAGCGGACGCGATTTTAATTGAACTTAAAGTTGCGAATTTTTCCCTTAGATCAGATCATGGTGCCGTTTTGTGTTGGAAATTGCCATTTATGTCCAACGTGTGAAAGACATAACTCTAAGAAATCATAATTATTCATATAAAACAATTATCACAGCATTCAAATTCGCTAATTATATGTCGAGATCAAGTCATGATATGGCATCAGGTTGTATCGTACCATGCCACATTTCTTCTTGCAAAGAATTATCGAATCATTGGATGTATGTTTTTAAGATAACTACATGAAAAAGGTAAAAGAAATCGAGAAAATGCAAGGGAAGAGGAAAAAGATAGAGAAAAAAGAAACCTAATTTTTTTTTAACAATACCTGTTCTTTTGCACATGCTATGCGCCTCCCTTGTTGATTTTGATGGACATGGATGGCTTTTGGCAAGACAAAGGTATGAGGATTTCAGAGGTGAAGCTATTTGTCAACATACATGAAAAACATTTTTCGACGTAACTACTTAAGGAGATACAAGACTTTCATTAATTTTTATTTTTCCAAACACAAGATTTTCATTAATAGCATCTAATTTTTTCTTTACTTCTTTATATTGATGATATGACTATTCTAGTCATTTGGGGGTGGGCACTAAATTTGAAAGTTGATTTTATGTGTAATTAGATGTGTTGAAAGTGCACAAAGGGGACTACTATTGGGCGACCAAACCATCCTTTTATATTTAGATTATGAATATCATAGAATTGCAAAATTCATCTCATTTCCTCAAATGTAAGTTTCAAATCTTATCAGCACACAATAAATTATGGAATCATATGATGACGCGTCAACAATACTTTCTGCTTAAAGTAAATGCTGAAGTTTATAAAGTAAGCATTAAACTATAGAATAGATTACGAATAATAATAATGGAGTAGAATTTCATCATGGGGTGACACGTGTCATTCGAGGTCTCTACTTTCCCCGCACGATACTCCCAAGTCACCGCGACGATGCAAACAAAAATACAATTAAGCTGGGCTCCTGTTGTGAAAATTGGCCTAATTAATATTCTATATTGGATAATTTGTGCAATTAAAATGTCTTTCTCCGACAACTTTCTCCGGTACCATTGCTAGACATTCTTAAAACTCATGTACATGGTACACTGATTAATAACTAATATAAAGCATATTCGCACATGGACATTGCGTCCTCTCTTCAAATCCAACACTTGAGTGACTACTTCATGTGAATGACATACATAAAACATTAAGGATGTTCAATCGATTGATGGTCAGTCTTATGTCTCCTGATAATTTGTTTAAGGTCATGAGTATTTCATCCCAGCACACTAGCTTAGCTAATACAATCAACCATAAACAATAAAGAATGACAAACCAAGCTGGTACTATCTACGAAAGGCATCGGTTTTTTATTCGTAAAACATTAATTCGTGGCATGACATAGATGGAGAACTATTTGGTAGTAACCGACTTGAATCTGCATGGCCAAACACATGTCATAAAGTAAACGTTTTAGGAACGGGTTGATACTGTTGGGAAAAAAATGAATAAAAAAAAAAAGGACTTTAAGGCGTGATAACATTCTTTTTAAAGAATTATTTTCCCTACAACGTTTCTAATGGTTATTGGCAAAAATCATCCTTGATATAACTGTAACGATCCGGTCCGATGAGGGCTGAGAGTGGTCGCTAAGGCTAAAAGGCCTGGACAATGAGTGGTTCATGGCAGGCTTCTAGGATGGTGAAGAGGGTAGGAATGAATCAAACTGTGCATCAAACAGGGAGAGAACGATTCTAGGATATATATGTGTGTGTGTGTGTAAAAACTGGAATTAACTCACGGAGGCGCCTTTTGATGTAACGGCAATCTTTGCTTTGAAACTTCAAAGTTAAGCGAGCCCAAGCTAGAGCACCACCAGGATGAATGATCTCCTGGAAAAGTGTCTGCTTGTATGCCAAAGGACAAAACCGTGAGATTCGATATGAGAAGGGCCAAAGCGAACTATACCTCAAGTGAGTTAATCCAGGGATGTCACGGTAACAAAATTTCGGAATGAGAAGACCAGATAGCAATGCTAGTATTTCTCCAATAACTCTCAAAAGGAAACAATTGGAGAAAAAGCTGTATTTTTTTTAAAGAAAATGAAAATTGGAAGTTAAAAGTATTGAACAAAAATGTTGAATACATAATAGCGAAAATATATGTTTGAACAGATACAATATTTCAAGGTTATAAGAGCGCCCAATAACCGCTAGACAGAAATAACAAAATTCAGAATTAAATAATAATAAAAAAAAATCGTAAATTCATTACGCCTGATAATCGTGCATCTGCACGCAGGTATTATAGGGTCTAGCCCACTAAGCCCATCGTCTTCATTCGTAAGAATCGAAGACTTTCATACTTATAAATTGACCCACACACTTCTATTTATTTTATGTGGGACAAGGCACTTCCAAGTTTGTTACTTCCAACAAATACTTCGCCTATCTGTTTACTTCTCCTGAAAATTTTAGCTCTCCCTGCCCGCTCCCTCCCTCCCCTACGCCACTACATGAAGCACACCCTCCACGCCCCGCCTGAACGCCGCCACATGCCGCCACCATCTCTAGCCTAGCACACCACCGTAGTCCATTGTCACAATCACCTACTTTCAATCTAGATTTCTATCTCCGCCGAGCAAGCCGAGAGCCTAGCCATGGTGGAAACCCTCAAATTCCTCTCTCCTCGTGCGGGTGAAAACCTGGAGTCGATCGCCTAAATCCGGTCAACGGCTTGAAGTCTCCGGAAGGTATCGTGGGAACCGTAGGGTTCATCAACGAAAACAACGGCGGAATATAGAACCCTAGACGGGATCCATGTGTATATTGAAATCGAGACGGAAGTTCGATACGTACCTTTGCAAATCGAAGATAAATCGGCGCCGATGTGTCCGGATTAGCGCCCCAAGTGTTGCGCCTCTACCGGTATCCCACACACGAACGGAATTCTCCAACGATCTACGTGCTAGCGAAAGATCTTGAAGTTCCTTTTTCTTGAACGCCTTTTGCTTTTCGATACTGTCGAAAAACCCTAGACAGAGAACGATTCTCTATCTATTTATACGGCCTCATTATCTAGCGGAATTAAAAGAAGTGGGCCGGGCTATTTGGGCCCGCCAACTGTCCACCTTCAATCGTACATTTTATCGTTATCTCATAACGCGTACGACCGCATAGATAATTTAAATAGGAGAATAAATTAAAATCTACTTCTTAAGTAGATCAAGGCGCATAGACAATATTAAGTCCGATTCGCTATTGTGTGCTACCCCGTAGGTTCACTAAACATTAGCAAAGTGTGCCCAAAACTCTTTTGGCCCACAAGTCATAAGCGGTCTCTAGCAACACATTATGACTACCTAAGTATAGTGAAGATCGGTTTTCCGACACAACCTAATCCACAACTAATATTAGAGTATCAACCTTGATTGATTCTTGGGGCGACCTCTAACAATCTCCCACTTGCACTAGAACCAATCATATAAACTAAGTCTCTTTTGTCACTTGATTTCGAGTTAAGCATAAGACAGGACAAGTGTCATCCTTATATAGCTTAAACTCATTTTCCCGATACCGCATTGTTAGACTATCAAAACAAGTAGTTGACTCTTCAACTCACTTGAGCATGGCCATGCATTTCACGGTCTCAACTCTACGGGAGGCCGGAAATCATACCCTCGTTATATGAGAGGGACAAATCCCATATTGTCTACTCACATCACTCAAAGCACGCTTCATGACATACCCAGCCATTACCTTTATAATCACTGCTACGGGCGACGTTTGGCAATGTTAAAGCACGCCAATCCACGTCTAGGAAACCATGGCGGACTCGGTGTCAAAGGACTATACTCTATAGTGTGATGAGAAATACGATGACATTATATAACAATCCTACGGTATTCTCATAGCGGGTCAGTCCAATACAATGTTCTCCAACATGTATTCCATGTGATCAACTTTATATCTCTATATTCATGACCCGTGAAACTTGGTCATCGGTTGACTCACATGCTAGTCTCAAATGCCATTTGCGTCCCAATGCACAATGGCAATTGACTAGGGACATTTAGAACATTAATATCCACTTTATTAATAGAGTTTCACGATCAAATCACGTATTTGATTATCTATTAAGGATATTCAATATTCAGGGGATAAAGATTTCACATTCAATTATATACTCAAATTAAATCGAAATCAAATATAATATATATATATTTTATTAATGAACAATGAAAATGTATATCACATATACTCCCACTCACATCAAGACCAATCACTAATGTGTCTAAGGCCTAAAGCGTTACAATGACGCTCATGCTTAGGTTGTGGAAGAGCCTTCGTCAACGGATCACCATTTGTATTCAACTCCGTTGCAACTTTGCACAACTTGACATCACCTCTTTCAATGAATTCTTGAATGAGATGATACTTCCGAGTATGTGTTTGGTCTTGGTGAGACCTAGGCTCTTTACCCAAAGCTATGGCCATTCATTGTCACAATAGAGGTCCACTGGAATCGAACTAGTGGGGCGATTCCCGTTCTTCTATGAACTTTCGAATCCAAACACTTCCTTTGATGCTTCGAAGGACAATATACTCGGCTTCTATCGTAGAATCGCAAGAGTTTCCTGCTTGGAACTTTTCCAGCACACCGCTCCACCATTCACGCAAAAGACAAAACCTGATTGCGATCGTAGGTCGTCTTTGTCGGTTTGGAAACTAGCATCGGTGTAACCATTTACGGTGATGCTGTTCCTCACCTCCATAGACTAAGAATAAATCCTTAGTTCTTCTCAAGTACTTAAGGATATTCTTGGCAAAGAATCCAGTGAGGTTCCCCTGGATCGATGGTATCTACTTGTCATGCTCAATGCATAAGCAACGTCGGGACGAATGCATAACATAGCATACATGATGGATCCCACAGCTAATGCATAAGGAATCCTACTCATGCGGTCTCGCTCATCTTGTGTTGAAGGACACTGAGTCTTGCTAAGACATATGCCATGTGTCATTGGGAGAAAACCTTTCTTGGAATCTTGCATATTAAACCTATTGATGACTTTGTCAACATATGTACTTTGACTCAGTCCAATAAGTCTCTTAGATCTATCTCTATAGATCCTGATCCCCAAGATATAGTTTGTTTCTCCCATGTCCTTCATGGAGAAAAATTTTCCTAGCGATGTCTTAAGCGGCGAAGCATAGGAATGTCGTTTCCAATGAGTAGTATGTCATCCACATACAACACTAGAAACACAATTGCACTCCCACTAGACTTCTTATATACACAAGCTTCTTCTTTGTTTCTAATGAAGCCAAACTCTTTGACAGAGTTTCATCGAAACGAATATTCCACTCCGTGATGCCCGCTTCAATCCATAAATAGAACGTTGAAGCTTGCATATCTTCCCAGTGTTATCTCGGTGATGTAAAGCCTTCAGGTTGTGTCATATACACATCCTCCTCTAGTTTTCCGTTAAGGAAAGCTGTCTTTACATCTATTTGCCATATCTCATAATCATAATATGCAGCAAACGCTAGGATAATCCGAATGGACTTAAGCATGGCCACTTGCGGCGAAAAGGTCTCATCATAGTCAATACCATGAGTTTGTTTGAAACCTTTAGCTACTAGCCGTGCTTTATAGATGTGAACATTTCCACCCATATCGTTTTCTTCTTGAAAACCCACTTGCACCCTATAGGTTTGACACCTTCGGGTGGATCAATCAAAGTCCAAACTTTGTTTTGATACATTGAGTCCATTTCGGATTTCATGGCCTCAAGCCATTTATCTGAGTCTGGGCCCATCATAGCTTATGTATAGGTCGTAGGTTCGTCATTTTCTATTAACAATAGATGACGATGTTCTGTCACGTGAAAACCATATCTCATAGGCTCACGATGTGTTCTTTCAGACCTACGAACTATAGGTGCCAATGGAGTAGACTCTACAACTCTTTGTAGATCTAATTGAGGTTCCTCATGAACTGGAACACCCTCTTGTGGCACAATAACTTCTTCGAGATTTACCTTACTCCCACTTGGTTCCTTTAGTAAGAAATTCTTTCTCTAAAAAGACACCATTTCGAGTAACAAACACTTTGTTCTCGATGGATTGTAAAGTAATATCCTTTCGTTTCTTTAGGATATCCGACAAAGAAGCATTTATCAAATTTGGGTCCAAGCTTATCGAAAGTAAACGTTTTACATAGGCTTCACAACCCCAAATCTTTAGAAAAGACATACTAGGAACTTTTCCCGTCCACATCTCATATGGTGTCTTCTCTGCTTTTGATGGACTTCTATTTAGTGTAAACGCAGCTGTCTCGAGTGCATATCCCCAGAAAGATAATAGAAGATCTGAATGACTCATCATTGATCGAACCATGTCTAACAAAGTTCGATTTCTCCTCTTAGAGACACCATTCCACTGTGGTGTTCCGGGGGAGAGAGGCTGTGAAACAATTCCACACTCTTTGAGATGGTCATTGAACTCTTGGCTTAAATATTCTCCTCCTCGATCGATCGAAGAGCCTTGATATACTTGCCAAGTTGATTCGTACTTCATTCGAAATTCCTTGAACTTTTCAAAGGAGTCGATTTATGTTTCATCATGTAAACATATCCATATCTACGAAATCATCAGTAAATGTAATGAAGTGCGATAACCTCCTCGGCCGTAGAACTTAGTGGTCCACACACATCGGTATGTATAAGGGCCAATAATTCTTTTGTCCTCTCACTTTGATTAGTAAAAGGAGCTTTTGTCATTTTTCCAACTAAACAAGATTCACATGTATCAAATGATTCAAAATCAAATGAATTTAATAGTCCATCGCTATGAAGCTTGTGAATTCGTTTCTCGTTTATGTGGCCTAATCGACAATGCCATACGTAGGTTGGATTTAAATCATTAGATTTAAATCTTTTTGTATTTATATTATAGATTGGCACATCAAGACTTAGAGCATATATCCCATCCACAATATGGGCGCTACCATAAAATAATCCATTAAGATAAAACGAACAACTATTGTTCTTTATATCAAAACAGAAACCTTCCTTGTCCAAACAAGAAACATAAATAATATTCCTGCGTATAGTAGGTACATAGTAGCAATTATTCGAGTTCTAAAAACATGCCGGAAGGTAAAGCTACATCATATTTTCCTACGGCTAATGCAGCAACTCTTGCTCCATTCCCAACACGTAGCTCCACTTCACCTTTTGTAAGTGTTCTACTTCGTTTTAATCCCTGCACATTCATACAAATGTGAGTACCACAACCGGTATCCAATACCCATGAAGTAGAACTAGTAGTAATATTTACTTCTATAACATAAATACCGAATCGGAAGTCTCACTTCCCTTTTTCTTCGAATCCTCCAAATATTTCTTGCAATTCCTCTTCCAATGTCCATTCTCCCCACAATGGAAGCATACGACATCGCTAGATCGGACCCGGTTTGGTCTTAGATTTGGGTTTAGGCTTAGTGCCCTTACCCTTACCCTTGACCTTACCGGCTTCTTAAAGCCTTTCCCCCTTTGAACCATGAGAACATTAGGGGTAGGGTCCTTCTTGATATTCCCTTTCGCTGCAGTTTGAGCATCCCATGCGGTTCGGTCAAAGACTTATTCGGATTATGCATATTATAGTTCATAACAAACGTGTCATAATCTTGAGGCAATGATCGAAGAATAATGTCGATAGCCAACTCTTGGCTAATGAGAGAGCCCGATCGCTCCAGGTTTTCAATATAACCTATCATCTTTATGACATGTGGGCTAACCGAGCTCCCACTTGCTAGCTTGCACTCAATTAAGGTCTTTACCGTTTGGTATCTTTCGGTGCGTGCACTCAGCTCCCGAAACAAATTTTTCAGGTTCATGATCATATCATAGGCATCCACGTTCTCAAACCGCTTATGAAGGTCGAGTTCATGGTAGCTAACATTAGATATGATGCATCCAATGCATCATCTTTATGCTTCGATAAGCATTCCTTTCAACATGGGGAGCATTGGAAGGAGGTGCCTTCGAGGGAGTGGTTTCTCCAGGACATAATCCTTTTTCTCTTGCTTGAGAACAATTCTCAAGCTTCTATACCAGTCCAAAAAATTCGAACCATTCAATTTGTCCTTCTCAAGGACAGATCGCGATGAAAAGTGTGATGCGAGCTATTTGCCATTATCTACAACAAATATGCAAAGTGAATTGTTCATTAATATTATAAATAATAAACTCCAACTATACTTTTATAACATGTGTCCCAATAAATATAGTGGACCAAGATCCATATTTTACCAAGACTCGAGTAAACTTTGGCTTACCGCTCAAGACTAAGTTATTTAGGTAGACAACTATTTGTCAATTGTATTGAATACAACTCTTGGTTATTGGGGTTGACATCTCATATCTTATCCCCAAACACTATGCCTCAAGGCCCAAAACCGTTTTGATAGCCTCGTTAAGTAAACCAATCTTGACTTATGGATAACCATTATCCATCCTATTTTACTCAAATAGTTAAAGACACCTGCTTTGTGGACCCATCTATTGACGATTCAAGTCTTAATAGGTGTATGATTGGAAAGGCATCATATTATTACTTAATTTTCTTAGGGACTCTTAATGTTTTATTTAGTGATGAATGCATGCATGTTATAAACATAAACGAAACATCACTTATAATAATAGAGGTACATCAATCATACGGGCGACCAATTCCATGCGGGTCGAAGGGGCTGCCCACTGAGATCGAGGCGGCGCCACCTCCGGGAGTGAGGCGGGCCCAGCCATGTGAGGCTCAAGGGGCGGAGGCCCCGCCCAGTCCTTGGGGGCTCGGGGCGGTGCCCCCTAAAGCTAAACAGAATTCGCAATTACATTTTCCTAAGGAAGCCCAGAAAACTAGACGAATTCTCAATTATGTGTTCTCGGAGACTATCAGTTGTTGCCGCCTCCCGCGCCTCACGTACGCAGCGGCGAGACGCCTCGAGTCCTCGGCGCTGGGAAGACTAGGCGCTGTTGCCGTCTCCGCCTCGGGCAATGAACCCCGAGGCGCGTCACCGTCTCCGATCAATCTCGCCTCGCGCAGCAGCCCCCGAGACGCGCCGCCATCTCCACCGCCGTCTCGCGCGCGTCCCAGCCTCGGGCAATAGCCCGGGCGCGACGCCGTTTCCGCCCGCCGTCTTCGCTCGCGGTCTCCACCTCGGGCAACAACCTAGGCGCGATGCCGTCTCTGCCTCGACGCGGCGAGAACAGGGATCGACCCATCCACAGCCGTTCCTTCTCAATTGATCATATCAATTCGTATTTCAAATTCATCTAACCCTAATTTAGACTCAAGGCATACATCATATGTATCAACAATTAGGGTTTCCAATTCAACTTCAATATATCACAAGTAGCTCGATACCACCGTAGGGTTCATCAACGAAAACAACGCGGCGGAATATAGAACCCTAGACGGGATCCATATGTATATTGAAATCGAGACGGAAGTTCGATACGTACCTTTGCAAATCGAAGATAAATCGCGGCCCGATTGTGTACTGCGGATTAGCGCCCCAAGTGTTGCGCCTCTACCGGTATCCACACACACGAACGGAATTCTCCACGATCTACGTGCTAGCGAAAGATCTTGAAGTTCCTTTTTCTTGAACGCCTTTTGCTTTTCGATACTTTGTCGAAAAACCCTAGACAGATGAGAACGATTCTCTATCTATTTATACAAACCTCATTATCTAGCGGAATTAAAAGAAGTGGACCGGGCTATTTGGGCCCGCCAAAGCTGTCTACATTCAATCGTACGTTTTATCGTTATCTCATACGCGTATAACCGCATAGATAATTTAAATAGGAGAATAAATTAAAATCTACTTCTTAAGTAGATCAAGGCGCATAGACAATATTAAGTCCGTTCGCTATTGTGTGCGACCCCGTAGGTTCACTAAACATTAGCGGTGTGCCCAAAACTCTTTTGGCCCACAAGTCATAAGCGGTCTCTAGCAACACATTATGACTACCTAAGTATAGTGAAGATCGGTTTTCCGACACAACCTAATCCACAACTAATATTAGAGTATCAACCTTGATTGATTCTTAGTGGCGGACCTCTAACGGGAACATCGTGCTCTCCTCAGTGAAGCACGTGAGCTGCTGTCTTCGTTTTCAAACATAAAACTGCAGTTTTGTAATAGGTCCAGGAATAGTGTGGCGGACTGGGTAGTTACGACACATAGAAAAAAAAGCACTCACTGAACACTGGTTGACCCGTCCTCCGCAAGCCCTTAGAGATCTGCTATGTTTTGAGATCCCGAAAGTGGGTTCTGTCTTTTCTAGATATCAATGAACAGTCTTCTCTTCTGACCAAAAAAAAAATCTAGATTTCTATCTCTCTCTCTCCCCGCAGCTTTGCCATCACCCCCCTCGACTAATTCACCCTTGCTGTTGCTCGAATCTAGCTTCGCATATATGCGATCGCAACTTTGGATTGAGACATACGAGAACTAAGGAGGACGGAGACGGGTGGCAGCAATAGTAGCCACTGCACATGAAGGCCGACTATGGCTTCACCGGAGGCAGTGACAGTGAGCAATGGTGGCGATTGTGTGGCCTGGGCCATGTTAACATAGGGCAAGAGGAGTAGGAGACGGGCTACGGTTCTTTAGTGTCCAGGGTTAAATTGTGGTGTGATGCAAGTCCAACTATTCTTTGAGTAGTGATAATAATGAAAATAGGACATTTCAACCACATCTATTCATCCAAACTGGTTTGCAAACATTGAACGAAGTTAATTTGGCAACGGCTACAATGGAGATGGCCCTATGCATCGCTTCGCAATTTCTCCCATTTTTGTGCGATCTAAAATATTTTAGATTTACCACTTTATTGTAGTTGACTTGGCAAGCAAGTCAAATGTTACATGTTCAGTAGGGTCCATAATGTTGTTAAAGTTATGATGGTATTAGTCTACATATAGACATTAAATATGTGAACCCCAAAGTGGCATCTATATCACAATGACTATGATCATGCGGTCTACATAGCTTTAATCCATGTAATACCTTCTCTCTTTCTTTTATCACACCTATTGTTAATGAAATTTTTCGGTTTTATCCCAAGTTCAAATTCCTCATATGCTAATGATTAAGTGACATCATTAATCTACAATGAGATTAACATCATATTTTGGATCACAAAAAAATAAATAACAAATAATTATAAATTATTTTGGAGTATATTCTTTCAAGAACTTATGGTTCACATCATGTTGTTACTCTCACAATGGCTCCAAAGACTATTATGCTAGTAAAACCCTTTCAGAAAATCAATCTGTCGCATTTCATGCTTCTCTAAATATGGATAGCTCCGAGCCCATAGAGGCAAAAAAAAAAAAAAAGAAACATCACATTAGCACACTTGTTTCGACATAAGAGCCATTGAACTAATGCCCGCTGATTTCTGTCTACTCAAGGAATGAAACAATGAATACGACATCATATAAGCTTGGGTGCCGTAGCTGAATTGTGGAGGGTTGGGTCGTGTTGTGTTTTCGAGTTTGGTACGAAGATTCAAAGTTAAACAGTGAAAAGACAAGAAGAATAGGAAAAGGGCCAAATTCTGAAACCTGTCTACGGTTCCCTCACGACCCAGACCCGCTTCTAGCTTTGGCTTGCAGGAGGAATAACGCATGTGTCGTTTGCGTCGACATCATAGCCAGAGGGAGGGGCATGTTTCCGGATTTTCTGAACCATGGATTCTTACCATGACCATCATTTATACTAGTATCTAATTAACTTCATATGCCGATGATATCTATTAACTTGTTATCCACTAATCAAAATGATGGCTGATGGGTTTTAGAGGGAAGTATATATTTAGAAAGACCGCGTAATTAAACGAGAAGTCATTTAGCGGCAATCACATAGTTTCACTTGCTACCGTAGAAATTTAGAACATGACATGAATATTTTAAGTGTTTTCCTTCAATGAAAACTTAAAATGGCTGTGCTGTAAGATTTAGGTTTATTGAACTTATTACTGTAATTAGAGAGAGAGAGAGAGAGAGAGAGAGAGGTAGCTGGCGGCGACGAGCACCTCATCTCAACGCTCGGCCTACAACACTGAACAGCGACCCCCACTCATCACCCCCCGAGACTCCCGCGCTCTAAAGCAGGTGGGAGCCATCGGCCATGTACGACTGAGAGAGAGAGAGAGGAAAGAGAGGGAGAGAGAGAGAGCGCGGGTGTTAATGCATGGACGATTGATGAGTGGCAGTGCAGTACTTTTGCCCTCCTCTTTTCTCTTTTTCTTTTGTATCCTTCATCTTTTGAGTTTGGAGTTTCATGTGGGATTGGACGTGTCCATCCGCACACATGGCGTCTCTACGTTACTCGCATACAGCTCCATCTGAGGACTCATCCCTCTCTCTCACTAGTCATTCGAGGTTTCCTCCTCTTCCCCGTGGACTCTCTCTCTCTCTCTCTCTCTCTAACGTACACATCAACAATTCAGGCACATTCACGAGTGCCTCGAACACCCCATCCAACATTGATACACAAGAAGTTGGTGTAGTTAACAATTCAGTATTTGCTCATTTGATTGTTTGAAGAAGTACCTCGAACGGTTGTTAACAAAATACCACAGTAATTGTGTATAATGTGAGAACAGATAATGCATTGAAACCTGTAATTTTTCTTCATCGGATTGTTCGATAAGTAAGTGTCGTAAAGCACTCTCACCCACAAGATATTCAGTATCTTGCCATGGTAACTCCAAATCATAGATGTCATGAATGGTATATTACTATTTGATTCTAGCTCTGTATAAATCGTATTATTTATGACATGTTGTGCTACAGCAAAAAAATCTATTAATTCATTAGTAAATCCATCGGTTTGATTTGTACCTATCGATCACGTTAATTCTTATTTTATTATAATTTTACCTATCAACATCCAGTTATATACTACATTGACTCCTTAACTTTGTATTTAAGTTTAAAGATGATACTTATTATGTTGCATGTGTTTGGAAGTAATAAGATTTTTCGAAAATTACGACCTTTTCTTTGAATTGATGATCTTAATCGAAGTTTTTTATTTTATGATTTTTGCTACTTAATTTTTATATGTTGCGATGAGAAAAACTAACTTGAAGTACTTCATTGGATCCAAATATTGTGGTATGACTTATGCATTTGATATTTTAGTTCATGATACGGACCTTGAGGGTTCACAACACTAAATGCATAGGCACTCTAATTATGTAGCTCAACATCAAGGATAGTCTGGTTTGGGGTTGGTGATGTCTTCTTAAGTTGAGACCCGCTCTAACTTCGATCTCTAGCTCAAGCTACTGTTAGAAAGAGATATATAAGGAACTTAGACAGGTGGGAACAACTTTGGAGTTGTATGACCTAATATGGGAGAATTACAAGAAAAGTCCTAAACCTATTATAATTGTGCCAATTCAATCATAAACCATTTTTTTTGTCAATTGAGTCAAACCTTTTGCATTTGTGTCAATTTAGTCTATCCGACTAAATTTGGCCGCAAATTGTTGACATAGACGCCAATCGTCCTACATGGCACGACCATCGATGACGTTGACATTTTAAATAATATTTTAATAACTTTTCAAATTTATTTATTTTTTCTTATTCTTTTCTTTTTCCTTTTTTTATTTTCTTCTCTTTCTTTTTTTTTTCTTCCCCTTCTTCCTCTAGCCGGTCGCCGGACCTCGGCGATTGATCGGCTAGAGGTAAGGACCGGCGAGCTAGCGATGGCGAGCCTTGCTAGTGGTCGGCAAGGTGGAGCTCGCCGGTCCTCACCTCTGGCCGATCGCTGAGGTCCGGCGACCAGCTAGAGGAAGAAGGAAAGAAAAAAAAAGAAAGAAAAAGATAAAAAAGGAAAAAAAGAAAAAGAAAAAGAAAAAGAAAAAGAAAATTGAAAATTATTAATATATTATTTTAACATGTTCATGTTAGCACCGGCCGTGCCACGTTGGACGGCTAGTATCCATGTCAATGATTTCCAGAAAAAATTAGTTAGATTGACTGAATTGGTACAAATGTAAAATGTTTAGCACTCAATTGGCCAAAAAAAGGTTTATAACTTAATTGGCAAAATTGCAATAGGTCTAAAACTTTTTTGGTAATTTTCCCACCTAATTTGGACCAGAGATATTAGTAAGCGCAAGTTTATTGGCTAGTTTGTCTGCAGGGATAGACTACCAACAACGGAGGCCATATCACAATGGATGCCTTCAGTTAATGTTCAGTATAATTTATGTATGATCGATACATAAGACAAAACCTATTTGTTCTTCAAGTGCAACCGGACTTCGAGCATATGGCATAGTATCCTCGCACAACATGATATTTTGCATTATTTATGAGGATGGAATGATGAACTTCAATGAATGATTAGGGCCACTAAGGGCAATGACTTGGCGGCAAGGCTCCTAAAGGTATTTTTCTTAGCGACTATATTTTGCGTTTGAAAGGAGCGCAATAGCAAACGTTTTCAAAAGAAGTCAACTGAGATCCCCATTCTTTTGGCTAAGGTGTGCAAAATTGTAAGAGGCAGAGCCTCATTCTACCACAATTTTAGACCTTCCTAGGCAAATGTTTTGTTGGCTGTTATGTGGAGACTTCCTATCTTCATCTTCTCCTATAATTAGTTCTATCTATAATGCTGGGAGTGCCCCTAAGCTTATGTACTTCATCTTATTAATACTACTTACATCATTATTTACATCATGATACCAAAAAAAAAAAACCCTTCAAACGTATCTGACCAATAAAAGAACCTTCTAAACATAGCAAAAATTTATGCTTCTCCATTTGTGATAAAAGTCCATTATAAAAACTCCTTACCACAATATTTATTCGTGGAAATTTATCTATTCCCATAATAGAGGAAAATGATTTTGCCTGTGATGACTTACTTGTGAAAAAAATTAAGAGGTATTAAGTTTAATTCTATACGAACGAATCGAATTTTAATTCTTCAACTTTTTGTGCAATCGAAACTTTCAATCTTGTTTTATTCAATTTATTTCTTTCTCAATATGTCGTTAATAAATCCCTTTGATTTGCTGACGCGAAAGTATCTGTTATAAAATACACGATCAGTTTGATAATATATAAACAGGAGAAATAAAGAACAACATAACAGCAGCAATTTATGAACTAGCAATCCCTTGGAGGATTACAAAGAGCTTTTGTCAATCCTAAGCGTTCATTACACCTGGCAATGGATACAGTATTTACTTTCACAGTCTATCGCTGATCTACATGAATCTAGAACTCACAGTTACTCTCTGAACACTTAACGGCTCAAGATCCAACTTAATGAACAAAAACAAGGTCAAGTAAAAATAAAACTTTGCTGAAATGTATCCTCGAACAGGACCATACCTCCACTCCATGGCCACCCACCATGCCATCCATGTTCAGAACATCCATTCCATCCACTGTGGCTCATGTAAGTTTGGTGGTCATTATTCAGTAGTCCAAATCCGATTCTTCAAATTATAATAATAATCCCCAACACGACAAGAACACATTCAAACATGACACAGATTGATTTTTTTTTTAATAATTCTGTTTGCGTCACTGTCCTATCAATATGTCGAAAACCTTTAATAAACAAGTTCAGCCAGCATAACTTGAAGTTGATCTAAACCACCTGTTTTATTTTATGGGCAGTTTGGACCTTGTTAATGACGACCTATATGGACCCTATTTAAAAAAGGTATATTTTATTATCCTTTACTGCTATTCATCATCCTGTAAGTAGGTATCATTACGAATAACAATTTTGCATGGGCAATTCAATGAAATGATTCATCAACTTCCATTTGATGCCTGTGGCTGTCACAACTACCGATAATAGATTGTGTGAAGGAACCAGCTGTTTTTCCTTGAGATTAGACCATATTACTTTCTCTTTAATTTAACCCCACTTTTTTTGTTTGTGGGGTTTGCACGTCAGAATGTAGTTATTTGGCAATTGTCTTTTGCCAATCACATCATCATTCTATGAATGAGCTGTTCCTGTCATGTCGCCAACAGATGGAGGGAGAAAATAAGGCTCGTGATTTCAAGTCATATGAAATGTCCTCTACGAACATAACGGTCCTCCAACTGTAACATATGTTTTTGTGTTTTTCTTTTGTTCTTTCCCAAGCATATGTTTTTGCTAGTGTTTATTAGCGTCTATGCTCATCCAGATTGTATACTCAAATGAACATATATTTAGTTTCATAAATCTATCCCCCAAAGTTCACGTGAGATTCACATGATTGATTCGAGTAAATTCTTATTTGCTGCAATGTGCTTTTACGTCTATATATCTAGTCAATTTTCGAGTGTAATTTGATTGGTTTGTTTTATTTTGGCCGAGAGATTAGCTGATGGAAGTAAAAGATAAGATAAAGTTTGTTTGCAATATGTTTATAGATATGAAAGTTCCCAGGTGATATTAACTACATCCTTCCTGTGTATTGGAGAATATTTTAAATGTCATTAGCTCCGTGCCTATAAGTCTGTGCATTTGTCTGTGTCACACACGGATAACTACAATGCATCAAACTAGGAGATTTGAAATGGTTGCTAATTCTTGATTGAACCTAAATAAGCACATTAACTAGTCGGCATATCCAAAAAAGTTACTGACATTGGTGACAAATGAGAGGTTTAACAAGCACCTGCGCGTTTAGGCCAAAGGGATTCTATTCTTTTTTTATAAATAGCTTATTATTGTTGATATCCTCTTGTATTGCCTAAGAAAAATTCATGGAGTAGTACTACATACATTAAAGTTATTAGTTCATAAAATTGATTAAATAATGAAATGCATCAGCAGACAATCAACAGGTATTTTAATAAGTGGGTTATCGTTAGATACCAACGTACATCAACCTTTATGTATCTAACTATATAATAATGTATTATTAGAGCACCAATCAGTCGTCGCTTTCTACAATTTGTTAGGGGGTCCTTAAGAAAACTTAAACAGCGCAACTTTGGCTCCTGGGAAATGGTCAAAGTAGGAGGTATCAGAGATATTATCTTTAATTATCGTTTAAGCAACACATTAAAAAGGTTAATTACGGGAATCCTAGGAGATAATGCTTGGCGTAAGAATCGCACATCACCAACATTTTGGAGCTACGTGGGATGATGCACTCCACAAAAGGTTGGTTCCAAGACCAATAGGATCATTAGCTTAATCCTCCCTCCAGCTGCTTAGCATTTTAAGAAAGAGGCAACGCAAGTGTCCAAATGCTTTATTAGGTGAGGGAAAGATATATTCCTCTCATGTGTCTGCTTGTGGGGGATTTGGGCAGAAACGGGAAGGGTCTTGATGAGAGAGAGAGAAGGGGAGAGAGAGAGCAAGAGAGAGTCATGAGGCTCGTCATTGAGTCAACAAAGGATTCCTTTTAGAAAGGGAAATTCGTGGATAATTTAAGCCTCCTAAACAGTGTTAAGCACTAAGTATTGACCGAAGATTAGGGGGGCTATGTGGGTAGCTTGGATTCAAATGAGGGCTCCTACAGATGATTTGACAGAGGAAGAACTCGGAAGATGAACTTATAAACCTAGCAGGAAAGCTTGAAGTTCAACACAATAAAGTTGCACGTCACCTCTTGGGCTACTGTGTTCATCGTCCACAAGGCTGCTGCGAATAGTTCTTCATCCAAGCAACTTCCGACACGTCGGTCAAAACTGTAACCCCCGTTCACCTCCGTTTGAAAAGTAAGACGATTGTAGATTACCATCCAATCATGCTGGCCAACAGCGATTACCATCCAAAATCTCCTACGCATTTTTCATTATTAGCCGTGGTTGGCGGTATTGTTTCGATGTCTATGCTTCAAATCAGCAATTATTGTGAAAATTCAATCCTGTCGTGATCACAGTCTCTCCTACGAAAGAAAACTTCTGTAGCTCGACTGTAGGTTCTCCGTCTGCTACACGTTGAATTCCTGATAGTTTTGCAAGATTCATTGCGTGCATAAATTTTTCTGCGAGTTCAATGAGTTATGAGAATTATTTGGATATCAATTTCCGCAAAGATCATGGTGTATTCTCTACTGATAGTCAAAGTGAACTCATAAAAAACACTCATCAAAAACAGGACTTAGGCTTGATATTCCATCGTTCAATTTTGAATATATTAAAGGCGTGTCTCGCCTTTTTATTTCCTGGACTACCTTTTTTTTTTTTGGACTTTGCATGATTATTCCAACATAACAAAAGAAAAGGTAGGAGATAAGACTATACCTGAAGTAAACTACTTTTATCCCCTTCAAGTGTGAAAATGGACAGGGTTAGTATTCATCATCCACTTTATCAGATAATTATTCTTTTCTTACGTTGATGTAAACCCTAGCCCTCTACTTTTCTTTGCACGTGCGAAGCGTGTTCTTGCAATAATTGGTGTATCACACTTAAAAATCGCTTAATTCATTGCTTTCGCGGACTTGCTCGACTGTGTCGCTTTAAAAGCATTCATTAAAGCAGTGTACCATTTCAAATATTATATCTGCATGGCAAATCCTAAAGTCTCCGCGGGATTGGCCATGCAAAAAATTACGATTTCTTTGCAAGGAGCAAGCCAAAAAGCCAATGCACGTAAAAAAAAAAAGGCACGAAAACAATAGCAAAAAAATCAAAAGAGAGGGAATCTTTTTGTTTCTTCCAAGAGCTCTGTAACGTCCATCACCACAACGCAGGCAATTATAGCGATGTCCACGGCCACGACCAAGAGAATCTTTGGTTAAAGCTCTTCTTTCCGATGTGATTATTGGGTCGAGACCCTGATATTACTAACTAATTCGTTCAGCTGTTCAATTCAATTTGACCCACTTAAGCATGTTTGACACGTGAGAACTTGAGCAGAGCCCTAGACGCTCGCTTTGCTGAAAAGCGGATCTTGATAAGTGAACAGCAAACCCTTAGTGAAAAGTAGTGAAGAGAATGTAACTCGTACAGCAAAATTTGTGCCGCAATGCATTTCTCTAACATGGATTATATTCTATTGACATTAGTGTTTCTCACGAAAGACTAGGTTAACGACTTACCTGTCCTAAAACGAAAGACGGCTAGATACATATTCTTGTCCAAATGTAAAGTTCAAGTATCCTTTGTTCGTTTCTCTATTTCGTGCTTTTTAACTATATGTACTTTAGTATGATTGGAGAACCCGAGGAAACTACAAAGCTTACAAAATCGGCTAGATAGGATGGATTCTAAAGTGGTTATTAAAGACACCAAGTCCGTTTCATGTTCAAAAAATTCGAATTAGATGAACACGAGTAAGCTTAAGTGAATGACTCATATTCATCTGATATTCACGCAGCATTATGTATCCTTTACCTATACAAATTGTTGAAAAATGGATGTATTTTTTTTTTTTTTTTGTAACCGAGGTGTTCGGGCCAGCTTGCGTGCACCTCGACTATTCCTCGGGAAAGACTAGCACAACAACCCACCGCCATGGCCCCCCACTTAAATCACAAGTGCTCAGCTGGGGAATCGAACCTGGGACCAGTGCGCCTAACCACACAATTCCAAGTACGCCCTAACCAACTGAGCTACCCATGTATTGTTTTTGTACGCATTATTTCCTATAAAATCTTTCAACCAAATAAACCAAAAAATATGCATCTAAGTATTTGGAATCTCATATGTAGCAATTACTCGGACAACTATCCATGTCCAGGTTGCAAATACTCTATGTATTTGGCACATTAAAACAATAAAACGTAAGAAATCAATTATGATTCGTGCAATGATAATCAGCAAAATATTATAAAAAGTTTGAGATTAGTGGGGCTGATGAAACAAAGCTCACATGCACTCTTTTTCTACCTTCTCTTCTTTCTCTTCTGTGCAAGTTGAGGAACTCCTCTTTTGATAGAGCGAAGCAGATAAATCTCACTCTTCTGAGACAAGGGTATTACAATTTTTCTTGTTTTGTTTTTAACTAATCCTTCTCTTGATTTTCTGTGTCCCCACAGTGTATATGTGTGTACGTGCCCACTGTACTCCAACCTCCTCTGCCGGGAAGAAAGAAAATCTCATACATAAGCAATTCAGCAATCCAGATTAGAGGAGGGTGGAGGCCCCACAAGTAGTCAAACAATTTACATGGTCAGAGAGAAAGAGAGGCAGTGGGTGAAAGACAGCTTGACGTACTAAGTTACAGTAGGAGTGATATGCAGAAAGAGAGAGAGGTACTGCAAGGCAACTGCAACTGCAACTGCGACTGAACCTGAAGTAACAAGTCATCAAATAACAAGACTAGCGTGAGATGGTGCTCGTGCACAGAGTTAGTCAGAAGAACCTGATCACAACTCGTGTAGTGTGTCCCGAATTAATTATTTTATTTGTTCATAATTCATCTCGCAGACACACAAGCACAAGCAGAGAGAGAGAGAGAGAGAGAGTTTGTGGGTCTGAGGCAGAGAAAAAGGATGGGCCATCTCAGGATGTGGTTTCGGACGAGGGACTCGCGAAAACAGCGCGCGAGCTGTTTCCCAATGCACCACCAGAGGGACACATCCCCCACACACATTCACTCTCTCTCTCTCTGCTCTATCTTTGCTTTTTGATACGCTCAGAGGGGGTCCCCATCACCGTCACCCCCCAACCCTCCATCTTGTCAAACATGTTCACTCCAATTTGATTGACCCCCATTCCCTCGACACCCTGCACACACCCCTCTCTTTCTCTCTCCCACCAATGCAATATCTGTGTTCTTTGTTCTTTCTCTTTTTGTGCATTGAGAGAGATCATTACAGCAGGAATTGTGCAGTAGGGTGAGCTTGTAATCCACGAGAAATGAACAAAGTACTGATAGTAAGTTTACCTAAGATCAAACGGCGAAGATAGATTAGTTACAAGATTTGAGATGATGAGATAGGTCAGTCCTTTTTCTTTCGTTTGTTGTTTTACGGGTACTCGGTAGTCTTTACTTCTGTATTAGGTCAAACTTTTCGCACCCAAATTCCCCAATGTGTCATGGGTCTATATCCTAAATCCGGTCCCCGCCTCTCCTAAAACCCTAGCCATCGTGTCATTTGCTCAGTCCATATAGGTGACTCTTTACTCGCTGTCCCAACTCTCAAACCCTCTCAAACTTGACAGCAATGTGTGTCTTACCATACGTTAAGTGTTCGCGTTTCACTGTTCTTGTGCCTCATGTTAATAAGCTAGCATGAGGAGAATTCTCGATCGTTTTTCTATTTTGGCCAGCAACAATTCCTGATTATAAGCCCACACAAGTGATAGAAATATCCTATGCACTAATGAACAGTTCAAAACTTCCAATTACCATAGAGGTGAAACGGGATCCATCCTATATGTATTCTCCATCATTTGCACAGATAACTTCTTCCTTTTGCTTTCATTTTTTCCGGAGTCGGGGCTGGCAAGAAAGGGTTACGTCAATCTCACCGCCCTAGCTAATTCCTATTCGTCGTACATGTAATGCAACTTTTCATGTCAATCAAGGAAATTACTAGGTAAGTCGAGAGAAAGGACACCTCTCTAATCAGCCAAAGAGTACTTTTTGTTCTAGCTAGCTGGCTAAACTGTAGGGGGGGAATTTAACGAATTTTACCACCGAATCAGCTCGCGCTGTTCTGTTCACATGCCCAAAACGTCCCAAGTAAAAAAGAAATGTGGAGGGACGGACATTCATGGCCAAATCAACACGAAGCCTCACGTGATTAGGCGCTGGGATTAAATTAAACGACTAATCAGATGACTATGACCTCCCCCCCTTTCCTAAAAGAAAGAAAGAAAGAGAAAATCAAAGATCGATATATTTATATCATATCATATGGCACATGAAATTCAACGAATAAGAGTGGGGGTGTAGTGCATGTTGTGTCCGGCAAGGGTCACTATGCAACCATGTGGGGGGCGGGGCCGACGGAGCCGTGTAAAAATGAGACAAGGATGGGACTGTTTTTGATGGATTCGGGGTCTACAGAAGGTCTCATCATCATAGTAACAGAACGCTCTCAGATGGTGGTGGGAGTCTATCAAATGATGTGATGGCGGGGCATACTTGGTAAAGGGATTGGAGGAGAGTGTTTTTCCCCCCATCTCTTTTCCCAATTTCATCATATTCTTTAATCTCATTATTTTATCATTATTTTTTGAAGTCACTTAATGATTGCATCTCCTCAATGGGGAACTAATTTGTATATGTATATATATAGTAATGTTTAATGAGAATATTAATCTCCCACTCGAGTGTCCCAGCATCGGGACTTTTTTCCTTCCTGCTGCGCGCATCATTGTTCACCGCTTAAAGAGGTTGGATTAAGGATGCAACCGTAAGAGAGAGAGGGAGGAACCAATCCCATCGATTATTGAAAGAGTTGCCATCTTTAGTTGGGTGTCAGGAGTCGATGCTTAAGTTGATTGTGATATTGATATTTTCGATCTGATGGTGGTGGTGTGTGGATGTCTTTGTGTTACAGTTATTTTACCATATGCGTGTGTGTGATTACAACGAGCCGGATGTCCTTTTCTATCTGATCGATATCAAAATTATTGTCTGGTTTAATTGCAGGATCTTAAAAAAAATCCGTTGAGGGCCCATCAGTTTTTGAATTAAGCTGCTAATCAGAACTTAGTCTCGCGCCCGGAGAAAATGAGTCATCGCACACCTAAAAATTGATTGATTGTATCTTCATCGTTAACCTCCAAACCATTTCCCCGAAAAAAAAAGGGAGGAAAAAAAGGAGTAATCTAGATCTAACCTCTGTTCTATTGTCGTCTTCGCTATAGAAATGAATTATCACAGATTTGCTCTCGTTTCTTGATTAATTGTGAATGAAACCTAAAGAAGAGAAGTTTGATGAAGTGAAATGCTTATCCAAACCTAGTTCACCATGGACCGGATCTATCTCATCATCATCCATCTCCAACGTTGAGTTCGGCGTGAATCCCACCTAATCTGATGGTTGTGGTCGTACGATAAAATCCGTGTATGAATTTCTTGTATGACTAGTGAGGTAATCTCTATTTGGAAGGCCCCCTCCTACTTGGCCCAACAAGTGTGGAGTGGGCTCTACTCAAAGATTGACAACACAAGATGGAACTCACAATGTTTTGTTTGGTACTAATGGCCCATGTCAAGCTTGGGTGTTTCTCATGACTTCTTTGGAAACCCAAACCTACTTTACTGGGCCGAGCCCTTTACCCTTCAAGAGTACTATTTATGTTTTTTTATTATTTTAAATTGTCTTTATAATGCTCGTATTAGCCAAAATGTTATTTCAATATTATTATATTTATTTAAGATTTTTGTTGAAATTTTATATGATGAAGCAAATATTCTCTCATATCATGCAGTCTTGGTAGACTGGAAGTGTCAATTCCTCCCACCTCTAGGACAACTCCATTGAGCCAATTTGCTTATTTCCGTGCTTAACTCACATGCTTCATATATATAACAGAAATTAGTACCGAATAGACTAACCACAAAATGACACATGGAGAAACGCAGTATAAACCCAGGTTTTTTCTCTCTTGATACACCATTTTAAATGTTTTTAAAGAATTTCAAGGTCCTTCTGAAATGACTACTAGGGATCATTGCCCTCATTAGTATTACTCATCCAAAGGTTCAATCAGATTCTTCGTAAGCAGCAACCGTATCTTATCTTTAGGCTTTAAGATTACAATATAGACAGGAATCAATCCCTTTGCAAGCCATGCTATGTACAGTCATGTACCCCTTATTACATCATGCAATATGATCAAGAATTTACAAACAACAACATTCAGTGGCAACGCTCACATGCGACTCAAAGACTTATAGACACGACGAGTGGGGAATCGCCCTTATCGATGACAAAGCTCTTCGTAGTCCGTTTGGAAGTGGTAACGATCACGACGTCGTACGTCCCGTGGAATCCACTGAAGGTGAACTCGCCTTGTTCGTCGACATGTCCGTGAGCATGAGATGACCACTCTTTCCTGAGAGCGAGGTATCTCTTGCCGGCTTCATTGACATCTCCCTCTGCATTGACCAGGTGCGAGTTGGCTCGGCTCATAAACAGCTCCCAGAATCCCCACAGCATTATCCCATCTACTGCAGCATGTGCAAATGCTTCTCGGAGCGTGACTTCCAGATCGTCAGCTCTTACGTACTCGTTAACAGAGGACACATCAAGCTCGGTGAACCAGATCGGAAAGCCGAGAATGCCCAGCTTATCCAAAGCAGAACTAACGATTGGTCCTATAGGACTGTCTATATGCCCTTGAATCCCGATTCCGCCAACCGGTGCGCCTTGTTCCTGTAGATCAAGAATCTGTTCTATGTAGCTCTCAGGGCATGACTTGGGATCGCACCCATCTTCCACATGATAATCATTCACAAATAGTGTGGCAGATGGATCTAGTTGGTGTGCGGTCTTAAACATATTTGCTCGGATATCTTTTCCTAATCTACCTTGAAAGAATGATCCGTGTAGCATCTCGTTGTTGACATCATAGTGATTGAACTTGCCCTTGTAGCGAGAAAGAAGCCCATTTAAACGGTTTTGAACAGCGCTCATCAAGTCATTGTTGTTGAGGGATCGGACCCACGACTGGACCATGCTCTCCACTTCCCAAAAGATGCAGTGGCCTCTGGTTTCTATGCCGTGGCTCATACATAAGTCAAGCATCTCATCAGCATCCCGGTAGTTAAAGTTTCCCCGTTGTGGCTCCGTCCAGTACCACTTCAATTCATTCCCAAAAACAGCCCAGTTGAAGTTCTTTACAAAGAAATCAACAAAATCTTCGTTATCTATGTTTGTTCTGCTTATGCACGAGCCAAACGGAAAACTATTTTGTGTCTGTCTGACGATCACAGTAGCACCAAGCAAGCTGCTTGAATCCGCACCAGAAAACTTCAAGACAACATCACGCTTACGGAGCTGCAATAGTAAAAGGAAAACATGAAAGTTAGAAACCAAGGCAAATGACTTTGCCTGATATACAAGTAAACATGTTTAAGATAGTAGTAAACTCAGTAAGATATCAAAGCAACCCAATTCAAGTAAAATATGAGCTTAGTCTGCCATTTCCTTATCAAGGAGCAAGTATTCAATTTTTAACAAAATTTATTCCCTGAATTGCATGTGCGATGTTTAACATATATATAGGCGATCAATGGCAAGATTAGAAATAACAAGTTCCAAGATATTCTAAGCAGCGAAACTGTAGGAGCCATCATCTTTCTAGGGTGAAAAGGAAGAATGCAAGTACATAACTCCCATCAACAAGTTATATACACCACTCAGACACTACGTGTGTGGGAAAAATAGACTGTCTCTTTGTCAAAAGAGAAATCTATGATTGGAAAATGTCATCATTCCAGTTAAGCCATGACACCCATTGATTAATCATCATACCACAAATCTTGCACTGAAGTTATTCCTGGAAGTTACCTTATCGGTCAGATGTTTCAGATGCTTAAACCTCGCACGTCGATCAACAGGGAATATTTGAACCCCTGCAACCATCAAGTCAACACCTGAAGCAGGACCCTGGATGTAGACCATGACCTTTGATGGTTGCTTTTCGATTCTGAATGAACCACTAAGTTCATGCCATCTGTCATCATTAGCCTCGACTTGGCCACCATTGACCCATTGGTTGTCCACACCAAGTGCAATGTTAATATTTTGAGGACCACTCGCACCAGAACCTATCCGTACCCAAGCGGAAACTTGATATGTCAAAAAGAGTTTGAGCTTATCAGTGATAATCTGAGCAGGGCCCATCCAAGTCTGTGTGCGATTTGTCACGAGGATGTAACGGCCACTCAAAGGTTCATGAGGCCCAAGCGAATCTCTTGCCGATGGGGGAAGAATGTGCGGTGAACCAGTTTGAGCGCTCAAAATGCAGTTACCAAGGGGGAACCATCCATTAGTCCCATTATTTAGGTCACTGTTCTCTATTATATTTACTCCAAAAGCTGGATTCTGCAAAATGAAGAGTGGCAGTCGGGTGCTTGAATATACAGGTTTCATTTCTATAAAAGCAATTTGCACAATGTCCAAGAGAATTTTCAAACATTAATGATATAAAGAAGAAATATCAGTGGGAAAATTGGATAGCTACAAACCTCAATAATTGGTGGAGGAGAAGGAGCAGCTTTCGCCGCATGCTTTACTGTTAAGCTGTTCACAAGAATATCAGTACCTGCAGGTGGACCTTCAATGTAGATGATAACTTTTGACGGGGCACCATTCAAGAGAAACTTCCCCTGCATTTGTGTCCAGTCCTTGTCTGTTGCTTGTCCGCTTGAGAGAGATAAAAAAGTTGAAGCAATTAAGGGGCATAGATTAAAATCATTAGACACAGGATACTAGCAGCTACAGAAGAGAGAATAAAATCATGAACCAAAAATGGATGGTGATCACAAGAAATAATTGACCATGTCTGTCCATTTGGACGCTCAAGGATGAGAGAAGCTTGGCCTTCCATTCCATTTCTCTGTCCTTGGTATCACTTGCTATAACCATATGAAGACTATCTAGGCGAGGGAAATTCGAACTTACTTGGCTATTCCTATGTACTGTTCACGGAGATCCGGCATTTGGGTCCACAGCGTGATCCGCATGTCAGTGCTGCTCACATTGTTACCAAATATACGAACCAGTGCAGTGACTTCATAAGCAAGTTTTCTTTGCAGCCTTCCAGTAACTTCTTGCTGAATCCCATTCCAGTTCTGGGTACGTTCTGTTGCAGATGCAAAGTGCTTCCCAGACTGTGGAACTATCTTCCCATCAGCCATAGAGTCGTGTAGGACAATCTTGCAACCTCTCCCAGCCCAATTGTTCAATCCATCATCAAATACGGGATTGAGGATGATGTTCTCATCACCAGCAGCTATGCATTCCCTGTCCACTCTCTTTCGCAGCACATAAAAAGAAATTATTCAATAACTGTTAATAACTTAAAATGTCCTTTTTTTTTTTCATAATTCCGAAGCTATTAATAAGAGGTAAGTTTTTGTTTTTTGTTTTCCTGAAATGCCTAATTACCTCTTTTCCATTTGCACTTGGACAAGTTATCACCACTGATTTTATAAGTAAGTCTATTCCAGGAGAAGGCCCTTCAAGGTAAAAGACAACTCGGTTTGGCATGCTTGACAAAGAAAATGAGCCCTCCACCTTCTCCCACCTCTCTTTGGATACAGAAGTTCTGCAGCAGATCAGTTCGGTTAAATTGTTCACTGCTTTGGTGATTTGAGAAGATATAGGTACTTGTAATGTAAGAAACCTTACATTCCAATGCGCTTATATGTAGTTGCACCATCTTGGTCTTCTAGCCTCAGAGTTGCCAAGACATCAGCAGAGCCTTGAAGAGACCCTGACACTCCAACACAGGCAGAAACAAAATAAGTGGAACCTGGAGAAACCCTGCTTGTGATGTCTTGCTCCAATCCTTGCCAGCATTCTTTTCTATTTGTAACCACAGCGTAGCAATCACCCGATTCTGCAGAGACCACCCAGCTTTCACAGCAATTGGGATGCCAAGAATGCATTCCACCAGAGAAGTTATGATTTTGTATGATATTTGTCCCTTGACTATCGCTTGAGTTGGCCATGACCTGGTTCAGATACTGCCGAGAGTAACCGATTTCAGAATTTTATTATTCTTAAGCCTCGGCTACACATTCAAATATCAACATGCAATGCTAGTTTTCCTAAATAGGAGGAAAAGGGAATACTTTTAACAATGACCGATCAAGTAACAGATCCTCAAAGCAATTAGCTATTCTAGCCATAATATAGGCCATTCTTGATGCTTATGCCACCTGAGCTCATTGTCTACATTCCTTGATCATAAACCCATTCCACAAAATTTGACAAAAACATGAGATAGTATGTATAATTCTGTTGTCCTACTAACATTGATATACAATAGCAGGGTCCAGGCCAATAATGAAACAACTCCATGCAGCCTCTCAGCATACTAAAGACTGGCAATAAGTTTTGAGTTTGATGGTTGACACACTCATAAAGTGATCTATGAGAGCACATTGTTTGTTTCTGAATAGATCTGGACATCCAACCAAATCTACATGAAAGTCATTTGAATTGCATGTATTCCCGTAAAGCGAGATCAAGGAGAACCACCACCGCAAAGCCACAAACAGGAGCATGAGATTGTCAGCTAAAATGCTGAGGCTGAACAAAAAGGAGGAAGGAAGTACCTACCCTGAGTTGTTGCTATCACTTTTACTCTTTTGGTTATCAGCAGCCTCTTCGGATACCTTATAACTCACAGGAATCAGAAAAAAGAAGAAAGAACGACATTGTCCTTAAAAAAAGAAAACATAAATAATCTGAAGAAGGCTCACAGCCGACACCACTAGCAATATTAGATCTTCAAGAGAAGGACAGGGAGAGAAAGTACCTGATTGCCCCGGTGCTTGGGATGGGTTTTGGCGAGACCTGTGAAGCAGCAGGGACAAACCCTTCTCATTTTATAGGCTCTGCTACAAGATGATCAAGTGAAGCATAAGAAAAGAGCGGGACCACCCTATCCACGAAAATTTATTTGGAAGCCCCAAAAAAGACCAGAGACAAGACCCTTGAAAAACCCTTCTTTTTATCTGGGCTTAATCAAGACGGAGAAAATCCATCAATATCAATCGTAAGTACTGATTTCAGAAGCTTCTTTAAAAAAACAGAATGGAAAACTTGGCATTTTTGTTTACCTTGCTGAGGATTATGTCGAAAACCCGCATTCCTTCGCGGTGGGGCTAACAGAGCATCATCAAGACCAATCAGAATTGCTTCTGGGTAAGGCTGACGCTCCAAACATTCTCCGCTCGTTTTGCTTTGTCTTGCAGATTAGGCTTGTAGCCCAAAGTGCGTCGGATGCTTGTATTGGAAATGAAGGTTCTCTCATTCCTTTCGGGATGCACGACTCCTTAATCTATTCTTGTTTCGAGGTCCCCAGCTATTTTTCAGAGTCATATAGTTGAATGGAAATATAATTGTTATACCATGTTGCTGAATTAGGTGAAATCTAATTTTCGACAAGTCAAACATCCAATCAACGTGATTTAAGTATATTACCTTACAGCAGTTCTGGGTTGCGATAATTTGCTCGGTTGGAGTCGTGGGGGACACCAGCAAAAGCAGTTAGCCCCAGAAACTTGCAAGACGTCCTGCTAGACTGGCATTGATTTTCTGCAATAGATTTAACATCTCTATGGTCATCCCCAGCTAAAACCTTGCTATCAATCTTCGTGAAGAGCACCTTGACTCGGCAATTCCAATGTACAGACCGATTCATTTCTGTGGTTGGGTGATCAATTGAAGCTTGTATTAAAACCCCCGAGTCAGCAAACTGGTGCAGTGGGGCAGAGCCCACAACCCAATCCAGCAAGAGCGCAATTCCTTATCTTCTGAGAAACCAATCCACAAGAGGTGGACCCAGAAAACAAGTCCAATGTCCACCACCATCTTGTCCTGAAAGAAGGATTCAGAAATCAAAAGGCAAAGCAACCAAAACTTCAGCAAGTCCCATGGAGTCATCAGCCAACAGGATTCCTGTTCTAGTTGCATGCATGGTGGGTTATTAGAATGGCAATACGTAGTCATGTAATGCGGCGAAGAAACTATCCCTTTTAGCAAGGCGTGCAAATGAAATGTTATATTGATAATGTAAATAGCTGCATAGAGTAACATACAAGATGCCCCAAATTCCAGACGTGGGAATGTTTGTTTCTGTCCAGGGCAACGAAAAAGGAAAACAAGAGGCCCAAATTCAACAGATAAGAGACAGGCCCATTGGCCCTGAAAGCCCAGCCCCGTGCATGAACCAAGCCCGTGTGGATAGCTCTGGACGGCAACGTTTGTGAGTTTGAATTACCCAATTCTAAGAGGGGTAATAATGCGAAAAACTCCAAACGGCTGCATATGTGATAAATATAATTGAAAATAATTTTTTACCACAAAAAATCCAAAACTAGGACACTAGTGATGAATTTACCGCAAAATAATTTTTTGACCATAAAAAATCCAAAACCGATACATTTGTGTCAAACTTACCCTTCATTAAATTAGATTAATACCACGAAAAATCACAAACTGATACACCTGTGATAAACAGAGGGTAAAATCTCAAACTGGTACACCCGTCAACTGAGACGTGTCATCAAATTTATAAATTTGACGATAAAAGTTAATGGAAATTAAGGGAGAGTAAAATTGTCACATGTGTACCGGTGTTGGGTTTTTTTGTGATAAAAAAATTAATTTGGAGTAAATTTATCATAAGTGTACCAGTTTGAAGTTTTTCGTGATAGTAGCCCTTGTGATTATGAAAATGAAAACCCACATGTGGATGGCGAAACCGTCTTTTTAATACACCGTTGATGTATTAATTTTTTTTTTATAAATTGACAAGATATAAATAAAATGACTAATTTCGTAAATCAACAAATCTTTTAAAATGACATAATTTGATATTAAAAAACCAATATTGAAAAAAAGTTTAAAATACGAGCCTTTTCTTCCTCTCTATAATAAAGTCATAAATACGCATACGACCTTATGCTGGCGGTGCTAGGAGCCTAGGACAAATAATAAAGTGACGCGACACAATGGGTGGTGGGACCCTACTCGATACACTTTGTCAGTGAAATACATATTAAATAGGACGAACTTAATAAAGTCACATCATTTAATAATAAAATTAAAGTGCTAGTTTTTGTTATCCTATTAAAGAAAAATGGAAGGAATTTTCCATATTTCGATGTGATTGTACAGTGTTGCAAAGGTCTATCAACAAAATAAAATCATTGTACGAGAATAAAGGTACAATTCTATCTTCAGAAATATGAGTTGGGAAAAACAAAAGCAAAAAGAATTTGTCTTCCGTTAGATTGACGAAAGAATAAAATAAAGAGGAAAATAGAATATGCAAAAAGGGTACCGTGGAAAATTATATTTTTTTTGAGGAAAAAAGAGGAACAAAATATGAAGACGAACGAAAATTACAACTCATTCAAAGGGTCCGTCAGATTCTCAGTAAAGCAGCAACCATGTCTTATCTTATGGCTGTAAAGTTGCAATGAAGATATGAATCGGTCCCTTTGCAAACTATGGTATGTACAGTCATGAACCAACTCCCCTTGCATCATGCAATTTAGTTAAGCATATCAGAAAGAATACGATGAAGGACAATGTTCAGTTGCAGCACTCACATGCGACTCGAAAGACTTATAGACACGACGAGCGGGGACTCGCCCTTATCAACAACAATGCTCTTGGTAGTCCGTTTAGAAGCGGTAATGATCTCGACATCGTATATCCCGTGAAAGCCTCTGAACTTGAACTCGCCTCGCTCGTCGACATGTCCGTGAGCATGAGACGACCACTCCTTCCGGAGAGCGAGGTATCTCTTGCCGGCTTCATTGACATCCCCCTCCGCGTTGACCAGGTGCGCGTTGTCTCGGAACATCAGCAGCTCCCAGAATCCCCACAGCACTATCCCATCCACGGCAGGATGCGCAAATGCTTCTCGAAGCATGACTTCCAGATCATCAGCTCTTACGTACTCGTTAACAGAGGACACATCAAGCTCGGTGAACCAGATCGGAAGGCCGAGGATGCCCAGCTTATCCAAAGCCGAACTAACGATTGGTCCCACTGGTCTATCTATATGCCCTTGAATCCCAATCCCGCCAACCGGTGCGCCTTGCTCCTGTAGATCAAGAATCTGTTCTATGTAGCTCTCAGGGGATGATTTGGGATCGCTCCCGTCTTCCACTTGATAATCATTCACAAATAGTGTGGCTGATGGATCTAGTCGGTGTGCAGTCTTGAACATATTTGCTCGGATATCATTTCCTAATCTACCTTGAAAGAATGATCCGTGCAGCATCTCGTTGTTCACATCATAGTGATTGAACTTGCCCTTGTAGCGAGAAAGAAGCCCGTTTAAACGGTTTTGAACAGCGCTCATCAAGTCATTGTTGTTGAGGGATCGGACCCACGATTGAACCGCGCTCTCCACTTCCCAAAAGATACAGTGGCCTCTGGTTTCAAAGCCACGGCTCTTACAGAAGTCGAGCAACTCATCGGCATCCCGGTAGTTAAAGTTTCCCTGTTGTGGCTCTGTGCAGTTCCACTTCAATTCATTCTCAAAAACAGCCCAGTTGAAGTTCTTTAGGAAGAAATCAACAATATCTTCGTTATAAATATTCGTTCTGCTTATGCAGGAGCCAAACGGAAAACTACTTTGTGTCTGTTTGACGATCACGGTAGCACCAAGCAAGCTGCTTGAATCAACACCAGAAAACTTCAGGATGACATCACGTTTACGGAGCTGCACGGTAATGAGAGGAAAACATGAAAATTAGAAACTAAAGGGAAATGATTTTGCCTGATGTATAAGTAAACATGTTAAGATAGTAGTAAACTCGGTCAGATATCCAAGTAAAAGTAAACTGTTAGCTTACTCTGCCATTTACTTATCACAAAGCAAGTTCTCAATTTTAACAAAACTTATCCCCTGAATTGTATGTGAATCCTATCTTATATCTAGGTGATCAATGGCAAGTTCTAAGATATTCTAAGCAGCAAAACCCTAGGAGCCATCATCTTTCCAGGCCTGAAAAGAGAAAATGCAGGCATATAACTCTAATCATCACTTTATAGACAACTCAGCAATACAGGTGTGTGGGAAAAAAGAGACCATCTTTTTGTCGAAAGAGAAATCTATGTCGGTTAAAGTCAACACTGTAAATGTCATCAATCCAGTTAAGCCATGGCACCCATTGATTAACCATTATACCACCAATCTTGCACTAAAGTTATTCCTGGAACTTACCTTATCAGTCTGCTCTTTCAAATGCTTAAATCTCGCATGTCGATCAACAGGGAAAATTTGAAACCCTGCAACCATCAAGTCAACACCTGAAGCAGGACCCTGGATGTAGACCTTGACCTTTGAGGGTTGCTTTTCGATTCTGAATGAACCGCTAAGTTCATGCCATCCATCATCATTAACCTTCACTTTCCCGCCATTGACCCATTCGTCATCCACATTAAGTGTAACGCTAATATTTTGAGGACCACTTGCACCAGAACCTATCCGGACCCAAGCGGAAACTTGATATGTCAAAAAGAGTCTGAGCTTATTAGTGATCATCTGAGCAGGGCCCATCCAAGTCTGAGTGCGATTTGTCACAACGATGTAACGGCCACTCAAAGGTTCATGAGGCTCAAGTGATTCTCTTGCTGATGGGGGCAGAAAGTGTGGCGAACCAGTTTGAACGCTCAAAGTACAGTTACCAAGGGGAAACCACCCATTAGTCCCATTATATAGGTCACTGTTCTCCAGTATATTTACTCCAAAAGCTGGATTCTGCAATATGAAGCGGTAGTCAGGTGCTTAACATACAGGTTTCATTTCTAGAAAAGCAATTTTCAGAATGTCAAAGAGAATCTTCAAACACCAATGATATGGAGAAGAAGTATCAGCTGACGGCTACAAACCTCGATAATTGGTGGAGGAGAAGGAGCAGCTTTTGCCGCATGCTTTACTGTTAAGTTGTCCACAAGAATATCAGTACCCGCAGGTGGACCTGCAATGGAGATGATAACTTTTGATGGGGAACTATTCAAGAGAAACTTCCCCTGCATTTGTGTCCAATCCTTGTCTGTTGCTTGCACTCTTGAGAGAAATTAAAAAGCGATTTAGGGGCGTAGATGAAAATCATTAGATACAGGATACTAGCAACTACAGAAAAGAGAATAAAACCTCTTTCTCATCAACCAAAAATTGAATGTGATTACAAGAAATAATTAGCCATGTCCTTCCATCTGGAAACTCTAGGATGAGAGAAGCTTGGCTTACCATTGTCATTTTCTCTCTGTCCTCGGTATCACTTGGTATAACCATAAGAAGATTATTTAGGTGAGGGAAATTCAAACTTACTTGGCTATTCCTATGTACTGTTCACGGAGATCTGGCATTTGGGTCCACAGCGTGATCTGCACGTCAGTGCTGCTGACATTGTTACCAAATATACGAACCAGTGCAGTGGCTTCATAAGCAAGTTTTCTTCGCAGCCTTCCAGTAACTTCTTGCTGAATCCCATTCCAGGTCTGGGTACGCTCTTTTGCAGATGCAAAGTACTTCCCAGACTGCGGAACTATCTTCCCATCAGCCATAGAGTCATGTAGGACGATCTTGCAACCTCTCCCAGCCCAATTGTTCAATCCATCATCAAATACGGGATTGAGGATAATGTTCTCATCATTAGCAGCTATGCATCCCCTGTCCACTCTCTTTCCAAGAACATAAAAAGAAATTATTCAGACAACGTCACAGCTTAAAATGTCCCCATCTTCTTAAATTCCGAAGCTATTAATAAGAGGTAAGTTTTTGTCTTTTGTTTTCCTTAAATGCCTGATTACCTCTTTTCCATTTGCACTTGGACAAGTTATCACCACTGATTTTATAAGTAAGTCTATTCCAGGGGAAGGCCCTTCAAGGTAAAAGACAACTCGGTTTGGCACACTTGACAATGAAAATGAGCCCTCCACCTTGCCCCATCTCTCTTTTGATACAGAAGTTCTGCAGCAGATCAGTTCGGTTAAATTGTTCACTGCTTTGGTGATTTGAGAAGATATAGTTACTTATAATGTTAGAAACCTTACATTCCAATGCGCTTATATGTAGTTGCACAATCTTGGTGTTCTAGCCTCAGAGTTGCCAAGACATCAGCAGAGCCTTGAATAGACCCCGACACTCCAACACAGGCAGAAACAGAATAAGTGGACCCTGGAGAAACCCTGCTTGTGATGTCCTGCCCCAATCCTTGCCAGCATTCTTTTCTATTAGTAACCACAGCATAGCAATCACCCGACTCTGCCGAGACCACCCAGCTTTCACAGCAAATGGGGTGCCAAGAATGCATTCCACCAGAGAAGTTATGATTCTGTATGATATTTGTCCCTTGGCTACCGCTTGAATCGGCCATGACCTGGTTCAGATACTGCCAGGAGTAACCTATTTCAGAATATCATTATTCTTAAGCTTCAACTACACATTCGGAATATCAACATGCGATGCTGGTTTTTATAAATACGAGAAAAGGGAACACTTATAGCAAATGACTGATCAGGTGATCAATCCACAAAGCAATTAGCCGTTCCAGCCCTAGTTTAGGCCATTCTTGATGGCCATGCGACCTGACCTCATTGTCCACATTCCTTGGATCTTTAACCCATTGCACAAAAATTGACAGCAACACGAGACTCCGTGGATCATTCTGTTGTCCTATTAAAATTAATATTCAGTGTCAGGGTCCAGGTCCATAATGCAACAACTCTATGCAGCTTCTCAGCACGCTATAGACTGTCAGTAAGTTGGAGTTTGACAGTTGAGACACTCCTAAAGTGATCTATGAGAGCACGTTGTTTGTTTCTGGCTAGATCTGGACATCCAGCCATATCTACACGAAAGTCATTTGAATTGCATGTCTTCCCACAGACCCACAAACAGGCTAAACAAAAACAATAATTTCAGCTTGAGTTCGCAAACTAAAATGCTGAGGATGAACAAAAGAAGAAAGGAAGCACGTCCTTGCTAGCACTTTTGCTCTTTTAATAATTAGCAGTCTCTTTGGAAACCTTATTAGACGCAGGAATCAGAAAAATCAAAAAAGAAAAAGAAAACGACAATGTCCCTGAAAAAAGAAAAGTAAAAACTGAAGTGCGTTCACAGCCCACAATGCAAACAGTACTCTTCAAGAGGAGGACAGGGAGAGACTGAGCGAAGTACCTGATGGCCCCGGTGTGCTTGGGATGGGCTTTGGAAAACGAACTTGTGAAGCAGCAGGGACAGACGCTTCTCGTTCTGTAGACTCTGCAACAAGATGATCAAAGCGAAGCGTAAGAAAAGAGCGGGATCAACCAGTCTACAAATTTCTTTTTTGGAATCCCAAAGACGAAACCCAAAAAAGACCAAAAGACAAGAACCCAGATAAACCCTTTCTCTTATCTGGGCTTCATCAAGACACAGAAAATTCATCAATGTAAATCATAACTACTAATTTCAAGAGCTTCCTTAAATCAGAAACAGATCCTCCATACCTCGATTGCGCATATATCTTCGTAAAATTGTGTAATTTCTTTGCGACAACCAGTATATGAGGTTTTTGTGACTCAGATCATATGGTATTACAATAGGAATTATAATCAATCAAGGGAGATTTGGGAGAGTTTGACGTCCCAGTTTTTCTTTTTGCAGTCATTGATTTGAATGAAAATGAAATTATTATTCCATTGGCGAATTAGGTGAAAGCTCATTTTCGACAGGTCAAACACCCAATCAAATGTGATCTGCGCATATATTAACTTAGCCTTTCTGGTTGCGATAATTGGCAGCTCATAGTTTGCTTGGTTGGTGTCGTGGCTAACGAAAGCGACACCAGCACCAGAGACTTGGAAGACGTCCTGCAAGACTGGCACTGTTCTTTTTTTTTTTGCAATAAATGTAACATCTCTGTTGGCATCTCCAGTTTAAAACCTTGCCAGCAATCTGGTGAAGAGCATCTTGGGTCGGCAATTCCGATGTAGAGGCTAAATCCATTTCTGGGGCTGGGTGATCAGTAGAGCTTCTATTGTCTAAAGCCGCTGAGTGAGTAAACTTGTGAGTTTGCGCAGACCCCCACAGCCCAATGAAGCAAAGTAGCTTGCCTATTGCCTAAGAACCTAATCCGCGAGAGTTGGATCCAGGAAACAAGTCCAGTGTCCACCATCTTGGTACTGAAAGAAGGATTCAGAAATCTAAGGCAAAGCATTTAAAGCTTTAACAGGTCCCATGGAGTCATCTCGTACAGGACGTATAACGGGTTCCTGTTATTGGAATGGCAATTGTGTGATGCGGGGAAGAAGCTTATCTTTTGTCTGCAAGGCTTGGATAATAGAATGTTACATCGATAACGTAAATGGATCGTTGCATAGGGTAACATGCAAGATGCCATTGATCTAGAGAGCCCAGCCCCGTGTGCCAATCAAGCCCATGTGGATTAGCTCAGCATGGGAACGTTAGAGGATCACTTTTGACATTGTCCCTTGAAATTTTGAGGTGCACGAATCCTACACGGGTCACTTTTTGACCACGGATTTATATTTGCCTTGTTGGTGCTGCTGTCTCGTCTCTTCTCGCTCAGGAACATTCATCCCAGCCTAGTTATTGTACTCTTGGATTAGACCAGTTCGTCTTTGCGTATATACGGTACGATTGATATGTGTCGTGAAATCAAACTCATTCGTGGAAACCGTATTTTCTCGCCATCATAATTTAAATAGAAACCGATGAAAGGAACAAAATGGGGAAGTAGAGAGAGGAAGGGGGGCCACCGGGCCAGCAACGTTCGCCAGGCTGGCTGCCCGCTAGTGGGGCCTGCTTGTCCTCAAGTGAAGGTCATCTACTCCACGCTCGACGGTGGCGAGTAGTGGTGCCACCACGTCGACGCTAATTAGGGTACCTGATTATGGGCAGAACCATTGGCCATGCCCTGACAGATCTTTCATCCTCGTTCATCTCATCTCTTTTGAGAAAAGCAAAAGAAAATTGTCACGTGAAACATTGCATCTGATGCACTCTTATTATATAAGAAAACACCCATTTCCTGTTCTTCTCATGAAGATCACATTATTGGCTTCCGCTGATCATAGCCATAGTTATTGAAGCTAAGTCCGCTCCTGTCGTCAAAGAACGACAGTCGTGTCCAGCCAGAAACCAAACACAGGGAGGCGTTCCAATCCTCCATCAGACGCATTCCCAACGAATGATTTAACCAAAAATGGTAGGAACGACCGGATGAAGGGGGTCAGAGCAGAACAAATGTCCAAAAATATTATGACGATCGTCTATTCTAAAGAGGGCATAGGACTTTTGCTTGGATTTTAGCACGAATAGGCAGGTTAAAGGCATAGCTCCGTCATGGGCAGACTCAAAGAGAACTTGCAGTTACCTTATATTGCATATAGCTTCTCAGAGCCAAGAAAACCCACATAAGCCTAAGGTCTTAGACACCTAGACCTAACCCCTACTACCTTCCCATTGCATCATTCTTGGGAAATAAATCTCTCTCTCTGTCTCTCTCTCTCTCTCTCTCAGAGAGAGAGAGAGAGAGATGGATTTGGCGTGTTGAAGTGGCAACTGCAGCTCAAATTTCAATCCCTCCTCCCAAGAATGCAGCCACACACATGAACAAATCTTGCGAGAAAGCGAAAGCCCTTTATCAATCTCTCTTTTGTAATTTGGAGTTTCTCTGTCTTTTTTTTTTCTCTGTGAATGTGAATTCTCTTGTCATTTTTTTTCTGACTCCGTTTCTGTTTGATTGATTGGGGGAGATGGGCTCATCGAACGAGGCTTGAGGCTCATTCCTTTTCGGTTGACGTTCTTCGATGATCTTTTGTTCTTCTGGGGCTTTCACTATTGTACTTCACCTTTTTCTCTCGTTCCGCTTTCCACGTTCCGTCGCTGATTCAGAGTGAGAGACAGAGGGATTGATAAGTCCCTGTGCATGCATGAATTCAGGAGCTGGGCATTCAATCAGTCTCCGCAAAAAGCCTGAGCCAGCTTCCGTAAGATCACCCATCTTCTCATATCTCTCCCATTTCCTTTTATATATTCTCCAACTGTTTGTTTAGCCACTCTGCTCGCTCTCTCTCTCTCTCTCTCTCTCTCTCTCTCTCCGTGACCATAGTGAGTGTGTGTACGACAATGGGGAGTATTCAAGAATGGCTATTTTTCCCCAGGAGCGGGCAAACAATGGTCTTTTTGCTCTTGCTCTTTCTGTGGGGTTCGACCCAAGTCTCCTATGTGGCCGAAGGTAATGAACCGAAGCGCCCTTTCCTTAAACTCAATTCAAATTTGTTATCCCACACAAAAGGGGAAGCAAAGCAATAGACTTTTTTTACATTGGTTTATGTCTCTGAAACAGGTAGAGTCATCTCCTCCAAGCTTACGGTACGTAGATAGATATCATACTTCTTTTCCCATGGTGTTCTTTCCCTTGTGATCAGCTCAAGAAAGTGTTCATTCACAACAGAATCGTAATTGGCTTGACATTTGCAGAGAGGAGGAGAGGATGAACAAGAGAAGGTGATGCTGATGAAGAGAATGAGGTCGCTGATAGGGTCGAGGCCTCCGATGTGCGCGAGGAAGTGCAGCTCCTGCGGGCACTGCGAGGCCGTGCAAGTCCCTTTTGTTCCCCAACAAGTTCGCGGCCCAAGAAGAGGTAGGAGTGCTCATAGCCATATTGCTTCTGCATCCACAAGGGCCACGACTGCTTACTATTCGAGAGGCGATGACATCTCCAACTACAAGCCCATGACCTGGAAGTGCAAATGCGGGGACATGTTTTTCAACCCTTGATCTAAAACGAACTCACCGTCTTCATCTCACAGAGATCAGGAGTATTATATTCAATTTGCCCTTATATGTACAACCCCTTCTTTCTCATTCTCGTTTTCGGCTGTTTCCTCCGATTTTTGTCTTACTATATGGCTTATGTAAAGCTTTCTATCCTTCTCGCGTACAGGTGTTAATCTATTTTATGAGAAAGATTGTGAGACTAAGATCTCTCCCATATGTGTTTATGCAAATGCAAAAGTCGTTTCGTTTCTCTTTTGTTTTCTGTTATTATCTACGTTCTTTTTCCCTCAGTCATGTGACACAAGAAAGAGAAAGGTTTCTATCTCTGATGTAAGAAGGCTGCTCGAGGGAGATGATCTGATAATACTTGCAAGTTATTTCGTGCACACGCGATTAATGAAACATGACATTTAAGAATCTTTTTCCGGTGTTTAGGTAAACTTTCAAATGGTTAAAATGACTGACAATTCCTAGAGATGGGCGACCTATGAAGATGTTGAGCTCTTCTTTTACATCGTGTGGGGTGGGGGGCTCAGTTTTTGTCAGGCATACGAGTGGACCCTTTTCGTATCCTACAAGATTTGTGCATCAGAAAAGCCTGTGGACCTGAGTCAGAGCCACACACCTCGAGTGCATCAAAATACAAATAATAAAAAGAGCAAGTGAAGAATTGCACGAGCTGATTATTCCACGGATCGCGTTCGTGATCATGAGCGTTCGATACACAATCATGCATGAGCGATGGTGAATGCTTGAATGCAACTCTTTGCATGGCCTTTAGCAGGTAACTGGACTAAACATTAATGAAATTACCCTTTACAGGACGATCGGGACGTGAGAAATTGGAGCAAGAATAAAAAGGGCAAAAAAATGTGCAGGCCTGAAATTATACTGTGCACAGTGAAGAGAAAGAAGACAATAAATGCATTACCCAATAATGGCACTGAGGGGGATGAAAGAAGACAACCTCCCATCACCTCTCATCAGTCATGATCGTCGAGGCTGCAAGAGACTGCGATCTGTTAAGTCTGGCATTCACTTCACTCACTCTCTCTCTCTTCAAATCAAAATGTGATTGGAGTTTTCATGGGCAATAACTACTCATGGGGTCACCTCCACCATCTCGTTGCTACTTTTGGGGCCGCATGTCAGTGTCCATGAATATGAATTCTTGTTCAGCCAGCGAATGTGCATTATATACATTGTGCACAGGGTGCAAAATCGTCCAATCTCTTCGAATGTATCTTTAGGCTATGATTTCTAGAAATTTTTCGGTGGGTGCTGCAGCAAAATATTCACTGTTTCTGGTGCGCTCGCATCAAAGTTAGTCGACCCGTTAAGAACAGGCTTTAGTTCAAGGAAACTCTGGCTTAGGGAGAAGAGTTTCAAATTGTAAACGGCTCCACCAGCCTCGGGGGCCTAAGCACTTCCTGGCTAAATTTGGGGAGTCCAGTACAGCAATCCGGCCGCTGTCTAACACCCATGTATTAGCCCAACCTCCTTCTCGTTAAGTGATCAGCAATACTCTGACCCGTGAGAGTTTTAGAAGACAAGGCCTATCAAGGATTCTTGGGAAGCACGCTTATAGGAATATAAAAAGGTAATGATATCAAAGGTAAGTATCTTCCACTTTGACCCTCTTCTTTAAGAAGATTCACTCTCAAAGTTCTCTTTTCTAAATCTTTATTTATTTTTCACTATATCGGAGGGTTCTCTTTAACTTCCTCTAAATTGTGATGTGCAGCCAGTTTAGTCCTCAAGCGATTCAACACAGCCCAACGGGACCCAGAAACTGCACATCAAAAGTGGGTATCGAAAATTAAGATGAAGAAAAAAGAAGTGTAAAAAAGTAAATAACACCAATGAGAATAAACCAATTAAGCCTACAATTGACCAATAGCCAAAACATTAGATTTTGAGCCCTCAATTAAACAACAACCAATTAACGATGAACATAAAAATTGCCATGTACAATTATATAATAACGGTCTAAACAATACCACATTAATCTCTTGGCATTTTCCCTATTAACAATCAAAACCACATAACCATTTATCATCATTTGCAAATGCAGAAACCCTTATTCATAAAACAATAAAAAATCGGTACATGCAAATCATCATTACATAACAATTGCCATGTAATTATAGTGCAAACAATATCGTACTAATTTCTTGGCATTTCCCATGTAAATAGTGGCACCAAAATAATTACATGTTTTTCAACATACAAACCTTTATCTTCTAAACACCATGCAATCATCATTCAGTAGAGAAATTATGCAAATCCATGAATCATCACATGAATTTAACCTTAGACAATCAGTTTTTCTATCACTTAAGTAATTCATATAATTGTCATTTCTAAGAACGTGCCCTGATTAAATTTACCTTAATCATAAACATTAAAACTAATTTCCTATAATTCCATATTTCTGGAAATTGCCCCAATAAAGTTTCTCATCATACAACTTTTACCCCTAACTTCCGATCTTCACTTAATCAAACTATATTAATTAAATTAAACACCTAAGGCCATCCATTTGTTATCTAAGAGATATGAATATCTTATTCGCTCTATAGACATGCCACATATTTCATAAAATTATCAAGACAGCCCGCTTTCAATCAATTATGCAATTAAATCCAAATTTTGATTAATAAAAATGATTGTCTAAATTAGACAATTAATTGCGTAATTAACTAAGAACCAACCATCATAACCATCCTTAACATGTAAACAACCTCCCAAAATTTTCAGTTTTAGTAAATAAGATCTCTAACTTTTTGATATTACAAAATGGCCTCTATTCTACAATACTTATATTTTTTTTACCTGATTTCAATTCCTTTAATTAAAATAATTTTATCATTAACAAATAAACATTTTAATTAACAAATTTTCACTGTTCACTAAGGACTTTGGCTCTGTTTGGTTCAGCATTCCCGAGGGGCTTTCGGGCTCGAAAGTCCCTTGGGAAAATGCTGGAGAGTTAGGCAAGCATTCCCAATGGGCTTTCGGTCGAAAGCCAGCTTTGGGAATGCTCAAAGCTCAAAGCTGATCCAGACCAGCTTTGGGCTTTCAGCATTTGCCAAATGCTGAAATCAATTTTTTTTCTTTTCAAACTACCCTCACTTATTATTTAATATTCCGATTTTGCCCCTTTGTTACTGTTCATCTTTTTTGCGCTCCGACAAGAGCCGACGACATCGGATCCAGACGGCGAAGGGCTGGCGAGGTCGCCCAATCTCAAGCGACGGCCGTCTGAGGTCACGCGACCTCCGGCGATCATCGCACAAGGTCGGGCAACCCCCGGTGAGAGTCCCGTGACCCAAGCGGCGGTTGTCGCTGGATTTGGCTCGCCGGTCGCCGATGGCCGCAGCCCTTCACCAGCTCCGGCGAAGGGTAAGCTTTTTTTTTAATAAAAAAGAAAATCCCAAAGCCCTTTGCAAAAAAAAATTAGCCAAACACTACTTGGGCCAAAGTAGCTTCATAAAGGTTTTTTCTCCAAACGCCATTTACATTTCCCCAAGGGTTTTAATCTAAAGGTATTTGTATTCCCCCAAGGATCATTTGCAAAGTTGAATCAAACGGGCCCTTTGTATGCTGTGATCATGTTTTTGCCCTTGTATTACACAAAATTACTATTTTACCCTTATACATCTGTAGTTCATCTCCAACACTTTTACTCATCAAACTCATAAAAAATCCTTTAAAATCAATCAGCCATGTTTATATTCATGAAATATATAAACTCCATTTGGTTCAGCTTTGAGGAAATGCAAAGGCTTTTGGGTTAAAGGGGTTTTCCAAAATGCAAGTAATATTTGGTAAAATGTATTTTAAAAATTCATTAAGAAGCAATTTTGACCTAAATGCCGTTTGGTAAAAACTATACTTTGTAAATGACTTTTGCTAAAGTTTCTTTTTTCAAAAAAATCTCAAACTATTTGCAAATGGAACTCAACCGTTGGCCAGCCTCGCCTGAGGTCACACGACCTTAAGCGAGGGTGGTGGTGGCTTATCAGTGGCTCGTCGGCCGCTTGCTGATAGCTAAGGCCTTCTCCGGCAAGTTAGGATTTTCAAGTACATTTCTGGAATTATGAAAATTGAGTGAGGGCAAAGTTAAAAGGAATAAAAAAATTCTGTTTGCAATCCGAGAATGCTTCTTTCCAAAGTATTTCCGAACTTTCTGGCCTCTGGAAATGCAATCGCGTCTCGCCAAAGTTGAGCAAAAAATGAACCAAATGCCATTTGTATTTGGCCGATGGATTTTAGAGCCCCAAAGCCCATTTGGAATGCTGAATTAAACGGATTCTAAAGATATAGGAGGAATCAAATTAAAGAAGATGTTAACTACATGTAACTTTCAGGACAATCAATACAGACACTACACTACGAAGAAGAGTCGTACAACATCAACCAAGAAGCCCATTAGATTTTTTTAAAAAAAAAGATCATTCAAATAAGATTCTAATAAAGTTTGAATTTCGAATTCGAATTAGTTTAGATTTCCTAATTCTAGTTTCTGTTTTATAATTGTAAAAGCTTTCCAACCATGTTTTATAAGGCACTTCATAGATTTCCATTGAGAAGCTGTTTAATTTCAGTCATCTGACAAGCATTGTATCAAAAAATGTAAACTATTTGTTCTGATTCAATACTGGTTCTTTGTGGATCCCGTACTTAATTCGAATTTACTGTATGTGTATTGCTTTCTTAACTTGAATTTTACAAAGTCGTTGAGACTTTAATGCATATTCGAACCCATTTGCTTTTGATTTGATGTTGACACAAAAAAAAAGTCCAAATATTTTAGTTGACAGTCTGGTCGATAGAACCCTATTAGAGGTAAAGGAGGAGCGGAAAATGGCCAAGTGTGGAGAGTAATTAGTCGATACAGTGTGACAGGCTGATAAGAAGACTCAATTTACTCGACAGAGGTTTCAATGAGAAATAGTCAGTGCTGGAGCAAAAGGCGATCCATGAGGAAGACTAATTCGGCAAATGGGAAGAGTGTTGGATGTAACCGTCCAGATAGTGGAACTATCGAGTAGTGGAGTTGACAATCTTGGATGTAACTATTTGTAAATTAGTGTTGCTGGGTAGTAAAGTCACGTAAAGCATGTTTAATTTCTTAGTAATCGCATGTGTAGTAAATACCACAAGTGTAAACTATTTAAGGGACCACCAATGAATTATAAAACTTAACTTCTTTTGCAAATTTACCTTGATCTGTACTTTTTGGCAATTTATCTTTCCTGAAATATACATAGCTGGCAACAATTGTTCCTAGCATTCTTACATTTAAATCCTTTGTCATTTATTTTCCTATCTAACATTAACAAATGATTCTTCACAACTTTTTTTAAATTCATATCGATTCATTCACGTTTTAAAAAGTATTTCATCATCTTTTTGGTGAAACAAAAGTTAAATTTGATAGTGTAATTAGCCATCCACCGTCCTCAATTCAGTTTTAATTATTGAATTCATTAAGTTTCTGGCTACCAAAACTTGATAAGATCACACGTAACAGAGCCCTAGTCGAAAAGGCAGTTTTATGATCCGGTCCATAGAAAAGTTTATACCCGGTGGCTGCCTTATTAATTCCCGTAAACGCCGCAGACATATGAAGTCAGAAAAAATGTGTCGGAGTAGGTTCACAAACAACCCTGAATTTCCATTCCTGATGCAATCGAAAGGCGCATAAGAACAAAAATAAGACCGAAGAATTTTCCAATTGAAACAGGAGCAAGCAAGCACCGACAGCGCAACTGTGTGCTTCTAGGCCTAACTTGTACCTAAATTAGCCCGGATCTCTCCCTGTTCTTTTATTTGACTATTTGAGAAGGGACGTCAAGTGTTGACATTGCTGATCCGAATAGCTACGTGTCGATCTTGATGTTTTGAAAAACCAGCCTGAATAAAGACGAAATTAGACTAAAGAACTCGTCCTATCCCTAGCTAAACCCACTAATGTCTTCGCTCCCTCCTTTCCTGTCTGCTTCCTTAGACCAAAACAGCTCATATAAGCCGAACTCATCCGCCGATTGTCAATCCTCATACTCGTGTATCTAACAGCAAAAGGAAAGGGGTCTTCATTCATCCAAAACTATATCTGCATTGGAGCCTGTGATTCCATTACGAGTATGTATCGTCGCAATCTTTCTTCTCTCTTGCCCTCCTTGAATTGTTGGCATTTCAGTGTGTATGATGTTTCGGAACCGTAGCAAATGATACTTTTGTGGATACTTTCAGGTCAGGTTTTCCATCTTGTTGCGGAGAGCTAATTTCAAGCAACATCAACATTAGGAAAATTCAGTGACCATGTTGAGACAGCTATCCGATAGAAACCAAAGGACCAGGACCTTCGAGCCAAGACACGTGACTCTCGTATGTCTCCTCCTCCTCCTCCTTGTAATCTGCTTTGGGTTGCTTTATGAAGTGAAGCCATCTTCCCTCAAGAACCGTCACCGCGAGATCTCGCCGTTCGGGAGGAAGGAGCTGCGTCTTCCAGTCACGGGCCGAGCTTCGAGGAGTGATAAAATAGAAGAGAAGGAAGAGGGAGCGGGAGGAAAGAGAGGAGAAATCGATGAGCTCCAAGAGAGCAAGGTCGACGAAGAAGATAGTGAGGTTGGAGACGATGAGATAGACTTTGCGAGTGATGGAGAGGTAGAGGAAGAGGAGGAAGAGTTGGAGGAGATGGATGATTTGGTCAACGAAGAAGAAGGATTGGAGGAGGAGGAAGATGTAGAGCGAGAGGTGGACGGGATGGGAAAGCAAATAGATGGTCCAAGCCGTGCCATGGAGGAACGTGCTTCAAGTGAAGGAGAAAAGAGCTCTCTCTAAGTTCCGATGATTGGTTTTCAAGTTCCCAGTTTCCAACTTCTGTTTTTCCATGTGTTTGTCTAACCGTAGTTTCACTTGTATATAGACTTAAACACCTTGTAGCTTTCATACTCTAATCTCTCGTACGCAATCGTCAAGAGATTAGATCCTAGAACCCTAATCAGGATGTTCATGGGTTCGTGATGACGATTACGGTCCGGAAATTCGAATTACCCTTAGGGTCTTGAAACTCAAATCGTGATAGCAATTTCAATTTCATGTACTTGCATACTTTTGCCGGTGGTCAAAGATACCTGTGGTACTCTTTGAGATTGCCGAGGAGAGTCGAGGCAATCTTGGAAAGTATTACAATGGGAGAGATAGAGGTGGGGGCGTGACTGTGATGGAGTTGCGAAATGACCTTTTGAACCATTGAATGGTACGGATACTACTTTTAATTTTTCAAAAAGTAAGGTCGTGGTGTTCATACCATCAAGATAATTGGTCGAGTGGTTTAAGATTTGCTTGCGGTCCACGAGATCACGAATTCGATTCATACCGTGAGCAAATCTTTAAACAATTTGTGCTGCAAGACCTAGTTGTGGCATATCCCTTTGTAGAGGGCTGTAACGACGGGCTAACCAATCAACTCGACGTGTTTGAAAAACCAACCCAATTTTTAAAAAAATCACTGTTCATGCACTGTTCGGCACGATTCATGTACCGTTTGGCACTACCAAGAGTGAATGACAAATCTTTTAAAAGTGATAGTATTGTTTTGAATTAAATAGCAACAACCATCTAGAACTTCGAGTAAGAATACAAAAGGCATCCCTTCCCCTTTTGCGTTTTTAGGGCACTAAGTTCCATTAAGACTTAGAAGCGTAAGGAGAAACTTTAACCTTTTGAAAAATGAGTTTGAGTTTAATCGGGAAAAACTGCGTAATTAATCTTAAATTTATTGTACGAATGTCATCTCAGTCCTAAATTTTGCAATCTTGCTAATGTAGTCATAAACCTTTGTGCGAAATTTTTAATTAACTTTTTCAGTTAATTTTTGTCAGAAATCGCTGATGTAGTGGTTCGGCCAGAGCTGGCCATCTATGGCACATCAGTGATTTCCGATTAAAATTGGCCAGAATGACTATATTGTAATTTCGAGCAAAATTTTAAGACTAAATTGATAAAATTGCAAAAGTTTAAAACCGAATTGGCATGCATGCATACAACATATTTAGGACTCATTGGACAATTTTCCCAGTTTAATTGAGTTTGAGTTGATAAAATAACTTGTTTTACGAGTAAGCTTAAACTTGAAAATTGTAACTCAATTAAGCTCAAACCCTGTATCTCGTGTTAGCCCCAAAACATGTCAAATTGAAAGTTAGCACTCTTTTTATGGATTTTGCTCGGGTTATATTTTTGGGTAAAAAAAACGACTCCTTTCATTGCTCCGAGTGAATCCAGAGTTACAAATCAAGTGAGCATTAGAACATAAATGGTCCCACAGAGTTCGCGAGGGGTGAGTAGTCCAATTACAATATAGATTCTTCCGTCTGTGGGGGATTTTACTTGGGTTTGACTCGATGAAAGTCGGCCTGCTTTTCAGGATGTTGCTTGTGCTCGAGTCTCTTGATTACCACCTTACTTTCTGAAATAAACTATAAATAAGTCCTTTGCCTAAACGGGAATCTGAAAATATTGCACAGATTACACGAATGGGGGCAAACTTTACTACCAAAAGAGCCGGCAGATTTGATTAAATTGACTCCCCTCACTGAACAAAGAGAGGCAGGTTACGGAATGAATTCGTATTGTCGGCAATAACGTCGGTCCATTCTCGATTTTCAAACATTCGAAAGATATGTACCGTCCTCAATTGTTCGTATATATAGTAAGACCGTAAGATCACCGTCAACTCACCTCAAGAGATTGTTAAACAAAGTAAAAGCTTTGTCAACTGCATACTTACTTTAGGGACATGCAATTAGCTTCTGATGTTACAAGTACTTGCAATGATATACAAAATCGATCCTGTATCGAATTAAACACACTAACATTTTAGATCGATCTGGTATCCCGTAGCCTGCGTGGCTCTTTATGTCTGGACTCCGAAGTCCTTATCAATTGGCAAGAACATCCAACATGCTAAAGACATTGCGGTCGCCGGCACCTCGTGACATCTCCTACCCTCGGTCTCCCTTTACCGTGAAAACACTCCCCTGTTCTTGCCGACACGCTCTCAATCTATGATCAAGCTACCCGCAGGGTAAAGACGTCGACAATGCCGAGCCGAAACAACTTCTCCTAATTGCTTCTCAACAGGCCAACATCGCCTATGGCGGCGATCACGGCAACGGGCCTAGCCTAGCCTCGCAACCGGACTATACATATAAAGGCAAGACTAAGTTTGCACAACATCATTTAATTAAAGGGCTAATACCACGAAAAATCCCAAACTGGTACATTCGTGACAAATTTATCTTAAATTAATTTTTTCACTACCAAAAACTCAAAAACTAGTACATCCGTGACAAATTTAGCCCCGATTAATTTTTTAACCACTAAAAACCCCAAACTGGTACATTTGTAATAAATTTATCATCCATTAGTTTCTGTTAAATTGGATTAATATCATGAAAAATTATAAATCGGCACATCTGTGACAAACGGGAGGTAAAACCCTAAACTGGTACATTCATCAACTACCACGTGCCATCTAATTTAGTAATTTGACGGTAAAATTTAACGGAAATTAACCGAGGGTAAATTTATCACAGATGTACAAGTTTGAAGTTTTTAGTGATCAAAAAATTAATTTGAAGTAAATTTGTCATATATATATATATATCAATTTTAGAGTTTTTCGTGGTATTTATCCTTAATTGAACCACGGACTGAACCGACCGGCCGTCTTGACCCGGCCCAGCGAAACAAGACCATCAGTGAGAGTACGAGGATAACGTCCCACAAATCCTATCCTACTCGCTCCCTTTTGCTCACCCTCGTTCCTGCAAATCTTCGTCCTGCTTCGACAAAGAAGGAGAGCGAAATGTCCATCTCCGCCGTATTCGGGGCTCGAGTCCCCGTCGCGCCGTCGCCTCCCGCCGGCTCCGCCTCTCCCAGGGCAGCCCCGAGGATCGCCGGCGGCGAGAGCGTCGGCGGGGGAGGGATGGTCTCGATCATAGAGTGCTCGTCGAGGCCCAAAAAGAAGGCCACCGCGCACCACATGAAGACGAGGCCCCGCAAGACTCAGGCTTGGGACATCCGGCGCAAGCCCACCGTCTACGCGCCTCTCCCTCCCCTCCCTCCGGAGTGGAACCTCGCCTCTGGCGGCGGCGGCGGCGGCGATGACGCGGACGCCGCTTCTGGTACTGCTGCTTCTTCTTCTTCTCCTCCTCCTGTTGAGGCTCCACCCACCAGCTAGTTCGAGCTTGTTCAAAAGATGTCGCTTCTTGTTTGTATTTGTTAAAATCTCCCGCGTGGCCACTTGTTTACCGGATTTATATGCTCTGATACCACTTTAGAAGTTCAAGAAAGAGCTTAAGCTTTTGGAGTATTTGATATTATGAGCGGTGTGTAATTTGGTTTTCGTTATTGAATACTTTGCTAATATTGTTGTTGAGTCGGTCCTTGAAATGCATATAAGCTGCATTGTTTTGTTAGGTGGTTGCGCTGATTAGTCACAACCTGTTTGATGATATTCTCGTTAGAGTGAATTGGGACGAGGCTCAGTTAAGGTTTTAAATTTTACGCGTCCCGTGAAGTTCCTGGCAAGTGATACCTGTTAGACTTGTAGATAAATTTGAGCCTGAGGGAGCAGCTGGATAAATTAGCACTTTGAATTGATCATTATAAGAGGTTGCAACTTGCGAGTTATTAAAGATTGTAAACAGAAATTGAGTAACTCAAGATTTTCTGGAATTTAGAGCATATGAAGCTACTCAAACTGAACCTTGTGTTTTGTGAAGGCATAGCTTTTTCTTTGTTGCTTTGGAATCATCAGAAAACATCCTTTCTCAAATACTAGAGAGCAGTGCATGTAATGAAGTTATTGAGGTTGTTCTGAATGTATAAATATGGAAGTGTATTTGAACCCAGTAAACCATCTGAAATTACTGTCACGCTATATTCCTTTCGCTTCCTGGAGTTCCCTTGAAATGGGAAAAGAGAACTGAAAAACTCAAATTACTCCAAGGTCACAGTTGAGGAAAAATAATCTGGCTCAGATTGAGATCCATTCCATTATAAGCGAGAGGAGCGTACATCCACAGCTCATCTGAGCTCAAGAACTGAACCAAGACAACAAAAACACATATTAAGTTCATGTTATGTGTATTTTCTGAACTATTTGTGTGATCCAAATTTTGTTTATTCTCACCTTAATCTGTAACTGCAAGAATTTCACATAATGAACTGCCTCCTCAAGCATTGTGCTAATGTCCACCTGCCACAAAATGCACATAAGTTTTGTGTGGCTTGCATAAATTCTTTCAACTCTGTCCTGAAAATATGTAGAAGCTACTAAACACTTCACCGGGATGCTACCTACCTTGATTCCATTAGGAACAAGGTTTTGTAGAATTCTCAATCGTTCGTTAATCCTTGCTCTACGTTTCTGTGAAATTGGAAGGTAAAGTTTAGAGAAATGATCATATGAATGTATTAAGAGAATGAGCATGGGAAACATGTTTCCAGGAAGACAAACTGATTACCCTTGCATAGAGGCTTTGAGGATCGGTCGCTGAACCCCTAGCAGCTTTGATCTTCCCTATGTTTCCATTTTCAGCAAGTGTTGTTGATGCCTTGAATGGCGGAGTTAGTTCTCCATTGAGCTCTCCAGAATCGCTAACCTCTGAACTGCAAGTGCTTGATCCATTCGGTCTAACATCACTTTCATCTCCACCAGTGTCATCGGACAGTAGCTTCTTTGCATTCCTTGGACCTTTAATTTTCTTTCTCAGCTGCATATAATAAGATTGTTCATGAGGAATAATTCTACACCGAATAGATCCACTTTCATTCTGATATCCATCTGAGAAAGCAGAATATTGAGAAACAAAACTAGAACTTACATCTCTTGAAGTGCGAGGTCTCTTCTTGGTATTCTCTGACACATCAATGCAAGTGGAATCTCCTGCTCCAGCATGAATGTTGTCTAATCTAGAAAACCTCCTTTTGAGTTGCAAGTGCATCATTGGCACGCTAACATCTTCAGGCTGATTATGACCCAAGCTTCCTCTTCTTTCGCTATGCATTTCCTTCAAACACGCACCTTCTTCCATTAGAGTGCCACTCAACTCCGACACAATGGAGTTGCTGTTGCTAACATCCGTCTTGAAAGCATCGGAGAAAACATCAAAGTAGGGAGAGATATCATTAGCTACCAGCGTGTGGTTATTGGAACCGATTCCCTGGCATGTAGACACAACATAACCGTGGCTCTCGCCAGTAAAAGAGCTGCTCTCTTGAGAAACAGTTTGCAGGTTTGAGTCGGGAATGACTAGAGGATAATGCGAGCTCCCACTCATTCCTGCAAAGTCGGTATCGAGTTCAGGATTTACGGAAAAAGATGGGATTTGGAAGTTGTGTTTACTATCGTGCTCCTGAAAAAATGGGTACTGGCCCAAAACATATGGTGTGAAATCAATGAGCTCCTCAGTGGATGCAAATAAGCTCAAAGAATCCCATTCTTCATAAGCAGAAGCTCTCAGGGTGTCCATCTATGCTACTGCTGATATGGGAGGCTCGTTGAAAGAAAGTGAAGGAGAGCTGAAGCTCAGTCACTCTTGAGCTTAGCACACAAACTTGAAACTAATTTATACCCGAGATCAACCAGCTCAGAACAAATGCTACTTACAGATTGACCTCGCATGGATATTAATTTCCCCACTCCTAATAATTGATCTGGTGCAGGCCCTAATTAAACTGTTAGACCAACCACCTCAAGAGTCAAGTATGTGGCCAAATCAAAGCAAACTACAACTCATTTCAGGGACTAGTTCATTCAATAATGAATAGAAATACATTGAAACAGCACCGATGCTGAGACAACTTAAGACTTTCTAAACATGCCATTAACGTTGACAAAAAGGGGCTAAAGCCAATGATTAGGACGTTATGCTATAAATGACCGATTAGTATAAGGAAAAGATAATGCTGAAGAGCCATATAACAGAGCAAGAGCAAGCACGAAGAGAAGAGACTCCTGTGTTTCAACTTCGAAGCTGTGAGAGGACGTGGGAGTCCAAAAGTGAATATAATAAGGGAAAGGCTAGCAGGGAATTCTGTTGGCAGATTAAAGGAATTCGCATCCATGGACGGCCAGTTCGTGGGGATGAGTCGACATTCTTTAAGGAACTCGAAACCCGACAGGATAACCGAAGTACTCGGCTCTTGTTCTCTCCCAGGATGAACTAATTTAAACTGCGGAAGATCTCATGGATCTGCCACCTCCATTCAGTTTACATGCTGAACAATGGTCTGTGAACAGCTGTTGAAGCTGGCCAACATATTCTACGTGGTTAAGATGTTCATTTGGATGCAACAGATTAATGTTTAAAAAACGAACATTTACCCTGCTTACATTTTCAAAGTTGGACAGATATCAAATTGGGACTCATGTTTCGAGAAGCTGTGTTCTTGTTAGGAATCTCATTCAAAGTATTTGTCTCCTCAGACCACTTTTGAGATACATTTTTACTACTTTACTGTGAAATATGTGAAATGGGAACATCCATATCGAAGGATTCATTGCTGCTTTAATAGCTTGAATAGCCATGTGTACTAACCTGTTTGTTTGCGATTTTCAAGAAAGCAAAAAAACAAAACCTTTTATTTTTCCATCAAAATTTAAAATATTTTTTTTTTTTTAAAAAAATATAAAAAAAATTTTTTTTTTTTTTTTTTAAAAAAAAAAAAGCTGTATTGATACGATTATTTTGAGGCTCCACTAGATGATTCATGTTTTAGGTCTGCTTAGCTTATTTTCTCTTATCATCAATGTGGCTAACTAAGTTGGTTAAAATTTACTCTAATGTGACTTGAAACCTCCTTAATCAGAAGTTTGAAATATAAAATTCTTATTCATTTGTGATGTTATTTTGACTTATATTAGTTTGTTAGGCATAAGGATAACTTTGACTTTGCTCCAACTCAAATATGGTGGTGTGACATTAATAAGCGACGTTGTAATATAAACCAAACAATCCGACGAAAAATGTGAAATTTCTTATTCATTTGTGATGTTATTTCAACTTATGTTATTCTGTCAAGCATAACGATAACTTTGACTCCACTTCAACTCGAATAGGGTGGTGTGACATTGACAGGCTTGCTCACAATGAGCAATAGTTGTAATACAAACCGAACGATCCAACAGAAAACGTGAAACTTCTACAACAATGTCAAAAAGTTGTTAACGCCGGTCGCCTCTCCCCACATTTTCTTACTTACGCGAAGAAAAGCATTCTTCTTTTTTTCATGGTTCATGCTTATGTCGATAACCTTTGGCAATAATTTTTCCTTATGATCTCATAGTAGGTATTATTATTATTATTCGTACTTCATTAGGCCTTCGTTTGTCAACATCTTTTTTCTTACTTTTTCTATGACAAATAAAGAACACATACCTAATCAAATAAGTACATGAAATTCCGTGATTTAGCAAAAAAAAAGTACATGAAAATCCGCGTATCTAAAGGAGTGCAACCAACCTTCTACATATCTGAAATAAGTACATGAAATTTCGCCAAATGAAGCTACTTTTTTTTTTATTCTTGATTCTGTTCCAAAACTGATTCTGAACATAAAAAATTTAACAAACGGATTTTTGTTTCCAAACTGATTCTGGGAATAAAAAAACAGAATCGATCACTATTTGGCAAATTGCCAAACATGCCCTTAGAAGCTATGGCTCAAATTGAACAATCCGCAAAAGACGTAAGACCTTTTTAATGACGCCTAGAGGATGACTCCATTAGTCATACCTCCTCGACCCATTTACTAATTAGATAACAAAAACAATCCAAAACGTCTTCCGCCATTCGTTCTTGGAGAACAGCATGCACCGGCCAAATTTGCCGACTTCATTGACATTACTAACAAGAACACCTTAGCAACAAGGAATAAAATCTCCAAGCCACGCCACCGTTGAAGATTCAGGGGAATTATGTATTACCTCTCGGCAACATCGTACCATTTCTTTATTACGCTGTTGACCCACGGATTAACTACAACATTGTGTATGAATTCCGCGAAGTATTCATCATAGTTAACTGTCTGAATATAATCAGTCAAACATTAGATTAAGTTATCTTCCGATGCATGCAATAATGTCTTCAGATTAATTGCATGCGGGCCATTGCAAATACTATGCGACAGTTGTTTCATCATGTCTTCACAAGCTACTCCCTATACAAAAAGATTGATTTTACGGCATACTTCAGAATTTATGTGTTCATTCATTTACTTCGAGTGGCGAGAGCGAGGGTGCGGGGGAGTCCCCGGCGACCCTTGCCGTGGCAGAAGGTCGCCCAAACCCTCGCGCCTGTGTGTGAGGACAGCCCAACCCTGGCTGTGGTGGAGCGAGGGTTCGCGAGACCTCACAATC